>NC_089251.1:38001649-39201649 GCF_963930625.1 Muntiacus reevesi | reverse complement strand
TTGTCACTCAGTCATTTCCAACTCTTTGTGACCCCATGGACTGTAGTCCACCAGGCTCTACTGTACATGGAATTCTCCAAGCAAGAATACTGGGTTGGGTTGCTATTTCCTACTCCGGGGGATCTTCCCAATCCAGGGATCGAGCCCAGATCTCCTGCATTGCAGGCAGTCTCTTTACCATCTGAACCACCAAGTAAATGGAGACTAAATAAGAGGTCAGAATCTGTTATAGTCCGCACATTAACCCTTATTCAGAAAGACTCTTACATGATTATATACAGGCCAAGGAGTTCTTTTGCATAGTGGATATAGAACAGATTTTCATTTTCTGAAGAAGATATGGAATTGATCAGTATTATCAGGATTGCTTCTTAAGCTTGGAGCTGGCAACTTCATTTCCAAACCAAGTACATGAAGGCTCTGATCAGTTCAGTTCAGTTCAGTTGCTCAGTCATGTCGGACTCTTTAAAACCCCATGAGCTGCAGCATGCCAGGCCTCCCTGTCCATCACCAACTCCCAGAGTCCACCCAAACCCATATCCATTGAGTTGGTGATGCCATCCAACCATCTCATCCTCTGTTGTCCCCTTCTCCTCCTGCCCTCAATCCCAGCATCAGCGTCTTTTCCAATGAGTAAGTTTTTTGCATCAGGTGGCCAAAGTATTGGAGTTTCAGCTTCAACATCGGTCCTTCCAATGAACACCCAGGACTGATCTCCTTTAGGATGGACTGGTTGGATCTCCTTGCAGTCCAAGGGACTCTCAAAAGTCTTCTCCAACACCACAGTTCAAAAGTATCAATTCTTCAGTGCTCAGCTTTCTTTATAGTTCAACTCTCACATCCTGATCATTCCACCCCAAAGCATTCACACTTGTTGGAGCAATAGAAGAAAAAGAAAAGAAATACTTTAATATTTTGTTGGAGGAAAGCTCCAAGTACTCTGAAATAGCAAAAGAAAAGTACAATGGGATGGCACCATAGTTAATTTTTTTCTGTTTCCATAAGTTCCCATTTGAGGTAGGTTTAAAAAAAAAAATGTAGCTACAAAAGGTGTACTCTGTCTTTGTATGCTCCTATATCTTGAAAAACTTCAGTGTGCTTGGATGTTCAAAAACTGGGAAACACACATACACATACAAACTTAACAGTTTAGACTGTCTTGGGTAGAAAATAAAGACCCCACACAGATCAAATGTGCTTTATGAGGGGTTCTGGGCGGAGGAGGATTGTAATCTCTGTTTCCTGATACAGCCATCAGAGCACGCTAAAGTGTGCTGAGAGTCACAAACAGAAAACACCAGAAGCTAAAAACCATAGTCTATCTCACATTTTCATTGTATCTAAGCAACTGCAAAGGCAGGAAAAATGCAGTGAGCTGCTCATTGGCTTTTAAAGTTTTTGAATGGAATTCACACATGGTTGGTCCATTCATGTCTCATTGACCAGAGGACGTTACTTGGCCATTTCTCAATTCAAATAAGTCGGGTGGTTCATTCTCCTTCAAAGCTCAAATATTTGTTTATATATATACACAGACTATTGTTTTTAGTATTTTGAAATGTTTGACTCACTGCATTTAAAATAATCAGTGCATTTTAGCCCTAACACGGGTGCATCTGATGGTTCAAACGGATTCCAAAGTAGACATGAAAGATCAAAAGTAAATATAAAACTTGAGAGGGAAATGGTTGAGCTGGGATCAGTATGGTTGAGGAAGGTGGATCTATGGACCAGAGGTTCAGTTAATGACAAGGACTAGTAAAGCAGATGGTTAGTGTCTGAAGAGAGTAACCTTTAAAACAGGACAATTTGTTACCATAAAATAAAAATGACTAGGCATATGGAGTTAGGATTCCTTCCACTTTCTCCCCTGTTGCTCTCTTGATCAAGTGAATGGAAGGAGCAGCACACTTGGGGGAGATCTGATTTTATTTCAGTCATGAAGATGAGGAAATCTATGGAAAGGTGAAGGCTAAAGTGTTTGTTAGTTGCTCAGTTATGTCTGACCCTTTGCAACCGCATGGACTATAGTGTCAGCCAGGGCCCTCTGTCCTTGGGATTCTCCAGACAAGAATCCTGGAGTGGGCAGCTATTCCCTTCTCCAGGGGATCTTCCTGAGCCAGGGATCGAACCCAGGCCTCCTGCATTGCAGGCAGATTCTTTACCATCTAAGCCACTAGGGAACCCCTTGAAGACTAAGAGGAAAGCTTATTTACTAAGGAGCAGGGGCTTCCATGGGTCTGCAAAATACACTCTGTTGGGAAGAAGCAGTAGCGGAAGGACAGGTAGAGAGAACACATGGATTATAGGGAAAAGGCTAGAATGAGCAGATGACCAAAGAGACAGGCATTTAGGGCACAGCTAGAGTCAGTTGAAAAGAGTAGTTTGGGGCAATTCGGTGGTCCCAAGAGTCCAAGTGAACCCTCTGGGACAAAGTGGTTCCTAGTCCTGCATAGGTTGAGATTGTGGGTAGTCTCATAAGTCTGGAGGTGCTGGGAGCTGCAAAATCCAACACAGAGTAGTCTCCAAGACTGATGTGGGTCGTGTGATACTTTCCTACTCATCACACTAACTGGAGCTTCAGCCCAGAAGTCACTAAATAACTGGGCAAAGCAAACCCCTCAGCAAGCAAAACTCTCCCTCAATATATTATTTTTCTTTGCCTTTTCATACTAACTCAAAGATATATAGATATACAGTTACAGAAGCTTCAAGGAAATGAAGAAATGGTAAGACTCTTATTGAAGATAAAACTGAAAACTGCTATCAAGAGCTACTTTATTTCTCACTTTTTTAATCAATGGAAAATTAAGGATATTATCCTGTGGATCATTCCCCCTTTTGTTTAGTTTTTTAACTATGATGTCTTTGAACAAAATATTTTCCTCCCAGTTTCATTGGTTGGTGAAATACAACTAGACATTTCGTTTAGCACACTGATGAATGATATCCCTTGAATAATTCCATGGATCCCAGTGCCATAAACCAGCAGCCCAAACAAACACCCGTTCATACCACTCCTCACCAGGATCATTCACACTTCACCAGAAGAAAGAAACTCTTTTGTATTATAGGAAATTATACTGGTGTTTGATCTCTGACTGCTAAGTCACTTGATAGAAATTTTGGCATTTAATTACAGCAATGTAACATTAGGGAATTAGCCTCCAAATGATAATATTTTATAAGCAGCATCTGTGGGTCAAGAATTCCTTCCTAGGAATTCCTAAGAAAAAAGTCCTTTCTTTTGATGAAAAGTCCAGAAATTTTAAAAATTCTGGTTTAATTTTCTTTTACATGATTTTGGCAAGGCATGAAACAGAGAGTTAAAATGATTTCTTACCTACACAAATAAAATCCCTTCATAAAATAGCAAAAATGTACAAACAGGATATTTTTTCCTCTGATAAATTAGAAAAAAGTGAAAAAATGAAAATACACAATACTTGTTAAGATGCTGCAAAATAAGTATTTTCACACAGAACTAGATTGTTCCAGTTCTTTTCAAAAGCAATTTTGTAATATCAAATTAAATATGACATATTTATAAAATGTAAAATAAAAATAAGTATTTATAAATGCAAATACATATTTAACTCACTAGTCATGTTTTAGAGAATTTATTGAGGAAAACTTATACTTAAGATTTTCTATACATTATTTAGAATGGTGAAAATTTGAAGATATGAGAAGACCTAAATGTTTCCAAAGAGGGAAATGTATAACTTAATTGTATTATAATCAGCCACTATGCAAAACATATGTTCACAAATGTGGTTTGTATCTATGTGAGTGTATGCAAACACAGGCTCACACAGACACATGCAAACACATTTAAGAAAACTTTTATTATTTTGACTGGAGGGAATAGAAAACCGAGTGAAAAACTGGTTTTTAAACAATAAGAATATTGTAGAAATTAAGATTCTATCAAAAAACAAACAACATACTCAAATTCAAATAGCTTTAATTTGATGAAGAATTATTTAAAAAGAAATCAATTACATAAGTGTGAACGAAATGTCAAGGAACCATAGGGGATAATGCAAGAATCTGGGACTAGAGGCAAGAAAGTTATTATTACCCATAGGTTCCAAAAGAAAAAGGAAGAGTGGGGCAAAGAAAAGGAAAGAATAGATAACTGACCAGCAAAGGCGATGTGAGGTTATGATAAGCAAGTGTACCAACTGAGACCTGCCTACAAAGTCCTTGTGAATAATTTCTCAGCACCCAGTAGGATGAGAGGAGCAAACTAAAAGAAAATAGAAAAAGAATCCATCAATAGTTCACTACACTGTGAAAGCCAACATGATACGGGGCTTGTGGGGAGCAGTACCTCGACATCACAGTAACAAAGGCACATCTTAATTTATGGGAAGAAACGACTTTGTGAACATTCAAAACTGAGCATCACAAGTCTTTGACTTCCAAAGGACTGCTCTAACTTTACCAGACCTAAAAGAGTAACCCTAAGAACTGAGACAGATTTATTATATCTGGGGGGACTCAGAAAAAATTTTGATCTTCTTTAAATTCAGAAGGAAGTGACAGTGTGATATGGCCATCATTTGAAGCAAAATTTGTAAAATAAGAACAAGAGGCAATAGTGATGTAGTGCTGCCTTTGAAAGCAGATTAAATTATAGCCAGAACAATAGTCAGGATTGTAGCTGTTACCAATATGCACAGCTTTAGGAATGTATCGTCTAGAAGTCATGTACATATGTAGAAGTCACATATGTAGTCATGTATGGATGCTATATAAGTCATGTATGGATATAATGTAAGAAATGTATTGTTTAGAAGTCATGTATGTATGTAGAAGTATAGAAGTCATGTATGTAGTCATGTATGGATGTGAGAGTTGGATAATAAAGAAAACTGAGCACCAAAGAATTGATGCTTTTGAACTGTGGGTCTTGAAGAAGACTCTTGAGAGTCCCTTGGACAGCAAGGAGATCCAACCACTCAATCCTAAAGGAAATCAGTCTTGAATATTCATTGGAAGGACTGGTGCTGAAATGAAACTCCGATACTTTGGCCACCTGATGCAAAGAACTGCCTTCTTAGAAAAGACCCTGATGCTGGGAAAGATTGAAGGCAGGAGAAGGAGATGACAGAAGACCAGATGTTTGGATGGCATCACTGACTCAATGGACATCAGTTTGAGCAAGCTCTGGGAGCTGGTGATAGATAGGGAGGCCTGGCCTATTGAAGTCCATGGGGTCACAAAGAATCAGACATGACTAAGCGACAGAACCGAACTGAACCGTCTAGAAGGAGATGTATAATTTCCTGGTTTTTTTATCATTATACTGAGGTTACCAAAGAATATATTCATGTTTTGAGAAAGACATGTAAATATTTAGAGCTAAGGGTCATATGTTTGTAACTTCCTTTCAAATAGTTTGGGAAAAATGGCAATACTTGTGTATATACATATAGATGGAAGAATGATATAGCAAGGATGAAATATTAACATTTGGGGAATCTGGGTGATGGATAAATGGGAATTTTTTATACTATTTTTACTTTCCTGTAAGTCTGAAATTATTACAAAGTAAATGTTAATGTATAATATATAAAATTTCAAGGATACATTCTTAGAAGTTGAATACCAGGTTCCACTGTGCATGGAATTCTCCAGGCCAAAATACTAGAGTGGATAGCCTTTCCCTTCTCCAGGGGATCTTCCCAACCCTAGGATCGAAGGCAAGTCTCCCGCACTGCAGGCAGACTCTACCGTCTGAGCCACCAGAGAAGCCCACGGAGTCCTATACAGCCTTGCTTTGAAAACCATAGCATCATGTTTTCTACGCTGTAATGAATTATCATGTGGATCTACAGGATATAAGGAAGAAAATAAAATAAAATAAGAATGTAAGGGAGAGCTAAAATAAAACATGTGGCAAGTTTAACTCTCTTAACTATATAAGAAAAGCCAAAAGTAGAAGTAGAAAACATCCTATAATTTTCCCTATAAGTTCTGGTCTTGACCTCCATGATAAGGATGTATCAGATATTTAAGGACTTCTTTGTTATCATAGCGATAAGACTAGTAGTGCCTAGTGCACCTTCTCCAGACTTCTACTTAAGTATGAAAATGTATAAAAAACATAAACTGGCAATTTACACTGAAGGCTGAAGAACATATTCTAGACTTAAGAAGAATTTCCACTATCTCCATGAACAACAAGGATGAATTAAGAAATGCATTCCTGAATTGCTCAAATTCTAACCTGTGAGTCAGAACATTAAAGAGAGGTGTCTGGAAGATAGGAAAGGCTTCAACTTATATCACCGACCACCCAAAACTGAAAAGTAAGCTTTGGTTGCCTTTACCAGAAACCCATCTCTCCTCCCCAAAGGAATTATCTTCTAATCTAGCAACATTTCCCATCTTCTCCACCACTTGGCAAAGTTACTCTTTTTTCCGTTTGGATTCAGATACTGTTCTCAATATGCAATGGGATGGAGCGATTTAAGGCAGACTTGTTGATCCAATATAATGGCCTATAAGACTACTATCTTGGCTGTTTTAGCATCTAAAGTAATCTGTCAGATTATAAAATTATTTCTGTTTTTAGCATATTATTATTTTATCAAGTAAGATGCTTAGCAGATATAACTCACCCTTCACAATTAAGAGAGACTTTCATTTTCTACTTTTTCATTTTTGATATGACATAGATTTCTTGCAAAAATATATTTATTTTAGAACTAACAGTGATCATTTTTAAGTGTTACAACTGCTAGTCTCTAAGGAAAGATATGTCAGTCAGTCAGTCAGTTCAGTTGCTCAGTCGTGTCTGACTCTTTGTGACCCCATGAATCGCAGCACACCAGGCCTCCCTGTCCATCACCAACTCCTGGAGTTTACTCAAACTCATGCCCATTGAGTCGGTGATGCCATCCAGCCATCTCATCCTCTGTCGCCCCCTTCTCCTCCTACCCCCAATCCCTCCCAGCATCAGGGCCTTTTCCAATGAGTCAACTCTTCACATGAGGTGGCCAAAGTACTGGAGTTTCAGCTTCAGCATCAGTCCTTCCAAAGATATGTCAGTAGCCCCTAAATCATTATTATAGAGAAGCCTAAATTGTCCCATTAAATGTAGTATAATATTGAATACAAAAAAAACTGAAGGAAAAAATACTCGAAATTTTTCAATGTAATCTGGAGCTGAGAATAAGACTACATAATGTAACAAGTACCCTTTATCTTATAGCCATTTTATAATAAATGCTAAATCAAAATTACAACTGCAAAAAGAAAAAAACTGATAACACAGTTAACTGAAGACAAAAGAAGGTATTTTCAACTTGGGGGACATTTTCCTATTTATATCAATAGGGATAAATCAAGAAATGCATTCTCAACTTGCTTAAGCTCTGCATTGGGAATCAAAATCAAAAAAACTTTCAAAAGCAGAGAGTTCCCCTACTTTTTCCAATGGAAAAATATGAACCATCATTAAACTGAAAAATGCGTGTATGTATTATTTAAAATTAAATGAGTATGACTATTGTTACTTTAAGAGAGAAAAATGAGAGGATTTGATATGCATACCATGTAGGATACAAGTGATTTCTTAGAGGATAAGTATACATTTTGCTTAGAGTAGTTCTGAAGAAAGCCTGTGATAGCTTATATGTAGGATTCTAGGTTCTATGCAGTATTCTTCTGGATGATATCTAATGCCCATTTTTATCTTCAACAAGCACACTAACCCCAGACCACTCCAAACCTCCCTCAGCCTCAGACTTAATCTCTCATGACTTCCCCAGGAGTTGGCATGCTCTGATCTAGGGTAACATCACTTAGCAGTTTTTCTTAAAAACTGAAAAGGTAGTTGTTTCTTTGTTCATGAAATATTACAAATGACCTTGACAGTCAAAATTTCTATATGACTTATATAGGTAGATGTGGCAGAACCAATATATGCTTCTCACTTTTCTTCTTTCCATAAAAATGGCAACAAAGGAATTTTTGCTTTCATTAAACTGAGTATAGTTGATTTACAATATTATGTTGGTTTCAGATGTACAGCATAGTGATTCAATGTTTCTGCAGATTGTATTCCATTATAGGTTATTACAAGATAATGGGTATAATTCCCTATGTTACACAGTATATCCTTATTGCTTATATATTTTATACATAGTAGTTTGTATCTGTTGATCCCCTACCTCTAACTTGTCTGCCCTCTCCCATCTGTAAGTTCCAAGTAGAGGAAGAACAGGAGAGAATATACGTCAATGACATTTAGGAAAGAGAAAGCTGCTGATGGAGGAGTGATAACAACTTTAGAAGATTAGAAAAAAATGAAGCCCAGACTGGCAGATGAGGAAAACCTGAGTGTATTCATAGACTCCTCCGCAGACTCAGGTGTCAGAAGGGCTAAGTACTTCCAGAAATGGGGCATTAATGTAATGAACGTTGGTGAAGAGCAACTTAAGAAGCTGAGCAAATTCTCTCCCATCACCAGATAGACAACCAGTAATTTATTCTCTGTGGATTTATCTTAGTCTTTCACTCTTCAACATAGTTGGATTACCAAGATTCCCAGACAGTTGAAGAAGCCTTACAATGGGAATAATTGCAATCAAGCAAACATAAATAAAACACTTGGAGGAAACCTACAGGAAAAGAAAGCTTGAGAAAAATTCAATAATACTAGACAGAGAAGAACAGTTAGCAAGATACTGTAAAAAGAAACATTCAAGGAACCAAAGAAATGTCATGAAATTTAAAATACGAGAGTATAATTTTTTAAATCTCAGCAGATTTATTAAGAAGTAAAATTTGGGAAAACTTTAGGAAATCTCCCAGAAAGAAGACGAAAACTAAAAGAAATAGAAAAGAGGAGAGAAGATAAGAAAGCTTGAGTTTGGCTTAAATATTTTCTTGTTTTCATCAATGAATAAATGTACAGATTTTCAAAAAGTCAAATTGCACTAAAAGGTTTAGAACAGCAACAACAAAAACTATCAGTTTCCCCACCTACGTTTTTCTCCTTCCTACTTGGTAATCCACTTTGACTCTTTCTGCTACTTCCTGTTGGCATTTACCTAACTTTATACCCTTAAATAATGTGCGTATTTTGCTAAGTTTAGGTATATCAATTTGGAATATAATCAAATTCCTTATTATGATAGTAAAGCATTTAACTCTCTTATAATCCCATCCTCTCTGCTTCTCTTGCTCTATGATTCCAATGTAGTTGTATTAATTTTTTAAATTAAATCAATATCCAGTTACATCTATGTAAATATTACTCACAGCTGAGCACTGTTCTAAGAATATATTTTCTTTCCTGTATTTTTCTGATGTTAATTATCACCATATTTTTTATTGAGGTACAACTTACATAGCATAATATGCACCCATCGCTATAATTCAATGTACAACTCAATGAATTTTAGTAAATTTATAGGGCTATGGAACTATCATCACAATCTAGTTTTGGAACAATTCCATCATCCTAGAAAACTCTAGTGTGTCTGTTTGCAGTCAGCCCCTGCTTCCACTCCCAGCCCCAGGCATCCACTCATCTGTTTTCTGTCTCTGTAAAGTTTGCCTTTTCTGGAAACTTCATATAAATGAAATGATGCAACATGTAGTCTTTGGTATCTGGCTTTTTTCACTTAGCATAATATTTTGAGATTCATTGTTTTGTAACCTGTATCTGTAGTTTGTTCCTTTTTATTGATGAATAGTATTCTATTTTATGGATATACAACACTTTGTTAATCCACTCACCGATTGATGGATATTTGGATTGTTTCCACTTTCTGGCTACTATAAATAATGCTACTGTTAACATATGTGTACAAGTCTTGTTTGACTTGTGTTTTCATTTCCCTTGGATAAATATATAGTCGTGGAATTGCTGAATTATATAGAAAGTTTACATTTAATGTTTTAAGAAACCGATAATATGTTTTCCAAGTAGCTGTCTTATTTTACATTCACACAAGCAATGTATGAGAGTTCCAGTTACTCCATATCCTCACCTGCACTCAAAACTGTCAGTCTTTTTGTTTAAAGCCATTTTAGTGGGTGTAGAGCAGTACTTCATTCTAATTCATATTTCCCTAATGACTCATTATTTTAAGCCTCTTTTCCTGGGCCCATTATTTTTTGATAAAATGTCTGTGTAAATCTGTTGCCTACTGTATTAGTTTTTTTCTTTTTTTTATTGCTGCCATAACAAATTACTACAAATGTGGTTGCTTAAAGGTGAGAAGTCTGTTTGGGCTCAGCTGGATCTTCTGCTTAGAGCCTCACAGGCTGTAATTAAACTATCAACAGGACGACAGGATGTGTTCTGTACTGAATGCTCTAGGAAAGCATCCTCTGTCAAACAGTCAGCTTACTGGCCAGATTCAGTTCTTTGTGGTTGTAGAACCAAGGTTTCATTGCTAGCTGCCATCCAGAGCCCAGTCTTTGCTTCTAAATGCTACCTGGATTCCTTTTTTAAATTTTAATTCATTTCTAATTGTAGGATAATTGCTTTACAATGCTGCATCAGTTTCTATCATACAACAGTGTGAATCAGCCATATGTGTACATATGTCACTTCCCTCTTGAAACTCCTTCCCACCCCCTACCTCATCCTACCCTTTTAGATTGTCACAGAGCACCATGCTGAGCTCCCTGTGTTGTATAGCAACTTCTCATTAGCTATCTGTTTTACATATGGTAATATATATGTTTCAATGCTAACATCTCCTTCCTCGGCTGTGTCCACAATCTGTTCTCTATGTCTGTGTCTCTGCTCCTGCCCTGAAAATAGGTTCATCAGTACCATCTTTCTAGATTCCATACATATGCATTGAAAGTAAAAGTGTTAGTCACTCAGTCTGTCCACATCTTTGCAACCCCGTGGACGGTAGCCCCCAGGCTCCTCTGTCCATGGAATTCTCCCAGCAAGAATACTGGAGCAGATAGCCGGTAGCTATTCCCTTCTTCAAGGGATCTTCCCCACTCAGGGACTGAACTCAGGTCTCCTGTATTGCAGGTGGATTCTTTGCCTTCTAAGTTAACAGGGAAGCCCTATATATGTGTAATATATGATGTTTGTTTTCCTCTTTCTGACTTACTTCACTTTGTAGAATAGGCTCTACATTCATCCACCTCACTAGAATTGACTCAAATTTTTCCATTTTGTAGCTGAATTCCTTTAATTCTTTCTCTATGCTCCCCCCACCAGCAACAAGGAGTTGCTTTCCTGCAACATTTTGAATCTCTATGCCTCTGTCTTTTCTTGTTAGCTCATCTTTTTTAGGCTAACTTTTATGGGCTAGTATGATTAGATTCAGATAATTTAATCACAATACAGATAATCTAGAATAATATCTCTGTATTAAAGTCCCTACCCTTAGTTAATTAGCAAAATCCCTTATACCAAGTAATATAACATATTCACAGATTTTAGGAATTAGATCATGGATACTGGGGGGACGGGTATCGCCTAAAGTATCCACTTTTAAGGGACTTGTTGGTCTTATTAATGAGTTGTACAATTGTGTATATATTCTGGATTCATGTCTGTTAGCAGAGGTTCACAAACTTTTTCTACATGGAAAGATAGTAAATATTTTATGTTTTGTAGGTCATATAGGATCACTTTTGTATTAGCTTCTTTTATAAACAACCTTTTTAAAAATGCAAAAACTATTCTTTGTGTGTGTGTGTGTGCGTGTGTGTGTGTGCGCTCAGTCACTGAGACATGTCTCACTCTTTGCAGCCGCATGGACTGTAGCTCACCAGGCTTCTCTGTCCGTGGGGTTTCCCAGGCAAAAATACTGGAGTGGGTAGTCATTCCCTTCTCCAGGAGACCATCCTGATCCAGGGATCAAACCCACAACTCTTGTGTCTCCTAAACTGGCAGGAGGATTGTTTACCACTGTGCCACCTGGAAAGCTCTTCTTTCTTAGTTCGTAGGTCTCATCTAAAAAGGCTGTGGCCAGAGCTTTCCAACTCCTGAGCTGTGTGATTTGCAAATATTTTAAATTAAATTTTCTTACTGATCTCTTTGGAAGAGTGTGGTGGACAGACTTAAAAATGGCCCTCATAACCCCTGCCTCCTGGTATCGGTGCTTTGACTGAATCCTTCCCCTTGAATACGGTGGGACCTGTGACCTGCTTCTCACCAATGATCTGCGGCAAAAGTGACTCCACGTAGACCGTTAAACAGTATAGCATCCATCTTGCCAGATTTCTTTCTCCTGTTAGAGATTCTCTTTCTCTTTCCCTTTCTCTCTCTTCTTCCTGGGTTTGAAGAGGCAGGTCACCAGGAATCCTTTAGCCCCCAGATACCAGATACTTCCAACAACCTTGAAAGTTAGTAAATGGACATTCTCTAACTGACTCTCAGCCTTGGCTGACACCTTGATTGCAGCCTTGTAAGACCCTAAGCAAAGGACCCAAATGAACAGCCCTGATTTCTGACTTAGAGAAATTATGGGCTAATAAGCATGTGTTGTTTTAAGCCACTAATGTTGCAGTGATTTGTTATGCAGTATAGAACACAAATACAGAAAACAAATGTCAAGTCTACTTTATTGCTTTTTTCTCTTGAAATCATACCTAAGAAATCTTTACCTAACTCAAAGTCACAAACATTTCCTCTTGTGTTTTCTTAAAGATGTTTTAGAGGTTCAGTTCCTACATTTAAATGTATAAGGGTCTAAGCTTATTTTTTGAAATGTGTGAATATCTAGTTGTCAATAATATCTAGTTTGCAACAAATGATTGTGAAGAATCTCCTTTCCTCCATTAAACAGCTTTGGCACCTTTGTTGAAAATCAATTAATTATAAATTTAAGAGTTTATTTCTATTTTGTTGATTCATTTTCTTGTCCTTACCCAATACTCCATTGTCTTGATTACCATAGGTTTATAATGAGTTTTATAATCAGGTATTCTAAGTCCTCCAAATTTGTTCTTCATTTTAAAAATTTCATTGGTTACTTTGTGTTTCCATAAAATTTTATAAGCATCTTGTCAGTTTCTACAAAAAAATAAAGTCTTCTGGGATTTTGATAGAGATTTGTTTGAATCTAAGAATTACCATCTTATCAATATTGAGGCTTGCAGTCTAGAACATAAAATGTCTCTCCATTTATTTCAATTTTCATTTCTCAGCAATCCCTTGCAGGTTTCTGTAAATAAGACTCTCCTTTTGTTACATTTACTCTAAATATTTTTTTCTTCTTGATGCTCTCAGAAATGGACTTTCATGTTTCAATTCTTCATTGACAGAATACAAAAAAATAATTATTTTGACATATTTATCTTGAATACTGTATTCTTGAACTCATCTATTAGTCCTAATATTTTATTTTAATATTTCTTAGGAGTTTCTACATTCAGGATCATGTTGTCCTCAGAAAACATAGTTTTGCTTCTTCCTTTTGTTTCTTTATATGCTTTCAATTTCTTTGTCTTTACTGTACTGTCTAGAGTCTCCAGTACAATGGTGAATAGAACTGGTGAGAATGGATGTCTTTGCCTTACTCTTCATCTTGAAGACAAAGCAATTTAGTATAATGTTAGCTGTGGATTTTTGTATGTGACCTTTTTCACATAGAAAAACTTCCCTTCTGTTGGCAACTTGAGAGTTTTTATCATTCATGGGGACTGAATATTTTTCAAAAATTTTTTTTCTGTTTTTCTTGAGATGATCATGTAGTTTTTAATCCCCCTTTTTTATTAATATGGTATGGTGCATGCATGCATGCTACGTCACTTCAGTCATATCTGACTCTTTGCGACACTATGGACTATAGCTTGCCAGGCTCCTCTGTCCATAGGAATCTCCAAACAAGAATACCAGAGTGGGTTGCCATCCCCCTCTCCAGGGGATCTTCCCAACCCAGGGATCAAACCAGCAGTTCCTGCAGTGCAGGCAAATTCTTTACCACTGAGCGACTGGGGAAGCCTAATATGGTATGGTACATTGATTTATTTTCAGATGTTAAAACAACCTTGTATTTCTGTGATAAGTAGATCTGTTAGTCATGTTATACCTTTTTTATATGCTGTTGGATTTCATTTGTTAGGTTTTGGAGGGGAGGGCGTTTGAGAATTTTCCATCTATATACACATGAGATATTGATCTATAGTTTTATTTTCTCTTGAGATATCTTTATATGGCTTTGGTATCAGGATAATACTAGCCTCATAGCACTGGAAAGTACCTCCTTTTCCTCTATTTTCTGAATATCTATTTTTCTGGCAGAATTTTTAAAGTGTTTATATCATTTCTTGTTTTGAGCTTTTATTTATTTTTAGCACATATTTTATGAAGTAAGTTGACTTACAATGTTTCAGGTGCACAGCAAGGTGATTCAATATATTATTTTTCAGATTATATTCTTTTTCACATATATTATTTTTCAGATTATTTTCCATTATAGGTTAGTACAAGATATTGACTATAGTTCCCTGGGCTCTACAGTAAACTTTTGCTGCTTGTTGCATATATATATGTTTTTCATTAGAATTTAAAAATTTAACAGAGTTCACTAGAGAAGGTATCTATGCCTAGACTTTTCTTTGAGGATTTTTAATTACTAATTCAATTTCTTTACCTGTCATTCTGTTCAGATCTTCTACAGCTTCTTTAGTTTGTTTTAGTAGTTTGTGTCTTTCTGGGAAATTTTCTGCTTTATCTAAGTTTTCTAATTCTTTTGACATAATACTGTTGACAGGGTATCCTTACAATTCTTTTAATTTGTGTCATCTTTCTTTATCTTGGTTAAACTAGATCAGGAGTCAATATAGTATATATGGCTTAGGAGTGAGTTGATGATTGGTCCGTTATTTCATTCAAACACCTAGAGTCAGTCTGGCTGACACCCTGCTCAGTGATCTGTTTGTGGGTTAGGAATAAATCCAGATTTCAATCATTTGGCATCTTTGATGTTACCTTTATACTTGGTCATGCTCTTTCAAGTATTCTCCGTATAAATGCGTGCCCTCCTGGTCAGCCAGTGATGTCTGAGGACCTTTGTTAGCTCTTCCAGAGCTGTCTGATTTTTTTGGAATCCACTGCTAAATTTCTGGTTAGTCTGTAGGTCTGCCACTCACTCCAACCAGGATCACAACCTCAGGCTTGGATTACAAGGTTGTGGCCTAGATCATTTCCTCCTATCCAGGCTACTACTATCAGTGGCATAACTTTATTGTGTATGAGCTGTTTTGCCCTTCCCTCCAAGTCAAGTCAGCCCTTCAACAGGAAAGCTTCTGCCTTGATGGCTTGCAACCTGTTATAAAGTGAAGTAAAGTGAAGTCGCTCAGTCATGTCCAACTCTTTGTGACCCCATGGACTGTAGCCTACCAGGCTCTCTGTCCATGGGATTTTCCAGGTAAGAGTACTGGAGTGGGTTGCCATTTCCTTCTCCAGAGGATCTTCTCAACCCAGGGATTGAACCCAGGTCTCCCACATTGTAGGCAGACGCTTTACCATCTGAGCTACCAGGGGAGTCAGCCTGGTACAAACACCATGCCAAATGAACTAAAGGACTGGATGGGAATAGTTCCAGGCAAGAATGGAACAGACTTCCATTGCTCTTACCTGAAATTCAACAAATTTTTTTTTAGTAATAAATAATTCTCAGTTTGTTGTTTGCCTTTGATTTTGGGGACCCTCAAATTTCTTTGGAAAAAAAGTTGCTGAGTTTTACAGTTATTTTGAGGGCTTCCCTGGTGGCTCAGCAGTAAGACCTGGGTTTGATCCCTGGGTCAGGAAGATTCCTTGGAGAAGGGCATGGTGAACCACTCTAGTACTCTTGCCTAGATAATCCCATGGACAGAGAAGCCTAGCAGGCTGCAGTCCGTAGGGTCACACAAAGTCAGACGCAACTAAACAGCATAGTTATTTTGAGGAAGTTAGGATTTACCAGCCTTATTCAGTTCAGTTCAGTTCAGTTCAGTCGCTCAGTCGTGTCCAACTCCCAGCCTTACTACTTTCCCATAATTGGAAATTCTTGCCCAGACCACCTGGCGTCCCAGATATCTGTTCATTTTCACTTATTTAGTTTTTCCCTATATGTATTGCTAATTGTCCATACACTGCCAATAGTCAGAAACCTTTCAACAGAAAGAAATCTCCCCTTCGGATTTTTTATTTTCAGAAACCTCTATTCTGAAAATTTTCATTCTAATTTCATCTAGAGTAAATATTAATTGCATTATTAATATCACTTTTTAATTATCATAGGGATTCCCTTTACTCATCTCCTGATTTAGTTTATCTATCTAAACAGAATTAAAAGTCTGTCAGAATCTTAAGGTTTTCTCTTTTTTGTTTTTTTCTCTTGCTTTGGTGGAACACAACTTCCCATAGAGCGTTTTCTTTTCTTTTTTTTTCCTTTCCTGTTAAAAATATTACTCTTTTATAAAGAATGGTGATGGCACTCCTCAACATGCTTGCTTCTGTTGTAACACTGATTTAAGCTATACTCCCTCAGACTATTGTTTAGTTGGGTGGAATTTTTGTTGTTGTTTTGCTTAGTGGGCAATTCAATTTGAAATAAATAGCCCAACTGTTAGTGAAAATAGAGTGAGGGGAAAGGAGAAAAAGACCCAGAAATAGAGTCCTTTTTTTTGGCCAGTGATTTTTAAAATTAAAGTTACATTCTTTTGTATAAAAAAAAATTTTGCTTATTCTGGCCTCAAGGTGATTTCAAGACCAAAGCAAAGAGTACCCAAGGAAACACATTACATCCTCATTAGAGAAACATGAGGATTAAAAGATATTAATAGAAACAAACAAACAAAAAAATTCCTTCTTAACAACACATCAGTATAGAACCTTGCCTAAAATGGAATTCCAATATACAAAGACTAGAACTCTACCAAAACTTAGATTAGTTCTAACACATATTGTTGGTCAGAAGCATCTTCCAAATTTGCTTCACTCAAACCCCATCAAAAGAAAATGTGATTCTCAGAGCTAGAGAGGCCACAGAGCCATATGCCCTAAAAATGATGGGACTGATTGTGTCTTGGAGAAAGGGGAACAGGATGAGGAAGTGCTATTGGCAAATAATCTTATCCACTCCAGAATTACTTGTGAATGCTTCAGAATTGCTTCTCCTGTATCCAAGGAGGACGTGGATGAATTGACAGTTATTCTCTTTAAATTCAGGATGCAATTTGATCCTGAAATCACTCAGTAGCCATCTCCTGGTTTTTACCGAGAACATCCACAATGATGTCACTCAAGAAAATTTCCTAGTTTATGAACACCTCTGAAAACTGACAGCTACTAGCAGCTTTGAAATGGTAAAAACATTTATTTGCTGAACAAAACTTCAATTGGATGGACCACCTGGGTTCCTAAGATGCAGATGGAGTGCCCGCAATGATTAACCACACATTTATTTTTACATCTATAGTGAAGATGGAATTTGTACACACATTACCGAGGCTCATTATGAGCTCCATTGGATGAACTGGCACTAAGGGGCTATATACATCCTATATGAAGATTGTCTTCTGAGATGAGAGTCATTTTATCCATGTTAGCGATAAATCTACTACTTTTTCAAGAGATTTTGTCAAAAACTGAAAAGTAAGACGGTAGGTGTTGCAAGAGGGCATCAGAGGGCAGACACACTAAAACCATGATCACAGAAAACTACCCAATCTGATCACATGGACCACAGCCTTGTCTCACGCAATGAAACTAAGCCATGCCATGTGGAGCCACCCAAGACAGATGGGTCAAGGTGGAGAGGTCTGACAGAATGTGGTCCACTGGAGAAGGTAATGGCAAAACACTTCAATATTCTTGCCTTGAGAACCCCATGAACAGTATGAAAAGGCAAAAAGATAGGACACTGAGAGATGAACTCCCCAGTTAGGTAGGCGCCCAATATGCTACTGGAGATCAGTGGAGAAATAACTCCAGAAAGAATGAAGGGATGGAGCCAAAGAAAAATAGTACCCAGTTGTGGATGTGACTGGTGATAGAAGCAAGGTCCGATGCTGTAAAGAGCACTATTGCATAAGAACCTGGAATGTTGGGTCCATGACTCAAGGCAAATTGGAAGTGGTCAAACAGGAGATGGCAAGAGTGAATGTTGGCATTCTAGGAATCAGTGAACTAAAATGGACTGAAATGGGTGAATTTAACTCAGATGACCATTATATCTACTACTGTGGGCACGAATCCCTCAGAAGAAATGAAGTAGCCATCATGGTCAACAAAAGAGTCTGAAATGCAGTACTTGGATGCAATCTCAAAATGACAGAATGATCTCTGTTTGTTTCCAAGGCAAACCATTCAATAACACAGTGATCCAAGCCTATACCCCAACCACTAACGCTGAAGAAGCTGAAGTTGAACAGTGCTATGAAGACCTACAAGACCTTTTAGAACTAACACCCAAAAAAGATGTCCTTTTCATTATAGGGGACTGGAATGCAAAAGTAGGAAGTCAAGAAACACCTGGAGTAGCAGGCACATTTGACCTTGGAATACAGAATGAAGCAGGGCAAAGGCTGACAGAGTTTTGCCAAGAGAATGCACTGGTCATAGCAAACACCCTCTTCCAACAACACAAGAGAAGACTCTACACATGGACATCACCAGATGGTCAACACCAAAATAAGACTGATTATATTGTTTGCAGCCAAAGATGCAGAAGTTCTATACAGTCAGCAAAAACAAGACTGGGAGCCGACTGTGGCTCAGACCATGAACTCCTTATTGCCAAATTCAGACTTAAATTGAAGAAAGTAGGGAAAATCACTAGACCATTCAGGTATCACGTAAATCAAATCCCTTATGATTATACAGTGGAAGTGACAAATAGATTTAAGGGACTAGCTCTGACAGACAGAGTGACTGAACGATGGACCAAGGTTCGTGACATTGTACAGGAGATAGGGATCAAGACCATCTCCATGGAAAAGAAATGGAAAAAGGCAAAATGACTGTCTGAGGAGGGCTTACAAACAGCTGTGAAAAGAAGAGAAGCAAAAAGCAAAGGAGAAAAGGAAAGGTATTCCCATTTGAATCCTGAGTTCCAAAGAATAGCAAGGAGAGATAAGAAAGCCTTCCTCAGCAATCAATGCAAAGAAACAGAGGAAAACAACAGAATGGGAAAGACTCCAGATCTCTTCAAGAAAATTAGAGATACCAAGGGAACATTTCATACAAAGATGGTTTTGATAAAGAACAGAAATGGTATGGACCTAAGAGAAGCAGAAGATATTAAGAAGAGGTGGCAAGAATACACAGAAGAACTGTATAAAAAAGATCTTCAGGACCCAGATAATCACAACAGTGTGAACACTCACCTAGAGCCAGACATCCTGGAATGTGAAGTCAGGTGGACCTTAGAAAGCATCACTACAAATAAAGCTAGTGGAGGTGATGGAATTCCAGTTGAGCTATTTCAAATCCTGAAAGATGATGCTGTGAAAGTGCTGCATTCAATATGCCAACAAATTTGGAAAACTCAGCAGTGGCCACAGGACTGGAAAAGGTCAGTGTTCATTCCAATGCCAAAGAAAGGCAAGCTCAAAGAATGCTCAAACTACCTCACAACTGCACTCATCTCACACGCTAGTAAAGTAATGGTCAAAATTCTCCAAGCTAGACTTCAACAATACGTGAACTGTGAACTTCAGATGTTCAAGCTGGCTTTAGAAAAGGCAGAGGAACCAGAGATCAAATTGCCAACATTTGCTGGATCATCGAAAAAGTAAGAGAGTTCCAGAAAAACATCTATTTCTGCTTTGTTGACTATGCCAAACCCTTTGACTCTGTGGATCACAATGAACTGTAGAAAATCTGAAAGAGATGGGAATACCAGACCACCTGACCTGCCTCTTGAGAAACCTGTATGCAGGTCAGGAAGCAACAGTTAGAACTGGACATGCAACAACAGACTGGTTCCAAATAGGAAAAGGAGGACGTCAAGGCTGTATATTGTCACCCTGCTTATTTAAATTCTATGCAGAGTACATCATGAGAAACCATGGGCTGGAGGAAGCACAAACTGAAATCAAGATTGCCAGGAGAAATATCAATAACCTCAGATATGCAGATGACACCACCCTTATGGCACAAAGTGAAGAAGAACTAAAGAGCCTATTGATGAAAGTGAAAGAGAAGAGTGAAAAAGTTGGCTTAAAACTTAGTATTCAGAAAACTAAGATCATGGCATCTGGTCCCATCATTTCATGGGAAATAGATGGGGAAACAGTGGAAACAGTGGCTGACTTTATTTTGGGGGGCACCAAAATCACTGCAGATGGTGATTGCAGCCATGAAATTAAAAGACGCTTACTCCTTGGGAGGAAAGTTATGACCAACCTAGATGGCATATTAAAAAGCAGAGACATTACTTTGCCAACAAAGGTCCATCTAGTCAAGGCTATGGTTTTTCCAGTAGTCATGTATGGATGTGAGAGTTGAACTGTGAGGAAAGCTGAGCACCAAAGAATTGATGCTTTTGAACTATGGTGTTGGAGAAGACTCTTGAGAGTCCCTTGGACTGCAAGGAGATCCAACCAGTCCATCGTAAAGGAGATCAGTCCTGGGTGTTCATTGGAAGGACCGATGTTGAAGCTGAAACTCCAATACTTTGGCCACATCATGCAAAGAGTTGACTCATTGGAAAAGACCCTGATGCTGGAAGGGATTGGGGGTAGGAGGAGAAGGGGCAACAGAGGATGAGATGGCTGGATGGCATCACCAACTCGATGGACATGGGTTTGAGTAAACTCCAGGAGTTGGTGATGGACAGGGAGGCCTGGTGTTCTGCGATTCATGGGGTCTCAAAGAGTCGGGCATGACTGAGCAACTGAACTGAACTGAACTGACCGAAGGTATAATATTTCTTTTTTTTTTTTTAATATTTCTTAATTACACAAAAGTTCATTAGGTTTCACAGAAAATTCTTAAAATGCTTTTTTGAAGGCTGGACACATTTATTGATGTTGATGATGGAGTATTTGTCTGCTTTTATTTACATTTTATAGCAAAAAACACTCTCAGAACCATCTAAAGAGAGATTTGTTTTGGTCTGGCTCATGTGGAAGATAACTTGGGGCCCTATAAATGAGGTAAACTTTTCCATTTAAGACTAGTCGATTTGTATAGTTTTGAAGTCTTAAGCAACCTGTAAGTCAACAGGGCCCTTAACACTCACATATTTACAAAGTCTTGGATTAGGCACAAGATGGGTGGTGAAGGGACCAAAGCTTGCCTGACCTCCATATTTAAGTCAATTTTCCCCATCTTATTCAATCTTGTAATACTATTTATCTCTTCATAATATTCACCATGATTGTACCTTAGCATTTTTAATGGTCCTTTTGATGGAACAACTTGACTACAATCTCCAATTATTCAATGTCAGTGGTGCTGTGGACATATTTTGTAGATGTGATTCAAGTTCATAATCAGTTAGTTGATTTAAAGTAGGGAGATTATCCTGGATGATCTGGGTGGACCTGAAAGCCTTGAAAAGGAAAGCTGAGGTTTCCCTATAGAAGAAGAAATTTCTATGTGTGGATAACAGCTTCAGCCCATGCCTGAGAGACCAGCCTGTTCTTTCTGAGAGCCTGCCCTACAAATTTCAGACTTGGCTTAGTAGACCACACAATCAAGTAAGCCAACTCCTTGTAAGAAATGTCTTAATATATATCTTCTACTGGTTCTATTTCTCTGGTTCTTACAATTCTGGTTCTCTTGATTCTTACAACATTGTTGTGTGATTCTTTAGAAAATATGTTTTACTTTCTGAACTATTTATTACTTGCCAGCTATGGTATTTCATGGTATGGAATAATGCCTAGGTCACAAAACTCACTCGAAAAAAAAAAAAAAACTGCTGAATGAGTAATTACAGATTGATAGATTTCTGTAGTTTTAACTGAACTATACAACCCCTAAATAGAATTGAAAGCAGGATTATATCTTCCAAATCTCTAGAAAAAATACAAATGAAGAAATACATAGTTCATCCAGTAAGAGGTAAATAACAAAAAGAACAAGAAGCATAAACTTAGAAAAATATAAAAAATGTCAAAAGTAGATCAAAAAGATTAATTGTAACAATGGATACTGATCAAAAATTCTTTATTAAGAAAAAGAAAATACTGAGATTTAGTTTTATAAAAACCCAACTAACTGTTGCTTGTAAGAAAAATGTATAAAACAAAATTTTTAAAAGCTTTAAGAGACTGATATGGGCAACAATATTTCCAACTATTATTAAAAAAAAGCAGAGGCAGTGATATTAATATTGACAATAAAATTCTCAGAAGGAAAAAGAAAAGCATATATGGGATAAAGAGGATAAATTTACATGATTAAAAGATATAAAAATTGGGAATTATGGGTCAGCTAATAAAAATATTAAAAATCCATATTGATAAAAGTAGAAAAAATGGACAGAAATTACTTTAGTGAAATCCTTTATAAGCCATTATAAATTCATAAAACATCAGTTCAGTTCAGTCGTTCAGACATGTCCAGTTCAGTCATTCAGACATGTCCAACTCTTTGTGACCCCACAGACCGCAGCATTCCAGACTTCCCTGTCCATCACTAACTCCCAGAGCTTGTACAAAACATCAAATAGGTTTAATTGATGACAAATTTATTTAAGAAGGATACATTTTATATAACATATATTTTGATCTATGTCATATAATACTTTCTTTAAAGTGTCTTTGAAAGATATAATTTCTTCTTTTTCTAGAAATAAAGGAAACCTCAAAAAATGGATATTTTCCTGGCCACTTCCTTTAATCATGATGAAATAAAGCATAAAAAAGTACAAAACCACTAAAAATTAATATCAAAAATGAGATAAACATTTCTAACCCTTTGAGAATTAAAATAATTTCTCTTCAATAACCTTTGGCTAAAAAGAAAAACAAATACAAAATGAAATAGCATACAAAAAGGTACGACACTCAATCAAAAACTACTTTGAAAAATAGGTAGAATCAAAAGTTTGCATTGATTTTTTTAAATAGCAAATTAAATAGAGAAAATGCACTAATCATTTACTTTAAGTAAGTTAGTGTTAGTCGCTCAGTTGTGTCCAACTGTGCAATCCCATGGACTATAGCCCACCATTCTCCTCTCTCCAGGCAAGAATACTGGATTGGATTGCCATTCTCTTCTTCAGGGGATCTTCCTGACTAGGGATCTAGTCTGGGTCTCCTGCACTGCAGGCAGATTCTTTAGAAAAGGGGCTTTCCTGGTGGCTGTCTTCCCTGGTGGCTCAGATAGTAAAGCATCTGCCTGTAATGCAGAAAACCTGGATTCGATCCCTGGGTCAGGAAGATCCCCAGCAAAGGAAATGACAACCAATACCACACTGTTGCCAGGAAAATTCCATGGAAGGAGGTGCCTGGTAGGCTACAGTCAATGGGATCCCAAAGAGTCATATACAACTGAGCAACTTCACTTCTTTAGAAAAGAAACAACTACAGTAATATTTTAAGGAAACTAGGGAATAGAAAGTAATGATGGTTACATTAAGATAGTGAATTAGAAAGCAAAAAAAAAGAAGATAAATAAAGGCAAGGTCTGATTTCTCTGAGAAAAACAACACAATTATAATTCTTTAATAAATCTTAAAAAGAGATTGTGTCAAATATGGACGTAATTTTCATCTGTGTACATTATGCTCAATTCTACAAATAAAATTAATAATCCTTAATGACAAAGAAGAAATTGGAAATCTTAGCTTTAAGGAAAATTTTAGATATCTTCCTCCCAAAACTATAGACTCACACAGTGGATATCTCTATTTACTTTATGGATAAATTATTTTAATCTTCTAAGAAATTAATAATTCCCACACAACATAAACTATTCTATAACATAACAAAATATGGAAATATTTCCCCATGTATGAAATAAATTAAGAATTAGTTTGGGGAATAAGAGACTTGTAATTTCCTAGCTAGGTGATCTTCAGTGATTGCTCTCAAACGCAGTTTCCTAATAAAATGAAAATGAGGGTTTCCCAGGTGGCGCAGTAGTAAATAATCTGCCTGCCAATGCAGGAGGTGCAAGAGACGTGGGTTTGATTCCTGGGTGAGGAAGATCCCCTGGAGAAGGAAATGGCAACACATGCCAGTATTTTTGCCTGGAAAATTCCATGGACAGAGGAGTCTTGCAGGCTATAGTCCATGGGGTCACGAAGATTCGAATGTGACTGAACATACAGCACACATATACATAAAATAAAAAATAGTTATGGTACAAACTTCATAAATTGTCTGTGAAATTTAAAGGGGATAATTCATGTAAGTCTCAACTTAGCAGATTCCCAGGGACACAGTGTAAACTCTATAAAGTTATTTCAGCTAGAATAACCCTGATACAAAAGCTCATTAAATATAACACTAAAGTCAACAACACACCAATTTAGTTAATGAGAAATGATGGACAAATCTAAATAAAATATATGCAGTGAAATTTAATAACCTATTAGAGAATAATAGTGGAGAAAGAAATGGCAACCCACTCCAGTATTCTTGCCTGGGAAATCCCATGGACAGAAGAGCCTGGCAGGCTACAGTCCATGGGGTCGCAAAGAATCAGAAACAATTCAGAGACTACATAACAAGAGGATAATCGAACATAAACACAATGACAATTTAGTGTTAGGACATATGATCCTGCAATGAATCTAGCTACATTGATGCACCAAATAAGAAAAGCATATTATCACATAAAAATCGTATGCCTGATAGCATCTTACAAGGTAAGAAGGAAAATAAGATATCTAACATGATAAAAGAAAGCTGAGTGCCAAAAAATTGATGCTTTTGAACTGTGATGTTAGAGAAGACTCTTGAGAGTCCCTTGGACTGCAAGGAGATCCAATCAGTCCATCCTAAAGGAGATCAGTCCTGGATGTTCATTGGAAGGACTGATGCTAAAACTGAAACTCCAATACTTTCGCTACCTCACATGAAGAGTTGACTCATTGGAAAAGACCCCAGTGCTGGGAGGAATTGGGGGCAGGAGGAGAAGGGGCAACAGAGGATGAGATGGTTGGATGGCATCACTGACTCGATGGACATGAGTTTGAGTAAACTCCGGGAGTTGGTGATGGACAGGGAGACCTGGTATGCTATGATTCATGGGGTCAAGAGTCGGACGCGACTGAGCGACTGAACTGAATATGATAAAGCCGACAGCTTCTTAATGATAGAACACTAGACACATTGCCACTGAAATCACAAAGTACACACAAAAGGCAAAGAGCCAGTTTCCCAAGATATTTTGCAACCAAGGTTCCAGGCCTAGGTGGCTTAGCTCTAGACAGACTTTCAGTTCCTTGTTCATTGATATTCATCAAGCCCTTACTCATTTAAACCAGTCATTCTGGGTGTGATCTCTAGACCAGCAGCATCAGTATCACCTGTGAACTTGTTAGAAATCTGAATTCTTGGACACTACCCCAGACCTATTGAATCAAAAACTCTGGAGGAGATGCCCAACACTAAGTTTTAACAACCCCTCTAAGGGATTTAAGCCACTGTCTTTGATGGCTCCCTTAAATTCAAATGCAATTCCAACTAAAAATACATTCTGTTGATGAGTATGCTGAGAAAATTCACTAATCTCCCAGGAAAAAAAATTAAGTTAGATATTCACTTAGTACACAAAATTGAATTTCACATAGATTTGAGATTATATAAAATAAGAAAAAAACATATAGAGCATTATATGTCATGAATGTGAATAATAAGCATAAGAATAGATAGCACTTTAGGGCTAAATGGTCTAATTGTTCAGAATGGGCCCCCAAGGCATCTTACATAAAATTATATAACAGAATAAGACATTTGTGATGTTTTCAATAATTACTGTACTTAAAAAACTGCTCCATGAAATGGCTATTGTTTCTCCCCAATTTCCTTAAGTTGGAAGTTTAACCAACCAAATTTCACTCTGGACCTCACCAAGGCTTCTAAACTCATAGGCTCCTCCTATGTTGTGTGGCTTTGTGCCTTTAGAAACATATCCAGAATAATAAATAGTCCGGGGCCTCACATAAACGGGACTCCTTTACTAAGTGAATTCAGAAACCATCTCATTCTCTCTTTGGCTGTTGAGTTTCCCATCCTGCCTTATTCTCTGTCCTTTTTCAAGTGTGCATCTCCAGGTTAAGTCACCATTTACCCTCTTGTCTTTCAATCTTCAAGCTTCACCTCTCTAGCTTTAATCTCTTCTGATTTGGCTTTTCCCTAGCCCAACAGAGTAGCAGGGATCAAGCCCTAAACTTTCCATGCAAGTGGTGTTCTGGTTAATGGTTAATGGTTAACAACCAGTTCCTTCTGATAGATATGGCCAGAAGGCACACACTACATTTATCATAAATTTCTAATGATATGAAGGATATTTCATGTCATAATTTTGTTAAACTCTTGTATCCAAGCCAACATAAGATTTTGGTTGAGGAGCAAGAGGATAGGTCTGACCTGAATATTGGTTGATATATTCCTTTACATTAATGAGAAAGTAGAACAATAAAGATCTATGTAGGAACTTCAATAGTTTCCCAATGATCTGAGTGATTTATTTGCTCCATCAGATAATTTTTTTTAATTCTGGGAAAATATTCCCTCAATTTTTGTGCTAATCATACCTTATTGGTCACAGTGAAAGCATTTGTTGAAATGCAATCTATATTTTGTCCATTACTTTCTAAGGTCTAGATGATCAATAAACAGTAAATCAGTTTTGATTTGCAGTTTGATTATCAGTTTCTTTGGGGTGAGCTTTTCTATCATGGCTGGTTTCAAGCTGACAAGGTGACATCACTGAATGTAGAGTTGAAAAGAAAGAAATAATGATGGTAGCAGATAAGGGCATTGCATTTCCACTATACGGACACAGTGAGCACAAACAAACTCAAAAGCACAGATTAAATAATTATCAATGGTGAGTTCTGACTATTTATTAACTTTGTTTTTACTATAGTTTAATAGATGTTTACATAAATTACTTTTTAATCATGGCTTTCAAAATCCCTGAAATGTTATTTTCATGAGCAAACCACTGGCTCCATTTCCCCTGCATCTCCCCAGAAAAGTGTTTTTCAGCATTATTTGTACATCCATAAAGAAGACTGAGAAACATACACATTCATTAGTAACCTGCATATCTTTCATCTCACTAATGTGTTCATCCAAGAAGAAGACAAATACTGCAGAGCATCAGGGAAGCATCTTAGAAATTTGGATCATTGGTAGCATAAGCCCAAATCTGTTCAAGCAGTAGGCTCATTTGAGAAGCTCAGGCTTTGGCCCTCATTTTCAGCCTGCACACTTGGAAGAGGCCAGTGTTCATGAAGTGCGTCCATGGCAGGAGTTTATCGAAGGGTTGCTGAACTTCAGGCAGGGTTATCTTGGAAGCCTGGTGGTTGTATGGAATAAGAAGCCAAAAAGACTTCTTCCCACTTTGACTGTGGCTGTACTGTTATTCTTTCACATAGAACTAGATTCTGGTCAAGTAGGGACAATAGCAAAGAATAATAATTATGTAGTGAGTACTTGTTCTGTCCTAAATATCATGCTAAATGTTATATATACATCATCTTTATAACCCTTAAAACAACCTTGGGTGGTAAGGATTATTATTCCCACTTACAGCCAGAAACCTGAGAGACAGAGCAATTAAAGAATTTGTCCCAGGATCACCCAGACAAGTGATAAACTAGGATGTGAACCAGCTGTGTACCTCCAAGGCCAATGCTTTGCTAAACCACCTGCTTGGTCTTCCCTGGTGGCATCCCAGGTAAAGAATCCACCTGCAATGCAAGAGATGCAGGTTCAATCTCTGGAATCAGGAAGATCCCTGGAAAAGGAAATGGCAACCCACTCCAGTATTCTTGCCTTGGAAATCCCATGGGCAGAGGAGCCCGGTGGGCTACAGTCCATGGGGTTGCAAAGAGTCAGATGCAAATTAGTAACTAGATAACAACAACCAAATCCTCAGTCTGGAGATCCAGGGCTTTTGAGACCCATTAATAACAATGCAGACACTGTTCATTCATTCTTCAACATTCCTCATTAATCCATTAACCAGATATACTTAGAGTATTCTTGTTTTCAGCTGATATTGTTAATAGCATCCATTTCCACTGACAGGGATGTCCTAAATTGGGGGTTAATTTATATGTCTCTATATATACAGAAGAACGTGTTCTATGTACTAGTAGGAACAGAGGTTGTATCTCTGCCCTGATTCCAGTGGACCCACGATGGCAGCAGCACAAAACCTGCCTTAGTCCTTTTCTTTTCCACCTTACCAAATTGAATCTGCAGAGCCACCTCTCCAAGGGCCCTACGCTTTCATGTGCATGTATAAAGAGGAAAAATCAAATTTTCCAAATACAATTTCAGTAATTACAATGTGTGGTTGTGCCCTTTGACCTCTGAGATTACCTTCACTGAATCCCACTACCTACAACTATATCATCCTAAAACTACATCATCAAATTGAATGAGCACTTCCCCTCACCCCAGCTGACTTCCTATGGAAACCTAGTTCTGACAGTCACCGATGTATTTCAGAGCAATTTTTCTCCATGTCATGCTTGAAAAACACACATTTTCACTCTTAGGAAACTCAGTGGATACCTGGAAAAGGGGCAATCCCTCAAAAGGAACAAGATTACCTAATGCTTCTGAGATATGAAGTCAACCATACTCAGCTTGGGCTTCTCTCATGGCTCAGCTGGTAAAAGAATACACCTGCAATGCAGGAGACCTGGGTTCAATCCCCAGGTTGGAAAGATCCCCTGGAGAAGGGAAATGCTACCCATTCCAGTATTCTGGCCTGGAGAATTCCATGGACTGTATAGTCCATGGGGTTGCAAAGACTTGGACACGACTGAGCTACTTTCACTTTCACTTTCATGTTCAGTTTACAACAGTGTTCTTAGATTGTTAAAGATGACTCCACCAAGGACAAAAGATGAAGTAAAATTTGGAAAACTTTCCATGGAAACATAAAAAAAATATTGTGGCGAACCAGACAAAAATAAAGGTATTTTAATTAATTATTTGTAGATTAGCTGTTAACTATAGTTAACGCATGTGTAACCTGAAGACTTCCGTTTTGTGAATGTATCAAGTGAGCCCTAAGCTTAAAAAGCTATGAACACAAATAATCCACTTAAAATTTTTTTTATCTATTCATTTATTTCTTTTTGGCTGTGCTGAGTGTTCACTGCTGCACAGCCTCTCCCTAGTTGTGGTGAACAGGGGCTATTTTCTAGTTATAGCGTGTAGGTTTCTCATTGCAGCGGCTTCTCTTGCTGCAGATCACAGGCTCCAGAGCACACGGACTTCAGTAGTTATGGCGGCTACGCTCTAGAGCGCAAGCTCAGTCGCTGTGGTATATGGGTTTAGTCGCTCCGAGGCATGGGGTATCTTCTCAGGCCAGGGATTGAACCTGTGTTTCCTGCATTGGCAGGTTTGTATTCTTTACACTGAGCCAGCAGGGAAGCCCCAAAAATCCACTTTTAAATCTTGAATATTACACAGTTTCTTTCTCTGTAGATGAAGAGTATCTTAAGAAAAATTGTTTATCAAATTAATAACAAATGTTTTCACAATTTTAAATATGTTTTGTATAATCAATTAAATTAAGATCTTCAGACATAGGCTAGTTCTTTTGATTTAAATGAAAGAAACAATCTATACGCTATATAACAGTAATGTTTTTTGGCCTTTACCATCAAGAAAACTACATTTTTCTGGTTTTAAAATAACTTAGTACTGATTTTTCTTATAAGGATCAAAAAAAGAAAAAAACCCACCAGAAAATATCAGCCTAAATAGAAAACCCATTTCTTTCCCAACATTGCCTGGAGCAGTATCCAGGTAAACATGTGTGTGTGTGTGTGTGTGTGTGTGTGTGTGTGTGTGTGTGTGTGTGTGTGTGTGTGTGTGTGTGTGTGTGTGTGTGTGTGTGTGTGTGTGTGTGTGTGTGTGATATATGTTATGCTGTGGATTTTCCTGGAAGGTTTTTTCATTCCTTTCTTGCTAATACTGTTTCAATTATTAAATATAAATGAAATCAAGGAACTAATTCTTATGGATTATACCTTAAACACAGGAGATGGTTCACAATGATTTGAAGTTGCAATCTAACACTTAAAGAGACTAAAGAACACAACTATGGTCAAGTAACAAAATAGATATTGCCAAAAAATATTTAAACTACCTACTATGGCATATTTCTTTCTTGCTATCAATTGTTATTTGCATTGGGTTGTAATAAATGCAACATTTCTTTACCAGTATGGTCTTAATGAAAAATTATGGATTATATTATTTTGCCGAGTGAGGACTTGTGGTTTACTTTTATATCTTGACACCAACAGTAAAGAAAAACTTTATATAAGATTATTTGAAATCTCCTATTCTTATTAAAGTTTATTTCTAAAGTATGAAAAAAGCTGTTATAAATAATATTCAGATAGTTTTTCATAACTTTTCCTAAAACTATACCTCAAAATATTTTAGAACATGAGGCATAAAGGAATATGAAATGACTTTAACAGATCACTGAATAATATTGATTGTAACCTTCCATAACTGTTAGCACTGTACCAAGAAGTGGAAGTGTTAGTCACTCAGTCGTGTCCAACTCTTTGCAACCCCATGTGGCCTACCAGGCTCCTCTGTCCATGGGATTTTCCAGGTAAGAATACTAGAGCAGGTTGCCATTTCCTTCTCCAGGAGATCTTCCTGACCCTGGGACTGAACCTGGGTGTCCTGCACTGCAGGGAGATTCTTTACCGTCTGAGCCACCAGGGAAGCCCAGCATGTAATTCTGGCCCTGCCATCTAGGACAGGGGCGGGCAAATCACCACCCATCGACCAAATGTAGCCTGGGACCTGTTTTTGTATGGTTCTCTACCTAGAATTGTCTTCAAAGAGTAAAGAAGTCCCCAAAGAACATACAACTAAGATAGTATACGGCCTGCCAAAGCCTAAAATATTTATCATGTGGCCTTTTACAGTATTTTCTTTGGTCTAGAAGGTCACAAATTTGTGAGGGAAATGGGATTCACATATGTCCAATAATTACTGAGAAACATAAATTATATAGAATAGACTGAAGGTAAGTGGGAAATTCAGAGAGAAGACATTCATCATTGTGGATCAAAATTAGTAGGCAAATTCCCTACAGATAATCACCTCTGAAACTTAACTATGATCATGAATGACCTGGGGATCTTGTAAACATGCAGATTCTGATTCAGCAGGTCTGGGGACAGGTTCTGCATTTCTAACAAGCTCCCTGGTGATACCTGGTTGCTCTTCCACATCTTATATTTTAAATAATGTGCGCTTTGAGGTCAGCAAGGGTTTGGAAAAGCCGAGAATAGCAGGTAAAGGGGCCTGCCTGTTGATGTACTTAGAAGCCAAGGTAACAGGCTTAGAAAAATAGTTCAACGGCAGAATAAATGTACCTGTGTTTTCCGTAAGTTTCTTGCCTACAACCCCCAGGGTTCACTTTCCTCTAACACTGTTACCCAGATTATTGATACTAGACCAAAGCTACATTCATATGAAATATGCCAATCATTTTTTCCAGTAGTCTGAAAGACAGGAAAAACCCTGTTGAAAGGAAAATTTTCTTAAACTGGGAACTGAATCAACATCAGTAAAGTTAGTTTTGTAATATAGACTTTGCAATTTAACTACCTTCTTGTCTATCCTTTCACATCCAAACTGATCTAAAGGTTATTTAAAATTTTAATACGTTTTCAATACTGTAATTCCATCCCTGCACAATCAAAAGTCATTTTCAGCTCTAACCAGAAGATTCTGTATAAATAACCATTCACCAAAAGAAACATTTGCATCTACGACATTGCAAGTATCTCTAAGCATGCACTTGGCCAGACTAACTTAAACAGTGTTAACAGTAGTAAAAATATTAAGACTTTATTTTTCACTGTGAAATAAAGAACTTTGTAATAGTCTCAGATACAGTTTAGGAGTTTATGGTGTCAGAGTGAATGATGCAGATCCCGATGCTTGAAGAAGAATGAAGGGCAGTCTTTAAAATCAGGCCATCCTCCTGGTACCCAAAAGTGTGAAAACACATGGATGGCAACTAAATCTTTTAAATTTTAAAAATCTTTTAAAATTATCTCTGTGACACCCACAGACATTATTCCTGGGTAGATACAGACCCAGTGGGGGGCTGGTACCTGCAGTAGTGGATGGGTTGAATTCAGTGAGTGGTACTCCTAAGTGGTACCTGCAGAAAGCACTGTGTACAAATATATGGCTCACTCCAGTATCTGAGTAACTTGCTCTGCTTTCTTCTACCAGTTTCCCCAGACTGACCTCCATACTGGTCACTCAAAAAGGGTCTCCTCCTCAGGTTGAGCTCCCTTACACAGAATCTTTCTAATTTCTTAGCCCTACTAAGTTGCCCCAGGCTTTCTTTCCCTACAACATTTAAACAGCTTGGTTTCATTTTTTAAGCTTGTAACCTATGTATAAGACCCTCTGAGTCCACTTCTGAGAGCAATCACTGAATTGAGAGACTTAAAACTGATGAAAAGTTTGAAAAAATAGGCAAGATGAGGAAGGTTACTTAAAGTGGAAAAAGGAGCACGAGACATAAGGAAATCAGTGGTATGCTCTAACCAACTCAGAGGAGCTCTCAAGAGCTAAGTATTCAATTTTCAGGAATTTTGTGAGCTGATTGTTAAACTCAACCATTAATCACAGGTGAATTATCAATATATAAACTTATGCATTACAAACAAAAGTAATACAAAGGAGGACAGGAATCTTTTGGGGTGATGGCTGTATTTATTATCTTCATTGTGGGGAAGATTTCAGGAAGCACGTTGAGTACTATAGAGTGATTGCTGAAACATTTATATCTTATTTATTCCATTATAAAATTTTAGGTAAGATTTATCATAAGTCCATTCTTAGTAATTAAACTCATCATTTCTCTTAATTTTCTTTATATTCTTTATTTTCTTTATATTCTTTTCTATTCTAGAAAGTGATAGAACTTTGGAATCTCTATTTTGGAGAACAAAAGCATGAGTTCTCCTACTCAATGAGATTTGTCACTTTATCATGTGACATTCAAAGCTCCTGATGACTATAGATTCTTCGTGGCACAGTTGGGAACCTCTCCAACATAATAATTCAGAGGTAGAAGCTAAGACAGCTAGTGTATGGTTGATCCAAAATTTGAGTCCAGCAAGGAAAATGTACTGACTAGTTGAGAGGTAAGGAAATTGAGGAAACTGGTAAAAACAGAGGTGATCCTGGATTATGGGCAGGAAAGACAACAAATATGGTCCATATTTTCTAAACTTTTGGGTATTTATAAAATAGTGAGCCAAGAAAAGTTTTTAAAAAATGATTTCAAACAACAGACAGTGCCCACTATAATTTGTCTCAGGTTCAAATGAATCACTAAAATGTTTTAGTTCTCAAGTCCATCTTTAAATGGATTCTGCTACATTCTATTCTGAACTTTTTGAAATAATATTTCTTTAACTTATTATTTTTGAAAAAAAATTGCTCAAATAATTTATAATTAAGCATGATTTTGCAAAGTTTACAGCAACCATCTTGTGTTTAAGAATGATTTGGGGATCATGCTTTTAACAGCAGTTAAAAGCATTCTGTAGCAAGTATTTCTTTGTTCCTGATTTGTGCCTTCTAATAAAAACTGAGAAACAATTAGGCCATAATCTTAAATCCCAAGCTTTGCTTTAGTTTAGTAGTTGTGGCTATAAGGAATACAAATTTACTGGCATTAGCTAGCTCAAGAAAAGGAAGTTTGCTGTGAGGGCTTACACTATAAAAGAAAAGGCCCTGATTAGAATTACAATGGGACCTGGCCTTAGGGACCCTGAAACTAAATGGTTGTTTGGTTTCCAGCAACTAAAATCTAAAATATTCATCCAATGATCTTGTCAGGTAACATCATTTATTTCCGTTCCACTATTAGAAGACTGGGCTTCCCTCTTAGCTCAATCAGTAAAGAACCTGCCTGCAATGCAGGAGACCCGGGTTCGATTCCTGGGTTGGGAGGATCCCTGGGAGAAGGAAATGGCTACTTACTCTAGTATTCTTGCCTGGAGAATCCCATGCTGGCATGCTACGGTCCACGGGGTCCCAAGAGTTGGACACGACCTTAGCAACTAAATCACCACCATTAGAAGACTTCTTCAGAGTTTCTACACTCTTCCCCTTCCACCAACCAGTCTTCCATGGATTTGCACTGGGCCTGCTAGTAAATTCTTTAAATCTCCAAGAGGAAATATGATTATCTCAATGTATCTTTTTGTGACAGAAGTGGAGAGTCAATCTATGTGTTGGTTCTCAAAGTTAAGAACCCATCTCTACTCGAATAAGGGATCACCTGTGCAGCAGATCACCTGGGCTCTCCGTGGAGCAGTTCCCTCAGAAGAGGGATGGGTGTGGATATGACTTTAATTACAATTGCCAACAAGGACCTACTGTACAGCACAGGGAACTATACTCAATATCTTGTAATAATGTATAATGGAAAAGAATCTAAAAACTGAAACTAACACAACATTGTAAATCAACTATACTTCAATGAAAAAAAATTAACTAGTTAATTAATTTAAAAAAAAACAAAACACCCAGAACTTATCCAGGTGCATTTTGGGGTATATTTAAGAAATACAGTAACAACACTATTTAAAAAATTCTCTAGTCACTCTGTTGCCTGTTCAGATTCTGTCAACTGTATTATGATAGATTTGGAGCTGGGGCAGAGCTCTGTATACATACTGTGCTACATAATAGCACATTATGATTTTTATTATTATTATTAACCTCTTTATTGGATTTGTTAAATAATGCTTCTGTTTTATGTTTTTTGGGTTTTTTAGCAGAAAGCATATGGGATCTTAGCCCCCTAACCAGAGACTGAACCCCTACTCCCTACAAAGGAAGGCAAGATTCTAACCACTGATTGGTCAATGAAGTTCCTATTATTTTTTGCTTCAAACAAAGACCTTCCACAATTGGCCATTGATCCTGACAATATCATCGTAATGTAAGTGACAAGGCAATCACTTCACTATAAAAAAGCTCCTTAACAACAGACTCTCAATGCCTCAAATTTTTGCTTAATAATCACTGTTAAACTTATGGATAATGTATGCAGGTAAAATAAATCAGAGTTTGACTTATTAAAACAGTTTTTAGTTGCACTAAAACACACTTATATGTACATGTTATTCAAATGCCTAGAAATGCTATTTTGGCCTTTTGGATCACATTACATTCAGATGTCTACAAAATTTACCTTTTATTAAAATATTTTATCCAGAAGTTAGTTGTACTGTAATTCACTTGGAGTTATATTCAGGAAACACATTTATTTTGAACTACATTTAGAACTGGAACAGATTGTGTGAATTAAGTAACTTTAAAACTAAAACTTATGATAGTTTCCTACCACATAATGATTATAGATTATAGCCATCCTGGGGCTACTAAGGTAAGAACATATGTCTGCTTTTTGAGCTTGAGTTGTTCCTTTTTATAAGAGTTACTTGGGCATTATAGAATTTGGACACTTATGGGAAATTATTCATTGCTATTTTATTTTCAGTATTAATATGCTTTAAAGAATTACCACATAGTTATTGCTCCAATAGGCATTATTAAATTCTTCAAATACCTTCAACTATTTTCTCAGTATGAGTTAGGTATTTTCAGGATAAATTTAGTCTTAGATAGCTATGATGCCATTTACTTAAGAAAGTATTATAATGGACATTTGAGTTTTTAAAATTTTGCTTCTGGAATTCTTGGTCAGTTGAGAGGTAAGAGAGACCCCAGAAAACAATTGAAATAGTCCTATTACTTTAAACAATTGGAGGTTCAAGAAATTAATTTGAATTTTAAGAGATGTGACCTCCCAAGCTGTCATATCCAGTTAAATATAAATAAATAACATAAAACTAAATAGTGGTTTTAAAATATGTAGATTACAAATAATTGTGGTGAGACAGGAAGGAAGGGAGTGGGGCAGAATTGTCAAAGAATGACATAGAATACTGCAAAAACTGATTAGGCCCAAGATGGTGAAAGATCTGACTTCCAGTTGATCTTGAACCTCATTACAGACTCATTGTAATACATGGGCAAGCTAAAGGACACCAATGCCATGACAAGTGCCATGATAATTCCCAGGCTGACCATAAAAGGCCAAAAAGTGAGTGGTGGCCCAACTCCTGGAAATCTGCTCCCCCTCCCTCAAATAGTTAGAATACTCCTCCCACTCATTAACCTATGAAATTATCTAGCTGAGATGATCTGGTTTCTGCCAGTGAAATGTGTAACTCTAAATAAACCTGCTTTCACTTTATTAATGCTTTGGCTCTTGAATTCTTTTCTGCTCCAAGTCAAGGACACTCACTTACTGGCCCATACCAGGAACGTGCTCCAGACCTGGGACGAGACCAGGAATGTGACTGTTCTCTGGCTCCCTCTTTCCCTGCAAAAATGGCAACAGAAATATTAGTAGAAAGTAAAGTACTGAAGAAAAAGAAAAGAACTATTTCGCCACAATGTTTTACATAATTGATAGTACCTCAGCTTTAGTTCTAGGATTCCTGTCAGCCAAACTGAAGAACAAAAATAGTAAATTACAAAAAAGAAATATAAACCATTTCTTCAGTAGAAATAAAGATTTTTGCATTACATTAAAATTTTAAAACATTTTTATTGATAAATATGTATTCAGAAAAGTACATAAAATGACATGTTCAGCTCAATGAATTATCACAAAATCAACAACTAGAACAAGGCAATGAACAAAAGTATTGGATACTCTCCTTCCATCTTGGCTTCTAATCATTGCCCCTTCTCTCCTCCCCAAAGTAACATTATTCTGACTATTATGGTCATCACTTCCTTGATTGTTCTTTATAATTTTATCACTTAAGCTTACATCTCTATACAATATGGTTTAATTTTGCCTGTTGGAATTTATGTAAATGTAGTTACATAGTATTCTTGGGGAGGAAGGAGTGGGGAGTCTGGCTTCTTTTACTGAAGTTTATGAGATATGTTTTTCTTGTTACAAGGAGCTATAGTTTTTCATTTTCATTACTATCCAGCATTCTGTTGAGTAAATATAGCTCAATATATTTACCCACTCTACTGTTGAAGGGTATTTGGTTGGCTTCCAGCTTAGGGTAATTTTGAATTTAATTGCTAAAAGCATTCTTATAAAATGTATCTTGATGCACAAGTATGTGGAGTGGGATTGCTAGATCAAAAACTGTTTTCCAAGTTACTAAACCAAGTTATGCCATCACCAGCAGTACTGTGACAGTTTCCATTGGCTGGGACCTCTGGCTCTCCATTCTCTCACATGATGCAACCAAGGTAGTGGCTATGGTCTCATCAGTTTTACTTCCTTGTTACCTCCATTGTCACTCTTTTTAATTTTAGCAATTCTGATGGGTGTAGAAGAATATCATGTGCATGCATGCTCAGTAGCTTTAGTGGTGTCCAACTGCTTGTGACCCCATGAACTGTAGCCCGCCAAATTCCTCCATCCATAGAGATTCTCCAGACAAGAATACTGGAGTGGGTTGCTGTGCCCTCCTCCTGAGAAGAGTATCTAATCCTCATTTTAATTTTCATCTTCCTCTTACAAATAAAGTTGAGCACCTTTATACAGGTTTGCTGAACACTTTGATTTTCTTTTGCAGAGTCTGCTAAAATATCTGACTCACTTTTCTTAATGGTGGTCAAACATTTCCTTAGTGATTTGTATCTGTTCTTGGTATGTTTTATATATGAGCCCTTAATTTTGCATATTGTAATATTTTCTCCCATGAAGTGACGGGACCAGATGCCATGATCTTAGTTTTCCGAATGTTGAGCTTTAAGCCAACTTTTTCACTCTTCTCCTTCACTTTCATCAAGAGGCTTTTTAGTTCCTCTTCAATTTCTGCCATAAGGGTGGTGTCATCTGCATATATGAGGTTATTGATATTTCTCCTGGCAATCTTGATTCCAGCTTGTGCTTCTTCCAGCCCAGTATTTCTCATGATGTACTCTGCATAGAAGTTAAATAAGCAGGGTGATAATATACAGCCTTGATGTACTCCTTTTCCTATTTGGAACCAGTCTGTTGTTGCATGTCCAGTTCTAACTGTTGCTTCCTGACCTGCATACAGGATTCTCAAGAGACAGCTCAGGGGGTCTGGTATTCCCATCTCTTTCAGAACTTTCCATAGTTTATTGTGATCCACACAGTCAAAGGCTTTGGCATAGTCAGTAAAGCAGAAATAGACGTTTTTCTGGAACTCTCTTGCTTTTCTGATGATCCAGCAGATGTTGGCAATTTGATCTCTGGTTCCTCTGGCTTTTCTAAAACCAGCTTGAACATCTAGGAGTTCACGGTTCACGTATTGCTGAAGCCTGGCTTGGAGAATTTTGAACATTACTTTACTGGAAAGTTATGACCAACCTGGATACCATATTTAAAAGCAGAGACACTACTCTGCCAACAAAGGTCCGTCTAGTCAAGGCTATGGTTTTTCCAGTAGTCATGTATGGATGTGAGAGTTGGACGGTGAAGAAAGCTGAGTGCCGAAGAATTGATGCTTTTGAACTGTGGTGTTGGAGAAGACTCTTGAGAGTCCCTTGGACTGCAAGGAGATCCAACCAGTCCATCCTAAAGCAGATCAGTCCTGGGTGTTCATTGGAAGGACTGATGCCGAAGCTGAAACTGCAATACTTTTGCCACCTCATGCGAAGAGTTGACTCATTAGAAAAGACCTTGATGCTGGGAGGGATTGGGGGCAGGAGGAGAAGGGGACGACAGAGGATGTGATGGCTGAATGGCATCACCGACTCGATGGACATGAGTTTGAGTAAACTCCGGGAGTTGGTGATGGACAGGGAGGCCTGGCGTGCTGCAATTCATGGGGTTGCAAAGAGTCGGACACGACTGAGTGACTGAACTGAACTGAATATCTTCTCCCAATCTGTGACTTGTTTTTCATTGTCTTTAATGTTGTCTTTGGTTAGGCAGAAGTTCTCAAGTTATGAATTTAATGTAGCCATATTTTTAATTATTTTCTTTACAGTTGGTGACCTTTTTGTTCCATTTAAAACTCACTTTATGTAATGAAGACAATATATATTATCTTATAGAATGCTATTTTACCTTTTACAATTCAATACATAATCAAATAGCACTTGATTTGAGGTAGTCTCCCTTGTAGCTCAGCTGGTAAAGAATCTGCCTGCAATGCAGGAGACCCCGGTTCAATTCCTGGGTCAGTAAGTTCCGCTGGAGAAGGGATAGGCTATGCACTCCAGTATACCTGGGTTTCCCTGGTGGTTCAGCTGGTAACAGAATCCATCCGCAATGCGGGAGACCTGTGTTGGATCCCTGGGTTGGGAAGATCCCATGGCGAAGGGAACAGCTTATCCACACCAGAATTCCATGGACAGAGGGGCCTGGCAAGCCCCAGTCCACCGGGCCCCAAAGAGTTAGACACCACTGAATGACTTTCAAAAAAAAAAAAAAGATCTACCAATATTGAATCTTGCAATCTATGAATGCAGTATTTCTCCATTTATTTAGGTCTTCAATTTCTTTTTAAAATATCTCACAATTCTCTGTGTAGGAGTGTTAACATCTGGTTAAATTTATTCCTAATCAACTGGTATCTTGTATGCTACTATGAATCATCTTTCTTTAAAACGTCATTGTTAACATTTATTACTAATCTATTGGAACACAATTGATCCTCGAATATTCACTTTGTATCAGCAACTCTGTTAATTTATGAATTTAATAACTTTTCCTACGTGTTTTGATTTTCTATGCACATTCATCTATGGAAGAAGTTTTGTCTTCCTTCCTAATCTATTCCGGTATCTCCTCTTTTTCCAAAAATTAAAACGCACAATAATATGAACCCAAGTAATGTGTTATTCTAGTTGTAAACTCAATAAAAAAGTGTCAAAGGATTCTTTCCACCTCTCATGCTCTCGCTCTGCGCCTCTGTGGCCAGACCAATACCCCTTAAATCATTTTCAATGCGGACGAATCCGAGCAGAACCGAGCAGGCTCGGACGCGGACTGCGGAAGCGCGCCTCCGCACCCTGGTAGCCCGCCTCCGCACCCTGGTAGCCCCGCCCCTCGTCCCGACGCAACCAATCAGCGCCCTCCTCTTACGAGCGTTCCTCAGACCAAAATGGTGGCGGCCGTTGGGTTGGCGTCCTGCTTTTAGTTTCATTGCTCTACTGCTCCAGTTGCAAAATGTGAAAGGAAGCGCTGCCGGTGGAGGGGGTTCTGGGCCATGAGTCGGCGAAGGAAACACGGGGACAGCCCTAGCCTGAAGCAAACGCCGCGCAAAGGGATGGCGACTGAAGAATGCCGTTCGGTGGTCGAATCGGGAAAGAGGAGGCTGAGGGCGGCCCGCGGCTCGGGGCCTCAAGGGCCAGGAGAGAGGCCTCCCCGGCCCTTGCCGCAGCAAGAGCAGCCTCCAGTAGCCGCTTCGTGCAGTAAAAGTAATCCCGAGGGTGAGACATGGGCAGTGGGGGCCTCCCTGGGCCTCAGCGCCTCAGCTTCAGAGCCCCGGGTGGGGGTGGAGTCTGAAATCGTGTTTTCTTTCCCTGGGCTTTTCCCTCAAGAGTTCAAAATTAACCAGACTATACTCCCCCACGACTTTCATCCCCGAGTATGAGCACTGCCCGGTTAGGCTTGACCACCACTTATCCCCCCTGCAACAGGAATTAAGTTGTGGGGTTTACCTCAGGAAGGAACGCTGATTTCTAGGCTGCTTCTCCAAGCATCAGCAGTGGCAGAGCGAGGAAAAGTAATACCTTTTGCCTTCAGGTTATGCCTAGAGGGATGATTTCACCTTAAACTGTTTGCCCTGACCAGATTTTAGTGAAGGGGACATATGAAATACAGTTATCTGTATTCTCAAGATCTTGGTGATGCTTTACCTTGGGAATAAACCGGAAGTTCCTTTGTATAAAAGTTCCTCAAAGTAGGAGAACTATGGGCCCCTAAGTATATCATTATGATCACTTTTTGGTGTTTCATTTTTTAAAAAGATTTCTGATGAATCCTGGTAGGAATTGAAATTCATCAGAGCTGTTTTCTAGAGCATGTTCTTAAATAGAGCTTTTTGCCTTGTTTGTAGTTTACTTTGACAAAACAATTGCAGAATAAACAAAAAGTGGTACTTGACAGAACTTAACTAAGAAATGGCTCACTATAGTTTTTTGAAGTGATTGGTTGGGTATGGTTGGCCAAAGGAGGCTAAACACAGACTTTTTCTGAAGTTTCTGTTGAAGCGTTTTTTATTTTTGAAATGTATTTTTCTGAAATTTCTGTTGAAACGTTGTTCACTTTTGAAATGTATTTGTAAATTACAGGTGGTTCCAAAAGACTCCGAGTTCCAGTGGAGTGGCTAGCTTATACAGTATTGTCCTATCCATTTATAGAACTATTAGATTGTACTTACTATTTACAATGTCAAGTTTGTAAAGTACTACTGAGATTTTTATGTGAAACAAATGTTTCTGTTGTGGATAAAGTAGTACAGTCATCACTGGGAGAAAATTTTATAACTGGAACATAAAATGTAATTTAGCTGAGGTATTTAACATTGGGGTGTTATGAAGTCAAGTAATCCTTTAGAATGCAATAATTGTTATTTTGATCTTATTTTATATAGAAAGATATGAGACACCAAAGAGAATGCTGCAAATGGATTTATTGTCATCTGCCTTCAGTTCTCCTAATGATCCAGATGGACAGAATGATATCTTTTGGGATCAAAATTCTCCAATGACAAAACAGCTAGGTAATTTGTCATTAACAGTTTATCTGGGTGAATATTTGATTAATGATTAGGATTTAACCTTAGAATTTCACTCAGGTGTTCACATCAGGAACTTTTATACAGCTGATATTTTTCCAAAATCTTAAGTGATTTTGTTGCTGTGATAGGCATGTGATGTCAGAGTGCTTAGTGATTTAAGCCATGCTAATTGTTTTCTAAGAAGTGACAGATATTTTTAGAAATTACATTTTTGTTTATAATTTATATGAATTTCTTTGTTTCTATAGCTAAAGGAAGAAAAAAGCAGCTTTACACCACAGATAGTGATGAGATCTCACATATTGTTAATCGTATTGCTCCTCAGGTAAATATGAGTAATTTTATAGTGTATTACAGAACAGTGAAAGGTATGGCAGTAAGTTTTGTTTATAGTTCATTTGTGTGAAAAATATCTTGTCTTATTCAGTTCTCTTCTCCAAAAACAGAGCAGCACATTACTTTTACCTTTTCTACCACTGAAATGCAGTTTTGAAAAAAGGAACATAATGTAAAGTTGCAAACATGTATTTTCCTAAGCATATATATTATTTTTTAGAAATGATTTTTAACTAGAGCCATGTTTTTATTTTGTTTTTAATGTTATTTAATAATATGTGGTTATTATTTTTCATGTTAATAAGAGAATACAATCAGACAATAAAAATTTAAACTTCAAAATCTTTTATTATTATTAACTATCTGTAGTAGTCTTTTCCCAGTTGAAACTCCCTTTCTTAATACTTGTTAACTTAAAATATCATCAGGAAACATTCAGTTCAGTTCAGTCACTCAGTCATGTCCGAGTCTTTCGACCCCATGAATCGCAGCACGCCAGGCCTCTCTGTCTATCACCAGCTCCTCCCGGAGTTTACTCAAACTCATGTCCATCGAGTTGGTGATGCCATCCAGCCATCTCATCCTCTGTCAATCCCTTCTCCTCCTGCCCCGAGTCCCTCCCAGCATCAAGGTCTTTTCCAGTCAGTCAACTCTTCATATGAGGTGGCAAAAGTTGGAATTTGAACTTCAACATCAGTACTTCCAATGAACACCCAGGACTGATCTTTAATGGACTGGTTGGATCTTCTTGCAGTCCAAGGGACTCTCAAGAGTCTTCTCTAACACCACAGTTCAAAAGCATCAGTTCTTCGGCACTCAGCTTTCTTTATAGTCCAACTCTCACATCCATACATGACTACTGGAAAAACCATAGCCTTGACTAGATGGACCTTTGTTGACAAAGTAACGTCTCTGGTTTTTAATATGCTATCTAAGTTGCTCATAACTTTCCTTCCAAGGAGTAAGCATCTTTTAATTTCATGGCTGTAGTCACCATCTGCAGTGATTTTGGAGCCCAGAAAAATGGTCAACCACTGTTTCCACTGTTTCCCCATCTATTTGCATGAAGTGATGGCACCAGATGCAATGATCTTAGTTTTCTGAATACTAAGCTTTAAGCCAACTTTTTCACTCTCCTCTTTCACTTTCATCAAGAGGCTCTTTAATTTCTCTTCACTTCTTGCCACAAGGATGGTGTCATCTGCATATCTGAGGTTATTGATATTTCTCCTGGCAATCTTGATTGCCGCTTGTGCTTCTTCCAGCCCAGCGTTTCTCATGATGTGCTCTGCATATAAGTTAAATACGCAGGGTGACAATATATAGCCTTGACGTACTCCTTTTCCTATTTAGAACCAGTCTGTTGTTGCATGTCCAGTTCTAACTGTTGCTTCCTGACATGCATATAGGATTTTCAAGAGGCAGGTCAGGTGGTCTGGTATTCCCATCTCTTTCAGAATTTTCCATAGTTTATTGTGATCCACACAGTCAAAGGCTTTGGCATAATCGACAAAGCAGAAATAGATGTTTTTCTGGAACTCTCTTTTTCGATCCAGCAGATGTTGGCAATTTGATCTCTGGTTCCTCTGCCTTTTCTAAAACCAGCTTGAACATCTAGAAGTTCACAGTTCACGTATGGCTAAAACCTGGCTTGGTGTATTTTGAGCATTACTTTACTAGCATGTGAGATGAGTGCAATTGTGCAGTAGTTTGAGTATTCTTTGGCTTTGCCTTTCTTTGGGATTGGAATGAAAAACTGACCTTTTCCAGTCGTGTTGCCGCTGCTGAGTTTTCCAAATTTGTTGGCTTATTGAGTGCAGCACTTTCACAGCATCATCTTTCAGGATTTGAAATAGCTCAACGAGAATTCCATCACCTCCACTAGCTTTGTTCATAGTTATGCTTTCTAAGGCCCACTTGACTTCACATTCCAGGATTTCTGGCTCTAGGTGAGTGATAACACCATCGTGATTATCTGGGTCGTGAAGATCTTTTTTATACAGTTCTTCTGTGTATTCTTGCCACCTCTTCTTATTAATATCTTCTGCTTCTCTTAGGTCCATACCATTTCTGTCCTTTATCGAACCCATCTTTACATGAAATGTTCCCTTGGTATCTCATTTTCTTGAAGAGATCTGGAGTCTTTCCCATTCTGTTGTTTTCCTCTATTTCTTTGCATTGATCGCTGAGGAAGGCTTTCTTAACTCTCCTTGCTATTCTTTGGAACTCTGCATTCAAATGGGAATATCTTCCCTTTTCTCCTTTGCTTTTCCCTTCTCTTGTTTTCACAGCTATTTGTAAGGCCTCCTCAGACAACCATTTTGCTTTTTTGCATTTCTTTTTCTTGGGGATGGTCTTGATCTCTGTCTCCTGTACAGTGTCACAAACCTCCATCCATAGTTCATCAGGCACTCTGTCTGTCAGATCTAGTCCCTTAAATCTATTTGTCACTCCCACTGTATAATCATAAGGGATTTGATTTAGATCATACCTGAATGGTCTAGTGGTTTTCCCTACTTTCTTCAATTTTAAGTCTGAATTTGGCAATAAGGAGTTCATGATCTGAGCCACAGTCAGCTCCCAGTCTTGTTTTTGCTGACTGTGTAGAGTCTTCTCTTGTGTTGTTGGAAGAGGGTGTTTGCTATGACCAGTGCATTCTCTTGGCAGAACTCTATTAGCCTTTGCCCTGCTTCATTCTGTACTCCCAAGGCCAAATTTGCCTGTTACTCCAGGAAAAAAACTGGATTTGGATTTAGTACTAAGTCTGCCTTCTGTGGCAACTCTTAAGCAAGTCACTTGCTTAGGTGGCACAGTGGTAAAGAAACTGTTTGCTGGTGCAAGAGACGCAGGAGATATGGGTTCAGTCCCTGTGTCAGGAAGATCCCTTGGCGTGGGAAATGACAACCCCCTCCTATATTTTTGCCTTGAAAATTCCATGGACATAGGAGCCTGGTGGCTACTGTCCATGAGGTCTCAAAGAGTTGGACTTGACTGAGCATACACACATATATTAGCAAGTCATTTAAACTATCCGAACTTTAGTTCATTTAGTTGTTAAAATAGAATTATTACTTGTCTTACTCTCTTTTTTGTATTTCTGTGATGATTGAATTAGATTAAAATTGTTTGTAAACTATAGACTACTACAAATACTGGGTATATTAAGATTACATATGATAAATTATTTGCTGTAAAAGAACTGTGTTCAAAAGTTTCTTCTTTATTTCTGCTCTTGTGATGCTTGAGTAATAGGTCACTCTCTGCTCTGGATCTCTTTCTTTTTTTTCTTATTTAGCAACATTTAAATCCAGAAAACATCCAAATTTTGTTTCGTGTCTTCACAGGAAGTACGGTATTTTCCTTGATGTGGCCTCAGATAGTGACTGTATGTTGACCATAAACAATACATGGCTCTGGCCCAAACTGGTTACAGGGATCACCATCATACAGGTGGAGGAGACAGGAAATAAAGGTTTTCTTAGTGGCTATAAAACATCCAAAATTACAACTACCACAGTCAAAAGAGCTCTGTTACTACTAGCTCTACTTTTCATCTTTGGCATGTTATAGAAATACATTTTACATAGAGTTCATTAATTAAATAGCATTTATGCCATATATTACTTGCTACATAAGTTAACAATAGATCTTCATTAAATTGTTGATTTTACATGAAAGAAGCATAAAATGTGTTTGGGCTGGTCAGCCTAAATAGTGATAAAAAGCTAAGTAAATTATTGGACTCTTTACTTAAGTGGGCTGGAAATAATTGCTCACATAAAGAAATGGCAGCAGTATGCAAGTGATATCTTTTGTATAAGAAAAAATACAGTTAAACTAGTTGCTTTTAAATGTTACCCCTTTCAAGTGAGCACTTTTAAAGCATATAAATCTTTAGTAATATCAAGGTCTGTTTAGGAACTTTTCATGTTCCAGAATGGCATAAGTGAGTTACCCTCTTTAAATAATTATTTAAATCACCTTGATAGTTCCGGAGATATATTTTAAAATTTTTACTTTTATTTTAATTGATGGGGCTCCTGATGGCTCAGTGGTAAAGAATCCTCCTGCCAATTAAGGAGACATGGATTCAATCCCTGGGTTGGGAACATCCTGTGGAGTTGGAAATGGCAACCAACTCCAGTTTCCTTGCCTGGGAAATCCCATGGACAGGGGAGCCAGGTGGGCTGCAGTCCATTGAGTCACAAAAGAGCTGGACACAACTTGGGGACTAAAAAACAAACAGCAATAATTCCAGAGATGACATTTGTTAAAATCTGCATTTTTATTCTAATTGATCAGTTATTTTACTTTCTTCAGGGATACTTTTCACACAGTGTTGTTTGTTTGAAGATGTTATATATTTTTCCATCATTTTTATACAACTCTGCACAGTATACTCTAGAATTGAATGAACTAATGTGCTTAGATGCATTTTACAGCACTGGATTGTACTGTGTAATTATTAATGAGGAATTTTTTAAAATGTAACATTTACAAATAATATAAAAACCATATATAGGACCCATCTATTTATATAACTGGATATATAAAGTTATTATACTTTTTTTTTCCATTTATTTTTATTAGTTGGAGGCTAATTACTTTACAGTGTTGTAGTGGGTTTTGTCATACATTGACATGAATCAGCCATGGATTTACATGTATTCCCCATCCCGATCCCCCCTCCCACCTCCCTCTCTACCCGCTCCCTCTGGGTCTTCCCAGTGCACCAGGCCCGAGCACTTGTCTCATGCATCCAACCTGGCTGGTGATCTGTTTCACCCTAGATAATACACGTTTCGATGCTGTTCTCTCGAAACATCCCACCCTCGCCTTCTCCCAGAGAGTCCAAAAGTCTGTTCTGTACATCTGTGTCTCTTTTTCTGTTTTGCACATAGGGTTATCATTACCATCTTTCTAAATTCCATATATATGTGTTAGTATACTGTAATGTTCTTTATCTTTCTGGCTTACTTCACTCTGTATAATGGGCTCCAGTTTCATCCATCTCATTAGAACTGACTCAAATACATTCTTTTTTAATACCTGAGTAATATTCCATTGTGTATATGTATCACAGCTTTCTTATCTATTCTTCTGCCAATGAACATCTAGGTTGTTTCCATGTCCTGGCTATTGTAAACAGCGCTGCAGTGAACATTGGGGTACACGTGTCTCTTTCAATTCTGGTTTCCTCAGTATGTATGCCCAGCAGTGGGATTGCTGGGTCATATGGCAGTTCTATTTCCAGTTTTTTAAGGAATCTCCACACTGTTCTCTAGAGCAGCTATTCTAGTTTGCATTCCCATCAACAGTGTCAGAGGGTTCCCTTTTCTCCACACCCTCTCCAGCATTTATTGCTTGTAGACTTTTGGATAGCAGCCATCCCGACTGGCGTGTAATGGTACCTCGTTGTGGTTTTGATTTGCATTTCTCTGATAATGAGTGATGTTGAGCATCTTTTCATGTGTTTGTTAGCCATCTGTATGTCTTTGGAGAAATGTCTGTTTAGTTCTTTGGCCCATTTTTTGATTGGGTCGTTTATTTTTCTGGAATTGAGCTGCAGGAGTTGCTTGTATATTTTTGAAATTAGTCCTTTGTTGCTTCGTTTGCTATTATTTTCTCCCAATCTGAGGGCTGTCTTTTCACCTTACTTATAGTTTCCTTTGCTGTGCAAAAGCTTTTAAGTTTCATTAGGTCCCATTTGTTTATTTTTGTTTTTATTTCCAGTATTCTGGGAGGTGGGTCATAGAGGATCCTGCTGTGATTTATGTTGGAGAGTGTTTTGCCTATGTTCTCCTCTAGGAGTTTTATAGTTTCTGGTCTTACATTTAGATCTTTAATCCATTTTGAGTCTATTTTTGTGTATGGTGTTAGAAAGTGTTCTAGTTTCATTCTTTTACAGGCGGTTGACCAGTTTTCCCAGCACCACTTGTTAAAGAGGTTGTCTTTTTTCCGTTGTATATCCTTGCCTCCTGTGTCGAAGATAAGGTGTCCATAGGTTCGTGGATTTATCTCTGGGCTTTCTATTCTGTTCCATTGATCTATATTTTTGTCTTGTGCCAGTACCGTACTGGCTTGATGACTGTGGCTTTGTAGTAGAGTCTGAAGTCAGGCAGGTTGATTCCTCCAGTTCCATTCTTCTTTCTCAAGATTACTTTGGCTATTCGAGGTTTTTTGTATTTCCATACAAATTGAGAAATTATTGTTCTGGTTCTGTGAAAAATACCGTTAGTAGCTTAGTAGGGATTGCATTGAATCTGTAGATTGCTTTGGGTAGTATAGCAATTTTGACAATATTGATTCTTCTAATCCATGAACACGGTATGTTTCTCCATCTGTTTGTGTCCTCTTTGATTTCTTTCATCAGTGTTTTATAGTTTTCTATGTATAAGTCTTTTGTTTCTTTAGGTAGATATACTCCTAAGTATTTTATTCTTTTTGTTGCAATGGTGAATGGTATTGTTTTCTTAATTTCTCTTTCTGTTTTCTCATTGTTAGTGTATAGGAATGCAAGGGATTTCTGTGTGTTAATTTTATATCCTGCGACTTTACTATAATTCGTTGATTAGCTCTAGTAATTTTCTGGTAGAGTCTTTAGGGTTTTCTATGTAGAGGATCATGTCATCTGCAAACAGCGAGAGTTTCACTTCTTTTCCTCTCTGGATTCCTTTTACTTCTTTTTCTGCTCTGATTGCTGTGACCAAAACTTCCAAAACTATGTTGAATAGTAGTGGTGAGAGTGGGCACCCTTGTTTTAATCTCTAAAAATGGAGTGAATTTAAAATTACTTGGTAGATGGACCCAAAAAAATCCATAATTAAATCATTAAGAATGTTATCTTCCCAAATTCAAGATTGTTGAAACAAAAGGGAAGCTATGTATTGAGTCTAAAATCAAAATTATTGCTTTTCTTGAGTATTTGCAAAGCTGAAAACTGCTAGATTCAGTTGGACATCTAAGGAAACTATTTTTTTATTGATTGATGATTTTGAAGTACCAAGTTGTAGGCAACTTATCACCTAACTTTCTAGTGTATAAACATGAATTGACATCTTTATGCTCAGCACTTTGCTAGATGCTTAGTCATCATAAGAGCTGTCTTTGCCTTCAAGTAATCTGTAATCTAGTGATTATTTGTGTGACAGTTGCTTGTTTATATTCATTCCAGGTACTGTAAAAACAGAGTAGAAGATGATTAACTTGTTTAATTTGTTGGTTTGGTTTGTAACTAATACATAAATTCATTCACTAATTTTGTGCATGATCAAGTGACTAAAAGGTGTAAAAGAAACATGTAGGACTAAAATGGCTTTTTTCTCGCCTTAATACTGGTTAAAACTTCTTTACCCACTTTCTCTACTTAATTTTGTTTTTCTCCCTACCTCATTCACAGCATCTTGCTGTGAATTCTAATTCTAATCTTGCCATTATCTCTAACTTGGTCTTGACTTAATGCTAAATTTTCTTAGTTCTATCTAAGTGTTGTCAATTCACATCAACATGGATTGTCCACCTTAGATAAGCATTATAATGGCAATAGGGAAAATTTGGAGGTTGAGGTAATACAGAAAGAACTCCATATTTATCTCTCTTATTCCTAATTCTAATGATTCCTGCTGCACAGTTTGTTTCTAGTACTAATGTTTATTTTTATCAATATCTTATGACAACTGAAATAAGTTGATCAGTTTTCTTTTAATAAAAATATGTACTTTTATTATTGAATATGTATTTCTGTTCTGCAGTGGCTTCCACAGTGGCTCAGATGGTAAAGAATCTGCCTGCAATCAATGCAGGAGACCTGGGTTTGATCCCTGGGTCAGGAAGGTCCCCTGGAGAAAGGAATGGCTATCCACCCCAGTGTTTTTGCCTGGAAAATTCCATGGACAGAGGAGTGTGGCAGGCTACAGTCCGTGGGGTCGCAAAGAGTCAGACATGACTGAGCAACTAACGTGCATTTCTAATTAAATTCTTAAAAACTTTTTTTTTTTTAGTGTTTTCATTCCCTAAAGCAAGTGTAGATTACTTCTTGCAACTTGTTATTGCCATCCTCCAGCTTTTCATTGTTTTGAAGTTTGTTTAGTTGCTGTCACCTTACCAGAATTTATTCCTTTAATAAAATAATTCTGCATAATTAAAGTGAGTTTTGTTTTGGTTAGTTGTTTTTGTACTTTCACATCTCTTTTTTTTTTTTTTTTTTTTTTTTTTTTTGCCCTTCTGCCAAAGGATGAGAAACCAACAACAGACTCCATGCTGGGCATGTGGATTGGTGACACTGCTATTCCTTGCACTCCTAGTGTAGCAAAAGGAAAATCAAGAGCAAAACTCAGCTGCACAAAGTAAGTTTAAACTTTTCAGTTTTTCTGACATTCAGTGAAGTAAATATTTTTAGTATTTTTGTTTTGTGTGTATTTGTATTTCGTGTGTATTTTAGTATTTGGCTTTGTGTGCATGTCAAAATGGTTATAAATTAGTATCCTTAACTTTGACATGTAAAGTTTTGAACTTATTTATAATGTCAGGATGTGTTAAAATTTGTGAGTTTTAAAATAATGTTAAGTAACAGTTGAGTATGACTTTTAGAATATCTACATAATTTTTGAAATATTTGTTTTAATAGGTTAAAATCACAAAATCAAGAGGAAGAACTTATGAAATTAGCTAAGCAATTTGATAAAAATATGGAAGAGCTGGATGTGATTCAAGAGCAAGACAAGAGAAATCATGATCTTATCCAGATGATTTCAGAAGCAGAGACTTCACATAATTACAGAGATGGTGTACAGATGCAGTTACTGTGTGATCTAGTTCCTGAAATAGATAAGGCTATAATAAAGAAGCCAGTGAAAGAGAACACCAAGATATCTGTGGTAAATGATCAAACCAGCAGTCAGAAGCCATTTGACCAAAATGCTGAAGCAGCCTTTATTGCCATGTTTGATGGTTCTACTCAGAAATGTAGTGGACAGTTAAGCCAAGATTTGTCAGATGCTTTCTTGAAAACCAGTAATACTACCTTTGGAAAGAAAAACACTTTGAAAGAGGAGAAAATCATTACTAATGAAACTGTGGTCACTGAAAATCTGCCAAGTAAAACCCTAGGATCACTTTCTCATCAAGTCGATAATCCTGGAATGACAAAATCATATGTGACTTTCTGTACTAAGGAACCAGGAACTTTTAATAAGCACATTGATAATTTTACTACCAGTGATTTTGAGGATGATTGGGAAAACTTACTAAGTAATGAACCTTTTGTTATGCAGAATATTGAAATGTCTGAGCTGTTCCCTGCTCCTAAAACAGTCCAAATTGCTGATCAAAAGGAAATTTGTTCCTTTAACAGTAAAGAGGATAAAAGTAAGTCAGGAATGAATACAAGTCTAGATGCCAAGTTAAGAGATTCAAAAATTTTACAAGGTCTTCCTTCAAATACATGGAACAGTGAATTAACAGATGCTGAAAAATATAGATTTTCACCAAAGCCAAATGATAAACCAAATAAATTACCAGCCACTGGAAATAAAATGAAATTGGAGAAATCTTTGAATATAGTTGATCAAGACAAAATTCAAGACTGTGCAGTTGCATCTAATCTGACAAAAGTAAATGAAAATACTCATACTAAATTTAATTCTAAAGTAAATGCTTCTGAAAGGAAATCTGCTTTGAAACCAGGATGTTCTAATAAGTCCATTTTTAATCAGTCTTTGAAAGTGCCTGCTAATGTTCAGCCTTTCAGCTCAGCAACTTTGGGCAATACAACCAGTGTTTGTAACCCAGATCAGACTAATGGATCAAAGTTAAGTTCTTTCTTTGATGATTGGAATGATCCATCATTTACCAATGAAATTGTTAAAGCGTGTTATCAGTTAGAGAGTAGCTGGGAATCAAATGATGTAGATGATGATATATTATACCAGGCATGTGATGATATTGAAAGACTAACTCAGGAGCAAGATATTAGAGTCGACAGCAAGACATCAGAAAGTGTACTTGGGATCAATAATAGTTCTAAACATGGAGCCAAAAACGTGTTTACTACACCTAAACAAGGAAGTCAATTGATGCAGTCAGAGCTCCTGAATCTGAACAGCATTTCAGCACAGATGTCTTCATTGACAAATAGCTTACAAATAATTAAATCAGTGAAGATGGAGAGAGGGGAAATGTATGGAAATTCTCCAGGTTTTTTAGGTGCCACGACAAATTTGAGTATATACTCTAAGAACTCAGACTGTCAGATCAGTAATCTGCATGTCTCTTGTAACAACACTAATGTACCGAAACAAGTGAATAGTTCTAAATCGGTTCTTACAGAAAGTTCAGGTTTGAATGTGAGTTCACATCATACAAGTACAGAAATTGCTGCTTCTAAGAAGAGATTGGGTACCCTACATCTATCCAGTAGCACCATAACAGGTGAAACTCAGAGAAACTTTAACAGAGCAGCTAGATTGTCTAAGTACGTGTTTGAAAGGATGAAAAATTGTCCGATGTTTTCCCCGTATAATAACAGTTCTGTAACAGGAAGTACTTCTGATACCAGCATCACACAGGGTTTGGAGAAAAGTAAAGCTGTCAACCCATTATCTGGGAAGGCTGTTCAACAGCAGTCTTCAGTGAAATTTTCTGAACCTTTGAGACAACCTTCAAAAGGTATGTATGAAATAGTGTTCTTTGAAAAATAGCCAGACTAGTTCTTTGTTGTATTGAATTTGCGTGACATATGTTAAAGACTATTTTGCGATGATTAACTAGAAGTCTTAAAGTGATTCTTATAAATAATGATGCTGGCATATACAAACTCTGGGTGATTTGTGATTTTAAAAGACTGCATTGAATTCTTTGCCAACATGTAATACAGTGACTATTATAGTTGCCAATCAATAAGTATGTATTGAGTCTTTTCTGAATTATTTCCTGGAAAATTTTACTTATTCATATATGTGTTACTGTATGAGATTCCTTGTGTTCACTGAAATACCTCACTGTTTTAAAATTTGAGTAATTTGTCTCTTTTTAGCAGAACAATATGTGAAGGTTTAGAGCATTCTAATTAAATGCCTTTACTAGAATACTATCTGATATAAAACTGTTAGTTATGATGGTTAGAGTGGTTATTTACTTATTTAGTACATCTTGTCATCTTTGATTCTTTCCAGTTTTTCTTTCCCCCAATTCTCCTTTCTATCTCTCAAGTTCCATTGTTTTTACTTCAAAAAATGTATCTCAGAACTGTCCATTTTTCTCACTCTCTGCTGTACCACCCTTATGCAAGCCAACATTTCCTGACTGGACTGCTGCAGTTCTACCTGTTCCCTCCCATTTCAGTCTCCAAACAGCAGAATCATCTTTTAACACAAGGTAAAAAAAAAATAAAAAGCAAGTAGGCATATTTGGCATTCCTCTGCTTGAAGACAGCTTTCAGGCACTGCTCACCATACTTCATATAAAATCTTAATTTACATCCTGATCTGCAAGCCTGAACTGTCTCTTTAACCTGCCTATTCTCTTTTTTCCTTGCCTTATCTACTAGACTTCAGCTACACCAGCTGTATTTGAGTTCCTCAAACAGAATAGATTCTTCTCTAGTTCAGGAACTTTGCTATTCCCAGCTAACCCTGCTGCCTTCAACAGTCTATAAGTGCTTTCCTGTTGTTTTCAGTCATCTCTCTTTTATTTCCTTAATTTCTTTTGTCACAGTTTGCAATCAGATATTGATTACCATCTGTCTCATCAGTGAACCTAGGCCTACCATAGCAGCTGCAATTTAGAAGATGTTTAGTAAATATTTGAGTGAACATTATACAATATAATCTGAAAAGTCTGTCATTCACTGACACTGTAATAATTTTTAAAAGGGAATATTTCTGGCATAACTGTCTGTGTTTCTTAATGCCCAGTGCTTTTCAGCAGAAACCTTGTACCCCCACATGCATATACCAGATCTACTAGCCGGTTTCCATTTATCTCTTAAACACAGTGTATTTCTAACTACTCAGAATGATTTTGGTTCACTTTCTCAGTTTTGCCAGTAGCCCGTGCTAACTTGTTTTACACCATTGCTGGCTTGTAATTATTGATTTTTTTAATCAGTCTCCCTCACTTGAGGCTAACATTAGGAATTTTACCTATTATGTAGATCAATGTTAATATGGTAATGAAGTTTTTAGTTTCTTTTAATATTAGATTGTTTTCTGTTTAGATTCTAAATGATGCTTTTGTTGGCATTGTCACTACAACTTTCCTGTTAAGTGATTCCTCACTTTTAAAAAATTTGCAGCAGTAATAGGTAATTGTTTAAAAATAAAGAGTATAGGTTAATTTGACATAAAAAGGTAAGTTCTCTATTTCTCCTTTTCTCCAAAGATTTTTCAGGGAAAGCCCCTGTTAATAGCATTTTCTGCAAGTATATAAAGGCAGGGGTGAAGGGTGGTGTGTGTCTATCTTTTACTTAAATAGATATAATTATATAGCAAAGACTATTTGGCAGCTTGATTTTGCTTTCATTTAATGTAACTGTCTTTTTCCTGATAGTCCATAGAGATTGGCTTTAGTACTTTGAATCTCTGCATAGTATGTAGTTGTGTAAATGATACCATAATTTATCTGTTTCTCTGTTGATGGAGGTTTAGTTTGATTGCAGTTTTTTGCATTACAAGCAGTCCAGTCTGCCAGTGAATATTCTGCATAAATTTGCACATGCTGATGAGATTGTATCTATTTGAAAATTGATACAAGATTCAGAATATTTTAAATGTTGATGGAGATTTTTAAATCTTACCGCTAATTACATCAATTTATACTTTTATCAATACTGACAATGAATATGCTACATTATCACCAAAACTAGATATTTTGAAACTTTAAAATTGTCAGTTTATAGTAGTTTCAAATATTTAAGCTTATATTTAAGTAAGTACAGTTAATTGAGTCATTCTTCCAGTGTGAATTTACGTTAATTATAGTTGTAATTCCATTAAAGATTAGTCTCTCTAGAATATGTGAGTTTCTCCAAAACTCTTGTCTACTATCTTAGCATTTTTTTTTTAATGGGTAGAGTCTTTCAGTTTACTTTATAGTTTTTCTGTTAAGTTTATTGATAATACCTAATATTCTATTAACATTAACCTTGTTGACATTTCTGTTGTTTTCATTTCCTTTTACTTTGGTGTTTCAAGCTGCTCTGCAGCAGATACCTTTGGGGCAGTGGGGGAGCTTCTGACTACCTCATTGTTTTCAGCTAGATTTGGCTAATTGTGGCCTGTCCAGATCCAGCCTGTAGGGCCTGTTTTTTGTACAGCCAGCATATTAAGGTGATTTTCACTTTTTGTATGGTTGAAAAAAATCAAAAGAACAATAATACTTAATACCTTTTGAAAACTATGTGGAATTCATGTTTCATTGTCCATAAACAAAGTTTTATTTGAACACAGCCGCATCATTTATTTACATGTGTTGTCCATGGCTGTTTTCATGCTGCAATGACAAAGCTGAATAGTTGCCACAGGAGATCCTATGCTTCTTAAAGGTTAACATATTTTTGGGTCTTTTGCTGAAAAAAAGTACTTCCCTGGTGGCTCAGTGATAAAGAATCTGACTGCCAATGCAGGAGACGTAGGTTGGATCCTTGGGTTGGGAAGATCCCCTGAAGAAGGAACTGGCAACACACTCCAGTATTCTTGCCTGGGAAATCCCATGGATAGAGGATCGTGGAAGATTACAGTCCACAGTGTTGCAAGAGTCAGACTGGGCTTAGTGACTAGACAACAACTGGGGGGACAAAGTGTTTGACCCCTGCTTCAGGATTAAGATTTGAAAGAGCCATTTTTGTTTTGTTCCTTGACAATAGTTGGAGCCCCTTGCTATGTATTTTTATTGAAGAAATGAATGACTCTTCCAAAATCAGATTTTCCCTATGTGACTTTATTGTATCTTTTTGAAATTAATTTGTAGAATACCACATAACAAACTGAGGTGCCAGTTTTAGGGAGCTATGTTCTATTCTGCCATGGATTGTTAACCTATTTTCCTTCTAAATTTATAGTCAACTGAATGTAAATTGTGTGTGTGTTCTGAATTTCTTGTGTTTCTCAGCTTTCAGACTAAAATAATAAATTAGTCAAACTAATTTAAAAGTATGTTGTATCATTCTATAAGAAAAAATAGCTGCATTCTGTAAGATAATTGATTTGAGAGCAAAAGGCAACAGAATCACCTGGGAAGTTTGAGATATATATCTTTTACTCTGAGCACCCTCTTGCATTTCTAATTGTACTGGAGATGGAAGGAGAGAATGATGATATACTTTGGGTAAATATCTACCTTGATTAACAAGAGAAATGTCTTATAGCAACTATATTCTGAATCTCTGTAGATGTCATTGTAGATATTATTTCTCTTGTTAACAGTACTACTGATTCTTATTTACTTCTTTAGAGGGTAAATTTTACAACATACACAGTTTTACCAATACACAGTCACTTAAATATGTATTTGGATGATGGTCTTGATTTTAGAACATTAAATGAAAAATGTTGGCTAAAATTTTGAAGTCTGATTCTTAGTAGCATTACATAGATAATCTAATATTTTAGCTCAGAGTGACTTACCTGTGGAATTCATTTTATTAGAACTCAGAATTTTGGTAGAGGCAGAATTGGTTGTGTTAAATTTAAGACACATTGTTCATTTCATAGTATGTTTATCTGAAGTATACACTACTATGTTGCATAAAAATATATCAGAATGCTTCACATTTTGTAAAAAGATTTCATATTGAAAATTTTATGCAGACATCCTGCTCCTTGAAGTAATTTTCCAGTGTTTATAGAAAATATATCCTCCATCTAAAAATGCAATATTTGACAGTGAATTTTATGTTTATGACATGATAGGTTTCACTCTATTACTCCAAAGTATTTTTCCTAAACAGCTGAAATAAAAATCTTGGCGATCTATAAAGGAAAAAAATGTAGGAATAGGAATATTAACATCAGTTATCTTACAGTAAAAATATACTATTTGAAGTATTATTAATATCTAATTCATTTTATTTTGACTACTTTTCTATTATAATCTATATAACATTTAAAATTCCAATTTGTTTTTAAAATATATTCATTTGTTGGTTATATAAGTTAGGTGTCATTGTTCATAAGAATTATTTGCTGGGTAGTCAAAATGTAGAGTTTTTAATCAATTTTATCACCCTGTGAGAAGAGTACATCAAACAGATTGATCAGTTCTTGATTTCATTTTGACCTGGAGCCTTGTACTGCATCTGCATTTGTAGTCTTATACTTAATAGTTTAGGATGGGCCCCCCTGATGGCTATGTGGTAAAGAATCCTGCCAGTGCTAGAGACACAAGAGATGCAGGCTCAGTCCTTGGGTCAGGAAGATCCCCTGGAGAAGTAAATAGCAACCCACTCCAGTATTCTTGCCTGGGAAACCCCATAGACAGAGCCTGACAGGCTACAGTCCATGGGGTCACAAGAGTCCCACAGGACTTAGCAACTGAACGGCAACAACATGGTTGAGTAACAAAACCAAAGACAGATTCTTGACCATCTGAGTCACCAGGGAGGCCAGTAACAAAACCAGTGTGGCAGATCTGGGTAATAAGACAGTAAAAACTAAAACTCATTCAGAATGATTTTATAGTCTTTAAAACTAATATCTATATTTGGTTTCATTTGTAGAAGAAGAAGAGAAAAATAGAAAGTATTCTCCGGAAGAAATTCAGAGAAAAAGACAAGCAGCGCTGGTTCGAAGAATGGCCAAAGCGCAGGCATCATCTGTAAAGAAAGACAGCTCCCACTTAACTTGATTTCTTTAATGAAATGTTACTTGGGAGATAACAAAGACAGTTGATAACTATCTATGATAGGAAATGTTTTTGTTGATTTCTCCATGAGAAATTTAATGCTGAGTTATAAAGCATGGACTTCTACTGTATTTAATAAATCAGTGTTTACATGGTCGATTGAAACCTTTCCTTGGAGATGTATATTGAAGTTAATTGCTTGTAAGTTTTGGAAGTTCAGGAAAGTTAGCAGTTATGTAGTAGAATTATGCAGAGGAAAGTAGTTTTATTTTTAAATACTGTGATTACAGAGAGTCATCCCAAAACTCCTTAATTTTTTATTGTTAATAAGTGTTTTCCTAATACAAAACTTAAGCCTACTAAGTTAATAGAATTTTTTGTTGTTGTTTTCAGTAACTGTTCCTTAAAGTTTTTATACATTTCTGAATTTTAATTAGTACTTTCATATTCTTAGGAACATGGATGGTAGGAAATAAAGGACTTCACTTTATTTGTAAGAAATTACTCTTTTCAATTCCTAGTCTGTAATAGATGTGAATTTAAAATTTTCTAAAATGTAATGCATTTTGGAAACTTCACACCATTTTTAGGGAAGATCCTGATTTAAGAACTTTAGAAAAAATAATGTGGATTGGCTATATAAGTAGTGTAGCATCATTAACATTTAGAATTATCAGAAACTTTAGAGATCACCTGGTCTAATTTCATTGTATAGGTGAGAGATGAATACTCTTATTCTGAAAGTCACAGGCAAGTTTGTGCTTGGCTTAAAAAGGTTTCATTCTAAAAAAAGAATAAAAAAAATAAAAAGTTTTCATTCTAATGAATACTTAGTCAAATGGTATTATTTGCTTCAAAGTATTAATTAGTACATAAAATACCTTGTTCGTGGGAGCATTAATTGTAGTATAAAACTAAAAATATATTAAGAAACAGATAATAATGCTGATTGTTTCTTATATTAAAGAATCAGGATATAAAAATCTCTTCAATTTTCCTATAACTATGTAATTTTCCCTTGATTAATTCACTGACTTTGCTTATTCTCCTCTATTACCTGTTTTTGTCTGAGATTTTCTAAGCCAGAAGATGAGGGCATAAGGATGGTAAGAATGCTTTGTTTATCCCAAATGGCTTTAGGAGACGTGACGACAGTTACAGATGTGACATACCTGTGAGGGTGTTCACCATTATTTTGACCTGTACAGAGATACTTCATTTTTTAAATTGTATTTTCATATATAAGACATTCTACGTAATGTGTATTTTTTGTCTAAGACTCTTATTAGAAAGAACATAAATACAGGTAATTAATCTATGTAAGAGAATGAAGAGCTGAGAATCTTACCTTTTTCTAAAATAACTTCACTGTGTTCTTACTATCCTTTGGTATCTGTCTCTGCTTTTGTTTATTTACGCTCCTCCCACCCGCACTTGATATCTCTAGAGTGCCTTTAGCCTGTTCTGTCCAGTTGTGAAAACTCAGCCCAGTAGGTTTCCGTTTCTTTGACACTTGTACCCTACCATCGTTATTTCCCTTGTGGCTCAGCTGGTAAAGAATCCACCTGCAATGCTTGGATTAAATCCACCTGGATTTAATCCCTGGTTTGGGAAGATCCCTAAAGAAGGGAAAGGCTACCCACTCCAGTATTCTGGCCTAGAGAATTCCATGGACTGTATACTCCATAGTGTCTCAAAAATTCGGACATGACTGAGCGACTTCACTTTCATCCTTACTGGAATTGATTTCTCGGTTCATTGTGCTACTTATTTCTTATATCTTTTGTAGAACAATTCTATATGCATTCTAGTAATATTTCTAAAACTTCTTAGTTTGCATCTCTTCCATAATCTTATGTTCTCAATATAGCCTATGCTGCTATTTACTTAACAGTTTCTTTAAAGTGACCACTTTTCTCTTTAAAGGCAAACTTAGAGTACTTATGGAGTTGTAAGAGTGGCTCACCAAATCCAAGCCTGAGAATGCTCTTCACCCTCTCCTTTTCTATCGTACTGATTCCTCTTCTTTAGCTATTGTTGGAAATGGTAGAAGTTGAGGCACCTGTTACTGAGCATATGGAGGACTGTTTAGATAGTGTCTCTAACTTGGCTTTTTCTAGTCTGTAGGTGTCTGTTTTCACACAAGGAAGGGGCAGCTGGTAGGCCTGGCGGTTCTAGTCCATCTCGAGCTCTGCTGCTATTTTTGCATCTCAGGTTGGCTGCAGAAAAACCGATGCTAAGAATGCCATTATTGCAGGAAAATCTATGAAGAGAGCCTGTCTTGTCATTATTCATTCTTGCTATAGTCAATTCTGTTCCAAGGAAAACTTGGATTGCTTCTTACATACAGTGTTATGCATGCATGTACCACACCTTGGAAAACACTACCTATATGGTTATACTCTATTATCACTAAGTTTAAAGTTCTTAAGGACAGAGGCATCTTATTTATCTCTGTCTATCCAGTATTTAGTGACTGATATTCAGTGGTATTTATTAAATGTTGAATGAATTTAAATGGATTCTGATGGCAGAAATTCTGTCTTGCTATACTTAGAGCATTTTGGCTCTGATTCCTCGAACTTCAGAACTGGAATATGTTTTTAGAAACAGTTTAAATTTAGCCTAACACTGATTCATATAAGTGATAATTCATCTGGAGTATGATTGTAGTTTTCAGTTCTTGCTCGGGTGTAGTGATCATAATTGCTTGTGAAACTCAAAAACAAAGCAACAAACTTACGTCTTTATGCCTGCCTTTAGACTTCAGAAATGAGTACATTAGGGGTAGATTTTTATGTTTACTTTTAAAGTCCATTGACTGAAATCAACAGGATAGAGAAGAAGGCATAATTACTAAATTGATATAACAGTTGCTAAATGTTTTATTTACCATGAATGCTTTTAAGAAATTTACATTTAAAGGCCATTTTACAAATAGGGAAACTGAAATAAGCATAAGTGACTTTCTCAAGGTTATACAGTTGGATGTTGGAGCTGGAGTTTGAACTCAAGCAGTGCAATTCCAAATATTATGAAATTAACCACTGAATATACTGTCATTCATGGAAACTTCATAAAAACCAGTGGCTTATGGAAATTACCTGAATGTATAGGAAAGAATTGTAACATTTCAAGCATATGTGCCAAAACATTCACTAGAATTCTATAGCTTAATTATATAGCTCAAGAGAATTTTCTTCCAGTCTCAAATGCTGTTACAGATGACTCCTGTACTTTATGTGTATGCGAGAGGTGAGTTGGTATTGATTATATGAATATATATATACATATATGAGTACACTTCATGCAGCTATTAGAGAAATTCATAAAAAGCATAGCTATTTTAAATATCTTCATTTTACTTCACTATTTTAGTAATTTCTGGGTGTTCTAGTTTTAAATTTACTGGGGAAAGCTTTAATTGCTTAGTCCAAGATGTAATGGCATACTCCAGCTTTCTAGTAAAACTTTGATCCAAGTAGTAAGGTTTCTGGTTAGATGCCCACTGTATAGAATAGTGGTATTCTTCATTTAATTTGTTGTAATACATTGTTATGGTTGAAGTACTGGGTTGACCAAAAAGTTTGTTCGGGTTTTTCTGTATGCTGTTAGAGGAAAACCCAAACAAACTTTTTGGCCAAGCCAATATATGAAGAATCTCATGTCTCACAGATATATAGTTAGACAAAGCAGCACTGAAATCTTTCATGTAATTGCAGATACTCTCTTTTGATGTTATTCAAAAAACTCAAGAAGTGGTAGTTTATTAAAAGTTAGCTATAATTTCTGTTTCTAGCTGTGATGGAAAACAAGGACTGCTTGTTCCTGCTGGAAGAATCAAATAAAAAAATAGACTACATGGAGAAGTGGACTTCAAGGACCTTAGGCCTCAGACTGAGGAAAATTGGGAAACAAACAAATAGAACCCTATAATTTTCCCAGCTTACTGATTTGAGGGAACTTGCAAGTCATGAAACAAGGAAGGGGAACAGAGGAAGAGCCAGTAGGCTCCCTGAGTTAAGGAAAGGGAGCTAAGTGTCTTAGGAAGACCAAGATAGATTTCATGAGGCAGAGGACCAGCCAGGAGACAACACAGAGCTCCAGATACCTATAAATGGTCACTTTGAGAATTAAACACAGTCCTGATCCGCATAAGTATGTGAGGAAGCAGGCGAGAAAGGCGTTTGAAAGGATTGGAGGACTCGTGTGGGTCTGGTAACTGCCCATTCTCAGCAAACACAGTTGAATGGGTAGCCCTTGACTCTTAATAGGGGAATAATTACCCTATTAGTACTGCTCTGGCTCCACCCAATAAATCAAATGTGAGATTCAAAAGGATCAAACCATTCTCAAGTAACTATCCCAGAACAAAGCTCAAAAGTTTATGAAAATCAAAAAAATACTCAACATCTATGAGATGAAATTAACAATGGCTGTCATCAGTTAAAAATCAGTAGGCATACAAAGAAGCAAGAAAACATGACCCATAAGAAAGAAAAATCAATTGAAACCAACCTAGGCCTTACACAGATTTTAGAATTAGCAGGTAAGGATATTAGAAAGGTAAAACTGTTAACATGCTCAAAAAATTTAGAAACATGTAGGGTATTAAGACCAAAATCAAGCTTTCAGAGGTGAAAACTATAATTTCCAAGTTGAAAAATACACTAGATGGGATGAATGGTGCATTAGGCATTGCAGAAGAAAAGATTCGTAAATGACATATTAACAGGAACTACTCAGAATGGAGGAGGGGGAGTAAAAGCACGAAGGAATTCTAGAACAGCTTCAAGTATCCAGCTGCTGCTGTTGCTGTTAAGTCGCCAAGTTGTGTCCACCTCTGATCCTGTGACTGTCTATGGGATTTCCCAGCAAGAATACTCCAATGGGGGTTGCCATTTCCTTTTCCAGGGGATCTGACCGAGGTATTGATCCTGGATCTCCTGCATTGGCAAGCAGATTCTTTTCCACTGAGCCACCAGGGAAGCCCTATTCAGAATACATAAATTACTCTTAAAACTCAACCCTAAAACAGGGAACAACTCAATAAAAAAGAGGAGAGAGCAAAGATTTGAAGACAGAATTCATCAATATATACAGATACCATGTAAGCACATGAAAAGATCATTAGGAAATGAAAATTGAAACTACAGTGAAGTACCACCATATACATATCAGAATGTTTAAAAAGACTATGGCAAATGTTAGTAACGCCTGGAGAGATTAGAACTCTCACATGCTGCTGAGAGCAATGTAAACTGATCGAAAAACCATTGAGAAAACAATTTTATGATTTATATGAAACTAGTAAAGAAAAGGGGTTTCCCTGGTGCCTCAGACGGTGAAGAATTTGCCTGCATTGTAGGAGACCCGTGTTTGATCCCTGAGTCAGAAGAATCCCCTGGAAGAACTGAATAGTCAATTTACTCCAGTGTTCTTGCCTGGAAAATTCTATGGACAGAGGAGCCTGGGGTGCTACAGTCCATACAACTGAGAGACTAACACTAATAAAACTACTGATTTGTAGCAGAAAGCAGATCAGTAACTGCTTGAGGAGGGAAGATCAAGAAGAATGGATGGAAAGAATTTTTTGAGATGATGGATATGTTTACTGTTTGATTTTGGTGACATTTTCATGACTATATATACTTCAAAACATTATATAAATGTGTTTAAGTCAATTTTACCTCAAAACTGCCTTATTAAAAATAAAATTATTGGTAATTGGATATTCACAATAACTGAAACATGGAAGTAACACAAGTGTCCATTGATGGAATATTATTCAGCCTCAAAAAGGAAGGAAATTCTGACATATTTCCTTCAACATGAATGATCGTGAAGGACATTGTGCTAAGTGAAACAAGCATGTTGCAAAAAGACAAATACTGTATGGTTCTACTTACATGAAAGTATTTCTAATTATGAAATAGTTTAGTCAAAATCATAGAGACAGTCCTGATTATTGCAAACTATATTATTATATGAAGTTACAGTAATCAAAAAACTATGATACTGCCACAAAAACAGACACATTGGAATAGAATTTGGAGCCCCCAAATAAACCCACACTTACATGGTCAATTAATCTACAACAAAGGAGGCAAGAATATACAACAGGGAAAAGGCCATCTCTTTAATAAATGGTATTAGAAAAACTGGACAGCTACGTGCAAAAGGATCAAACTACTTCCTCACACTTTGAAAGTGAAAGTGAAGTCGCTAAGCTGAGTACAACTCTTTGCAACCCCATGGACTGTAGCCTACCAGCTCCTCCGTCCATGGGATTTTCCAGGTAAGAATCCTGGAGTGGATTGCCATTTCCTTCTCCAGGAGATCTTTCCAACCCAGGGATTGAACCTGGGTCTCCCACATTGTAGGCAGACATTACCGTTTGAGCCACCAGAGAAATCCTCACACTATACACAAAACAAATTCAAAATAGATTGAAGACTGATGTATTGATAAGACTTGAAATGATAGAATTCTTAAAACATAGGCAGTACACTCTTTGACATCAGTCTTAGCGATATCATTTTTTTAATATGTCTCTGCAAACAAAAGGAAGAATAAACAAATGAGACATCAAACTAAAAAGCTTTTGCACGATGAAGGAAATGATCAATGTAATGAAAAGTCATCCTTCTAAAAGCGAGAAGATGCTTGTAATCACTATATCTGATAAGGAGTTAATATCCAAAATATACAAAGAACTCGTAAAATTCAACATCCAAAAAAGAGACCCGATTTTAAAAATGGGTGGAAGACCTGAATAATCTTTTCCCAAAGAAGACGTATAGAAAGCCAAGAGACACAAGATGCTCAGGACCACTAATCGGAGAAATGAAAAGCAAAACCACAGTGAGATACCATCTCACACCTGTCAGAATGGCAGACAAAAAGAGCACAGATAACAAATGTTGACTGGAATGTGGAGAATAGGAAACCTTGCACTGTTGGTGGGAATGTAAATTGGTGCAGCCACTATAGAGAACAGTATGGAGAGAGACCTCAAAAAATTAAAAATACAACTACCAGCCAATTTGGCTATTTCACTCCTGGGTGTGTATCTGGAGAAAATGAAAACCCTATAATTCAAAAAGATATATGCACTCCAGTGTTCCCTGCAGCATAATTTACAATAACCAAGATATAGGAGCAGCCTAAGTTCCTATCAACTGATGAATAGAAAATAAGAGGTGGTATATCTATAGATACAGAATATTATATAGACATATAATATTCCATTGTATGGAATAGAATATTACTCAGTCCATAAAAATAAAATCTTGCCAAGAAATCAAAATCTTGCCATTTGTGGTAGCTTGTGTGGGTCTATAGTACATTAGCTAGTAAAATAAATTAGAAAAAAATATTGAACTTTCACTCACACATGATTCTGCATCCAATCTAAAAACTGAAACAAAATAAAAATGGACACATAGATACAGAAAACAAGTGGTTGCCAAAAGAGAGGGGTGATGGAGTGGGTGAAATAGGTAAAGGGGATTCAGAGATGCAAACCTTAATAAATAAGTCATGGGGATGTGCTATACAGCATGAGAAGCATGATCAATAATATTGTGATAACTTTGGGGATACATGGTCACTAGATATATCATTGTGATCAATTTCATAACATATGCAGATGTTAAATCATATAGTACACTTGAAACTAATACCGTTCTTCAACTGTATTTTAATTTTTTTCTTTTTTTCCTGCTTTTATTTATTTTTTTCATTTATTTTTATTAGTTGGAAGCTAATTACTTTACAATATTGTAGTGGTTTTTACCATACATTGACATGAATCAGCCATGGATTTACATGTGTTCCCCATCCTGAACCCCCCTCCCACCTCCCTCCCTTTTTAACAAAATCATGGAAATAAAGTAGAATGGTGGTTGCCAAGGACTGGAAGTAGGAGGGAATAGGTAGCTATTGTTTAATGGGTTTAGGGTTGCAGTTCTATAAGATAATAAGCATTCTGGAAATTGATGGTTGCTTTTGGTGAGAAAACAGCTACAGTATTTTCAGTCGTTGCCTAGGCATTTAACAGTATGATAATTCTGCTCACATCCAAAGTGTGGATAGTTAGATAAGGATCTGAGCTTAAAATTCTCACAAGTTCCTGGTTTGCTTTCCCCTGGACACCTTTTAATATAACCACTAAGAGTTGGTCCAGCAAAAGTGACCTTCACCACAGCCACCTTACAGTTTCGGGGCTTGCTCTCTGTCTCTTGCTCGTCATGATGGGAGTCAGAGGATTCCCCTCCCCACAGCTCCTTGCACTCTGCTCTCATTTCTGGGATTTGCAAGTAAAAAATCTTGTGACTTCACCTCCTTTGTGTGAGTGTGTTGAAACCATGCCTTCCACCAAAGGACCCTGGGGTTTTTACTTCCCCTGTGTACCTGTGTCTCCTCATTCAGCAAGTCATAATCTGCATATATTTAATTCACTGTGCAACATTACAACTGCGTTTTATACCATGAAACTTACCTCTTAAAATGGTTGAGATGATAGATTTTAAGTTACGTGTAATTTATATAACTTAAAATACGAAAGTAAGTAAATAAAATGAGTTGCAATGTAGAATCTGAAGCCAAATTAGTGAAATATCTGTAGTATATTAAATTGTTTTATATTGTACTTTAAACAGATCTTTTATACATGTGTAGTATCAGTTCAGTTCAGTCACTCAGTCGTGTCCGACTCTTTGTGATCCCATGAACCGCAGTACACCAGGCCTCCCTGTCCATCACCAACACCCAGAGTCCACCCAAAACCATGTCCATTGAGTCGGTGATGCCGTCCAACCATCTCATCCTCTGTTGACACCCTCTCTTCCTGCCCTCAATCTTTCCCAGCATCAGGGTCTTTTCAAAAGAGTCGGCTCTTCACATCAGGTGGCCAAAGTATTGGAGTTTCAGCTACAACATCAGTCCCTCCAATGAATATTCAGGACTGATTTCCCTTAGGATGGACTGGTTGAATCTCCTTGCAGTCCAAGGGACTCTCAAGAGTCTTCTCCAACACCATAGTTCAAAAGCATCAATTCTTCGGCGCTCAATTTTCCTTATAGTCCAACACTCACATCCATACATGACCACTGGAAAAACCGTAGCCTTGACTAGACGGACGTTTGTTGATGAAGTAATGGTCTCTGCTTTTTAATATACTATCTAGGTTGGTCATAACTTTCCTTCCAAGGAGTAAGCGTCTTTTAATTTCATGGCTGCAATCACCATCTGCAGTGATTTTGGAGCCCAGAAAAATAGTCAGCCACTCTTTCCACTGTTTCCCCATCTATTTGCCATGAAGTGATGGGAGCAGATGCCATAATCTTAGTTTTCTGAATGTTGAGCTTTAAGCCAACTTTTTCACTGTCCTCTTTCACTTTCATCAAGAGGCTCTTTAGTTCTTCACTTTCTGCCATAAGGGTGGTATCATCTGCATAACTAAGGTTGATATTTCTCCTGGCAATCTTGCTTCCAGCTTGTGCTTCTTCCAGCCCAGCGTTTCTCATGATGTACACTGCATATAAGTTAAATAAGCAGGGTGACAATATACAGCCTTGACGTCCTCCTTTTCCTATTTGGAACCAGTCTGTTGTTGCATGTCTAGTTCTAACTGTTGCTTCCTGACCTCCATACAGGTTTCTCAAGAGGCAGCCCAGGCGGTCTGGTATTCCCATCACTTCAGAATTTTCCACAGTTTATTGTGACCCACACAGTCGAAGGCTTTGGCATAGTCAACAAAGCAGAAATAGATGTTTTTTCTGGAATTATCTTGCTTTTTCCAGTGGGTGTTGGCAATTTAATCTCTGGTTCCTCTGCCTTTTCTGAAACCAGCTTGAACATCTAGAAGTTCACGGTTCACGTATTGCTGAAGCCTGGCTTGGAGAATTTTAAGCATCACTTTACTATCGTGTGAGATGAGTGCAATTGTGCAGTAGTTTGAGCATTCTTTGGGATTGCCTTTCTTTGGGATTGGGATGAAAACTGACCTTTTCTAGTCCTGGGCCCACTGCTGAGTTTCCCAAATTTGCTGGGATATTGAGTTCAACACTTTCACAGCATCATCTTTTAGGATTTGCAATAGCTCAACTGGAATTCCATCACCTCCACTAGCTTTGTTTGTAGTGATGCTTCCTATGGCCCACTTGACTTCACATTCCAGGATGTCTGGCTCTAGGTGAGTGATCACACCATCATTATTATCTGAGTCGTGAAGATCTTTTTTTGTGCAGTCCTTCTGTGCCACCTCTTCTTAATATCTTCTGCTTTTGTTAGGTCCCTACCATTTCTGTACTTTATTGAGCCCATCTTTGCATGAAATGTTCCCTTGGTATCTCTAATTTTCTTGAAGAGAGCTCTAGTCTCTCCCATTCTGTTGTTTTCCTCTATTTCTTTGCATTGATCACTGAGGAAGGTGTTCTTATCTCTCTTTGCTATTCTTTGGAACTCTGCATTCAAATGGGAATATCATTTACTCTTTTGATATTTACTGCAGTGCTAGTAGTTTTATCTCCTTTTGCTTTCAAATCACTAGTGTAAATGCAAACACAGTGAAAAAGGAAATAATGTCTTACTACTGTTACGAAAACAGTTTTGACTTCACAGACCCTCTGAAAAGGTCTCTTGGGGACCCCATGGGATCTGAAGACCACACTTTGACAACCATTACTACAGAGCATACCATGCCATTGTTAGAAGCAATAGACCAGATTACATTCAGCAGTATAAATAAGCATTAGTGGTTCTAGGAGTTGGGATGAGAAGATAAACACCTGTTACATAATACTCTATGAAAGTGAAATGAAGTCTCTCAGTCTTGTCCGACTTGCAACCCCGTGGACTATAGCCTACCAGGCTCCTCCGTCTGTGGGGTTTTCCAGGCAAGAGTACTGGAGCGGGTTGCCATTTCCTTCTCCAGGGGATATTCCCAACCCAGGGATTAAGCACAGGCCTCCCACACTGCAGGCAGATTCTCTACCAGTTGAGCCACCAGGGAAGCCCATAATATACTATGGGTACATTAAACATATATATGCACATAATACATGTTTAAAAAAACATTAAAGGATGCATATCAAACATTAGAATGGTTACTATGGGATTAGGAAACATTGTTTTCAGCAATAGTAATTGCTAGGCCAATTTTTAGGTTTTTAGTATATCAGGCCAATTTGGGGTTTTTCCATTATGGTTTAAGGAGAATTGAAATAGTTGTAGTAGTTCCTAAATATTGATGAAAATCTGGCAATGGAAGGGAACACTTAAGAACAAAAAAAGAAAAATTAGGAAGAAGTAAGAAATGAGCTATGGGAATATGAGTCAAAATGCAAAATCCTAAGTATATATTTTTCTTCCTCTCGTCAGGTAGCAGCATTAATGAAGTCTAATGGTTTTTATTCTTTTTACTGTTATTGTTACATGTTTTCAAATATGAGAGACTTCTGTGCTCAGTTCATTCTTTTTTATTACAGCCCCAGAGTCTACTGCTTTATAGCACATACCCAAACTTCATTTTTGAGGGGAATTTTGTCTATTCCCAGCTTATATGAACTGTGATCCTTTATCATACAATGAGAGCCTGAGTGGCAGAACTCCAGAACTCTTTACTTGATAACATAGCTTATATTTGGATCAAATGGATTGATGGTGAGTGAAGGATTAGCTCTTCTCACTACTGTCTTCAATCTACAATTAGAGAAAGGGAATGCTCAGAGATCCTGGAAGTTCCTAACAGCTAATACAAAAGCTTTCAAAGAATATGCTTTTAAAAACTGTCTGATGATCGAATAAATCCTTAGCTCTAATCCTTTCTTTTGTATGAAGTCTTACTTCAAACAGTCTTCCCAGAGACCCTGGTTCAATTCCTGGGTCAGGGAAATCCCCTGGAGGAAGGCATGGCAACCCACTCCGGTATTCTTGCCTGGAGAATCCCCACAGACAAGACGAGCTTCGAGAGGCTACAGTCCATGGGGTTGCAAAGAGTTGGACATGACAGAGTGACTAAATTCAGCAGCTTACTTCGAAAGTTTTTTTACCCATAGATAGTTCTGTTTTCTAATATTTTTGCAACCTTTTTACTTCCCTGAACCCTCTTGCAACATTAAGTCTTTCCAGATGGAGCACTCCAGGTTGAGTATCATAAATCATAATATCATAAATATCAATGTACTAGCTACAGAAGGCAGACATAGTGCATTGGCAGGAGTGAGCTACATTTGAGTAATTACTATTTTTCAGGTACTCTTGCTATGTGCTTTGCAAGTTTAATGCCATTTAATTGTCACAGTTGCACAGTGGCATTATTTCCAGGTCAGAAATGAGGTGATAAGTGCTCAGTTTTACTTCCTGAGCTATACTTAGTTTTATACTCAGTTTTAAGACCAATTCAGGCCACTCCAAATCTTATGCTTTTTACACAGTAATTGTTTTCTACTTCATTTTTTCACAGTCACCATTATTATTCTTTTAAAATTCATCCATTCTTTCGCTGTTATTTGTTTATGGTGTTGGGCAGGCCTTCTATTTTTTTTTTTTTTTTTCGATACAGCTGGACTATTATATTAAAAGGGATGAAAATTTTAAATGTTTAATAGAAAGTTTTTTTCTTTGGTACAAAAAATTTAGTTATATCTTCTAAGTCCAAATATAGACAACACTGTTTTAAGTGCCGAGGATATCCTGGACCATTTATTATACCTCTCAGCCTGAGAATATTCCCTGTAGGACGGTGAAACAGATGGAAAAAACTCTTTGACACTGTTTAGTTACCTCAGGTTTCTTTGTGATTTAATGCAATTTTAGCTCCCAAAGACATGCAAGAAATAAAGAATTTAAAGGAAGGAACAAAGATTATGAACTTTAAAACAGGGTGATAAGATATTTAAGAATATTTAAGAATAAAATTTAGTCTTAAAAATATCACCTAATTACTTGCCTAACTCCCTAGCATTGTAATTGCTTTTGTTTTCAGCAAGTAGTATTTAAACCACATTCAGGGAAAGGAAGTAAGGGACCTAGTGAAATATGTGAAGTATTTGAGTAAAGTATATTAAATTTAGAGAAAATACACATTTTAATATGCATTTTATAGGTTTGAGATATGAGACATGCAAATCATTGTCTCCATATCCCAATACATAGAGAGCGAAATTTAAGCCCTGGGGATACTAGTGCAATAAACTCCTGGGAAGAGAAACTCCCCATCTCTAAGCAGTAATCATTGCCAAAACTGTTGAAATGACATTTCTAGAAGTTGTTCAGAAAGAGAGCCATAGTTCCAGGCTCTCTAGACAGTTTCAGCACTTATAAATATATCCTTCACCAATGAGCTTGTTCAAAAATTCATCAAGCTGTTTTAATTACAATTTAAATTACAATTGCTTTAAATTACAATTGCAATGATATTTGTCCACAAAGTGTGGTAGTGCACTTAGACACTCAAAGGTTTATGTTAATCATTACATCATTTAGTTCTGCCACTGCACTTTTTCTGATGTTGAAAGTGTTATCAGTGTCACAGGAAGAAAATAGCACATTTTTGAGGGGTGGAAAGCTGAGCAAGTATAGCTTACTTTTATTTATAACACGGTGTTTGTAGAGAAAAAAAAATTTTCAGGTGGAAGCATTTGATTGGTTATTTGACTATTAAGTATTTTTAAATAACAAATAGACAAAAATATGAACTAATTTTTTTAATGTGTTAAATTTTATTTTTGTTAATTGTGACCTATAATTGAAACAAAATATAATTTGATATTGTATCTGCTTCCATTACTGACCCATTCTATTTTCTTCAGTTCAGTTCAGTTCAGTCGCTCGGTCATGTCCAACTCTTTGCAACCCCATGAACCGCAGCACTCCAGGCCTCCCTGTCCATCAGCAACTACCGGAGTCCACCCAAACTCATGTCCATTGAGTCGGTGATGCCATCCAACCATCTCATCCTCTGTCGTCCCCTTCTCCTCCTGCCGTCAACCTTTCCCAGCATCAAGATCTTTTCAAATGAGTCAATTCTTTGCATCAGGTGGCCAAAGTATTGGTGTTTCAGCTTCAACATCAGTCCTTCCAGTGAACACCCAGGACTGATCTCCTTTAGGATGGACTGGTTGGATCTCCATGCAGTCCAAGGGACTCTCAAGAGTCTTCTCCAACACCATAGTTCTAAAGCATCAATTCTTTGGCGCTCAGCTCTCTTTATAGTCTAACTCTCACATCCATTGGAGAAGGAAATGGCAACCCACTCCAGTACTCTTGCCTGGAAAATCCCATGGATGGAGGAGCCTGGTAGGCTACAGTCCATGGGGTCGCAAAGAGTCGGACACGACTGAGCGACTTCACTCACATCCATGCGTGACCACTGGAAAAACCGTAGCCTTGACTAGATGGACCTTTGTTGACAAAGTAATGTCTCTGCTTTTTAATATGCTGTCTAGGATGGTTATAATTTTCCTTCCAAGGAGCAAGCGTCTTTTAATTTCATGGCTGCAGTCACCATCTGCAGTGATTTTGAAGTCCCCAAAAATAAAGTCAGCCACCGTTTCCACTATTTTCCCATCTATTTGCCATGAAGTGATGGGACCAGATGCCATGATCTTAGTTTTCTAAATGTTGAGCTTTAAGCCAACTTTTTCATTCTCCTCTTTCACTTTCATCAAGAGGCTCTTTAGTTCTTCTTCACTTTCTGCCATAAGGGTGGTGTCATCTGCATATCTGAGGTTGATATTTCCCCCGGCAATCTTGCTTCCAGCTTGTGCTTCTTCCAGCCCAGCGTTTCTCATGATGTACACTGCATATATTAAATAAGCAGGGTGACAATATACAGCCTTGACGTCCTCCTTTTCCTATTTGGAACCAGTCTGTTGTTCCATGTCCAGTTCTAACTGTTGCTTCCCGACCTGCATATAGGTTTCTCAGGAGGCAGGTCAGGTTTTCTTACGTATATCCTTAGTATTTTCCTGCCTCAGAGTTCTGATATACACAAAGGGAATTGCATTTATTATCCACTTAATTAATACTTTCACTTGTACCTTTTATTGTAGGGTCATTTTTTAAAACTGCTAATTGCTAGCACTTATTGGGCACTTGCATATGCATTTTACATGTATTATTTCATTTAATTAAAGGAAGAAGATATCGCTGCATTTTGTGGACAAGGAAGTACAGAAACCTAAGGAAATATAAAGTGGTTAGCTACTTAAAGATCACATAGCTTATACATGATAGAGCCAAAATACAAACCAGTCTGGCATATGTATTCACTCTCTTAATCACTAGTATGTGATACCCATATCTTACAGATGAAAAAACAGACTCAAATGAGCTGAAGGTAATATTCAAATCTAGAACCAGTGCTAGAATCCAGACTTTCTCAATCTCATCCCATTAATTCTGCTCTGGATCATGCTGTTGGTCTGAACCTCTTTTCTATTAGAGTTAAGAAATTTAAAAATTGCTTACATATCTATAATATTCTCAAATCTTCACCTGCTCGTCTATTTTTTCAATTGATAAATAATATATCTTTTTTATTTTGTTTCTAAATATCTTATTCAGTGTTGAGAAAGTTAAATACAACTATCTATCATAACTGCAAAGGAAAAGAGTAAATGGAGCATTTTTAATGTAGCATAGAATAAGATGGGAATAAAATACAGCAAGCAATCTATACAAGACAATAGAAAAAAGGATAGACTAGGTAAAATTTAAAATAATTATGCAAACAAGCTGAAGAACGTATTTCTCTTTTAAGAGGATAATTCATGTTTGTTCAAGATAATTTTAAAAATATAGAAAAACATTACCACAAAAAAACCATTAAAAGTATAAAAAATACAAATTAGGAAATTTTCTTGGGATTTACTGTAAGATTACTATTATGTATTCATACTATATAAACTAAAGTCCATATAAATGTCATTTTAAATTGCAACATAATATTCCATTGAGTGAATTATCATTATTTAACACTCCCCCTTTGAACATTCAGGTAGATTTGTTTTTTCACTTTTTAATTTTTTTAAAATTTTTATTTTTTTAATTAAAATTTTAAATTTAATTTTAAATTATTTTTTAATTAATTTATTATTTTGTAATTTTTATAATTTTTTAATTTTAATTTTTTTATTAAATTATACAATAACACATACAGGAGACTTGGAAAATACAGAATGAGGTTACATGTAGTTGCAATACATAATACAATTATTTTTTTAAGTGGATAAATCAAGATTTTTAGTTGGAGTTTCATTATCAAACTCTCAAAAATTAATAGATGAATACACAGAGAGTGTAAGGATAATGCTGCTGATGCTGCAGCTTAGTTGCTTTAGTTGTTTCCAGAGGAGATAGTAGACCTGAAAAGCTCTGTGAACCATTTCAACATAATTAAAATTACACAATTTTCACACAACAGTAGACACAAATTCTACAAGTTCCCATAGACTGTAAACTAGGAGACATTGGAACATATCCAGGGACACAAAAGAAGGTGCCAAAACTTTATGGTTCAAGAGTCTATTTTTAATACATTTGATTAAAAGATGTAATAAGTAATAGAAATTATTTGGCTATATTCAAAATTCTAAAATACAATGTCCATGTTCCTAAACACTATCTAAAATAATATTTCATGAATTTCTTTTCACCCGTAATATTATATTTTAATAAATTATGTTACTTTTAGTAAACCCATGACTAAAATGTTTTCTTTAGTCTTTCATAGCAATTCTATTGGCATACTTTATTCAATGACGTTTCCTATCCATACCTAAAACTGTTCATAAATCCATAATAAAACTCAAGACAATGAAAGTTTCCAGAATTATATTTTCAGTATTATTTATTTTTAAAATGAGCAAACATTTGTTAAAAACTTTGTGTGATCAGATACTGTTTGGGGTCTTTTGACAATGATCTTCAGCAGTTTGACTATGATAGCTGTAGACTTGATTTTATTCATATTTACCCTGTTTCAGATTCTCTAAGGTGCTTATATAGTAAATCTATCTTTAAGCAAAATTGGAAAGGCTTTACTCATTACTTCTCCATATTTTTTTCTTCTTTTTGTCTTTCTTTTTTCTTCTGAAACTCCAACACTCTTGTGACACTGTACTACAAGTACGTGAGGCCCTTTATACTTTATTTCAACCTTTTTTCCTCTCTTACTCAAATTAAATATTTTTTATTGACCTATCTTCAAGGTAATGGAATTATTTTACTGTTATCTTCATATAGTTATTCAATCTATTGTATAAATTTTTAAAATTTCAGATATTATATTTTTTAACTTTAAAATTCCCACTTGTTTCTTTTTTTAATAATTTTCTGATAATTTTCCTATCATTTTATTCACTGTAAGCACATTTTCATTTATATAACTGAGCTTGGTTTTAAGTGCCACTTTAAAACCCTTGTTGATTATTGTAATGTATTGACCATTTTATATTAATAATCAGCCTCTGTGGATTATCTTTTCCTGGATATTAAGTTTCATTTCCTGGATCTTCATACATCTAAAATTTTAGATTGTATCCTGGAAAATGTGTTGGTTATGTATTTGGTTATATTTCTTTGAATAGTCAAGATGTTTTGTTTTAGCAGAGAGTCTGTTTCGATAAACTCAGACAGACAGCAACCTCTGTCTGGGCTGGGTTACATCTCAGGTCTTTCTCAGTTTATACTCCTTCAATCAGCTCAGTTCATTGTGTGGTTCTAGGAACAGCCAGAGATTTGGGCATGATGCTGTGATGTTTCACAGCCAGATGCTGTGAAAGTGCTGCACTCAATATGGACATGGGTTTGGGTGGACTCCGGGAGTTGGTGATGGGTAGGGAGGTCTGGCGTGCTGTGATTCATGGGGTCGCAAAGCGTCAGACACAAGTAAGCGACTGAACTTAACTTATACACAGAACATTGGCTTTGCCCTATCTGGCTCTCTCCTTTCTGATATTCTCTTTCTGGAAACTTTTCTTGCCTTGTCTCCTTCCCTTTGTTCCTCTGCACAGAAAAATGACAGACTTTTTCTCAGAATTTTAACTACTTTTCACTGTGCCACCTCTGTGTATGACCTCAGAGTGAAGTCTCAACTAGAGAAAATTAATCTTTTGAAGATTATTGCCTCTAGCTTTTGGTTTCCCTCTTAAATCTGTCTACTTTTTCCTTTCTCAGCTCTTTAGAAACTTTAGGTGGTTGAACTTCTAATTTTGTCCAGAGTTTTTAGTTGTTTTACCTATGGACATGAGGGGAAGGAGAGGATCTGTTTGTTAGAAGCTATCTTTGTGTTGGAGGAAGAACTGCCAACTTTAGATATTTTGAATAGAAAGTGATAGTGTATAGATTTTGCTCACAAGAAGCTCTCAATCTGGGTATAATAAATGTGTCATAGATCACAAGACCACGTAAAACACCAACCATCTAGATACAGAAATCTTTATTTTAACATCCAAACTAGTTAGGAGACCAAAGTTCTACTGCTGGTCTTGTCATTACTTAATTGCCTAAGTACATTTCTCTGGACATCTGTTTATTCACTATGAAAAAAAGAGGTTAAATTAGATATCTAAGATACTCTCAAGGTTCTATGATTCTAAAAGAAGTAGGTTCATTTTAGGTCATATGTTTATGTGTTACTATTTCTAATATATTTTGAAATTATAATGATTCAATTCAATACCAAAGTTTTAATTAAAAGTTTTAATTATATAACTTCATATAACAGATGGTTCCTGGAAAGATTATATAAATTAATATTAAATAATATTACCAGTACATAATGGATGACCATCATTTATAGGAATTGTGTTGATTTTTTTTTAAAGATCATTTTTGTTAAGATAATTTTGCTTTTATATTTATATAAATGTAAATTCCCACAGAAACACTGGTTACAGATACATGCTTTGTGTTAGAAATATCCACATAATTGATTGCCATGATTTGAGATACCAATGACCTGTAAGCTTTGTTGTATAGAATTATTGGTTTTGACCAGTGGACTATTTTTGTTGAATAAAGTACCTTATAATTTTAATTAATTAGCATATATATATATAAAAAACTTTAAAATTTTAAAACATTTTCAGTCTATTATAAGCTAAAATAGACATTATATAGACATTGTCAATCATTTTAAATACATTTTAAATTAAATTATTACTTATTTCACTATTGCTTAGTTTATTAATATTTGCTTATTCTCTCATTTCAATTCTATACTGATTTTACAATTATTGATATGAACCAAGTAGTCACAGGTTTGCTTCAATGTAATATAATTCCTTCTTTATACAAATTCAGTCCATTTCAATATATAGATTTTTATTTATCTCACAGTGGAGGTTTTTATTTTTCTTCTGTTGTTCTCAGCGACTCCAATATGTTATCAAATTTGGCTTCTTTTTTTTTTTAGTGAGTAAATAAAACTTATTTTCATATCAAGATATTCATAGCAGGGTATAGTAGCTGTTAGAAAAAATTTTTTAATGTGTCCTTTTTTTGTAATTTGGTATATATAATCTTTTTAGGATTATATTCATTCTCTTAACACCACCCTTAATTATTTTTTCCCTTATAAAAACATCTAGGAAATATATGTGAAAGTTGAAGTCCAAAAATTTAACAACCAACTTGCAAAGAGGTTCTATTTTCAAACTTTCAGTTCAGTTCAGTCACTCAGTTGTGTCCAACTCTTTGCAACCCCATGAATTGCAGCACGCCAGGCCTCCCTGTCCATCACCAACTCCCGGAGTTTACTCAAACACATGTCCATCGAGTTGGTGATGCCATCCAGCCATCTCATCCTCTGCTGTCCCCTTCTCCTCCTGCCCCCAACCCCTCCAAGCATCAGGGTCTTTTCCAATGAGTCAACTCTTCGCATGAGGTAGCCAAAGTATCAGAGTTTCAGCTTCAGCATCAGTCCTTCCAACGAACACCCAGGACTGATCTGCTTTAGGATGGACTGGTTGGATCTCCTTGCAGTCCAAGGGACTCTCAAGAGTCTTCTCCAACACCACAGTTCAAAAGCATCAATTTTTTAGTGCTCAGCTTTCTTCACAGTCCAACTCTCACATCCATACATGACCACTGGAAAAACCATAGCCTTGACTAGGCGGATCTTTGTTGCCAAAGTAATGTCTCTGCTTTTTAATATGCTGTCTAGGTTGGTCATAACTTTCCTTCCAAGGAGTAAGCATCTTTTAATTTCATGGCTGCAATCATCATCTGCAGTGATTTTGGAGCCCCAAAATAAAGTCTGACATTGTTTCCTCTATTTTCCCATCTATTTGCCATGAAGCGATGGGTCCAGATGCCATGATCTTAGTTTTCTGAATGTTGAGCTTTAAGCCAACTTTTTCACTCTTCTCCTTCACTTTCATCAAGAGGCTTTTTAGTTCCTCTTCACTTTGTGCCATAAGGATGGTGTCATCTGCATATCTGAAGTTATTGATATTTCTCCCAGCAATCTTGATTCCAGCTTGTGCTTCTTCCAGATCAGCATTCCTCATGATGTACTCTGCATATAAGTTAAATAAGCAGGGTGACAATATACAGCCTTGACCTCCTCCTTTTCCTATTTGGAACCAGTCTGTTGTTCCATGTCCAGTTCTAACTGTTGCTTCCTGACCTGCATACAGGTTTCTCAAGAGGCAGCTCAGGTGGTCTGGTATTCCCATCTCTTTCAGAATTTTCCACAGTTTATTGTGATCCACACAGTCGAAGGCTTGGTATAGTCAATAAAGCAGAAATAGATGTTTTTCTGGAACTCTCTTGCTTTTTCAATGATCCAGCGGATGTTGGCCTTAGAGTAATCTAAACCCACTGATAGACTTCTCTGGTGGCTCAGATGGTAAAGAATCTGCCTACAATGCAGGAGAAGCATGTTTGATCCCTGGGTGGGGAAGATCCCCTAGAGAAGGGAATAGCTATTGCATTCCAGTGGGTTTCCCAGGCGGTGCTAGTGCTCAATAATCTATCTGGCAATGCAGGAGATGTAAGAGATACGAGTTCGATCCCTGGGTCAGGAAATTTTCCCTGGAGGAGGGCATGACAACCCACTCCAGGATTCTTCCCAGGAGAATCCCAAGGACAGAGGAGCCTGGCAACTATTACAGTCTATAGTGTTGCAAAGAGTAGAACACAACTGAAGCGACTTAGCATGCATGCTTAGCACCCACTCCAGTATTCTTACCTGGAGAATTCCATGGAAAACCCACTAATATCATCACATTCGTTATTCACTTTTCCAAAATATGGGCACAATATTTTAAAATATCCAAATCACTGCACAAACACCATTTTTTAAGTATGGTGATGCTGGCAAAACAGAACTGTAGGCGTTTATAAGGTGAAAGTGAAAGTTGTTTGTTGTGTCCGACTTTGCAACCCCATGGACTATAGCCTGCCAAGCTCCTCTGTCCATGGAATTCTCCAGGTGAGAATACCGGGGTGGGTAGCCTATCCCTTCTCCAGGGGATCTTCTTGACCCCTGATCGACCCCTGATTGAACTGGGGTCTCCTGCATTGCAGACAGATTCTTTACTGGCTGAGCTATAGAGGTGCAAAGACTATTGATGCGTTGTATTACAAAATTTAGGTTTACAGCTGTATTCTGCATTAGGTTTGTTTCCAAAATAGCTGAATATTAGTTTAATGAAATCAACCATTTTACCTTATTAATATGTAAATTCTATTATTCTTCTCATGCTTTAGGAATAACTTGATCCAAGTGTTTAAATGAGGTACTGCTTGTCACTCTATTTCTGTGTCCCTCTCTGTTGATTTCATCTTCAGCCAAGCTCTCTTTACACAGTGAGAAAAATGGATTGTAACATTTGTACTGTTACATGCCTTTTAATCTCAACCTCTTGGAAGAGACAGCCCCTTCCTCCTCCCCCCACCCCCTGCCCTGCCCTGCCCAATTTTCATCTCAATCACTGAATAGAAGCTCTGGTTATCCCTGTTTAGTTACATGCAAACTTTGGGGCAGGGAAGTAGCTCCTTAATTGACAAATTTACCAGAATCATGTGACAGACAAGAGGGTGATTTCCAAAAGGGAGAAATGTGGTCCAGACAAAAAACCAACAGAATTTTTTTCTTGAGTTGACCCTTCCCCATCCCTCTGTTGTTTAACCTTGTAGACTTACTATCCTTTGTTTTCTGAGATAGCAAAAAATAATATAGTTATTTCAACACTTGACAACTATATAATGTTTCAAACAAACTTGTCTCTTTTTAAAATGTTGGATGTAGTTTTTGTATTTATATTTGAGAGAAGGCAGAATACTGCTGATGAAAATGGTGGATTTCTTTTGGAAAGTACCACTGAAATCTCACATAACTCTCATATTTTTGGTTCCAAGTTGGATATATTCCACATCGAAGAGAGCCAAATACTTTAAGCAAGTTATGGGATATAACATAGGAACAATAATATGTGTCTGGAAAAGGGTCTAAAATTCATGAGTTAAGCTTAAAATAACAACAAATAATCAATTCAAATGGTGTCATGTAACATTCAGAAAATATTTAAATGTGACCCCAAATTCACAATGAATGTTTGCACATAGAACATCTACATTTTTCCTGCCATGTCAACCCTGGTTATCCGTCTATATACCATTTTCATTTCTCTGATGCTGGGCTCCTGATCAAGCTTCTGCTTCTCCTCTGTGTCAGGAGCTATAAATGTGTGAGTCATAGTAGTACTTTGTGAACCAAGCTGAAAAAGTTAATCTAAAACTTAACCACAGAGATCATGGGTTTGAAACGTATCCATCAGTTAGGTAAAGAGGACAAGATAAATATTGTTCTTCTTTAGGTAACCATGCTAAAGAGGGAACATGTGAGCAAAATTCTCCAAAGACCTATAGATAAGTTTTACCCATTATTGAAACTGTTTCTCCAAATAAACATTATTTAATATTAGAATCTTATAATAGAATTGTTAACTAATTAAATGATTTAAATATAGACTTTGAATTACTCTAGAGAGTGTGCTGTGCTGTGTGCTTAGTCGCTGAGTTGTGTCCGACTCTGCAACCCGATGGACTGGAGCCTGCCAGGCTCCTTTGTCCATGGGGATTCTCCAGGCAAGATTACTGGAGTGGGTTGTCATGCCCTCCTCCAGGGGATCTTCCCAACCCAGGGATCTAACCCAGCCTAATCAACCCATAGAATCATGAGAGATAACTGTTTTTAAGTCAATAATATTTTGCTGTGTGTTGTATACAGCAGTAGATAACTAAAACAATTGATAAGAGCTGACTCATTGGGAAAGATCCTGATGCTGGGAAAGACTGGGGCAGCTGAAGATGAGATGGTTAGATAGCATCACCTATTCAATGGACATGAATTTGAGAAAATTTTGAGAGACAGTGGAGTACAGAAGAGCCTGGTGTGCTGCAGTTCATGTGGTTGCAAAGAGTGGGACATAACTTAGTGACTGAACAATGACAACAACAAATATGTGTATTTATATCTGTATTAAATATTCATTAACCTTTAGTGATGTACTTTGATCTGTAGCTATTAAAGAGGAGGGAATTGGAAATTTTAAATTTCTTCTTTCTTTTCTCCTGCCCTTTCCATCTTTTATTAACTTTATTATACTTACTTTGCTAGGGAATGCAGTATGTATACTCCTTTGTAATTGTAACCCTACATATTTTTAAACTCTTCAATGTTAATAGAATTAATGCTTAACAATCTTTTTTTTTCTTCCTATAGTTTTTCTAATTCTAGTAGGTTACTTAGGATGAACTCAGGGGAGTAATATTTTTAAAGTTCTCATTGTTTTAGTATTTCCTGAGATCTTATGCATTGCTTTTTTTTTAAAATTATAGTTTAGCTAGATATAAAATTCTTACAGTCCTCTTCATCCTCACAGCTTTCTTTCCTTACCAGTGTTGTAGGATTCCTCTGCAATCTGTAGCTTTGATTTTTTCTATGAAGTCTGAGACCAGCTTGATCCCCCACTCACACCCTGTACATTAAAACTTTTTTGCCTGGTTACCAAAAACATTTTTCATTTTCATTGAAATCCTGTAAATTTGCTAAGATATGTCTTTTTTTTATTATTTTCAATAATAGTTCTTTGACAGAGTGGATCTTTCACTATTTGAATCCAAATGTTTAATCTTGGAGAAATAGACTTGGACTATATTGTAAGTTATTTGTTCACTTTCATTTTTTTTTCCCTTTTAGAACTCTATGCAAATCTGGAGTCAATTTCCTCTATTCTCTTTTACCTCTTTATTTCAATCTTATCTTTCTTACTTTTCTTATATCTGTCTTCTATTTATTTATTGTTTTCTGCAATCTTTTATTTATTCTGCTTCTTATTTTGCCTTTATTTTTGTAATGGTTTTGTTATTTTTTTCTTTCACTTCATACATGAACTTACATTTTCTCTCTTCCTCTCATCTTGTGATTTCTTCCTTAAGTTCTTAAATATATCTTTAAAGTCTTTCCTCATAAAGGGTATTACTTGATTGTGCTATTTAAATTTCTATTGGAAAAGTGGTCTCATTCTACTGGTCTGCTACAGTAGGAAAATTTTCTACCTAATATGTTTTGTTTCTAATATATTCTAACTTGTTTCCTCTTGTTTCTTTTTTTTCCCCCTTCTTGTAGTATATTTATGTGACTCTGGTGATGCATCCCTTTTTCACTGCTCATCTTTAAACAGATGAGTTTCTCCGGGATCAATTATTTTTGGGAGTTTGTGTATAGAAGGGTTCATGGCACTATTCCAGGTTTGCTGGAATTATGATCTTGATGACCCAGAATTTTGTATGTGAGTTTGTCTAGTTTTTAATTTTCCTAAGTCAATGAGGGTAGTCAATATAGAGGTTTTTCACAATGCCAGATCTCTACTCTCATTTTCTTTGAGAAAGACTTTTGCTGAAAAATATAGCTAATTTTTTTGATTCCATGTTTGTTGTCATCCTTTTGATTTTCAGAAGTAATCTAGGTCCAGAAGAGTTTCTGCCTCCAGCACATGCATCCTATTTCCATTGTTGCACACAAGACATATGGATTTTGCATCTCAGCTAGTGGTCCTTATTTTTTAAGAAGTATGTTTTTCTGACTCTGAGATCTGAAGCTACAATGTTATTTCTCTTGTTCCTTTTGCGTATATCCTTGCTTGATCTCCCTTCTTCTGGGAACCCTATACTTATTTTTTTAGTTTGTTATTGTTTTAGTACATGTTTTGCAAAAAAGAAGTTGGTGTTATTATGTCTATTCCTCTGAGTTGCTTTAGATGATTTCCAAAAAGAAAATAGGAAAATTCTAACATTAGAGCATCATCTTCATCTTTGATGCCATTTGAGACATTGTATTCAATACTATAGAGCTCATCTCCATTGACTTATTCCAATTTACAGAGTCTATTAAAGCATATTTCAGAAAAAAACAGTTTTCAGACACAACTCCATTTGAATTTCTGTTTGTTTGTGCCTGTTTAAGAAATTCTCAGTTATATCTCTGACTTCTCACTAGTTAGGTTGTAATTGTTTCCTTAATGAGTCAGATGTTTAGACCTAAAGTATATAATAGACAAATTTAGGAAATGTGGTAGCTATGTTATTGTAGCCAGTTATATTTCAGCTATTTTTCGGAAAGACCTGTTGGGAGGGTGCAGATTTAAAATCTGTACTTTCATATATTTTACATCAGTACTCCTATAACTCTATCAACTCAGACTCCAATTCATCAGCTCAATGGACAATTAAAACATCTGCTTTCTGGACCTGCTTTCCAGATACAGTTTTGTTTTGACTGCATTGTCATTTTATGCAGAAAAGTTTGGACAACTAAATAAACAATTTAGTGCATTTTGTTCTATTTTATAAATTAGTGGGAAGAAAAGTAATGAAATTGCTAAACTATGATTTTAGAGGAAGTATATAAAGTCCATCTTTAAAAATTAAACTTACTGTAACTTGCAACCAAAAAAATCTGGCCTAATATAAGAGGAAAATGAGACCCAGTTTGACATGAAGCCAGGAACAAGGTTAGGATACAAAATGTATGTTGTTAAGTCTGACTCACTTTCAGCCATTGGGTAGAAATTTGGCTTTTAAGCCTTCTAGCATGGAGCAGATTTCCTAGATTTCTTTTTTATATAGTGGCAGGGGAAAAGCTCCTAGGTCTATTCTTTGAGCTGCTACTAGCACTACGTGCCCTCTGTTCTACACTGGTTCTGTTCAGGAATTCTGCACTGCTGTTTGGTCGCTAAGTTGTATATGACTCTTTGTGGCCCCATGGACTATAGCAGGCCTGGTTCCCCAGTCCTTCAGTATCTCCCGAAGTTTGCTCAAATTCATGTCCATTGAGTCAGTGATACTATCTAACCATCTCATCCTCTGCCACACTCTTCTCCTTCTGCCTTCAATCTCTCCTAGCATCAGGTCTTTTCCAATGAGTCAGCTCTCCACGTAAGGTGGCCAAAGTATTGGAGCTTCAGCTTCAGTAGCAGTCCTTCCAACGAATATTCAGGGTTGATTTCCTATAGAATGGACTGGTTTGATCTCCTTGCAGGCTAAGGGACTCTCAAGAGTCTTTTCCAACACCACAATTCAAAAGCATCAATTCTTTAGCGCTCAGCCTACTTTATGGTCCAACTCTTACATCCGTACATGACCACTGGAAAAACCATAGCTTTAACTGTATCGGCCTTTGTTGGCAAAGGTTTGTCATAGCTTTCCTTCTATCTATTAATGAAGAAAACCTTTGATAACCAGAATATTTATTTTTGTCATCACATGTTTTAATTTTACCTTCCCTCAGCATACTTTCAATGGTCATGAACTTTTTATTTGTTAGTCTGATTCAATTATGTTGGACATGGAGAAAAATTCCAGAAACATCTTTGAGTGCCAAGATGTTCATCATGCTTAGTTCTCTCTTGATCTCTTTCAGTGCCCATCAGTATACATTTTAAGCTGTAAGATGCTGATTAGGTCTGGTGTAATCCCAGATAAGCACTTTACAAGAAAAAAAAAAAAAGGAACTGTAAAGGATGTGCATCATGTTTGAAAATCATTGTCCTAAACTTTACCCACTGACTTGAGTTAGTTAACCTTTTCAAAAGAGACTTTGCTATCACAGAAATGTCTTATTTTTAAAAGGTAAATGAGCTCACTACTTATTTCTTAAAATTAGGGGACAGGAATTCAACTGGCAAAAGAACTAAGGTTAACGCCATGAAATAAGCAATGGAAAATGATATTTCTAGCCAGGCAGTAAAGAATGTCTTTTCCTTGTGACATCTCAAGCCACAGAAGCCATGTCTTTAAAAAAGTCTTTTATATCAGAAAGGCTTTTACTCCATCTTTTTCAGGATTGTAAAATGTGGTTGGGCAAAGGGGGAGGGTAGTAGGGAATGTGGAATTTTTTGAAGCAGAAACGGTAGGGAATTTAAAAACCTCATGGACAATGTGAAAGAGGGGAAGAGATTTCAAGTGAAATAATGCTTCTTCCCCTGACAGATCCTAAAGAGCTGTATTGATAGCGATCTTTAAGCTATCAAATTTAATTTTGTCTATTGAAAGTAATTTTATGGCCTGTAGTTGTAGCCATTTCAGTTGATTTTCATGACTCTTGGGCAATTTTTATTAGTTATATTTAGTGATTTGATCTTTCTGTTAGATCACACAAAAATGGTACATTCTGGAAAACTAATTATGTCTATTTCTTCTTCTGACAGAGTATGAAGTAAAAACTATATCTATGAAAGAAATATATTCACTAATAGGGTTTTGAATACTTAATCGATGTCCTAGTTCTTTTAACAAAGAGAACTGAATCAAAAATACAAATGTTTTGTTTGGTGGAATTATAGGATAGTGAACAACAACAACAAAAAGCATAATTCAAAATAGACTCCTCTTAATCTATGACTGAGGCAGGAAGTATCCTAAGCCACTGACTGCCCACTGGAATCACCTGAGAAGCATTTAAATAAATGCCAGTATCTTTCTGGGGCTATCACCTATGCATCAATATTTTTAAAAGCTCCTCAGGCAGTTTTAATCAGCATTCAGTACTCAGAACCAGTAAGTTATCCTCAATTAGTCTTGTCCCAATATTTACTAAACCCACTGTTGCTATAATTGAGATAGGAATTATGGAATAAAATATATTGAGTCTTAGTTATTGGACTTGAAACTTCATTGCACTGGGAGAATTATTTGGTTCTGAGTGTGCTAAGCTTCAGTTGTGTCCAACTCTGAGAATTATTTAAAATGTGACAAATAAATTTCAAAAAGTAGCATTATTAAGAGCCATGTATGGTAGAGAACTTGCTCTAAAGGTGTCTTGAAAAGAGAGAAATCATAAAGGAGTAGTGATTAAAGAAAACTTCTGGGAGAAGCTGGGACTCTGTGCAGAGCAGGATCTGACAGGACATTCCCAGAACAGACACCTCCACATGCCTTCTGCCTGCCTATAAGCTTTGTAGAAAAAGTTTAGCCTCCTAGGCCTTCTCTATGTTCCAAAGAACAAATTTAATTAGAGAAGTGAGAAAAGAAACAAAAGAAAACAATCAATAAGACAAAATAATAATGGTTTAGTCAGTACACAAAGTCAAGGACCTTTAGTTTCTCCTCACGTTAGTCGCTCAGTCGTGTCTGACTATTTGCAACCCCAAGGACTGTAGCCCACCAGACTCCTCTATCCATGATATTCTCCTGGCAAGAATACTGGTGAGTAGCTATTCTCTTCTCCAGAGGATGGTTCTGACCCAGTGATCGAACCCAGGTCTCCTGCATTGCAGGCAAATTCTTTGTCATCTAAGCCACCAGAGAAGCCCCAATTTCTCCTCAAGAGATGATATTCTGAGCCACATCCTTTGAGCTGTTTTTCAGACGCTGAAACCCCTACGAAGTGGAAGAAGTTAACTGCAATCTGACCACAAGCACATAGACTCCAGACCAGTTGGAACCAGAAGGCTGATGATGTTGATTGCTGATTACCTCACCACCAACCAATCAGAAGAATATCTACAAACTGATCACGCACCCTGAAACCCTCTCCATCACCCTATCTTTAAAAATCTTTACCTGAAAACAACCAGAGAGCATTACAGGTTGAAAACAACCAGGTCTTTTGAGCATTAATAGCCCAGACTCCTTGTTTTGTACCTGCAATTAATTCTGCATGTTCCTTCACCACAATCCAGTATCAGCAGACCTAAATTTGGTTCAGTAACAAGCCTGGGCTTCAAAGTGTGACAGCTCTAGAGGGTAGCCAGCCTCCAAAAGGACTCACCGGCTCAATGGACATGAATTTGAGTAAACTCCGGGAGTTGGTGATGGACAGGGAGGCCTGGCGTGCTGCAGTCCATAGGGTTGCAAAGAGTCGGACACAACTGGGCTGAACTGAACTGAACTGGTGAGGACTCCCAATAGTCACCACTCCTGGTATTCACTCCTGGTATACTTCCCTGGTAGCTCAGGCTGTAAAGCATATGCCCACAATGTGGGAGACCCGGGTTTGATCCCTGGGTTGGGAAGATCCTCTGGAGAAGGAAATGGCAACCCACTCCAGTACTCTTGCCTGGAAAATCTCATGGACGGAGAACCTGGTAGGCTACAGTCCATGGGGTCACAAAGAGTCGGACACGGCTGAGCAACTTCGCTTCTTCTGATATTCACATCCCTGTGACTTTTATCTTATCTCCATTTTCTCCTCTCACAACATGGAGGAAGTCAGCGGTGGTGACACTCGAGCAGCGTATGGAGAGGCCTATGTGGGGAGAAGTGGAGGCCTTGACTGTAGACAACAGCTTTGTGAGTGAGCTTGTAGGTGGATTCTTTAACGCCAGCCAAGTCTTGAGATGACTGCAGCATGCATCAGCTGACGCCTGGACTGCCACCTGGTGGGAGACCTTGAGCCAGAACAATTCAAGCCAAGAACCAGACAAGGCATTGGAAAGAATATAATGAGCAAAGGAATGAAGTGGGGCTGAAATGGCATTGCTGCAATACTCTGGCTGGAGACACAGGTATGTCGCCTGTGGGTATATATCGAGAGGGGAGGACATAGATTAATGAGGATATTGAAAGATTTACTGAATATTTGATGTTAGAGTAAGAAGCCATTGGGCTTTTGTTTTATTTCTCTTCTCAAAAGTTTGAAAGAGAATAACCTACAACCTAGATTACTGTACCCAGCAAGGATCTCATTCAGATATGAAGGAGAATTCAAAAGCTTTACAGACAAGCAAAAGCTGAGAGAATTCAGCACCACCAAACCAGCTCTTCAACAAATGCTAAAGGATCTTCTCTAGACAGGAAATGCAGAAAGGTTGTATAAACGTGAACCCAAAACAACAAAGTAAATGACAACGGGACCACACCTATCAATAATTACCTTAAATGTAAATGGGTTGAATGCCCCAACCAAAAGACAAAGATTGGCTGAATGGATACAAAAACAAGACCCCTATATATGCTGTCTACAAGAGACCCACCTCAAAACAAGGGACACATACAGACTCAAAGTGAAGGGCTGGAAAAAAATATTTCACGCAAACGGAGACCAAAAGAAAGCAGGAGTCGCAATACTCATATCAGATAAAATAGACTTTCAAATAAAGGATGTGAAAAGAGACAAAGAAGGTCACTACATAATGATCAAAGGATCAATCCAAGAAGAAGATATAACAATTATAAATATATATGCACCCAACATAGGAGCACCGCAATATGTACGGCAAACACTAACGAGTATGAAAGAGGAAATTAATAGTAACACAATAATAGTGGGAGACTTTAATACCCCACTCACAACCATGGATAGATCAACTAAACAGAAAATCAACAAGGAAACACAAACCTTAAATGATACAATGGACCAGCTAGACCTAATTGATATCTATAGGACATTTCACCCCAAAACAATCAACTTCACCTTTTTCTCAAGTGCACACGGAACCTTCTCCAGAATAGATCACATCCTGGGCCATAAATCTGGTCTTGGAAAATTCAAAAAAATTGAAATCATTCCAGTCATCTTTTCTGACCACAGTGCAGTAAGATTAGATCTCAATTACAGGAAAAAAATTGTTAAAAATTCCAACATATGGAGGCTAAATAACACGCTTCTGAATAACCAACAAATCATAGAAGAAATCAAAAAAGAAATCAAAGTATGTATAGAAATAAATGAAAATGAAAACACAACAACCCAAAACCTATGGGACACTGTAAAAGCAGTGCTAAGGGGAAGGTTCATAGCATTACAGGCACACATCAAGAAACAAGAAAAAAGCCAAATAAATAACCTAACTCTACACCTAAAACAATTAGAGAAGGAAGAAATGAAGAACCCCAGGGTTAGCAGAAGGAAAGAAATCTTAAAAATTAGGGCAGAAATAAATGCAAAAGAAACTAAAGAGACCATAGCAAAAGTTTGGAAGCATTTTAAAAAACATAAGTCAAATGAAGAGGGGAAAGTATTTTGTTGTTAGTAAATTAGCAAAAAAAAAAAAAATCAGATCACTGTTTTATATAAAGAAAGATAAACACCTCTCTTGTAAAAAAGATTTTTGGGCAAAGGGTTTGAGTAAAATAGGAGAGTTGGTATAAGAGGTAAAAATCATCAATCACTAGTAAACACTGAAACTAACGACAAATATATATACCAACCTGACCTACCAGATCAGGCCTTTATTCTAAAAGCATTTAACTATGTTTTAGAGAGACAGTAAAATCCTTTCCTTCACTAAGACTTGATTTCCAATATGGATTCCAATTGACTTTAAATATATTTACTAAAAGCCATCACATTAACAAACGTTAACTGAGTGTCTTTATATATATTTCACACAGTCACCTATTTCCTGCAAAGCATATGCATACTAAAGTGAAAGTCCAAGGGCAGCAGTTTTTAATTTTTCCATGATGTTATAACAGGGACAGGAAAGAATTTTATGAATGAAAATTCACCTGGTTTAAGTACAGGCTCACAACCTCTTACCTGTTGGAATGTTTTCCTAAAGAATTTTGCCTTAGGCAAGTCTGCTTTTAGAATAAATCAGATCAAGTTCAATTTTATCGGTGTTTCACTTTTGGCTCACTGTTTATTTTGCAAGTAAAACTTAAAATCAATAGTTGGGTTTAGGGTGAACATTAAGGAAATTGTGCCCACACAGCAGGGTCTGCATGAACCACCTTTGGGGAGTACTTTATTTGCTATTTTCCACATTGCTTCAGAAAAGCAGATAGAACATCTCACTTCCTAAAAGAATTTTTTTCCATTTTAAAACAATGCACATTTATTACATGAATTTCTGAAAATAAGAAAAATAGAAGAAATTATTTTAATGTACATTTTAATACCATAAGCAGAAGATATCACTATTCTATTTTTCTTTCCTTCTGACAATTTTTTTCTTATATGTATATTTGGATGGTAGTATATAATTATGGTTATTCAGGATTCATGATTGTTATCCTGTCTCTCCTCCCACTTGGAATTCACCATTTTATTCATTCAACAAATATCCACTGAGCAATATAGCACACGTGTTTTTTAATTTTATACACATAATTTTTTAATGAAGTTCATTTATAGTACAGAGTAGGCCTCCCAGGGGGCACTAGTGGTAAAGAACCCACCTGCCAATGCAGGAGACACAACAGAAGTGGGTTCGATCCCTGGGTTGGAGAGATCCCTGGAGGAGGGCATGGTGACCCACTCCAGTATTCTTGCCTGGTGAATCCCCTTGGACAGAGGAGCCTGGCGGGCTACAGTCCATGGGGTTGCAAAGAGTCAGACATGACCGAAGTGACTTCAGTCAGTTAGTCATTTCAGTCGCTCAGTCGAGTCCGACTCTTTGCGACCCCATGGACTGCAGCACGCCAGGCCTCCCTGTTCATCACCAACTCCTGGAGTTTACTCACACTCATGTCCATTGAGTCGGTGATGCCATCTAACCATCTCATCCTCTGTCATCCCCTTCTCCTCCTGCCTTCAATCTTTCCCAGCATCAGGGTCTTTTCCAATGAGTCAACTCTTCGCATCAAGTGGCCAAAGTATTGGAGTTTCAGCTTCAGCATCAGTCCTTCCAATGAACATTCAGGACTGATTTCCTTTAGGATGGACTGGTTGAATCTCCTTACAGTCCAAGGATCTCTCAAGAGTCTTCTCCAATACCACAGTTTAAAAGCACCAATTCTTCGGCGCTCAGCTTTCTTTTACTTAGCACACACAATTTTTAATAGCTGCATAAAATCCCATAAAATACTTTGACCATAGCTTATTTATCCAATTTTCTATTTTTGGATATTTAGTTTTCATTTACTTTTTGATCTGTAAAGTCTTTTTTCTTTTGACTCTTAGTTCCTTTAAATTGGAAAAATGATACATACAAATCATAAATCACATCTCCTATTTTCAAAGCAATCTGTACATATGCAAACTGTCTTTTTTTCTAAATGAAAGGAAGCATGCTTTGTACAATATTTTCAATGCTTTGTACCTTGCTTTTCATTTTTATCTCAATTACATGAAATGAGCCCCTTATCTGCAGATGTCTCTTGGTATTAAGTACTAAGTCGCTTCAGTCGTGTACGACTCTTTGTGACTTCACAGACTGTAGCTGCCAGGCTCCTCTGTCCATGGGATTCTCCAGGCATGAATACTGGAGTGGCTTGCCATTGCCTTCTCCACTTGGTATTATAAGGAGAAATAATTAAGTATCATTTACTTAATCACTTTTCTACTGATGCATGTCTGAATTATTTACAATTTTTTTTCTAGTTCTCTAGCCTATTGTGTTGTCTAGTCAGTATAGCTTGAACAATGTTAAACTGTTCCTCACTTTTATAGTGATGTATCAAGTTATCCAACATTAAGCAAGAACTTGCTTTTGGGTTCAGGTAGAAAATCTTGCTAAGTAAATACCTATTATTATTTTAATGAGCTATAAAATTCAAGAATGGATGTATTTTTGGTATCTATAGAAATAAATACAATTGTCTTCATTGATCTATTAACTGTTGGAAGTATATGAAAGAATTTCTTAGAATCAAGTCATCTTTATATTCCTAGGATAAATTTAGGCAACATATAGAGTTCCAATCATACTGTGTATATAATCTGAATCATTTATTTTTACTTGAACAATATAACAAAGTCTTTTATTAGTTTATTTTAAATGCTTTATAAATATTATTTTATTGATTGCATAATTTTATGTTTAGAAGATGAATTATCATTTTTTTCTTGCACAATGTTGAGTATTTAATTTTCCATTTGAAGCTATTCTAAACAATGGGAAGCAGATGAAACAATTTTATGACGCACGCAGTATAACTCAGATGTAGGCCTCTCAGTATTCTAACCATAAGGATTTTAATATTTAAATTCAAATTATTTTAGTGTCCATTTCACTATGGTGGAAAAACCTAATGTGTACCCCAGTGTGTATCTTTGAGGATCATCTGGGACCTGTTTCTTTAAGTCACAACTACTTCAAATTTTTGGCTTATGCTGAATTTTTATCTCATTTGTCTCTGACTTCTTGTGGAAGGTCCATTTTCTTTCTTTCATTTACTCAACAAATACCAAAACTCTTTTTTCAAAATTCTCCAAAGTACAATCCAAACAAGGCAGTTTTAGAAGACGATTATGTGTAAGACTTTTATTATTGATTTGGTGAGTGCTTGCCCTGAGTTACAGCACAATTGATAAGATTAATATCAGACATTCACTTTCTCAAAAGTTCTCTGGCCATTTTGCTATTGAGAACTAGGCCTTTTGTGGTTTTTCCTTGAACGTTATTTCCCTCCTTCTCCTTTCATCTCTGCACTGCTCAGAGACAAGATATACCTCTCTCATGCCTGTCCTTGAAAATTAAAAATTCTCCCCATTTCTTATGCAGAACAATTCAATACTGTCTTTATGTACTATTGTCTCACAACCAGGCATATCCTAAGGCCCATCTTTCCACAACTGAAATGACTCTTCAATTTCTTTCATTTTTTTCCAATCAAAAGACATTTTTCTCCTAAGAAGAATTGCCCCACCAGCTTTTAACCCACTTCCTCACCCCCATCCCAACCTTCTCCAGGACCACTGATCAGTTTAGAATATAGTCCTGTGTCTTTAGTGGGATGAGTCAGATAATGCAGCACTAGAAATTGTATGGCATTTCCTCCGTATTTCTTAAGACTTCTGATAATGTGGTAATCACCTGCCTTCTCTGTTGATGGAAGAATTAGATTGTTGGGATCCTAACATGATGTATCTGTCAGCAGCATTGATTCATCATCACTGAATGCCAAGGTTTTCTCTGATTTCAAAAATGAGAGGATTAATTGATTGGTGTCTTCCACCTCCTCCCTCTTCCCAGTTTTTAATTTCCTCTGCATTCTTGCCTTATGTTTCTTCTGTCTATTTTATTCACTAAGAGACACATCATGGTACGGGAGGGGGGGATTGGGAGGGTTGGACCCAGTGTCAAGAATGCATTCATTCTTCCCTTTAGGCACTAATCTAACTTGTATTTTGTTTAGAAATCTTCTGAACAGTGCCTCATGGGTTAGGAATGCTTTCCCCTCTTTTGTCCTATAATCGCTCCAGCCAGGCATTCTTCTGTGGCTTCCACTAGCCTCTCAGAACTGTCTCTGGTTAGGTTATGTTTGTCCTGTTTATATACAAGACACTATATTTAGGGAGTTAGACATAGGAATTATGGTTCCATGTATTGTGTGTGAATTATATATATTCAGTTGAGCACTATATAGTGAATGCTCTCTATCTACAAATGTAACAGTTCAATGATCAGAATCTGAGTATTGATTTGCCTCCAAGGTCACAGGGCCTGCATGGAAAGTATACACAAGACTTCCTTAAATGTCTTAAGTAGGACTTTGGATCTGGCTTGCTTCTGCTTATGGCTCGTTATTTCATGGTCCTCAGTATCCTCATCACCTCTCAACACTCTGCTTTCTAGAGTGCACTTTCCGTCTCTTTCCAGCATAGAACTGGTGGACAAGAAATGCCATCCAGCACTCCAAGAGGGGTCAAATGCACAGAGGGTGTCAGGAATAGCAGGGTGGTGAGAACTGCAGTCACAAAAGTAGACTGTATTAGGAGTGCAAAGAAAGAAGGGTCATGAATCAAGGATGTGTGAATTGCTCAATGGGAGGAGGAGAGTCCTACAAGTATCAGAAGGGAACAATCCCATTAAGCATGATTCATGCTAACAGTGTGCTCCCAACACTGATTAGTCATTGGGGAAAATACTGTACCCAGAGCAATTCTCTCTGGAGTTGTTCATTTGCTATAGATGATTTATATACAACTAAATCTCTTATTATATTAACTGGAGACAAAATAAAAATCAAAAATAATCCTCAAACTTCATTTCCATTTATAATTCCAGTCCATCTGCACTACCTTTTTCCAGCACGAAGAGACAAATAAATGGTCATTTGTCCATGGCTCATCCATGAATGGCTCATCCGTCCATGTCTAGGGTGAGGATAAAAATTGCAGTGAATTGATCACCATTTGAGTCAAGTTCAGGACCAAAGAGAAGCTGGTAATAAGAATCTTAGCAACACCAATGCTGAGTGAGAATTTCCCAGAGTGTGATTTTTTTCGATGTCCCACTGAGGTGGCTCTGGGTTCAGCATCCTTGCATTTAATTTCTGACGCCAGCACTTACATACAAGTCCTTGGAAGTGAGGAAGTTAACATCACTGAGTCTTACTTTCCTCATCTCTAAGTCTCTAAGACAGAGACATTGAAAAGAATAGATGAGATTTCACACACACACACATATATATACATATACATATGCACACACACATAATGCACATACTTGGCACACCATAAGCCCTAAATAAATACAAGCTATTACTATGATCCAGATGGTGTTTAGATAAAGGCTAGTACCACAGTATTCTCAGGTCTTCAAGCTAAAGACCTGGGAGAACTCCTAACCCTACCCTGTCTCACTGCCTCATCAAATCTTTAACAATGTTGTGATTTTTTACTTTCCATGTAAATCTGAAATCCTGCTCTTGTCCCCATTTTCACTGTGCCCACTCATGCCCAAGCCACCTCCACCTCTCTCCTGGTCAACACCATCCACCTTCTCACAGATCCCACACCTCTACCCTCATCCTCTCCAGTTCATTCCTCAAACGGTAGCCAGGGTAGACTTAACAAAGCTACAATGGTTAGCCTATTTTAAGTGGGGCCCTTATCAACTGTTACTTCTCTCTGTTCTTAGAATAAACCTAAACTCAGGCCTGCGATCTACAGGGCGAGGCTGGCTTTGGCTCCCATCTCTTCTCAGCTGCATCTTGTTCCACTGTCCTCCTTACTCTCTGACATTCAGCCACGTGACCACATTTCAGTTCCTTGTTGATATCAAGCCCTTCCATCAGCACTGGCTTTTCCCTCAGCCTGCCCGGCTCTTTCTCCTATCCTCTGAGTGATTAACTCATTATCATTCAGTCCTCAATTCAGGTGTTGCCTTCCAGGGATACCATCTCCATGATCTAGTCCAAGGTGGCCATCTCCAGTAACGGTTAGCTCATCTTGTTAGCTTGGCTTGTTCTCTCCATGGAATGCATCACATCCTGGAATAATAATCTGCATTTTTGTTATCTTATTGGTTTATTAATTTTCACTGGAGCATAGTTGCTTTATAGTGTTGTGTTAGTTTCCACTGTATCACAAAGTGAATCTGCTTTGCTGTGCTGTGTTGAGTTGCTCAGTCGCGTCTGACTCTTTGCGACTGCATGAACTGTAGCCCTCCAGGCTTCTCTGTCCAAGGGGATTCTCCAGGTAAGAATACTGGAGTGGGTTGCTATGCCCTCCTCCAGGGGCTCTTCCCAACCCAGGGATCGAACCCAGGTCTCCTGCATTGCAGGCAGATTTTACCATCTGAACCAGGGAAGCCCAAGAATACTGGAGTAGGTAGCCTATCCCTTCTCCAGCGGATCTTTATGACCCAGGAATCAACCCGGGGTCTCTTGGACTGCAGGCAGATTCTTTAAGAGCTGAGCTACCAGAGAATGCTGAATCTGCTTTATGTATACATCTATTCCTGCTTTTTTAAAATTTCCTTCCACTTAGGTCACCACAGAGCTTTGAGTAGAGATCCCTATGCTATACAGTAAGTTCTTAATAGTTATCTACTTTATACATGGTATCAATATTATCTTATTGAGTCTCTTTACCTTCACTAGAATGTCAGCCACATGATGGCAAAGATGATTGCTGTTTGTGTTGTATCTTTAAGGTTTAGCACTTGGTAGATGACTGACAAGGTCAGTTCAGTTCAGTCGCTCAGTAGTGTCCAACTCTTTGTGACCCCATGGATTGCAGCACACCAGGCTTCCCTGTCCATCACCAACTCCCAGAGCTTGCTCAAACTCATGTCCATCAAATCGGTGATGCCATCCAATCATCTCATCCTCTGTCGTCTCTTTCTCCTCCTCCTTTCAATCTTGCCCAGCATCAGGGTCTTTTCTAACAAGTCATTTCTTCACATCAGGTGGTCAAAGTATTGGAGTTTCATTTAAGCATCAATTCTTCTAATGAATATTCAGGACTGGTCTCCTTTAGAAAGGACTGGTTGGATCTCCTTGCAGTCCAAGAGACTTTAAAGAGGCTTCTCCAACACCACAGTTCAAAAGCGTCAATTCTTCAGTACTTAGGTTTCTTTATAGTCCAACTCTCACATCCATACATGACTACTGGAAAAATCATAGCTTTAAACTAGACAGGTCTTTGTTGACAATGTAATGTCTCTGCTTTTTAATATGCTGTCTAGGTTGATCAGAGCTTTCCTTCCAAGGAGTAAGCGTCTTTTAATTTCATGGCTGCAGTCATCATCTGCAGTGATTTTGGAACCCCCAAAAATAAAGTCTCTCACTGATTCCACTGTCTCTCCATCTATTTGCCATGAAGTGATGGGGCCAGATGCTGTGATCTTAGTTTTCTGAATATTGAGCTTTAAGCCAACTTTTTCACTCTCCTCTTTCACTTTCATCAAGAGGCTCTTTAGTTCTTCTTTGCTTTCTGCCATAAGGGTGGTGTCATTTGCATATCTGAGGTTATTGATATTTCTCCTGGCAATCTTGATTCCAGCTTGTGCTTCATCTAGCACAACATTTCACATTATGTACTCTGCATATAAACTAAATAAGCAGGGTGACAATATACAGCCTTGATGTACTCCTTTCCCAATTTGGAACCATCTGTTGTCCCATGTCCAGTTCTAACTGTTGCTTCTTGACCTGCATAGATTTCTCTGGAGACAGGTTAGGTGGTATGGTATTCCCAACTCTTTAAGAATTTTTCACAGCTTGTTGTCCACACAGTCAAAGGCTTTGGCATAGTCAATAAAGCAGAAGTAGATGTTTTTCTGGAACTCTTTTGCTTTCTTAATGATCCAACAGATGTTGGCAATTTGATCACTGGTTCCTCTGACTTTTCTAAATCCAGCTTGAACATCTGGAAGTTCACAGTTCACATATTGTTGAAGCCTGGCTTGGAGAATTTTGAGCATTACTTTGCTAGCATGTGGGATGAGTGCAATTGTGCCATAGTTTAAATGTTCTTTAGCACTGACTTTCTTTGGGATTGGAGTGAAAACTGACTTTTCCAGACCTGTGGCCACTGCTGAGTTTTCTGAATTTGCTGGCATATTGAGTGCAGCACTTTCACAGCATCATCTTTTAGGATTTGAAATAGCTCAATGGGAATTCCATCACTTCCACTAGCTTTGTTTGTAGTGATGCTTGCTAAGGGCCACTTGACTTCATATTCCAGGATGTCTGGTTCTAGGTGAGTGATCACACCATCGTGATTATCTGGGTTGTGAAGATCTTTTTTGTACAGTTCTTCTGTGTATTCCTGCTACCTCTTCTTAATATCTTCTGCTTCTGTTAGGTCCATACCATTTCTGTCCTTTATTGTGCCCATCTTTGCATGAAATATTCCCTTGGTATCTCTAATTTTCTTGAAGAAATCTCTAGTCTTTCCCATTCTGTTGTTTTTCTCTATTTCTTTGCACTGATCACTGAGGAAGGCTTTCTTATATCTCCTTGCTATTCTTTGGAACCCTGCATTTACATGCTTCTATCTTTCCTTTTCTCCTTTGCCTTTAGTTTTTCTTCTTTTCTCAGCTATCTGTAAGGCCTCCTCAGACAACCATTTTGCCTTTTTGCATTTCTTTTTCTTGGGGATTGTCTTGATCACTGCCTCCTGTACAATGTCCCGAACCTCTGTCTTCAGGCACTCCGTTCATCAGATCTAACCCCTTGAACCTATTTGTCACTTCCACTGTACAATTGATCAATAAATACTTGTGAAAAAATTGAAAAAATAGATGAATTGTGTTTTTAGAGGTGAAGTGCCTGTGTCCAAGCTACACACCTTGGGATGTGAATATGTGTGTATATGAATGTGTGTGTATGAATGTGTGTTATTTGTGCTTATGTGAATGTGAGGATGAACTATTGTATATAAATATGTATGAGAAGGTGTGAGTGCATGTGAGTGTATGCCTGTGAATACATTAAGTGAGAGTTTGTACTGCCTGTGGATGTGTGTGAGAATGTATCCGTATGTGTGTGAATATGTTTGTGTATTTGGAGAACATTAGAGAAACTTGATTTCTCTGATTTGATTTGAATCAATTACTTTAATTAAGTACTTAACAATTAAGGTTTAACCAACCTCTTTAATTAAAATAATCCCATGATGACAAACTAGTATTAGAACCAACGGATATTTTATAGTCCTCTGCATTAAGAGATTGACCTCATCAAGTTAATCAATAAACTGGAATATGTTGAGTAAGAACTGTGGGATTTTTGTTAAATCCTATGGAAGCTCAAGGCTTTCTCTATTTATTTCCTCTTCCAGGAGACAACCTTGTAATATGCAGGGATTTATTGGGTAAATGCAGTTGTTTCCTGTCTAACGCTCATGCCATTCCTGCTACCTGTCACGTTTTGGCTTCATCTCTTTGTTGGCTCAGGTCAACTCACCTCTCAGGTCTCAATTCAAATATTTGACTCTCAGAAACTCTGTCACCAATCCCTGATCCCATCTAGGGTATATACCCTCCTTACTTGTTCCCAAGAACCCTGTAACCCACTTTGGATGCACACACACAATCAATTACACTTGTGATATTTAGGAATTCACTATCTGTTTCATTCCATAAGCTCCAGGATTGCAGAGATCTCCCCTGTCTTGTTCTTATCACATCCCAACATTTAACATAACATCTGGCATAAATAAGTGCTCAATAAATGCTTATGGAGTCAATAAAAAGGAAAGCTATTTCCTTGTATGCATATATATAACTATACATACATAATTTTAAAATTTAAAATATATTTACCACATATATACATCTAAGAAATGATTACCATTTCCAAGGGCATGACTTGCTTGGTGTGTGACACACACACATAGATATTCAATAAACAGATGTCAGTCTATTGAACCTTGAACTCATGCTATCTTGTGTTTATGAACAAGGTCATTTTGATGTCAGACCATCTGATTGGAATCCAATTTCTGTTCCTTATTAGCTATATGGACCTTGAGAAATTTACATGGCCTCTCTGAAGCTCAATTTTCTTCTCTGTAAAATGTAATTTCTAATGGTATCCTCCTCAAAACAATGCTGTAAGAATTAAATAACAGAAACACTTTGCATCACACCTGGCATATAATTCAGTTCACCTCAGTCACTCAGTCGTGTCTGACTCTTTGTGACCACATGAATCGCAGCACGCCAGGCCTCCCTGTTCATCACCAACTCCTGGAGTTTACTAAAACTCATGTCCATTGAGTTGGTGATGCTATCCAGCCATCTCATCCTCTATCATCCCCTTCTCCTCCTGCCCCCAATCCCTCCCAGCATCTAGGTCTTTTCCAATGAATCAACTCTTCCCATGAAGTAGCCAAAGTATTGGAGTTTCAGCTTCAGCATCAGTCCTTCCAATGAACAACCAGGACTGATCTCCTTTAGGATGGACTGGTTGGATCTCCTTGCAGTGCAAGGGACTCTCAACAGTCTTCTCCCACACTACAGTTCAAAAGCATCAATTCTTTGACACTCAGCTTTCTTCACAGTCCAACTCTCACATCCATACATGACCACTGGAAAAACCATAGCCTTGACTAGATGGACATTCGTTGGTAAAGTAATGTCTCTGCTTTTTAATATGCTGTCTAGGTTGGTCATAACTTTCCTTCCAAGGAGTAAGCGTCTTTTAATTTCATGGCTGCAGTCACCATCTGCAGTGATTTTGGAGCCCAGAAAAATGGTCAGCCACTCTTTCCACTGTTTCCCCATCTATTTGCCATGAAGTGATGGGACTGGATGCCATGATCTTAGTTTTCTGAATGTTGAGCTTTAAGCCAACTTTTTCACTCTCCTCTTTCACTTTCATCAAGAGGCTTTTTAGTACCTCTTCACTTTCTTCCATAAGGGTGGTGTCATCTGCATATCTGAGGTTATTGGTATTTCTCCTGGCAATCTTGATTCCAGCATATGCTTCTTCCATCCCAGTGTTTCTCATGATGTACTCTGCATATAAGTTAAATAAGCATGGTGACAATATACAGCCTTGACGTCCTCCTTTTCCTATTTGGAACCAGTCTGTTGTTCCATGTCCAGTTCTAACTGTTGCTTCCTGACCTGCATACAGGTTTCTCAAGAGGCAGGTCAGGTGGTCTGGCATTCCCATCTCTTTCAGAATTTTCCACAGTTTATTGTGATCCACACAGTCAAAGGCTTTGGCATAGTCAATAAAGCAGAAATAGATGTTCTTTCTGGAACCCTCTTGATTTTTCTATGATCCAGTGGATGTTGGCAATTTGATCTCTGGTTCCTCTGCCTTTTCTGAAACCAGCTTGAACATCTGGAATTTCATGGTTCACGTATTGCTGAAGCCTGACGGCGTATTTTGAGCATCACTTTACTAGCGTGTGAGATGAGTGCAATTGTGAGGTAGTTTGAGCATTCTTTGGGATTGCCTTTCTTTGGGATTGGAATGAACACTTACCTTTTCCAGTCCTGGGCCCACTGCTGAGTTTTTCAAATTTGTTGGCATATTGAGTGCAGCACTTTCACAGCATCATCTTTCAGAATTTGAAAGAGCTCAACTGGAATTCCATCACCTTCACTAGCTTTGTTCATAGTGATGCTTCCTAAGGCCCACTTGACTTCACATTCCAGGATGTCTGGCTCCAGGTGAGTGATCACACCATCGTGATTATCTGGGTCATGAAGATCTTTTTTATACAGTTCTTCTGTGTATTCTTGCCACCTCTTCTTAATATCTTCTGCTTCTGTCTGTTCATACCATTTCTGTCGTTTATCGAGCCCATCTTTGCATGAAATGTTCCCTTGATATCTCGAATTTTCTTGAAGAGATCTCTAGTCTTTCCCTTTCTGTTGTTTTCCTCTATCTCTTTGCATTAATTACTGAGGAAGGCTTTCTTATATCTTCTTGCTATTCTTTGGAACTCTGCATTCAAATGGGAATATCTTTCCTTTTTAGTGCTCAGTAAATGCTGAAAAGTGAAATAAGCCTGCCAGAAATTATCAAACATTTAACATTTCAACATTTTAGCATTCCAGCCTTTAGAATGGGTAGATTTTGACCTAATGGCGAGTTTCCTTGTTGGCAGTATAGAATTCACCTGCAATGCAGGAGACCACCTGCAGTACAGGAGATGCAGATTCTGTCTATGGGTTGGGAAGATCCTCTGGAGAATGAAATGACAACCCACTCCAATATTCTTGCCTGGGAAATCCCATGGACAGAGGAGCCTGGCAGACTACAGTCAATGGAGTCACAAGAGTTGGGCATGACTTAGTGACTAAATCACCACCAACCTAATAGTTGGAAAGGATTTCTTAAGCAAAATTCCAAAGTGCAAAAGATGAGGCAGAAAATCAATGCACCTGATTTCATCAGAATTAAGGATTTCTGTTCAATTAAGGTCATCATGGAAAGAGAAAGTGTTTTGATAAATGGCAGAATGCAAGAAGACACTTGTGAATTTCTAACTGAAAGGGGATTTAGCTATAAAATAAAAGGAAGTCCTGCAAATCAACAAGAAAAACACAACTGTGCAACTGTGGACAAGGGATATGAGCAAAAAAATTTACAGACAATAAAATCTCCCCCCAAAGGCTAATGAGCATAATAATTGCTTAAATTAATTTTATCAGGGAAATGCAAATAAATAAACAATGAATTATGCATTTATACCAATTAGTCTCACCAGAATTGGAAGATGGAAAATGCCAAATGTTAGCAGGGATTGGGCACATAGGGAGTATAAACTGGGAGAGCCATCCTGGAGAGCAATATCAGTACTTAATCAAACTAGATGTATGCATACCAACTCCCCTGCCAGTCTAGTGTTTAAGACTCTGCCTTCCAGTGCGGTGGCGGGTGAGGGGAAGCGGGGTTTGATCCCAGGTCGGAGAACTAACATTCCACATGCTGTGAGGTACAGCCAAAAAGTGAGAAAAAAAGACATATGCATACTAGTTCTGCTCCTGTGTATATACTCCAGGTAGAGTCTCACACAATATCTTAGAAGATATATCTGTCAGGATAAGTTCAGTTATGTTGTGAGACATAAAACCCTAAAATCTCAATGTTGAAACAGTACAAGTTCATTTTTTTGTTCTTATTGTATGTTCATCACACATTGACAGAGGTCTCTTTATTCATCTAGTCTCTTTGAGACCCATTCTGAGGAAACCATCCTATCTTGAATATTGTGCATTCCTGTACCAGAGAGAAAAAGTGCTTTTTGGGGGTTCTTGAATGGGCAATTTAATGTTTCAACCCAGAAGTGACACATATCATTCTTCATACAATTCACTGGCCAGAACATTAAAAATTTTTTTATTTATCTTACTAAATTCTCTAGAAATGTTCCATTTTAAAATCTCATCTCCCATTTAAGAGTTCACTATTTCCCCAACACCCTCTCAGTTCAGATTACTAGCAATTGATTATTATGAGAGGCAAAACATATTATTTTGCTATTTCATTTTGCATTGCTTTGATATGTACTTGAACATCTATTTTGTCTCTATCACTTTTTCATTTTCTCCCCCAATTATCCATCTTTCTTCTTGCTTTGCAAGTGCTTCTATATTTTGAGATAGTAGAGTTTTATATTAAGATAACTTTCTATATAGGTTTAAACTGGATTTTAACATTGTGCCATTTTTCTCTCAACTCTGTTAACATTGCCTTTGGTTATAGAAAAGTTTAAAAATTTTAGGAAATAGAATATGCATTCCTCTCATTAAGGTTTCTGGGTGTAATACTATTTAAGAAAAGCCTCTCTAACTCCAAGAATATTGGCAATTTCTGTTAATGTGACCTTACTCAAAATTACAGAATGGTAAGACTTAAGGGCATTCAGGTTGCATTTGTTATTTTTTAAATAATTCTGGGCTTTTTCAAGGGTTCTTTTTAAAAGAATGCAAATCTGCTTCTTGAATGCCAAGGCTAGTGTAGAAATATTCTGAAGAGATGTCCTGATCAACTTTTTATATCAAATGAGTATTTCCTTTAGCTATTGTTCACTTTTACTCTGGGTTTATACAGTTTGAGCACATTAACCTCTTCTGTTCTCCTTCACTCAAAGCTGAAATCGCTGTGATCCAGATAAAAATGACTTAAATAAAAGACAGAGCAGGCACCTGAGGAACCTCACACAGGTCTAATCTCAAGGGTTATATTGGGGCTGATTGTGAGAGTCATCACGTGCCGAGTGTAACAGCCAAAATATGATGTCTGAACAGCAGCTATAACAAACCACTTAGATCTCGACTTTTCATGTAATATTTGATCCCAAGGATAAACAAAGAAAAATAATTTGCCTACTACTAAAACTTAGCAACAAAGTCTACTCAGAGCCTGCATTCACATGCCAGTTCCAGACAATACAGGTGTGCCTTTTTTTCTTCCTAATTAAGGAATCTTTGCCCTTGATTCAGGGTCATTCAAAAGTCCAGAAAAAGTACAATTTTAAAAGATGTGCCTTCATTAAGTGTTTCTTTTTCTCCCTTTGAATTCTTAATCAGACCCCTATTTGGACTGTTGACGTTCATCTTAATCACTTCTCAGAACCCTTTCTTTCCAGTGTTAGCTAATATCTGTGTATAGATGAGAAATATCAATTAAATTTAGCACATGGTTGGCTCTCGGTAACTTGATGCTTCCCTTTTTGGTTGTTCTAAATGCAGATCTCTTCAGGGAACCTACCCTTGCAAGGTCTGACATACTTGCTTCCTTCAATGAGGTCATCACAGGCACACCTAATTTTTGTACTTTTCCTCTACAATAAATTGCCTTGAATCACTGAATAACTTTATCTATCTTCTGCCATAAACTTCTCATTTTCTCTGATATCCTTATTTGGAATAAGTCAACCAGAATTGAGCACAACATGGCTTTTCCCTTCAATGATGCTGAAATAATTTCTCGTAACTCATGCTCTGTGCATTGAGTGGTGATCGGGCAGCCTGTGATTGTTTGCTTGTTTAAGTACTTATACGCTAGATTATTTAACTGCTGGTTTAATTGTACCACACTGAGAGTTCTGCTGTTTGTTCAATCTTGTTATCATTTGAGTGCTATCCACGAAATACATTTTTCTCTTAATCCAGGTGGCTCAAGTCAGATGTTAACCTTATTTCCTTGATTTTATGATGCACTGCCCACCTCCTCACCCTCACATTTTCACATTTCTGTAACCCGAATGTGTTCTAAACTTATCATGCACATTAGAGGTAGTGTTTTTCCCCCAAAAGACTATTACTAAATGTTCCTTTGTACTTTGTCTTTCAAAGAATGGCCTCTTAGAATCCTGGAGGTACAGTGAGTCAAAAGTACATGAGACTTCACTATGAGTTTGAGACACTAATAAATGTTGGAACCCACCCCCCCTTTTTTTTGACTCTGCTCCTCAGATAGTAAAGTTATTTGGGTTAAAATATATATATTTGCCTTTTGTGGATATAGGCCTGAACTTTTCTAGTTTGGTATTATTGACTCTTTCCTCTTTCCTTCTACTGGATCAGTATTGGAAAGAAACATCCTGGAGACCCTCTCTGCCTTGCCTGCATCTATCATATCCTTTTCACTTGCACACACATGTTTTTTTGTAAACTCTTGGCCATTTGGGTTTTTTCCTAAGTTCTTTGCCCTCAAGTCTATGCACAAAGTCTTACATGTTGTACTTTATCAAAAGCTTTGTTGAGGTCAAGGGTGGATTACGTATAAACACTATTTTCTCTGTCTTGGCTCCTCCTCATAAATTTTCATGGACTTTAACTGCTGAATCCCTTTAACTCCAAAAAGGGGGTGGATGAAATGCCAAGTCTGAACACTGAAGTTCTGTGTTTGTTCAACTTTTAAAAATCTAAAGGCAGCTTTAGTAGCTATTATCTTTTAAACACTTTTTTATCAATGCATGTACTGAATGTAAACATAGTCTCAGATATCAAATGGAAGTTTAATAGGGAGATGGAAAAATAGATATAAGTATACATTTGTAACATAAAAATGTGAGTGATTTTTCTTAAAATCTAAATAATTATGAATATATTCATTTCTATAGATATGCATACAATTAGATATGTGACTTTGGCTTACATAAAATTGACCTATATGATTGCATGTCTGTATACAGATGTGTAAATTTAGGCATATATTTATAAACATAATAGTCCACTTAGTGGGGTAAAATAGAAACAAGGTTTAGATTCTAGTTCTGCCATTTTCTTACTTTGCGAAACTAGGTAATTTAAATATTTTGATCCTCAACTTTTACATCTATAAAATGAGTATAAAACAATAATGCCTGCCTTATATACCAAATATGGCTATACCAAGAGTCATTCAAAAAAATTTTTAAACTACAAAATATTTTATAAATATTTATAATATTTGGTGATATTTATACAACTTCTTCTTTCTAGTCTCAAAAAATACTGTCTTCTTCAGACAGTATATTTTGTCAATAATTCAACATCAACTTTGTCATTTAAAACCAACATGTAACACAAAAGAATTGAAACTTTTTCTTTTAAAAATAAGCAAACTATTTTTAGATATTTTGTTTATATCAGTATATAATATATATGCATATGATTCATTGTATATGTTTATTATATTATATAATTGTACATGGTTTTAGAGAATCCAAATTTGCAGCATAAATTTACAACAGATGTCAGAGTATTTTCAATGTTTTAGTTAAAAAACCCAAAGAAAAGGCAAATTTTACTTTTAAAAGTGTCATTTATTCCCTAAGCTTCTTAGGTTTAGCATATCCAAAATCTAATTTGTTGAAATAATGGCAAGTTTTAAGTAAATTGACAAATGAAATAATAAGAGGACTCCCATACAAATATCTGTGGCTTAAATTAAATTAAATAATCAAATAACTGCAAAGTCCTGAAATGTCTTATATGTTTTTGCAAAATTAATCTGCAGTCAGTATGGTCTGAGAGACATTATTATACTGGAGACCAAAGTTACCCTAGAAATATTTCAGAAGAAGCCCTGGGTAGCACTGAGTCAAATATATAGACCCAACCCCTGTAACACATGCTTGTTGAGACTTGAATTGTATTTTCTTTGTTACAGCTTTTAAATGTAAAGAAGTTTTCACAGCAGCCATGCCCAAGAATCATCAGGGACTTAACCTCAAAATCAACTAGATAGAGTCAGTTTAGACAAACTCTTTATCCTGGAGACTCCAGTTTCATGTTAAAATTACTTTCTCTCTTCTGTTAGGGTAAAGAGCCATCTAGTCTATGTTGGTTGCTCTCAGAAAGAGAAGACATGGAGAAGCAACATCCAATGATATGCAACTAGGGTTATATTTCCCAAGGAAATATTAGCAAGTAAACTACTGTATCTGTTTTCTTCTCAATCCCACACTTATAAATGTACCTCTACCCATCTCTTGAATTTCCCACTCCCCCGTTAAGCACTAGAGTATCATTCCTCTCTCTTGGAACCTGGGGAAGGCTTGAGAATTGGCTTGCAACCAATTGAATGTGTCAGAAGTGACATTGCATGACTTCTGAGGCTAGGTAATAAAAGGAGACATAGCTTCTGCCTTCAGATCTCATAACTGCCATGGAAGAAATCCAATTATTTTGTCATGCTGTGAGAGAGCCTAGCCCATGTGGAGAAGCCACGGGCTGTGCTCCAGCCCACAGCTCCAGCTGCAGTCATAGTTGACAACTGACATCACTGTCAAACATAAGTAAAGATGCCTTCACATGATTCCAGCCTCTGGCCTTTGCATTTTACCAACTAAGGAACCAGACACCAAGGGGCAGAGGCAAACCAACCCTACTATGCCCTCTCTGAACTTTTGACCCAGAGAAATTGTAAGGATAATAAAATTTTTGTAAGAGCTGGACTATAAAGAAAGCTGAGCGCCAAAGAATTGATGCTTTTGAACTGTGGTGTTGGAGAAGACTCTTGAGAGTCCCTTGGACTGCAAGGAGATCCAACCAGTCCATCCCAGAGGAAATCAGTCCTGAATATTCATTGGAAGAACTGATGCTGAAGCTGAAACTCCAATACTTTGGCCACCTGATGTGAGGAAATAACTCATTAGAAAAGAACCTGATGCTGGGAAAGATTGAAGGCAGGAGGAGAAGGGGATGACAGAGGATGAGATGGTTGGATGGCATCACCGACTCGACGGACATGAGTATGAGCAAACTGTGGGAGATGGTGAAGGACAGGGAGCTTGGCGTGCTGCAGTCCTTGGGGTCGCAAAGAGTCGGACACGACTAAAGAATTGAACTGAACTGAATTTTCTGAAGTTAAGTTTGGGAGTAGGTTGTTTCACAGCAATAGAAACTGGAATACCTCCCCTTTGAATCTAGCTGACCTCTTCACTTGCTTTAGTCAACAGAATGAAGAGAAAGTGACAGGAAGCCCTTTCTGAACCTGGGATTCGAGGGGACTTGCCTCTTTCCTTTTCTGTGTCTCTGTCATCACAATGAGAACATGTCTGGAGTCACCTGCTGGCAGATGAGAAACACGTGCAACATTCTTGAGTTACCCCAGCTAAGGCCAGCCTACAACCATCCCAAATCCAGATGTGAGGCCAAGCCACCTACCTCACCGCTCCAGACAGAGAAATAAAAGATATGTGTTGTCAAATGCCGCTCAGGTTATGGTTGTTTATTAAGCAGCGTTATCGTGGCAGGAGATGACTGGTACACCATTTTAAAAAGCCAAAGCAAAAAGTATAAATGCACCCTCCCTTGATCTTTTTTCTTAACTTGATCTTCTTTCTTAACTGCCTTATATCAGTACTCTCCTTCACAGCAAACTCTTTAGTCTGGTTAGCTACTGATTTTACTTCCACTTCCTTACCTCCTAGTCCTTCCTCAACCCTAATCATTCTGACATCTGCCCCCAGCACTACACTGAAACTGCTCTCTTCAACATATGCAGTTATTCTCACAATGCCACATCTGCTGGACTTGTTGCATAGGTATCTTCCTGAACCATTTGGCAGCATGCATTTTGTTTGACCATAGGTGCTCCTTTTCAAACATTTTTTTCTTTTAGCTTCTGAGATACCTCCATGTTTTCTTCCTATTTCTTTGGTTGCTCCTTTTTATCTCTTCTATCTCTTTTGGCAGTTTATTCTTTGTTTCATTTATTTTAAAAAGTATCTATTGAGCATCTACTATGTGACAAGCATTTTGAGGGATGTTATGATCACAGCAGTGAAAGCAGACAAAATGCTTGCCCTGTAGGGTTTAGGGTCTAGTGAGAGGAAACAGAAAATAAGAAAATGGACTCATAAACATCACATGGTGATAAATTCTATGGAGAAAAGAAAGCAGAGGAAGGGGGACAGAGTGATAGGGATGGGGATGGTGTTGCTGTTTAGATAAAGTGGTCAGTGAGGTCCTCATTGAATGAGTGACATTTGCACAGACACCAGAAGAACATGAGGGAGTGAGCCAGATGGCTGTGGATGTAGGGTCCCAGACTTAAGGAAGTGAGTGAAAGTTGCTCAGTTATGTCTGACCCTTTGCAACCCCAACATTGAAAAAAATGAAGTTCATGGCCTCTGGTCCCATAACTTCATGGCAAATAAATGGGGGAAAAGTGGAAACAGTGGCAGATTTTTTTGGGCTCCAGACCACTTCAGATAATGACTGCTGCCATGAAATTAAAAGACACTTGCTCATTGAAAGGAAAGTTATGACAAACCTAGATAACATATTAAAAAGCAGAGATATCACTTTGCCAACAAAGGCCCAGATAGTCAAAGCCATGGTTTTCCCAGTAGTCATGTATGTATGTGAGAGGGGGACCATAAAGAAGGCTGAGGGCCAAAGAATTGATACCTTTGAATTGTGGTGCTGGAGAAGGCTCTTGAGAGTCCTTTGAACTGCAAGGAGGTCAAACCAGTTAATCCTAAAAGAAATCAACCCTGAATATTCATTGAAAGGACTGATGCTGAAGCTGAAGCTCCAATACTTTAGCCACCTGATGTGAAGAGCCAACTGATTGAAAAAGCCAGAAGCTGGGAAAGATTGAAGGAAAAGAAGAGGGCAGCAGAGAAAAAGATGGTAGATAGCATTACCAACTCAGTGGACATGAATCTAAGCAAACTCTGGGAGATTGTGAAGGACAGAGAAGCCTGGGGTGCTGCAGTCCGTGGGGTCACAAAGAGTTGGAAATGGCTTAGCGGCTAAACAGCAACAAGTTAGGGTATGAGGAAAGAAATGCCTTTGACATCTCATCATGGATCATTTGCTAAAGTTTTCTGGAGTGTGGTCTCTGACCCTAACACGAAAGGCCACTTACTGCCTATCTATTTAAATGTTGACTCTGCAGGGTTCAGGTTTATTCTCTCCGTTCTCTCTATACTTGTGCCTAGGGTGAGCCCATCCATTTCCAAAGCTTTAAATGCCATCGATGCTCAAGTTGACATGTTTAGTCAAGACCTCACTTCTGAACTTTGGATTTAAATATCCGACTGCACCCTTGACATCTCTACTTGCGCACCACAAACAGCATGTTCAGTGAGAACCCTGTATTACACCAGCACCCCCAAAACTCAACCACACTTCCCCAATATTTGCCATCTTTGGAAACAGTCTTCCAATTTCTTAAGCCATAAGTCTAGTAGTCTCCTTGACACCTCCATTTTACTTATATCCCAAATTTAGTTCATTAATCTTTTAAATTTGACCCCTAAAACATCTCTCAAATCCATCCACCTCTTTCCATCTCCACTTCTCCCAAGCTGTGCCAGGCCATAGTTATTGAACACCAGACTCATGATATTCAGGACCAGTAGCAGCTACATGATTCAAGACAGAGTAAACCTATACATCATCGCGTAAACCTTTTCAACTGAATTTGATTTAAGATAAAGCAAACCTCTAAAAGGCTAACTGCTCATGGATGAATGTGATGGCAAGTTTGACTTTTCCAACAGTTGTTTGGTATTTATCTTATGGAAATGTATATTATCTATGATACAGGATATATTCCTACATGAGTTTCAAAGTAAAATGAAGCAAATTTTGGGTTGAGAAAATACTCAGAAGAGTGGAAACATCTCATTTCTTTTTCCAAAGTCATTTTCATGTCCACAATTTTATGAATTTTATGTGTTCTAAGATGACATTAATTCTGGCCTATCTTTACTCTAGTTTATTAAATTATTGGATTCCTGGTTTTTACAGCATAAAAAGAGACTTTTTATGAACATGAATAACTGTTATTTTAATAACTCATTGTGCTAAAATTTGGCATTTAAATTTATAAATAAGATCACAGCTGCTGACCTCTTTGAGTGAAGAAAAGAACAAAAGAAGTTAGCAACTCATTCTGAGAGTCCACCTAAATCAATTAGAATGTTAAATCCATGCATAAAATAATGTTTAATAAAAAATGCTTTAAAGGGAAAATCGTCTCATTTTAAATTGAATGAATGAATACAAAAGATGACATGAGGTTGCCAGATTACTGCTATGAGGCCCTAAGACATCAGACTTAGGGCATTGCTAATAGTTCAACAGTAATTGGAATATTAATAGGATGTGTCATTCCGATTATATAGAATATGCATCAGAGTACTTTACCTAACTCTTCTGGATTGATTGGAGAGTGGCAGAGAATAATCTGATTGTCCCTTCTCTCAGTGTAAGAGCCCCATCTCAGAATGCTTACTCGCAGACTCTATTTGAGGACATATTCAAAACAAAATCAATACATTTATAACCTAATTAGCTGGTCTCTATTGATTCAAGTTCCAGATATTCAGTTTATATAGCATTACTGTTTTTACTAACTACCTGTAAATATATCCTGGGTGGCATGTTGGATTAATATGTTAGTGTTTCTCCCTGAGGGAGCTGGACTAGCAGCTACTGTAAGTCATCACTGAAGTGCTCTATTTTCCAGTCTTCTCCTAGTCAATACATGTTAATGAGACTTCATACGTTTATTTAGCACTGATCTCAGCCGAGTCCTGGGCTTTGTATGTAACACTGGATTATAAATGGTTCTGATGTAATGGGCTTACTGTCTAAAAGTAAAGGGAGCATTGACCTTTGAACAGTTGGCTGTTTCTGCTCCCGGGTATGAGGGGTCAGGGGTTCAGTGGAACTGCCTCATACAAGCATAACCTCTTCAGGGATGTGGACCCAGTCACCTGTTCTCATTATGCCTGGCTTGAGAAAGGACACATGACCTTTCAACTCTGCCACAAATTTACCCATAAGTTGCCATACAGAAAGGAAAAAGAAGTCAGGTCATATGTTATTTCAGCCTTCTCCTGACTTAAAAAAATTTTGGAGTCCACGTTATATGTTCAAGAATGGCCAGACCTCTCTATTTACATCAAGTGACTTAGTGAACTTTGCTCTCAAAACATGCAAATATTCCTTAAACTGTGGAGAAATGGCAAAGCTCAACAGGGGCACTGAAGCAAACAGGGGCTTAAAGATGTTAGTGACTTTCAGACTTGGATCTCTGGCTCTCTGGACTTTAGGATGTCATTGATTTACTCCTTCCACAGAGGTGGAGAGAGAGGACCAGGGGAGATAGGTTTAATTAATCTTAAATATCTCTGCAATTTAAGAATTGTAGGCCTGGAACAGTTCCTGTACTAACATGATTAGCAAATATTGACTTTTGAATACAATAATAATGTGTCATCTGAAACCCTTGATAAGTAACTTAAGTACTTCCTTAGCTTGCATCTTATTAAATTAGATGAGGTATGGTCGAGGCACATTACACAAAGACATTGAAATGAAAAATCAGACCTAAGGGTTTTAACATTGATTTTAAGAGAGCTAAAAGTCACAAAGAAAACATACACGCTTCAGTTCTGCAGCCTATGAATGTAAGCTGTCTTATTTTCTCTGGATGGATTCCTTAAAAGTGTACAATAATTTTCATGGTGCAACTGTAGTAAACATTCACAATTTGTGACCTTTTTGGCAGCTGTAATCAATCATCAGATTATGTATGATGACCATATAATTTTAGTTTTATGGAAGGTTAACTTACACAGATTATGAGCTTTTGATGTTAAAATATGGAAGAGCGGGCCAGGGTGCACTAGGGTGCCTGTGAATATGGTGAGGATAATCCACCCAACCTCATTCATAAGGTTTAACTTAAAAATGTGTACAAGTCAGCTAAAAAAAGAGGAGTTTGAAGATGTGATGCTAGTCAGCTGAACCCTGAAGATTCTTACTGTATTGATTAGTTTTCAAAGGCTGCATGGCATGTGTACTCTACTTACAATAGACTTGGAATGAGGGGAGAAAAGCCTCTAAATGTCATCAAAGCAAATGGTCTGTGAACAGTTGCTTCAAAGCTGGTCATCAGTTGCCTGGGTATTTGGCCACAAAACTTGTAAAGAGGTTTCTTTGGAAGAGAAGGTATGACAAAATGTACTTCTTGGCCAGAAGATTTCTGCTTAAATAGCAGGACACATTCGTTCTTGCTTGATACATAAAATTAATTAGAGAATTAACATTCCTTATGAAAATTTGCCTGCTTTTTATCCTTTTCTTTAAAAGAAGAAAAAGAAAAAAAAAAAAAAAACACAGGAATAGACCCCAGGCCTTTTCTGTTCTCTAATGAAATTGCAAATTGACTTGTGTTCAAATGGTGATTGAGTAAAATGAACAATTAAAAATGTATTGCTAACAATGAGATCTATCAGCCAATCTCTTTAAGGATTAATTAGTTGCAGGAACAATCTTTCTTATACAGTATACCAAGGAGAATAGAGCCACAGTGGGTGGACAAGGAGGTGTCAAGGAATAACTTTTTACATGTGCATGAGCACATATGTATGTGTATATGTTGTCTTACATATACACGTATGTAAGACATAATGGAGAGATATATGTAAGCATCTTTATGAGTTTAAATGATAAAAATGAGCTGCAGCTTCCTTGGAGGTATTTATTTCACCTTAGCCAGAATGATTTGACTGTTGCTGATTAGTGATCCATTAGTTAGCTTGAAGGCAGTCAACAGATTTTACTGGTCGTAATTTATCATTAAAGCAGAGAAATGCTCTAGGTATTTAAATAATGTATGCAGATAAATTCACTCTTATTTTTTAAATTATCCACCTGTACCAACCTTGTAAGAATCTTTGCCCCATATCAAAAGTTTGCTCTGTGAGGAAATTTTCAAAGTTAACTGAAAGGAAAAGCCCTTCTTCCTGGTAAGTTCTGCATTTCAACCCACCCCTTCACAAAATATCTGAAATGTTTCAGGTTACCTTCGCAGTCCTTAAAAATCCTGAAATTATCTCCACATTCACAGTTACAAACTGAGGACTTATCCTGCAAAATCTGATACCTCTATTGCTTCTTTAGCAAGGATTTCAGATACTGTAGGGATAAACTAGAGTCCCCAGGACCCATTGCAAAGCTCCAGGGGAAAATGGACATAGTTTTCTTCTTCACGACTTGTTTAAATAGAGGATGATCTAGAAAATGTCGTTTTTCTTAGGTTGCCCTAAAGTCAGATCTTCTCATTGCCACTATTGTGCCGAGTCAGCCTAAAAGGGCATTTAGCATTGAGGCATTAGAACTACTGCTTTCTTGGGCTTCATTCTCCCTACAGGGCATTCCAAGAGATGAATAATAAGTGTGAATAGGAAGAACAAGTTTCCAGTCCTGTCAAACTAATTAGACTGGTGTAGAATGAAGTGAGGCTTGCCATTAGGTTAAGTTGAAAACATGTAAGGAAAATCATTCAAACCATCTGAAAGGATTTTAAAAGTTTTCATGTTTTTGTGTATTTGCGTGAGAGATATTGTATATGTAGATAATTGTGCACGAATGTATATCATCTTTAAATGGAGAATAGTCTATGTTTTTATAGACCATATACAACATATATAAAAACAGACATGGCAGGCCAGTTGAAAAAAGGACAGGCACAATTCAAATCACTGTTGTTAAATGAAAACAGACAAACAAACATGAATAGACCTGACTCTTTTACTTATAAGAGCAAACCCTGGTTCAGTGCTAAGAACTGTGTGCAGTGAGCTAATGAGGAGATTCATGGGGGCACAGGGAGCGGTGCAATTTGGTAGTTGTTTTAACCAGGCTCCAGCTTGAGCTATAGACCTTAAGAAAGCAAAGATGCAAGAGAGGGAGAGTTACATGGGAAGACTGTGGGTGTCTTTTAGGGCAAATTTTAAAGTGATCTTTTGAAATACATTTCCATATACTCCACTCTATTCTGGGAAATTAATTTTTGGTAACTGATGTAATCAATTTGTATATCTTTAGAACACTGACTGCCTTGTACCATATCCACAAAGCAGGCTTGACAAAATTCCAGGATGCAAATCCATGTTTTCATATCAAGTGAAACATGGGATGGCTACCGCCACCCTAGTCATTCTAGTCAAGTGAGGTAGTTTACCTCCACCATCACGAGACCTATGTTCATTTCATTCATTTAAATCTTATCACATAAATGTTGGTATGTGATTTCCTTTTTGCAAAGGACATGCAGTCCTGAAACTACATTTTCATATATCCAATTTTTCCTCATCCTTTTCTTAAAACTTTTCCTTTTACCTCACTCTCTTTAACTCCACTTTCCAAAATCACTGCAGATCGTGATAGCAGCCATGAAATTAAAAGGCGCTTACTCCTTGGAAGGAAAATTATGACCAACCTAGACAGCATATTAAAAAGCAGAGACATTACTTTGTCAACAAAGGTCCGTCTAGTTGAAGTTATAGCTTTTCCGGTGGTCATGTATGGATGTGAGATTTGGACTATAAAGAAAACTGAGGACTGAAGAATTGATGCTTTTGAACTGTGGTATTGGAGAAGACTCTTGAGAGTCTCTTGGACTGCAAGGAGATCCAACCAGTCCATCCTAAAGGAGATCAGTCCTGGGTGTTCATTGGAAGGACTGATGTTGAAGCTGAAACTCCAATACTTTGGCCACCTGATGCGATGAGTTGACTCATTGGAAAAGACCCTGATGCTGGGAAAGATTGAAGGCAGGAGGAGAAGGGGACGACAGAGGATGAGATGGTTGGATGGCATCACCGACTCGATGATCATGGGTTTGGGTGAACTCCAGGAGTTGGTGATGGACAGTGAGGCCTGGTGTGCTGCGGTTCATGGGGTCGCCAAGAGTCAGACATGACTGAGCGACTGAACTGAACTGAACTGAACTTCATGTTCCCTTTCCCCACAACCTAGCATTAACAACATTGATAGACCATATTTTAGGACCTCTTCTGTTAAAAGGAAGAGAATCCATAATTTTCAATGGTCTTTCTTCTCTGCTGGTTAATGTCCTATCCTGCTGCCTCTTGGGTGGTAGAACTCTATAGCCAGTTCCAAGTAGAGAACTCTTTCTTACCATCAAGTTATTTTCCCAGTTGACACCCCATTTCATTATGTTTCATTCACAAGGTAGAAGAAGACAGAACTGTCCTTATTCTGAGTCCAAATGCTGGGATTGCTTTCTCATGTAACTGATGTAAATGTCCCCTGCAAAATGATGATGGTAAGAGACATTCAGGTACCTGTTTTGGCAGGTGATACCAGGATAACTCCTAGGTATCTCTACCTTTTGCATGTGAAAAGGTTTGTTTTAACTACCCACCCTTCCCCCTCCCCAACCCCGCCCGCCGCCCAGAGAGACTCAACTATCCTTCTGCTACAGAAACAAGACATGTCATCTCCTACATGAAAGAAATTCATGCCCATGATGAGCAACATTCCAATTAAAATTCATCATGAATAGCAAGCTTTATCTCTTTCTTGGATAACGTGAATCATTTGTGGTGCTGGGAACAGGCTTCATAAACCTCCACTGTTACAGAACGTCTACTTCCGCAAGAACTTGTTTTATATTAGTAAATAAAACATCGTCTGACACTTTTGTCACTTATGTCTGGGTGCTGATGAAAATAATGGGAATGCTCAGAGGTTACGGGACATTGTTTATCAGGGCATGTAGGTGACACCACCAAGTGTAAGTAATGCTATTCAGCAGAATGATTGATCCTGGCTGCATATTTTAAAGCCCCTTTCATTGCTTATCTAAACCTTTTAGGTAATGCACTCCTCTCAGGTATCATTTTATGTTTGAAAAGCTTTATAATTCATAATGAAAAGTTGCTTAGTTACCCCAAGTGAATCCATAGCTTCAATTATTCTCTGAGCAAATGATCGGACTCCATTTTGACCAGTGTTTATGGTGTTTGGCAATTTTTCAGTAGCTACTTTGCTCTGATATGATGAATTTCTTGCATAATCCTCTGCTTTGCATGTGAGGAGGTGAAATAATCTTAGTAGGTAGAAAGAAAATGAAAGACCTGCATGTTTTAGTTTTGGAAACATCCGAAACATAACATCACTATGAAAGAGTGCCCAAAACAATACCAGTTAGTCTAGATAAAGACACCCATAGGAGACAGGCATGTGCTGATGAGACCAGCCCTGGGACAGCCAGCCTTTACCTTGTCCTATGGCCAGCTTGCTCTGCATTAAGACACTGCAGCAGGGAAGAGGAGGGAGCCCCAGAATTTACCAAATTGGACTCAATTGCCAGGAAAATGCTGTCATTTTTCTCATTGGTATCTTTTTCTAAGATTATCATGGGTCTCTTTCTTTAACAAAATGATGTAAAACAAATCCTCATATATATTAAGTGGCTAAACATGAAGCTATGCCCTTGTACAGAAAAGTAGAGACATACATAGCTGTTGAGGAAATGAATGAATTTAGTGATTCAGGAGCCATCTGTGTGGTGATTAACTGGGCCTCGACTTTGGGAAAGTGTTGATCTTCCCCTGTCCTTAGATGATTTCTGTCTCCCCAACACTGTGGAATTCTTGCCTGCTCCAGCATTTCTATACTGTCTCTATTTCATCCAACCCCTTGCCTTCTCTCTGTGAACCAGTGGTATATAATTGTGAAATGATGCCTGTAACAGGAAGCCTGGGGAAAAAGATGCAAACAGCATGGGTCTTGAAGTCACACCAACCCAGGTTAAAATTTGCAAATTTCTGATTTGCGACAGTCTTGGGAGAAATACTTGATTCCACACAGCCTCAATTTTCCCACCTGAGAAATGGGAATAACAATAGAGACAGTCTGTGTGTACCTTCTAGGAACACTCATTTATTTTGTTTAACGCTTTGGTGGTATTCCTGCAGTACATGCCAGGTTTTGCTCTAAGCATTCGATGTACCAATAAGGTAGCTACTGTCTCTGCTTTACAGAGGAAGCAACTGAAGCATGAAGGGGTTAAGTAATTTGACCAGGGTCACACTATTAGTAAGTGAAAGAGCCAGGATTAAAACCTAGTCAGGCTAGCTACAGAATCTGTGCTCTCAACTACTGTACAAAGCTGCCCTCTGTCATGGTAGCTGCCATTATTATTGTTATTGCTATTATTATCATGATCCCTCCAACCCAAAGCACACGGAAGGTTTGGAGTTAAGGGGAGAAAAGCGGCTCGTGTGGTGCCAGTTAGAGCAGTGTTACTGAGTCAAGGCCAGCCCTTCCTTTTCACTCTTAACTCAAAGCCTGTGGACAGACATCATCCCCAGTGAGCAGCCCAGAGCTGATACCACAGCATAGCATCCTCAGTTTTGTAAAGTGATAAGTGTTCACATAGCCCAAGGGCTCAAGGCAGCTGTAAGCCATCGAATTTTCTTTTCTTCATGTCAAATACACACGTACTCTTGATATAATGTTAAAATATCCCCTCTTGTTAAGATCTTCACCATTCAATCCATGTGTAGGGCATCTTTTATTGAAAATTAATTTTACAGAGGAGAAACATTTTTTTAATTAAAAGATAGTTCTTTTCGAAATCTTTCATTATGTAGATGGCAATAACAAATGTACTCTCCTTTTCAAACCAGAAGTTGGCTGAGCTTCTTTCAAAGAGGATGGCCACTTTCACCCTTCTTGAAAGTGAGAAGATGATGTAAAATTATCACCATGAAAGAAAGAGAGATTGAGAGTTGTCACCTTCTGGAGTCATCAACTAAAGTTATTCAAAACAGGTCGTGGCTTTGTCAACTCTGCTTTTCCCTAACAGATATTCCTAAAATCAATGGAAACCAGGATTTCAAAGAACATGGAAGTAACTATTGAGCTCAGCCAGATGAATTAGAGATGGACCAGAAAGGGGGAGGCATCTCAGATCAAAGCCTATTGTTCAACATAGGAAACAAAGTCATACTTACAATCACAGATGATTGTGATCTAATTCTTGGTGAAACAATGTAAAACCATATGGAATACACCTTTGTTTCCTAAAGACTGATCAGAAAGAATAATTTAAATTCATTTAAAATTTCTATAAGTGTCACCACACTTCATTTCTTATCAAGAGCTACTCATGTCTGGAGAATTTGTAAAATCAGTTGAAAATGACAAAATACTCCTGGAAGTTGTATGTGTATATTTTCTCCTGCCTATGTATAGAATTTTTTTTTCTACATGAATGTTAATAGCAGAATTATTCGCAATAGTCAAAATATAGAAAAAACAGATGTCCTTCAACAGATAAACAGGTAAATTGGGGTATACTCATACAATGGAATACTGTTTAGCCATAAAAAGGAACAACAGACATATTGATACGTGGTACAACTTGGATGAACCTGAAAAACATTATCCTAAGACTCAGACGCAGAAGGTCACCTGTTACATGATTACTTTCATAGGCTATGTCCAGAATATGTAAATCTATAGAATCAGAGCAAATTAGTAGTTACCAGGGCCTGGGAGGGAAAAATTTGGAGTGAGTGATTATTCAATGGATGCAGGGTGCTTTCTGGGATAATGAAAACATTTTGAAACTAGAGGGAAATGGTAGCTGCACAACACCATGAATACACTAAATGCTACTGGCTTGTACACTTTAATTGTATGCTATGTGCATTTTTGTTGTTATTGTTTAGTCACTAAGTCCTGTCCGACACTTTTGCGACCCTGTGGACTGTAGCATGCCAGGCTTCTCTGTCCATGGGATATCCCAGGAAAGAATACTGGAGTGGGTTGCCATTTCTTTCTCCACGTACAGAATTAATGAATTAACACATCCACAATAACCAAAATCCTCACAAGTGCGGTTGAATGCTTTCATCTTCCAATCTGGACATATGTGAGAGTGAAGGCATCGTGTAAACTCTGCAGAGGAATCCATCCGATCATGGGCTTACTTTCCTGTAAGACTAAAATGTCTCTGGCAAGTTTCATGAAATTCTTTAAATGCAAAGCACACTTATGTTTGAATGAAAGAAATGGAGTATAGTTGCATGATCAAAATTTTAATATCTCCTTTTAATAGTACTCGATTACATGAGGTGAGCAGTAGCATTTGGTTATCAACCAGTAAGAAAAAATTTAAGGATAGCAGGTAAAAGATTTTTGAAAGTGGAAATCCTGAAAGGAGACCTCTGCTATGTAGAGAGACCTCTGTCGGCATCAGAAAAGACTTTCCACATCTGAAATGCTGGCCACTTTCCAAAAACAAGAGAGGAGGCTACGTGCACATCTTAATAACTCCCTCACTTGAGTTTTTCTGTTTCTGCTTCTTCTATTTCTAAAATAAGCTATCTTAAAAAGCCTAAGGTTGAAAGCAGGGGGGAAAAAGACACATGTATTGATAATCTGAGATTGACAATTTTTTTTTTCTTTTTTTTTTTAAGATTTGGTATGTCCAAAGCATATGCTCTGCCTCATGGCCAGTATGGAAATGTCAGGGGTTTAATTGGCAGCTGTGAATAGCAGCACCTGCAAACAGCTCAGGGCTTGTTCCTGTGGTCTGGCAACATTCTTACTTTCTGCTTTAAATAAAGGCTTACTCACTGGGACAGAAATAACTGACAAAGGATGATTGATGATTGCCCATCACGCAAGGGCTGACATCTACCATTCACCAGGTCCGTTTTCCAGTGCACGTCCAGATTTCATTAACAGGGGCGTGACATCCAGGAGCAGGCCTGCTACAGATGGCTCTCAGTAACCTATTCAGAGCACCTAGAAGAGAGAGACCTAGTTTTGTTAACCTGGAGAAACAGAGCACTGGCATCTCCATATGCCTTGGGAAGATGGTTTTTAAAATTCTCTTTTCTTTTTTCCTGCCTTCTGTGATGCTTTTGTTTTGTGAGAGTTTGTGTAGTTTCATGTTAAGTATCAGGTTGCCTTATACAGTTCTCTGATTCTTATTACAAACTGGCTTGACATTTGAAGGATGTGATCTGAGGAAGAGGAATCCTAAAGGAGTTATATTTCTAATTATTAATGTGTAAGACTGATGTCCAGGGACTATTTCAGTTTTGAGTACAGTAATGTTTACTATTTCAATTAAGAGGGACAAAGAAAGTGCAAAGAAATCAATCCACTGTGCAAACAAATGGCTAACGTGCTTTTCCACACCTGGACATCCGTCAGCCCATGGTGGGCCTCTAGGTACAGCCAAAACACACCAGCAAATGCAGTATATTGGAAAGAGCCCCGGTGTTGCAAACCTTGGAAAATAAACACTGCTAAATTAAAGCAGCCGTGCAGTGTTCAATAAAACCCAGGGCACCTCCGGGCAGGTCTTTTCTTGCAGGAGGCTAACATTTAGCTTTCCTTTCTCCCTGTTTCTTCTCCCCAGGGTTGCTTTTACCCACTGATCATCTTTTGCACATCTGCCTTGAGTACTTCTTCCCTCCAACTAAGGTTTGCTCTTCTCGGATGCGCTTATAAATATTTTCAATTTTTTGTGACTAAATCACGGTGTTTCTTGCTCTCTCTCTCCCTTTTCTTTTTTTCTTTTTTTTTTTTTTTTTTTTTTGTGGTCTAGCTTTGGGGCACTAACAATCCCTTCATGCAATTTTAGGAGGGTGATGAGTCATTATACTAAGTAATTGGGTCTTCTCCTGGAATTTTGCCCAGGGGCTTAGTATTTCTTCTGCAACTTACAAAATTATTTATACAAATAGTTGTGTTATAGGCGTTTCATTCACCAAACCGGAATCAAACAGCCAATTTGTTCTGAGCCCCTTTCTGAGTCTCACCATATTCTTCTAAGGAAGTAGGGGAGACTGATGCACTGTCATTTCCCAGATAGAGAAACTGGACCAAGAGAAGCAAAGCAGCTGGTTCCACACCTCCCACCTCTAGCTAGCAGGAGCCTCAGTGAGTATCTGAGACCCCGCCTGACACCAACGATCTTTCCATGGGACTGTTTGGTGAGTAAGGATGTGAACTCTACCTCACAAATCACCTGCTTATTCGAGCCCTTGACCCACATGAAACAATTGCCAGAGAATCACTACCCTTTAAATATCCTAATTCAACCAAAATCATTTTGTGAGCACCAGTGAACAAGGATAGATTCCTAGGCATGTCCCAGATATGTGCAAAAACACTATGCTAGTTGCCACTTAATCTATTCCTGCAAAATCAGGGAGGTCTGCTTTGTCTCTGATGCGCTGAATATGCATCCATCTACTTGGCTGTCCAAATCACTTTATTTTTTGGGAGGCCATAAAATCTGCTGTCTCCCTTTTTGTTTAACTGCATTCAGTTTTACAGTCTCTCCCAGAAACAGCAGCTAATTATATTTCAGCAGAGAGAGAGGCAGGTGTTAGTTAAGATATAAGTCCTAGTTTTAGGCTTGACAATTCATGCAGTTCAGCTGGATCCTAGAGTGAAGTCATCAGTCTGGAGAAGTGCCATCTCATCGCTTTAGGTCTTCCTGGGTTTGCAGGGGATCGCGTGACTATAGATGTGAACTCTGAGGTTGGAAATGACAATAATAATTGGCAAAAATGTTTGAAATGGTTGAGTTGTTGTGTGCCTACAAGGAAACCTGGTTCATCTGTAAATCCAAATGAACAGACATGGAAAATGGAAAAGATCACTGGGATAAGCAGTCAGATTCCTTAGGGTTGAATTGTGTCTACACATTTACTAGTTATGTGACCTTGGGCAAATCATTTACCTTCTCCACTTCTGTTTCTTTATCTGAAGTAATACCAATATCAACCTGTAGGTCGGGGTGAGGATTCAATGAGGTAAGATATGTAAAACACCTCACTGTGCCTGAGACAGAGCTAGGTATACATATTCTTATTTTCAGAGAGCAATTGTATCCCCAAAGGCTAAGCTCTCTGGGATAACAGCAGAGACAGCAAGGGCAGAAATGAGAAGAATATCCAGAAGCAAATCATTTTCTAATAAATGCTGGCATTTCAGAACATATCTGAAATAAATGTTTATTCTTGAAATGAGTGTATTCCTCCAGTAGTGAGATTATCTTAGTTTCCAGGAACATGGTATTTACAGTCCAAATGTCCAATCATTTCTGTGAAAATACTCTTAAAGTCTTCTGATGTGTTCACAGGCATCTCTGGGTGTACATGTTGTGTATGTATGACTTTCTTATAGATTTGGACATAGTAGGGGGCAGTATGGGCCTTTCCTCATAGCTTAGTTGGTAAAGAAATAGCCTGCAATGCAGGAGACCCTGGTTCGATTCCTGGGTCAGGAAGATCCCCCGGAGAAGGGATAGGCTATCCATTCCAGTTTTCTTAGGCTTCCCTTGTGGTTCAGCTGGTAAAGAATCTGCCTGCAAGGCAGGAGACCTGGGTTAGATCCCTGGGTTGGGAAGATCCCCTGGAGAAGGGGAAAGGCTACCCACTCTAGCATTATGACCTGGAGAATTCCATGGACTATACAGTCCATGGGGTCGTGGCAGTATGGTATAGACCAAGCAACTAAATGATTTACTGAATTTTCATCTTTCTGACTAAGTGTTTTAGTCAAAGCCAGTTCTGATCCAACTCTGTTGACAGTAATTTCTAGACTACCTTCATGGAGTCACCAGTTTTCCCAGGAATCTGCCAAGTGCGATGGCACATGATAGACCCTGCTACTTTCCTGTCTCTGGAATAAAGTAGACCATGTATCTGAGTGTTGAATTTTGTCATTTTTAGTGATGAATAATTCAAAAAATTTTAAGACTGCCTCTAGCATCTGCATCTGTGTATACCCGGTTTTATTAAATGTTTCATTGGAGTTCTAAGGGTCAAAGTTATCCATGACTCCCTCTTCCATGTTCTTTTAAATATGATTTCTTGTGTACAAATCACCTTCTTCTTGTGACCATAACATGCTACCATTCATATTTAAGATTCTACTCAGGTTTACCTCTTCCTTGACCTCTCCAGAAAAAAATTAATCCCTCATTCTCTAGGCTATTTTTTTACAAATACAAACAAGATTTTATATGTGTTAAGCTGTATAGCATTTCTTTGTTTTGTATTAATATCTAGACTGAAGTCTTTTCCACACAGCAGTCTTTGAAAGCAGGGCCATTTCACTTATCTTTATACCTCCAATCCTTGTCAAGATCTTTACACACAAGGTGTGGTGTGAAAAGAGCTCTTAATAGTTACATAATTACTCAAGGAGTCATCTAAGCAAATATATGTGAATAAAATTGCACAGGAATAGAAGATTTAGCTTGGGCAAATAAAGCACTTCTTGAGAAACATGCCTTAGACTGAGATAGTTCTTTATCTGATGCCTCTGACAGCACAACCCAAGCAATATTTGCATGTGTGCATGCTAAGTCACTTCAGTTGTGTTTGACTCTTTGCGACCTTATGGACTGTAGTCTGCCTGACTCCTCTATGCCTGGGATTCTCCAGGCAAGAATACTGGAGTGGATTGCCATGCCCTCCTCCAGGGGATCTTCCTGACCCAGGGATCGAACCCGTGTCTCCTATGTCTCCTGCATTGCAGGTGGATTCTTTACCCACTGAGCTACCTGGGAAGCCTAATGTTTGTTGACTATCCCCTTAAATTCTTTAACTCACCAAGTCCTGATTGAATAGCTAGAATCATGGCAATTTAATTGGTGTGCACACAAGCAAACTTTAAAAATGGTGATAACGACAGAGAATTATAAGCTTTGAGATTTTCAAGTCTTAAGTGACTCAATTCCTAATGTTGGAAATATCACTGTGTTACTATCCTTTTGCAACAACATATTTTATGTGAGTGACTTTCCTCTTAATTTAGAGAGAAGGAGAATACCAAAAGCAATTAATAAGGACAGAATATCTATCTATTTATTTATTTGCTTATTTTATTTTTGACTGTACTGGGTCTTCATTGCTGTGTGAGGGCTTTTCTCTAGTAGAGAGTGGGGGTTACTCTCTAGTTGTGGTCACATGGACCCCTTATTATGGTGACTTCTCTTGTTGTGGAGCACAGGCTCTAGGGCGTTTGGGCTTCAGTAGTTGAAGCACATAGGCTCAATAGTTGTGGCTCATGGGTTTATTTGCTCCACGGTCATGTGGAATCTTCCTGAACCAGGGGTGGAATCCTTGTCCCCTGAATTGGCAGATGGATTCTTATCCATTGTACCACCAGTGAAGTCCCAGGACAGAATATCTGAAATAATTAAGGAGCAAGCTGTGAGGACTGGGAAACAAACACATTCATTGCTTCGGGGGGGGGGGGGGGGTGGATGTTGTTCTTACTGGAGGATAGTTAAGGGTGGGGGAGAATAGGGATGCCCTCCACACCCAATCTCCTCCAGGCTTTTAGAGTAGAAAATTCTTCACGATTTTCATTAAGGATCATCATATCAAGAAGGCCTTCATTTAGCTATAACAGATTGCTCTGGGGTGTAATGTTTTTCAACTTGAGAGTAAGTGTTTCTTCAATCATTTTTTCACAGGGAGAAAGTGGTTGTTTTGAATGCATGCAAAATGCAAATAGAGTGACTATGGATATTTGGGGAGTTCACGCATACTAAGTCCAGAGCATCTTTGATTTAAAAATGGAAAATTGGCAAGCGATTCATCAACACTGGCCTCTAATTGCTTTTACTGTCTTCACAAAATAAAGATGCTATTTTAATGGCAGAGATGTTTCCCTTTGGCAAGTGGCTCTGGAGTAGGCACAGAAAGTACAGGGGTATTTTCCTCTGAATATGCAAGCTGTGTTTTCAGTTCTGCAAGCCTGTGATTGACAGAAGTCATTTTAATTTTAAAACATGTTTTCCAAAGTGACTAAACACACGCTTACATGTTAATAGTTATTGCATGGTATTAGGTGGAAAATACACACAAACTTAAAAAAAAAATTGTTGACTCCATGTATGGCCATACAATGGAATATAATGGAAACCAGAGAAGCAGAGGACTTGTGTCATTTTACAGGCAAGGCAAAAAAAAAAGAAGACGAAGAAAGGAAAAAAGAAACCTTTAACAATTCAGTCATGTTAAAATTAAGAGACAATACTGACAAAAGAAAACACACCCAACATTAAGGCAGCGTGGTCCTTCTCCATCACAGCAGGTCTAGACAGCTCCCACAGCTGTGTCTGCTCTCTCCCCAAGTAATGTGTGGCCCTAGCTGGAGGGTAGCATGAGCTCAGAAGGGAATGTCAGCACAGGGTCTTAATGAACTTCCCTCTGTTGCAGGGGTGTCTGTATCACACTGAGGTTTTGCATCTTCTCTGAAGCAGCCTAGTGGGAGAGCCTTAGATGCATCACACTTTGGCTCACCAAACCACAGGGTTCCCTGACCCTCCTGAGACAACATGTGGTCCCTTCCTGAAAGAGCAATATGAGGCTCTGCTTGCCTTTTGGGCCAGATTTCAACCTCCTGAGATGTTTTTCCTGGCTCTGAAGGAGATTCCCTGTTCCACTTAATATGGTGTTTGGTCAAGACTGTGCTTGGGGTGTGCCTCAGTGCAGCCCCAGATGGGTCTGAGGCTGGAAGGCAATGGGTCGTTTTCTCCATGCCTGATGGCTCTAGATGTTCTTCAACTCTCAGGAACAAGGAATCAGCTCTCCTCCTCATGTCCCCAGGAAGGGTTCTAAATGTAGACATCGAAATGCCTGACAAGAAGAGATTGATGTCAAGCAGGGCCCTGTGAGGCTCCTGGGCATGGAGGTCTTTTTGTCTCCCATTCCTTGTAGGCATGGAGAAGGCAATGGCAACCCAATCCAGTCCTCTTTCCTGGAAGATCCCATGGACGGAGGAGCCTCATAGGCTGCAGTCCATGGGGTCTTGAAGAGTCAGACACAACTGAGCAACTTCACTTTCACTTTTCACTTTCATGCATTGGAGAAGGAAATGGCAACCCACTCCAGTGTTCTTGCCTGGAGGATCCCAGGGACGGTGGAGCCTGGTGGGCTGCCGTCTATGGGGTTGCACAGAGTCGGACACGACTGACATGACTTAGAAGCAGCAGCAGCAGCCTTGTAGACAAGCTCCAGCCTCCGTGGCTTTCTCTGAGTTCCTAAGGGCAGAACAGTTGCTAATCAAAGGAGTGTGTGTTAGTCACTTAGTTGTGTCTGACTCTTCGTGACCCCCATGGACTGTAGCCCATCAGACTCTTCTGCCCATGTGATTCTTCAGGCAAGAATACTGGAGTGGGTTGCCACTTCTTTCTCCAGGGGATCTTCCTGACCCTGGGATTGAGCCCAGGTCTCCTACATGGCAGGCAGATTCTTTACCATCTGAAGTTCAAGTGAAAGTTGCTCAGTTGCGTCCAACTCTTTGTGACCCCATGGACTATACAGTCCGTGGGATTCTCCAGGCCAGAATACTGGAGTGGGTAACCTTTCCCTTCTCCAGGGCATCTCTGCACCCGGGGCTTTAACTCTGGTCTCCCGAATTGCAGGCGGCTTCTTTACCAGCTGAGCCACAAGGGAAGCCCAATCAAAGGAAAAGCAGCAACAAAACCACCAGAGGCAAGATTAAAGGGACCAGAAAGGTCCATCAAGATTGGGAGACTGGAGCACTTAAGACCCTGCCCACACCCTAATCTTGTCAACAACTCTACCCTTTTGAAAGTTTGCAGAAGAAAGAAGAATACAAAACTATTACTGCCTTGATCCTTATCATATGCTTCTGTCTGACTATATAACCTCTTTCTACTCATCAGGGAGGGGAGCACAATTTTTAAGGAGCTAGCTTACTGTGTTTCACCTTTGTTTGGCAAAGTAATAAAGCCACTCTTTCTTTCTCCTCCATAACTGTGTTTCCATATTTCTGTTTGGCACTGGTGCACAGAGAGCCAAGATGTTGGCAACAAACTCCAATATAAAATAAAATTTTAAAAATGCCAGACAAGAATATTGCTAATAAGACCATAGAGCATAATCCATCAAGTCAGGTGCAGCTCTTTATTCATGAGCCTGTCCCCCAATTCTTCATGGTAAACAGTGACATTACATCTAATCTAGTCTCTCCTTCAAAGACAATAATGTCTCTTTCTTCTGAACTTCTGTGACATTGATGACTTGTCTCTACCCACAGCTCCCAACTCAACTGGTAGGAGTCTGACACTGTGATGGCCTCAAGGGAGGGTGACAGGCAAGATCCAGTGTTGCAACACTGTTATCAGCCAAAGGGAGGAGGATTTTGTTGAAAGCTTAGATGATCAATGGCAGTGACAGCCCTGAGAATCACCCTGGGGTTTGGGGATAGTAGGGCTGAAAAATGACACAGGAGTGGTAAACGCTTTAGGGCAGGACTACCGTTTACTATAAACCTCATGGAGGGCAGGAACTTTTGGTCAGAAAAAAACAATTTACTATATCTTCACTGAACATAATGGGGCTTCCCTGGTGGCTCAGAAGGTAAAGCGTCTTCTGTCGGGAATGCAGGAAACCTGGGTTTGATCCCTGGGTGGGGAAGATCCCCTGGAGAAGGAAATGGCAACCCACTCCAGTACTCTTGTCTGGAAAATTCCAGGGTTGGAAGAGCCTAGTAGGCTACAGTCACAAAGAGTCGGACATGACTGAGCGACTTCACTTTCAGTGAACATCCAAGTAAAATTGTCTTCCAACTGGATGACAAAAGGGAGTTATTCATAAGGAAGGCTCCTGTTCTTTCCTGAACAGCTCTCTGGTCTGGCAGTCAGGAAACTTGGGCTCTTGTTCCAGAGCTGGGCAACTAAAGAGTTTCCAAACCTTAGTATGTCCTCCTGAATCTGTGGCAGCATTGGTTGCCCCACTTCACTGAAAGACTAAAAGAGACACATTTTTTGAAATTATGAAGCTCACCTTTACTCCAGTTTATTCATCTGTAAAATGACATCACCAATGTGACATGATGATTTCTAAAGCTCCTTTTTTCTCTAACACAGACCAACCTATGATTCTGATTATTACTCTCTGTAAAGCTTTCTCGTTGTTCTCAGATACTTGAAATAATACACCTTGTGTACTTAGAAGCTGGATATTCAAAATTATTTTTAGACAAGTGTTTAAGTGGTGTGCCATTTGCAAATGCTTGTGCTTAGTCACTCAGTTGTGTCCGACTCTTTGCAACCTCATGGAAATAGCCCATCAGGCTCCTCTGTCCATGGGGATTCTCCAGGCAAGAATACTGGAGTGGGTTGCCATGCCCTCCTCCAGGGAATCTTCCCAATCCAGGGATGGAACCCAGGTTTCCTGCATCGCAGGCGGATTCTTTACTGTCTGAGCCACGAGGGAGGACCATTTGCAAATGTTATTTGGGGCCAATTTTTTTTCTTGTTGGATCTGAGGTGGATCATAGGAGTTTGCCTCCAAATCCCCATTGTTCACAAAAGCATGCCCAGATCTGAGAGATTTATAACTTACCTAAATGCATCATTATCATTGTCATAATCGTCATCTTCATTTCTTCTTCATTTTTCCCCTCTAGATTTAATCTAGTAGGCCACACTGACCGGGTTAAGAATTTTTCAAAAATATAAATGATCTAAAAGTTACTCTACTTGGCAAAACAAAGGCAGAGTAAGTAATTTTTCCAAATATCTCTTCAGACATGCCTTATAAGGAAGGTTTTCTTTCTAGGGGGATTTGGGCTCTCATTAATCTATTTCTGCTTTCAACAGTAAAATGAAAAATGGAATGAGATTATCAAAATGGATAGTCTGGTGTGGACCTGATAACATGTTTTTGAAAAGTGGTTTACATTTGACATTAGTTAAGCTCCCTGGGCCGGAGCATCTCAGGTCTGCTATGTGAGGCCTGTCTCTACTCCCAGCTTGGATACAAATATGCTTTATTGGTTTTAAATGCCTCTCAGGCTAGTTGGAAGGATGGATGAATTCTTAGGGCGGTAAGTATTAAGTCATCTGCAGTACTGTAAATATCCCCTCACCCTATCTTATTTGGTATTTATACAAAGACATTTTTATGTAGCATGCTTTTTCCTCAACCTGGATGTATTTATTTTAAAATTTTATTCTCTTCGTAACATATAATTTTTGATGCATGGTACAGAAAGTATAAAGTGAGCAATTTAGATATTTAAAACGTGATGTATCTTCCTTCGTACCGTTTGGCACACTCAAAGTCCACCTCCTTCTAATATCAGGACAGTCTGAGAGGATTGGAAAGTCCTATTTCTAGCAAATTACAAGAACATTGGCAGTTAAACCAGCTAACTTACCACTTAAAAATAATCTTCTCGAAACAGTGTTTCAGAACAGTAACTTAAAGAAAACCAGCATGCTGACAACAACCTACCTTTATAATCTTGCTTCACTGGTTATGATGATTGTGCTTCTAATTAAATGTGTGATTAGCAGAAGTGACTGAATCCACACTATGGCAGATGTGGCCAAGATAAGGGTGTCATCCCTGTATCTCACTCAATTGATTAAAAATTTCTCGAAACCCCTAATGCTCTTCACGTCACTCAGAATCAGGTTTGTGGAGTAAATCATGAAATAAACTGCCCTCTCCTGATGTCCTTTAATGAGTGGAGGCCCGTCCTGCTCAATCCAAAAGCCACTGAGAGAGGGTCCATACTAAGTTAAAGAGCTTAGCTCTTATTGAGACCAAATTCAATGACTTCAGTTCAGTTCAGTTCAGTTCAGTCGCTCAGTCGTGTCCAACTCTTTGCGACCCCATGAATTGCAGCACACCAGGCCTCCCTGTCCATCACCAACTCCCGGAGTTTACTCAAACTCATGCCCATCAAGTCGGTGATGCCGTCCAGCCATCTCATCCTCTGTCGTCTCCTCCTCCTCCTGCCCCCAATCCCTCCAAGCATCAGGGTCTTTTCCAATGAGTCAACTCTTCACATGAGGTGGCCAAAGTACTGGAATTTCAGCTTCAGCATCAGTCCTTCCAATGAACACCCAGGACTGATCTCCTTTAGGATGAACTGGTTGGATCTCCTTGCAGTCCAAGGGACTCTCAAGAGTCTTCTCCAACACCACAGTTCAAAAGCATCAATTTTTCAGTGCTCAACTTTCTTCACAGTCCAACTCTCACATCCATACATGACCACTGGAAAAACCATAGCCTTAACCAGACGGACCTTTGTTGGCAAAGTAATGTCTCTGCTTTTTAATATGCTATCTAGGTTGGTCATAACTTTCCTTCCAAGGAGTAAGTGTCTTCTAATTTCATGGCTGCAATCACCATCTGCAGTGATTTTGGAGCCCCCAAAAAATAAAGTCTGACACTGTAGCCAGTGATATTTCCCCACAATGTGCAAAGAAACAAAAAGTAAGCAGGGAGCTGCCCAGAATGCAGATTCCCAGGCTCCACACCCACGGAGCTTATCCAATGGCTCCTGGGTAGGGCTGGGGGCACTGTACCTTTAAAAACAGGCTCTTCGGTGATGTTGGTGACCATATCAGTGGCCTGAACTTTGAGAAGCGCTGGAGAAGATCCTGCTGGGAACCCTTAGGTGGAAGGCTTTGCCCTGGACCTACATCAACCGTGTCTGAGGTCTGGGAACTCAATGTCTCATACCTCCCACAACAAATTACAAGAACATTGGCGGTTACATGAGGATGCTCGCATGCATTCTCCTTATTGTACAGAAAAGTTCCAGAGTCTAGAGAGAAGTGACTTACTTGAACTCATGAAACACAAAGGGGCAGAACTAGCTGAGGAATCCACACTTCTCTACAAAGGACAGCCATCTTTCTTTGGCAGAAGGGTCTTGGCACTAAATTCTCCAGTCAAAGGCATGAGCTAAATTAATGACTGAGGTCAAAGGGGATGGAGGAGTCACCTCTTCAGTCCCTTCCTATTGCTCTCTTTTCCTCCTGGATCTGCTCCCTGTTCTTCAGCCTGCAGCCCAGGTTTTGGAGCTCTCTTCCAAAGTCCCTCCTGCTCACTGTCTCATCACCATTTGGTGCCCTCTATTTCAGTAGATTGGTGATACTCTATTTACTCTTAAAGTCAAACTGTGGTGTTAAGAGTTCCTAATGTGGCAACATTGCATCAACAGAGGGAAAAACAGGTACTTGTAGGCATTCGCAGAGCAGCTGCCACCTCCGGTGAGACCTCTCACTAGTTTTTCAGCTGCAGCTGCACAACTTTTACCTCTCATGCTCTGTGGACATACGTCAGCCGGCTCCCCCACCGGCCCCTAGTGGGTAGCTCATAGTCACCTGCTGGCCAGTAGGCTCAGCAGATGCGCTACCCAGGGGGATTGATTTTTATCCATTTGGGAGCATTTGGGGAAGGATCTTGGGATTTGTCTGAAGTCGTAGACATCTTCTGATATTTCTACCCAAACTCTGTTTTAACCCAGGATGTTACTAAAGACGATTCAAAAATGATATTCCAGGGTGTGGTTGAAAACAAGGATTTAAAAAGATGTTTGAATCTAGTCTAAAAGGCCATTCCAAAAAAAATAAGTAAATAAATAAATAAAAGGCCATTCCAGGACTTCCATGACAGGAAGACAAATCTATGATGTTTTCTACTCCTCTATCATTTCTCAGCTGAAATCTCTGTAGCTCTTTATAAATTCTCAACAGTACTTGCAAGTGAGAAAGAAAGTCTTCATTTACCCCTATTGTGGGCAATACTTCTTAAGTAAGATTACACTGCAGCCTTACCCATCAGCTGGTTAATTAGAAAATTTGGTAACAATTGTTCATTCAACTTCATAAAATATTCATTATTCAAAATAACCATGGAATTGCCAAATCTCCATCCCACTTTTTGCCTGACAAAGTTTTGCAAAAGAATTTAAAGACGAAGTATGTTTGTGTGTGTCTGTGTACAAGGCTGAACCACCGAAGAGATTTGCCCAAGGTCACATAATAGTTCCCTGCCATTTCCTTTATTGTCTGCCCTCAAATCCTCTTTCTGTAGTAAGCAAAGGAAGGGAAATGACGCTGGCTTCCAAATTTCATTATAAAAGCTTCCATTAAAACAAAACGTATTGCGTATTATAATTGTAACCAGAAGCAGTGAGGGCAGTGGTTTTCAACCTTGTGAGAATTGTGGGGCTGCTATGAAATGTGACTGTCTTCAATGAACTCCATCCTCTATCCAGCCTGTGAATTATAGGGCATTTTCAAAAAATTACTACACTGCACAAAACCCAGACACATTTTATATTTTTTTTTTTTTAGTTACTAAAATGGACATAATTTTCTTAACCAAAAAAAAATATGGTAATAGTTCTTGTGGTACACTAGTATTCTGTTTTCCCTAAAGTCCAAGTTTGAGTTTGCATACACAAAACTGTTTGGAAAAACAAAAACGGTAACGTCAATTAAAACCTGTTTTTGTTTTTTTCTTCCCCCTCCCAAACAACAAGCTGCAGAATTCAACTGCTATTTTTGTATGTAGTGGTTGTTTTGAACCTGCTGGTGAATGTAAACACAGATTCTGTCTCTTTTTAAAGTTACAAAGGAGTTCAATGAACTTTGGCCATGAAAGCAATGACAAGTAATATTTTCTGAATGCTTACCCTGTGCCAAGTCCTTAACAGCCATGAATTTATGTAAACCTGCCTGGAGAGACAGATATTATGATCTCCCTTTTACAAGTGGAAAATTAGGCTTAGAGAGATGGAGAATTTGCCCAAGTTCACCCTGGTGGGACAGTGGAGGAAGCAGAGCATCTGGGCCCCATGGCCCTTCCTTCAAGCTGGATGACTGCTTGGGTGAGACACTTACCTCTGATTCACACTGAGGTTCTGAGTCTCTGAATAGCCTTCTCCGCAACCACTGGTTTTACAAAAGATGCTTGGAAAACACTATTAAAAATGTGGAGTTCTCCATTAAAATTCTCAAATTAAATTCAAAATCTGTTTTACTTACACCCATGAAACTTGGAGAAAATACCCAGTTCCAGAGGAGTTATTACCCAGGTCTTTGAACTTTAATTACTCCCAGGACTCTGAACTTCATGGACAAAGCAAATAATGCCATTGAAAGCTAAATAGAGGTTCAGCAGATGAAAGAGACATCACAGTTTTCTCCACTCTTCCTCCTTCTTTCCTTTTGTAGACCTTGCTGTATCAAATTGGGGGAGAGATCTGTTTCATGTGCAAAGAACAGAAAGCAAGGGAGTTGGGATGGATATCTTTCTGAAAATCTTGTTTCAACTCTAGTCAGGTTGAAACACACACCTGCAGATTGACACTTGTGTTCCCAAAGCAGATATCTATGACCAATATTCTGAAAAGTACTGAATCCCTTCCTAGGCAATGGCATGATACTCATGTTGGGATAGACCATGCAACCTTTAGCTTTTCTGTAATGCACTCAGAAGGCTGAGTTGGACAGGCTGCTTCTATCAATAAGAATGGCCTTTTAAAGCACCAGCAGTCCTGGTGGGAGACAGACAGATCCTGAGTCTCCTTCAGGAACTGCAAATAGGGAGTTCTTCCTGTTAGACTAATGAATGGCCTGTCTGGGACACTGGTTGTTTCCCTTTAAAAAAATGTCATTTTATGTATGTAGAATTGGAAATTTTTTTACTAACAATTCCCATAACCTGTTTCAAGATTTTTCACGGACTTGCCGTACCTAAGAGACTCTATCTTAGTTTCAAAGTGGAACTAAATATATGGTCCATATTTAATAATCTCACATTTTTGCAAAGTGCTAGGAGATGCAATCATTTTTTCCTCATAAGGAGAGGCCTACCAACCACAATTTTTCAATCACTTTTACTTTTGGATCCAAGTGAAGGAATAATTGTAGCATTCCATGTTACACCAAATAGGTGCAAGATTTTTTTATCAAAGTATTTGATACAATTATGAAAGAATTCCTCAAAATTAAGCTTTCTTTTTAAATTCCATCTTTGGATATCCAAGTTGTTCACATATGCCCAGTTGAAAAAGAACAAATCATGATGGATTTTAAAAAAAAATTATTGAACGAAGATAGTTGATCTTTTTAGAGTTTTTCCAATATGCATGCAGGCCACCAAAATGTATTTATAAGTATAAATGTATAAAGATATTTGAGAAGTCTGCATGCATAGTCATACGTGTTTTATACAGATATAACTTCAGCTCAAGTAGCAACAGTGACCTCTAGTGTGTCATTTTAATTTTCTCACTCTGCAACTTCAACTCATTGTTTCTTTAACCTCTAGGGCATTATTTAAACAGAATTTTCCAGTTCATATTTGTATTTGGTCTAATTTCTGTATTGACTCTATATGCTGACAACTGATTCTTAAGAGACCTTCTTTGATCCTGGTAATGTATGATAAAGTAATTGTGCCTTCAATTCATGACTTAATTATAGTACATAAAGCTGTCATTTACATGAATAATCACCCACCCCTCCCACTGCCCCCTCTCCCCAAAAAGGCCTTCTTTATTTGCAAGAAGAATTTAAACTTTGGCTTGAATATCTCGTTGAGCTCTAAGACACCAGCATCCGCACGAAGTCATGTCATGTTTGCAAGACTGCTCCTTTTATTTGATGACACCCTCTGTTTCTTTTTATCAAAATGAATTTGAGAGAAAGATCAAAGAATCTATCTGATGGGCAAAACATTATTTTGGTAATTGAGTGTTTGGGGTTTTGTCCTGGATGTGAGCTGATGTCAGGACAGAAGCCACAGAACGAAGGGCTGCAGCTCTGGCAGCCTAGGTCAGCACTTTTATTCCAAGTTCCTCTTTTCAGGAGTTTATAACATTGCAATAAAATTTATTATGGGCTGGGACTTGGCTTACGGGAGCCTGGGCTAACACTGTAAAGTAGTATGGAGAGGTGGTTTTTTTTTATTTTTTTCCAAGCGAGTGCTTGAATCTGTTGTGTCCTGTCTCCCTTTAGAGGGAGTTCAAAATAAAAGTCTGGTCAGACGGACTTGATTCCCTTTGGTCTGTAGGCATAGGCAGTTGAAAAGAGCCCCCCACCTGCTCTATGGTAAACTCTTTTAGGATGATTTGGAAAGGAAAAGAAAAAAAACAGCAATAAAGGAGTAAATGTTTCCTGTAAATGAAGGAGGCTCTTAAAATTGCAGTTGTTGGAAAAGATCCTCTAGGGTTGGAAAGGGAGACATGAAAAGGTATTTGAGATTGTTTTCTATGATTGGGTGATCTTCCGTGCCCCCCAACAGCTGGGTTTGTTGGCAAACAAGAAGCTGCATGTGGAAAACATGCTTCAATCTGTATAACTAAGCAAGGCATCAAGATAAGCATCCTCCCCAGGTTAAAAGCAAAACAAAACATAAAGAACAGAGACCCGTGGATAATCAGGCTGGAGAATGTGAGTATGTGTGAGTAAATCTGATTTTTCATGACGCAGATATACAATATATAATATATGCTGTCCATTTGTGTTTACTATATATCTTATCATGCATGCCTCCCTTGCTATTGTCTTTCTATTATTGCCGTGAGAGTCTGTATCTCAATGACAATTCTGAGATGGCACTTCTCCAAAGAAAGAACAAACAACTGAATCAAGGAATTGATGAATCCCGTGGGAGGAAATTAATTAGAGCTGTATATAGCTCAATAAAGAATTTCCGAGTTGGGAGGAAATTCTCTCGTTTCCTTTGCTTGACCAACCTTCCTCGTTTGCAAGTGAATAAGGCCTAAACCATCAGCTTATCCAATATCAGAGTTAAATTCAGCTAGAACACACAGGATATCCTCACAGGTTGCTTATGACCGGCATTTGTTCTAATTGGACAGAGCCCAGGCTATCCTGGCTAATGATTCTTAGATATTTTTAATATCATCCCTGCCTACGGTCACTTAGTAACTTGCTGGCAAACAGTTAAGTCCCAGGATTCTCTGCCAGTTATCAAGAATGGTTCAACTCTAAAATGTGTAACCACTTTTCCCCACTAGACCCACCCAATTAGCCAACTGCTCTCTACTCACTGCATCAATTCCTCTGCAGGGTGAATGCTAATGGCTCCTCACCATGGAACTAAATGCCTTCAGAGAACCAACTGCAGCTGTAGTTGGTTTCCAAACTTGCTTATGCACTCATACTTTTTAATATATTCGTCTCATGTAACATAATATTACACAATCTAAATATGAAGATAGAAAGGGTTATAACTATGAAAAATTAAGCTAAGTGCTTTGGAAAGACTTGATATAGGTGACTTTTTTTTTTTAAGTTGACTATTTTAATTGGAGTGGGTAAAACAACTGTAAAAGACTAGAAAAAGCTGTAAAAAAAAATGTGGACAGCTTTTTGGCAGTCATATTGTTTTGCAAGTATCATGAAGTTTTCTCAGAAAAACTCCAAACTGGAAATTGCAGAAATGCATTCTGGCTTGTGGGTTACACAAGAAAGATGTTGTTGAACTCCAAAGAGGATCCAGACAGAAGAAAGCATCCAGAAGAGAAGTGAATGTGTGTTAAAATAAATGTTTAAGATCGCTTCAAATCCTTTCCTCCTTGAACTAACTTTGGATTAACTGATAAACAAGTGGTCTTATGTCTGATAAGAGGGATCTTCCACTATTTTTAAATCCGTCATGTTGGCAGAAGCCCAGAGAAGACTTTGTGGTCTTCAGTTCTGGGTGTAGATATGGGGGTGGGCGTGGGAGTGGAGTCGGTAGAGGTGAAGGATGGAAGCCTTGGAAGTGGCGCAGCTTTGAAGAGGAGACTATGATAAATCTGAATAGATCCTTTACAGATGTTGTGAATTTAGAAGGCAACTGGCAAAGATTGGTCAGTGGACAATAGCATCAGTTAAGAGTAAATTTGAATGTGAAGGACTCATTCAGAAAGTGGGTTACTCGCAGAGAACAAAAGGTATGTGTTGCTCTTAAAGACAGTTTGTATAAGCATATGCACAGATTCCTTACAGGCTGTCCAGTCCCTCCTACATCTGCCCACTTCCAGAATATTTGCAGATAGGGAGATGCAGACACATGTGGGCAGGTTATTTGCAAGGTTGTTTTATGCCTCCCTTTTATCTGCCTTTGCAGGATTGTTCTCTGGGTAAGATTTGCCAGAATCTTATTCTCTCCAGCCATGAATTTGGTGAGCTCTCTGCTATTATCCTACTTTAGAGGGTTCATAAAAATGTTTTGAGTCCCTGCAATGGAAACATGTAATGCTGGATATGTTTTGACTTTCCTACAAAGTCACTACTCTATCTTTTAAAGACATAATTTGATTGATTGGAATACAGTTCTTCTGTTAAAACCATTTTGGCTTTAAAATGCTTGAGATTGGGATAGAGGGATGGTGTTCAGTTTGCATCCTCTGGCTTTTGTCAATTTATGTCAGACCTTAATGTGATCTTCCCTTTTCAGTATAAATAATACAGAAGTTCCTCATTTTAAAACAACTAATGAAATAAACTTTTTTTTTTTTAACTCAAGAAATGAATACCGAGAAGAAGAGCTTCTTTTCTTAATATCTCTTTTTAAATCAGTTTCAATTCTTCCCTTATGTAAAGAAAATATTTGAGTTTTTTTTTTGAAGTAGTTTTGTGATTTTTTTGAATATTGTGAGATATTCCTCCTTACATGTTCTTTGTTATTATTATTTTGAACAAGAGGAAAATTATTCACAGAAAAAACAAGATAATTCTGATTTTATTTATTATCACTTTAAGCATCTCATATCATCAGTAGATTTCTTTCTAAATTTAAATAATAATGTTACTATATCCAAGGGAGATGGACAGTAGTACTATAGCACCAAGATAGAGATGTTTGCAGCACTATTGTTTAAAATAGCAAAAATTTTTAAACAACATGAATGTCTGTTAATAGGAAATTGGTTAAATAAAAATAATAAAATAACAATGCAACAACTAGAGGATGTTGTCATTTATATCCACTCACATTAGTTTCCATGATTTTTGGGTGAAAAAAGCAGATAGAAAATAAATAGTGTATGATCCTATTCATATAAAATTACATGTATATCTGTAATACATATACATATTCACACATACATGTATATACGCACATATATTTGTATGTATATATGTATATAAGAAGAGAAATTTGAGAGAATAGACATCACAATGGTAATAGTGCCTACCTTTGGGTGGTGAGATTTAGCTTATCATTATTACTTCTGTATCTACTAAAGGAAAGAAAGCTTCTTGAAAAAGTGCAAAGGACACAGTTGAGGTACCCTTGGCGATCCCTGGGGTACATACTGCTGGCTTCTGTGAAAAAAGTTAAAGGTGGTCGTTCAGTCATGTCCGACTCCTTGCCACCCCTGGCTCCTCTGTCCACGGAATTCTACTCCAAGAGATCTTCCTGACCTGGGGATCAGTCCTGCACTGCAGCAGATTCTTTACCGTCTGAGCTACCAGGGAAGCCCCAGCATTTATTCCCAGCCACCTTCTCTGTAAATACCTGCCTGTACTGAGACTGGAAAAGGAAGACTTTCCCAGTGTCCCTTGTAATGATGAATGGCCATGTGACACAGTTCCAGTGATAAGGTCAAAGCCAACGTTTTGGGGCCCAGAGAAATCTAAGAAAGCTTTGACTTTGTTGTCCAGTGACAAGGCAGCCCTTACAAAACAGTTGGAAGGGGAGCCAAGATCAGGCAGAGGTGCCAGTCCTGATAACACCAAGCCTTGAAATCAAAGAGAAAGCAGTCATCCACCTCCAGCCTTCCCTGTTATGAGACAAAAACTAACCTCTCTTTGTTTTTGGTTTCTCAGATCTTTAACTACTTGCAGTTGAAATCTTTCCTAATTGGTTAGGGTGAAAACGAAATCACCTTTCAACCTCTCCACCAATACAGCTGTCCAGAGTTTATATCCAGGGCAGCTGGATATAAACTGTATTTATTGTTACTATATTCTCTCTCTCAATCTGCCTGTGTGGGTCTGCACACACACATGCATACATACACGTGTGTGTAATATACTTGAAAATGTATGTTTCATTAGATATCTTGTTTTCTTCAACTAGAAACAATCATATATTACATATTTTAGTATTGTCAATATAATATAATTATTTAAATTTAAATATATTACATATTTAAGTTCTCTATAACATGTTTCTATTTAAAATATTAAGTAGAAGCACAATTACCTGTTTTTGTTGACTTATATATCTCTACCGCATTTTTAAACAGCATTATTGATATTTAATTCATCTCTCATATGATTCTTCCATTTAAAGTACACAATTCAGTATTTTTCACATATACAGTTATGCAACCATCATGACAATTGGTTTTTGAACATTCTCATCACCCTCCCCACACTCAAAATCCCACAACCATTAGCAGCCCCTTCCCAACCCTAGGCAACCACTGTCTTATTCTTCAACATGTACTTTGATTTCTGGAGATGCACTTAAACATAATCCAGGCATTTCTTTCCTGATAACTATTTAGGTCATTTGCATTTTTTCATTGTCACAGACAACTCTGTGATGAGTATCCTTACATACTTCCTCTTTCTCACTCTATTGCATTGCTTAACTTTTCTACTTATACATATTCCATCTTTAGAATCAGGAGAAGGAATCTACACGAGGAAATGACATCATGGGCTGCAGAGAGGTGTCTGGGGACAGGGACCAGGTCCTGCTGGGGACTGGCTCCAGCGGGAGTGCTATCTGCCAGAGGAGGTGTGTGACTTGGCTCAGGCTGCATGAGTGAAGATAGAAGGTGGGTGGTGGTCCTGGTGAATGATGTCTTCAACCTCAGGGAACTCTATTAGGAGGTGAGATAAAATATATGTGAGTTATAGTAATGCAAGCTAAAAAGTCATATGTCATTAAAAAAATCACATAAAAGAGCCACATAAGATGTTTTTGAAATTCAGTGGTAGAAGGAATCGTTTTCAGCTTTGGAAATCAGAAGTGGCCTTGGGATTAAGGATTGTGTTGGCCTCAAAGAATGGGTAGAAAGAGGCTTCTGGAAGAAGAGGAAGAAGGTTGGCAGGTGGACACATTCAAGAAGAAAGAACTTACAATCTATAATATTCAGCTCTTACTCCTTAGCTGCCAGGAACACAGCAGGGTCATTTGAATTGAGGACCCAGCCTCAGACTGGAGACCTAGGTGCTTTGACCCATACCACAGGCTTTGGGTCCCACCATCTTTCTCTTTTACAAGTGAAACATTCCTTTAAGTCACTATACTGGACTGAATTGGTGGCCCTCAAGGATATATTCCCTTCCCAATTCTCAGAACCACGAATATTGCCTTACTGCCAAAAGAATGAATATCAATGTGTATAGCAGAAGATGTGATTAAGGATCTTGAGAGGAGTTTTTCCTGGGTTACCTGGATGGGCCAAAATGCAATCACATGCATCATTATAAAGGGGAAACAAAGATTTGAAATAGATACACAGAGACATGGAAGAGAAGAAGCAATGTGAACACAGAGGTGGAGATGGGGCCACAAGCCCAGGAATGCTGGCAGCTACCAGAAGCTGGAGAGGTAAAGACAGATTCTCCCCTCCAGGCTCAGAGGAAACTTTGATTTCAGTATAGTTACACTGACTTTTATTTCCTGGCCTCCATAACTATGAGACAATATATTTGTGCTGTTTTTAGCCACCAAGTTTGTGGTTATTTGTTATTACAGCCAAAGAGACCTAATACAGTCACATATATGTGATGTGTGAAAATATCCTAGGGAATGCACTAATTTGAGAATCACTGATTTATTATGCCTCCAAGCTCAGGAAAAGTATTTACACATTTTTCAAGGACCTTTAGGAAACTCAATGCCTTATTTTGAATGGGTAAGCTTAGAAAGAAGGATTGCAGGGCCATGTCAAGTGAGGGAAAAGATATTTTGAATTGGGGGCAGAAGGCTAATTTGTTGTCATTACAGTGATAACCTTCAGGACACTGCCTTTTCCACTAATGACTTTTGATGTCTGAGGTCTATCTTAACTACGTGACCTTGAAGAAGTCCTTGAAGGACTCTCCATCTCAAATAGTTATCTCTAAAATAAAGAAACTAATTTTCACTCCAAAAGTAAGATCTGAATATTAAAGGAATAATATATTTGAATGCATTATGTTAATTGTAATACATTATTAATTTGGTAGCATTATTATTTTTTGTGCATTGAGACCTTGCAGATTTCAGGTTGAGGAAACCTGCAGCATCCTAGGCTAGATGCCAGTTATCTCGCTGACATTTTGTAAAGATGAAACAAAGACAAAGCAATTGCTGCCATTATGAGGGTCTATCAGGTGACAAACATTGTATGAAATAACTCCCTTCATCCTTAGAACAACTCTCAGGTATAGATAGTATAGCACCCATTTTACTGAAGAGTGATTCTATTTAGAAGGGCTTACATAGTCCTGGCATATAATAGGTGCTCAGTAAATGGTAGGGAATTCTAGCTTTGTTCCCCACTGGGTCCTGGAGTTTCTGCCTCAGCTCTATGTACATGCTAAGTCACTTCAATCATGTCTCTTTGCGACCCTATGGACCTTAGCTCTCAAGTCTCCTCTGTCCACGGGATTCTCCAGGCAAGCATATGGGAGTGGGTTGTCGTGCCCTCCCCTAGGGGATCTTCCCCTCCCAGGGTTTGAACCATGTCTCAAGTCTCCTTCATTGGCAGGAGGATTCTTTACTGCTAGCACCACCCAGGAAGCCCAGAACAATGAGAACCTGCTCTGACTAGAGTTGATAACCAGGCACAAGCTGCCTCTGCAGGCTGCCCAGCTCCTGAGGTGGGTGCATGAACAGAGCCCAGGATCCCTGGCTTGTGGTTGCTTCCTCTTTCTCGAAAGTTCTAGGGAAAAAGAATTATGCCCATCTCAACCTCCAGAAGCATTCCTCAAGCTTTCCTTTCTCTAATCACCAGAGAGGAGGGGCCACAGGCAGCTTCTCCCATTGCCTGGCGTTGTGAGTTAATTGTCATCTTAGGTAGATGAGGGTCCTCAGCTTTCCTTCAGGGCCTCTCTAGACAGTCTTGGAGCTGCGTCATCTCAGGGATCTCTTTTATTATTCATCTTCAAAACCCCTGCATTGTGGAACTTAAATTCCAACCTCACATCTTGTTGAATGACTTGTAGACAGGACAGGGGCTTGGATTTTCCTGTTTGGTGGTGAACATGGCTGTAGTTTGCTGTTCAATGATTCAGAAGGCATCAGACAAGTTGATTTTGGCACACCAGTTGGCTTTATTTTACAGGCAGACCACTGAAGGGCCTTTAGGGAGATGTATCATCAATTTAAAAGAAAAAATATATCACATAATACATTTTAAGAATAAGACCTTAAATATGTCCTTGACAATGATCCTAAGAAGGAATTCAGTTTCTAAGACTGGGGGAATGCTAGATGCTGTTTATTTGGGAGAAGTGGGGAGATGTAAGAGACAGAGAGGGAAAAAAAAACTAACAAGAGGGAGGACAAATAAAGATGAATCAACAAAGGCATGAGATATTAGGGAGGGAACAGCAATGTCCAAAAATAATGATACCCCAAGGGATAAGAGTTTCTGTACTAGAAGCCTGCTGCACAGGAAGAATTTGGGTATGACTGGGCAAATTTCAGCAGCGTTTATGGAGGTCACAGCATTGAAGTGTTGCCTTTGAAGGATGGGGAAGATACAGAACAGGAGCTAAAGTGAGCACATACTCAATAAAGAAAATTTTAGATGTGAAAGCAACAGTATAGGTAAGAAAAGGGAAACAAAGCCTCTTAAGGGTTTTCTCCATTGTATGATTCAGAGATTAATATATGAATCATTATAGTGAAGGTGTTAGTTACTCAGTCATGTCCAGCTCTTTGGGACCCCATGGACTGTAGCCCACAGGCTCCACTGTCCATGGGATTCTCCAGGCAACAATACTGGAAAGGGTTGCCAGTGCCTTCTCCATGAGATCTTCCCTACCCAGGGATTGAACCCAGGTCTCCTGAATTGCAAACAGATTCTCTACCATCTGAGCAACTAGGGAAGCCCATATAGATCATTATAAATGGATAGTTATTAATTTAGGTGAGGGGCAGGCGGGTAGACCAGAACTTATCCATGGTAAAGGCTTTAAAAATTCCTGTGTGGACACCGAGGAAACCAGAATTGAAAGAGACATGTGTACCCCAATGTTCATCGCAGCACTGTTTATAATATCCAGGACATGGAAACATTCTAGATGTCCATCAGCAGACAAATGGATAAGAAAATTGTGGTACATATACACAATGGAATATTCAGTTCAGTCACTCAGTCGTGTCTAAATCTTTGCAACCCCATGAACCGCAGCATGCCAGGCCTCCCTGTCCATCACCAACTCCCAGAGTCCACCCAAACCAATGTCCATCGAGTCAGTGATGCCATCCAACCATCTCATCCTCTGTCATCCCCTTCTCCTGCCCTCAATCTTTCCCAGCATCAGGGTCTTTTCAAATGAGTCAGCTCTTCACATGAGGTGGCCAAAGTATTGGAGTTTCAGCTTCAACATCAGTCCTTCCAATGAACACCCAGGACTGATCTCCTTCAGGATGGACTGGCTTGATCTCCTTGCAGTCCAAGGGACCCTCAAGAGTCTTCTCCAACACCACGGTTCAAAAGCATCAATTCTTCTGTGCTCAGCTTTCATTATAGTCCTACTGTCACATCCATACATGACCACTGGAAAAAACCATAGCCTTGACTAGACAGACCTTTGCTGGCAAAGTAATGTCTCTGCTTTTTAATGTGCTGTCTAGGTTGGTCATAACTTTCTTTCCAAGGAGTAAGTATCTTCTAATTTCATGGCTGCAATCACCATCTGCAGTGATTTGGGAGCCCAGAAAAATAAAGTCAGTCACTGTTTCCACTGTATCCCCATCTATTTCCCATGAAGTGATGGGACCGGATGCCATGATCTTAGTTTTCTGAATGTTGAGCTTTAAGCCAACTTTTTCACTCTCTTCTTTCCCTTTCATCAAGTGGCTCTTTAGTTCTTCTTCACTTTTTGCCGTAAGTGTTGTGTCATCTGCATATCTGAGGTTATTGATATTTCTCCCAGCAATCTTGATTCCAACTTGTGCTTCCTCCAGCCCAGGGTTTCTCATGATGTACACTGCATCTAAGTTAAATAAGCAGGGTGACAATATACAGCCTTGACGTACTCATTTTCCTATTTGGAACTAGTCTCTTGTTCCATGTGAAAAGAAGGGAAGTGAAGAGCAAAGGAGGAAAGGAAAGATATACCCATTTGAATGCAAAGTTCCAAAGAATAGCAAGGAGAGATAAGAAAGCCTTCCTCAGGGATCAATGCAAAGAAATAGAGGAAAACAATAGAATGGGAAAGACTAGAGATCTCTTCAAGAAAATTAGAGATACCAAGGGAACATTTCATGCAAAGATGGGTTCAATAAAGGACAGAAATGGTAGGGACTAATAGAAGCAGAAGATATTAAGAAGAGGTGGCAGGAATACACAGAAGAACTGTACAAAAAACATCTTCACGACCCACATAATCACGATGGTGTGTTCACTCACCTGGAGCCAGACATCCTGGAATGTGAAGTCAAGTGGGCCTTAGGAAGCATCATTATGAACAAAGCTAGTGGAGGTGATGGAATTCCAGTTGAACTATTTCAAATCCTGAAAGATGATGCTGTGAAAGTGCTTCACTCAATATGCCAGCACATTTGGAAAACTCAGCAGTGGCCACAGGACTGGAAAAGGTCAGTGTTCATTCCAATGCCAATTAAGGCAATGCCAAAGAATGCTCAAACTACTGCACAAATGCACTCATCTCTCACGCTAGTAAAGTAATGCTTAAAATTCTCCAAGCCAGCCTTCAGCAATACATGAACCATGAACTTCCAATTGTTCAAGCTGGTTTCAGAAAAGGCAGAGAAACCAGAGATCAAATTGCCAACATCCACTGGATCATCGAAAAAACAAGAGAGTTCCAGAAGAACATCTATTTCTGCTTTATTAACTATGCCAAAGCCTTTGACTGTGTGGATCACCATGGAATATTACTGAGCCATTAAAAAGAATGCATTTGAGTCAGTTCTAATGAGGTGGACAAAACTGAAGCCTACTATACAGAGTGAAGTAAGTCAGAAAGAAAAACACCAATTCAGTATACTAAGGCATATATATGGAATTTAGAAAGATGGTAACGATGACCCTATATGCCAGACAGCAAAAGAGATACAGATGTATAAAACAGTCTTTTGGACTCTGTGGGAGAAGGTGAGGATGGGATGATTTGAGAAATAGCTTTGAAACATATGTATTATCATATGTGAAACAGATCGCCAGCCCAGGTTCGATGCATGAGACAGGGTGCTCAGGTCTGGTGCACTGGGATGACCCTGAGGGATGGAATGGGGAGGGAGGTGGGAGGGGGGTTCAGGATGGGGAACACATGTACACCCATGGCTGATTCATGTCAATGTATGGTAAAAACTACTACAATACTGTAAAGTAATTAGCCTCCAATTAAAATAAATATTTTTTTTTAAAAAGAACTAAAAAGAAAAAAAAAGCAGTGCAAAAAAAAAAAGAAAGAAAGAAAAAAAATTCCTATGTGGAGACACATGCACAGTAGGAATTCATCAAGTAGAAAGGAAATTAATCATGAGATTAAGCCCAAATTTAAAGGCGGAGCCACTTGGCACAAACAAGGGCAAATACAGAGTGAGTTAGACCCCAGGCACCATCCTTGCCCTCAGACTTCTCCCAAATGCAGCAACAGTGACGTCATGAAACTATAGCACTGGTCTTCCACAAAGGAGCTTAAGGTGACATGGTCATCTCTGCTTCAGAGAGAGTTAGGAGCTGAGGTCCAGAAAGTGACTTGCCCAAACACACACTGCTCCCAAGTGGCAGAACAGAGGTGAGGACCTGAGCTGTTGGCTTTGGGTGGTGAGCCGTCTCTCCACCCAGCAGTCACCTTCTCCTGCTGGCAGAAAGTGAGGCTTTGAGCTCATCTCACTGAATCTGAGAATGGATGACCCCAGCAGAGGAAAATCCTTTCCCAGTAGGTGGATGCCCTGAAAGATCAGGAAATGAGGTTGTCTCTAAAACCTCTCTCCTCCTGATCTGACCCCACTATACTAGTGATTCCCATAGTGATTCTTGAGAACCCTTGAGAAATATTATCTAAACTTCATCTATCTCTTCAGAGATAATGCATTAAATAACTATTGGCTGTTGGTTCCTTGTAATAACTGAGCCCATCAGATATTTTTGTAGTGGTAGCTACCTGGGGGACTGTAATAAGTGTAATAAGCAGAGAAGTGGATTTGAAATATTGTTCATGGCAGAGCCTTTTTCAAAAATGTAGTGTGAAGCCCTCATCTAATAACATATTTATTATAAAGTCCATTAGTTAGATCAATGGAGTTGCTTCAAAAATCTTTAAATTGGGAATTGAGAAAGTTGCAGTTTCAGGAAGGCAGAGTATTTAAATCTGGTGTCTGTACAAATCTTGTGTCACTGAGTAACCAGTTCTAGAAAAACTCAGATCAAAACCAGTCATCAGACTAGACTCTCCTAACCAGGTTGCACACACCAAGGGATGTTCACGTTGACCATCCACTGGGGAAGGAGGAGGCCATACTGAAACTTGGGATATTTATAGTTCATCTTATTTTTCAAAATTTCTGGTTGTGACTATGTTTTATATGTCTTATATGTGTATGTAACCTAAATAAATAAGTATACAGGTACTGAAGGATTGCTCAAAAATTTTTCTTAAGAGTATCCGTACAGTGTGGACAGAGGTGATTTGAGGCCCCATCCAGGGTAGGGAGCGACTTGGGTAGATCCCCAGAGGGTCTGATAGAGGAAGATCTGAGCTTGTTGGGACCCGAAGCTTATACAGTTGGGAAGTCTTTAAGAAAAGGCATGTAAAATTGTGACTTATAAAATTAAGGATGAATAAAGTTTGTATTCAGGATGAGAAAAGAGATCAGAACATGTTACTGGAGGTTTAGGGATCTGGGTTCTTTTCGTCCATGGTTTCTTAGGCCATGTATCAGAAACCTAACACAGAAACCACTCTTGATTGTAATCTGCCTTCTCCTCCCCTTCTAGGACTGTATCAACGCCCACCACTCAGAGCAGCCTGAATGAGTAAGAGGCTCAGCTCCACCTGTGGCCACCAGCTCCTTAGAGGCTGGGAGAAGAGAATGGATGCGGCAGGAGGGCAAAGGGTCAAGAAAGAAGGAAGAAGGGCTTACAGAACCATCTTGTCCAGAACCTCTCTAGAACCCATAGTGCCCTACCTTATTTTGTATGAATTAAATGTCATCTCTGAATTCAGGTTAAAAGGGAAACCTTATGGGCCAGTTCTGTAAAGAGGCTAAGCATAGAAGAGGAAGCCAGGCAGTGCTAATTTTGATTCTAGGCTGACCAATGATCCCAGGGAGCCTGAGACTGTCTTGGTCTAAGCATTATATCTTACAGATGGTTAGCCATCCCCATTCAGCTCTGCTACTTGGGAACCATGAGACTGTGGACAAATCATCTATCTTGCTAGCCCTGTGTTTCCTCATCTAGGAGATGGAGATAACAGGAGTGCCCATCTCTGTGTTTTGGACACTGAATGAGATAACCCTCCCTGAAGGATTCAGAGAGATGTGAGAGGTTAAATACTTTCATACTTGTTGGAAGCCAAAGGAGTAGAGTTTTGTTTTGTCTGTTTTAGAAAGAAAAAGAACGCAGTCACAGGAGTGAAAGTAAGTTATCTAGTAGGGAGACTGCAAGTTACAATAGAAAGGCCACAGGTTTCTGTTTCTATTTACTTGTTTTTGTATCAGGACTGCAGGACTGGAATTCTGCTGCAGCCAGTGTGAGCTGTGAGATTTTGAACAACTTAAACTCTTAGAATTTTTGTTTCCTCATTTGTAATGTAGAAAAATGAATATTACATCTTCAGAGTTATTAGGAGGATAAATAAGTTAGGTGATACAGCACTGAGCAAAGGGCCTTTTTCAACAAGTGTTTTTGTATCTGTTCTTATTTTTTAAGAAAAATGACATACAATACTGAAAATTCTCAGATAATTATGGTAGAGCACTGAGTGGAAACTATAGGATTTGAACCTGTCTCTTCTATGTAAGCAGACATGTCGTAAAGCATACAGACCATTTTCTGAAATATATGTTAAATGGGATGGGGAATACATGTAAATCCATGGCTGATTCATGTCAATGTATGACAAAAACCACTACAATACCGTAAAGTAATTAGCCTCCAACTAATAAAAATAAATGAAAAAAATAAAAAAATAAAAACTAAATTGAGGAGAAAGACAACATTCATATGCATTCAATTTCATTAATGAAGGGATCCTTGAAAAGAAGATGGTGCAGACTATAAGTAGGAAACAGTCTGAATTTCCCCAAAGCACATATTCCTATGTCCTGGGGTTCCTGGAAGCAGGGACAAAACTGAGTTTTCATATTAAAGAACTTTGGAAAATACCCTCTCAAAACTCTCTCTTTAGTGGAATGTGTGCTATCTGCAATACAATCGCAAGAAACAACATGGGCATAACAGGCAGAGAGTTCTTTTGTTTTTTTAGATCAAGTATTTTCTTGTCTTTTTTTTTAATTGAAGTATGGTTCATTTCCAACGTTGCGTTAGTTTGAAGTGTACAGCAAAGTGACTCAGTTATACGTATGCACATATATAGATATAGATACATAAGGCTTCTTTGGTGGCTCAAAGGTAAAGAATCCGCCTGTCAATACAGGAGACACAGATTTGATCCCTCAGTTGGGAAGATCCCCTGGGTGAGGAAATGGCAACCCATTTCGGTATTCTTGCCTGGGAAATCCCATGGGCAGATGAGCCATGTGGGCTACAGTCCATGGGGTCTCAAAGAGTCGGACACAACTTAGCGACTAAACAACAACGTAAAAGTATAGTCTGTTACATATTCTTTTCCATTATAGTTTATTACAAGACACTGGGCATAGTTCCCTCACAGTAGGTCCTTGTTGTTTACCTATTTTCTTTGAGGTAGCTTGTATCTGTTGATCTCCAACTCCTTATTTATCCCTCCCCCTACCCCCATAAATCTGTTTTCTATGTCTGTGAGTCTATTTCTATTTCGTAAATAAGTTCATTTGTATCATCTTTTTCATTTCAACGTATTAGTTATAACATATGATATTTGTCTTTCTCTGTCTGACTTACTTCACTTAGTACAATAATATTGAAGTCCATTCAAGTGACTGCAAATGCCATTATTTCCTTCTTTTTATGGCTGTGTAATAGTCATTGTATATGTATACCATGTCTTCTTTATTCGTTCATTTGTCAATAGACATATAGTTTGTTTCCTGCCTTGACTATTTACAAAAGGTAGAGAGTTCAAAGTATGAAGACCGCATGTTTGGAGAACCATTCTGGATCATAACCCACTGTTACAGCACTCTAAACCACTGGGTTGAGAACAAACATACCTAATGGAGGTTTTGCAGGTGGTTGTTGGATACTTTCTCTCTCTCCTTGAGTTTTATGCCAATTTGGAAACCAGAAAACCCTGAAATATGCTTGCTGACCTGAAAGCTATAAACACATCCTCCCAAAGGTTGGCAGAAGATACAAAAATCCTGGGAAAAGGGCTTACTGAAACTTAAGGAATTTACAATCACATCGTTGGCATCCAAATGTAGCTTAGTTATTTAAGAAGCTAAGGATTTTCTAGAAGATAATAGAGGTCAAAGACTCATTTTTTGGTCTAGGTTATATGTGAATTTGTGATTCCTATGCATTTACATGGAATCAGGAGGCAAGGAAACATTACATGGCAACCTTAGGGATGTAAAAATTGCCTGATGTCAAGGCTTCTATGGGTAGTGGTAAAGAATCTGCCTGTCAGATGCAAATTTCCTCTTTATTACTCTGTACCAAAAAGCCAATTGTCCACCCAAATTTTAAAAAATTGGTGCTCCTCTGTTTCCTGAGGTGGAATACATAATGAGGTGGGATAGAAATCAATGGAGAAACAATGGAGTGAAAAGAGGTGAGGAGGTAGAGGAGAGGGGAGGAGAAAAGTGAGTCTGGAAAGAAAAGTGGAAAAATATAGATTTCAGGTTGATGGTTTTGGAATTTCAAGTGTACACACTCATCACAATTTTTAGCTTTCATTGGCATCCTAGGGAAATATGTAAATAGTTCTGAGATAACTATTTCACAGGGAGCAAGTGTCAAATCCTTTAGATCTGTGTTCATAAAAGATGACTGATATAGATGGTAAAGACCACACAAAACCTGGACAGGCTGAATTTGTCTAATATCTGCCAGATTTATAAGCTTTCAACATGTCCTTCAAGTGTTATCCATGTAACTGTGTCTGCCTTCATTCCCTATGCTTGGGGCAAGGATATAAAACGTCCAATTAATTTTAAGAACGAGATATCCCAAGCTCTTTGGTTACCTAATGTTTACATTCTTTGATATTTATCAGCTACATTCTAACATACCATGCTCTCACAATTTGGTTGGATTTGGGTATTAAGAGTAAAATAAAATAGCATTTCTTCTTTTAAACTTTCTTTTGTATTGGGGTATAGCTGACTCACAATGTTATGGTAGCTTCAGGTGAACAGTGAAAGGATTCAGCTTTCACAGAATACACACACACACACACACACACTCTCCAAACTCCCCTCCCATCCATGCTGCTACATAACATTGACCAGAGTTCCATGTGCTATATAATAGATCCTTGTTGGTTATTCATTTTAAATATAGCAATGTGTCCATGTCTTTCCTAAACATCCTATCCCTTGCCCCCATCCTTCCCTCTGGCAACCATAAGTTCATTCTCAAAGTCTGTGAATCTCTTTCTGTTTTGTAAATTCATTTGTATCATTTCTTTTTAGATTCCAGATATAAGGGATGTCATATAATATTTCTCCTTTTATATCTGACTTCCTTCACTCAGTATGACAATCTTTAGTCCTTCCATGTTGTTGCAAGTGACATTATTTCATTCTTTTTAATGACTGAGTAATATTCCATTGTATATATGTACCACATCTTTATCCATTCCTCTGTTGATGGGTATTTAGGTGTCTTCCATGTCTTGGCTAAAAGCAGCCTTTCTTTTAAAGTAAACATCCTCACAAGGAGAATTAAAGTGTACAGTAAGATAAGGATTTGATTAATTGTACTTATGAATTTCAAACACAAAGGATACTAATTTTAGGATCCTTTCAACTCTGCCAGAAAACAAACAATTGCTTATGCATAGAATGCTTTATAATCAGAGTTTTTTTTTTTTACATGATGCACTTACTAGTGGATATTCAGTTGCAATAGAAAATAAAAATAAAAAAATAAATGCAGTGATAAACCTTTTCTCTTGAGATTTCTACCCAAGTTTCCAAATAAGCTTTCTTGTCACAGAAGCATTCAAACTCTTTTCCATTTTTGCCAACAGTTTTGACCAGACTTAGTATATGGTAGGACTATTTAAAAATCAACCTAATAAAATAATAAATAAATAAAAATGCACTCAGTAAAAACAGTGACAAAAAATGTAAAGATTCAAATGTTCTATCTGCCTTATGGACAAATATTTGAAAGAGAGGCCAATTTTCAATCTTTGGAGGAAAAAATTTTAAACTTTCCATTGTTATTAACCAATGAAATCTTGAAATACCTTAGCCATAGGTAATAGTTTAGACATTGGATAAAAATGCTAACTCCTTAGCCTGATACAGAAGGTGATCATGGCCTAATCTAAGCCTCCCTCTGTAGTAAACAATCCTGCAACATGCATATGGCATCTGCTCCAGGCAATCTGGTTTGTGTAGGGTTCTGGTCTTCAGAGCCCATCTGGAACTCTCCTCCCTCTGCTCACTTGCTTGGGCTTAGACTCACTTAGCACACCCTTCTGTTTCCTCTGACTTCAAAACCAGCTCCTTTAGATCCAGTGCCAACTTCACATGTTATAACTTCCCTGACCATCTAAATGTAACATTAGCTCCCCTCCCTTCTGAGCCAATATAGTTCTCATAATTCATTTGTAAAAACAAGAAAACATTTATTCCCTTGCCATATCTTTCTAAATATCATTTCATGTGTAGTTGTGTCTTGTCTCACCAACCCTGTTCTTAGCGTTTCAGGATTAGGAAGCATGTTCCTCACTGGGTTCAACTCAGTTGACTAGCTCTGTCTATACAAAGCAACAGAAAGAGTCTAAGAGATGATCAGGTGAGACCCAGAGAACACTTTATTATGGACTTACACTCCGGTAAGTCTTAGAAAATACTTATAATCAACAGTCTATATCATTATAACTCACCAGACAGCAAGCGTGGTCAATTAGATAGAAATTACAAAGGAATAGCCTTTGAAACTCTCCTCCTACTAAACAAGCAGATACAGACTTTATAATTCTTCAACATTTTTTTTTTTTTTAAAAGACCCATAAAATCTTCCTGGGAGGATATAAAATCCATTGTAGTTTCTGAAGTTACAGCTTACTAGAACTATACAGATAAATTTGCTGTCTCATGTTGCACAAAGGATTTTAAGCTGAAGACATGATTGCAATTACTAGCTTGTGTCTGTAAAAGCAGAAAAATAATAGTAAGAGTAGTTTTGCTTTGGGCATCTCTTTGAAGGATCCAAGATTGCTTACCATATGCCATTTTAACAGATACAGGTTACTCTTATTGACTGGGGTTTTTGTTTGTTTTCTAAGCTTGTGGGTTTGTTTCATTGGTTTAATAAGAAAGAAGATCTGAAAATGAGACACAAGCAGACTTACGGTGAGAGGCTTCGTGGATGCACATGCATGCAAGCCCTGTCTCATCAATCACTTCCTCTTCCAACCTAGCATCCTCCACTCCTTAGGTTTCTTGACTCCTCAAAGACACTTGACACCCATCATTTTTCAAGTTAGGAGATGTGGTGTTGACCCTGAAGCTCTCAGTATATCATCAGGTCATTGTTTGGCACAGATTTCAGCTGATTTTAATGCTGCACTTTACCAGGCAGCTTTTTTCTACATCATTAAACAGCAATTCTAATATGTGTGCCCCCTTTCTTATTTACCGTAGATAGTAGTGTTTAAGAGCACCTTAAACACCGCACATGCTCCTTATCACTTGAACAACCCCATGGGAACGAAGAATCAACAGAACCTCTAAGTTAAGACCCTGCAGAGTTCAAAAGATGGCTCTGGTCTTTCAGAGGAGACAGGATGGTCATGCTAGGTAATGAATGTGCTATCCACTGTGAATTTGGGGTCTCCTTTTCTTTCTCCTAGTGACTTCAGAGCCTGCACTGTAAGAACTGTATGATAATCCAGTAAGAAAATGACTGCATTATCAACCATGCCCCTAGACCTATTTCAATTAGCATTTCTTGAGAATGCTGTCTAGGAGAGAAATAAGGACGCTGAAAACACATGGTCACTGTTTTCAGGGAGTTTGAAAGCAATTATGGAGAGAAGAAAAACCAGTGAGAAAGTGTCCAACACTACCTACCTCTAGGCAGAAGTTTGTAGCTGCAATAGTAGAAAGTCAAACCAGATTCATACTGCTACTTTAGTGGTTACTAGGTTGAAATCACTTGGGAAATACAGCTGTGGCCCTGTCAGAATGGAAGTTGTCATTAGGCAGGGCTTATTTTATGTGTTGTTTATCCCTTCTACCTGGAATAATATGGGAAACTCTTTAGAAATGGAAAAGTGTATGTGGAACCAATCCAATCATGGTAGTGGGTGGACTAAAAGGGAAAAAAAATAAGAAAACTTGTGGAGTCATCTGGTGTGGGAAGGCTTGAGAAGCACAAAGATCAAAGGAAACACAAAAGAAATAATTATTAAATACAAAGAAACTATAATTTTATTTCAAATGTTTCCGTTCTACAAAATGCAACACCTCCCAAGAAGCAGAGAGCAAATTCTAAGAAGGCAAGCATTCTTCCAGGTAACTATGATGCTGAAGGATGAGGGAACTGGCTGCAAAGTTATACACCTTGTATCCTGTTGGGGTGTTGTTTTTTTTTCCCCTCCTTTTCCATTGAAATAATACTCTTGTAAACCTAAACTCTCTACTCATGAAAGCATTTCCGTATTTTGTGATTAGGCCTTTTCTGCATTCCCTGCCAGGCTTCTGGAAGTCTGAAAAGTGTCAGTACCTGCAGTCATGTAGGAAATAGTATTCATCTTGATCATGCTTGCAAAAACCCCATTCTACCAGAATTATTCTGATCCATGTGATTGTGGTTTGGAACACCTGGAGAATAACTTCTAAAGTTTGTCTTTCTCTGTGCATTGGTTGGACTGAAGTGAGAGTGACTGAAGATAGAAAATTTAGAAGTTTTGAAGGGTTCAGGTGATCTGGAGAAAGGCAGATTTTTTGTCCAAAAGGCCGATGAGTCTAGAAGACAAGCCTCAAGCCCTCTCAGCAGCATGGATTCTGTGCCAGAGAAGACATCTTTCATGTGTTTCCAGTAAACTCTCCTTCAAAGCATTCTGAATGCAAAACTGGGGGTTTACAGACAAATCAAGTTTCCCTGAAGCTTCAGGTTTATTTTCTCACGAGTTTTGCATTTTACTCCATTAGATTCACCCGCATTCCAAAATGTCTGCTCCATATCCTCCTGATTGCTTAGCATATGGCCATTAATTCTCCCTTTGGAGAGAGCCTCTATCTTTAGCTCATTTTGAGCAACAGGGCTCTAAACTGTAAGTTCTGAGAGTGGAAATTTCTCCCTCCCATAGTATTAGTTGCTGAAGACCTATGGCTTTCTCTCCTGAGGCCATATAGCCTATCACCAGGCTCGACAACAATGGACATCTATACGTTTCACCTCTCTGCTTTCTCAGTTAAATGGCTGCCACTTATTCATGATTACAGCCAATATTTATTGTGTACCTATGATAGGCCAGGTACTGAGAAGGGTCTCTGTTAGATAAAGGAATAAATCACAGTGTAGAAAACAGACAGCAAAACAGTCTTGTCTCCCAGATTCTACCTGGACTAAAGCGCCGGTGTCCCAATTCACATGTCAGGTAAAGACTTTTGAAACCACTTAGCCTTGATGGTTGAACCCACTTATTTCAGCTCACAACTATGCTCCAAAAGTATAAAAAATAGTAACCTCATTTTCAAAGAATGAGGCAGAAGTCATAGATATTTTTTATGTGCCATGCCTTCATTCAAGCACAATTTCACTAATTTTCCCAGGTGATTAATTTGATAGAATTCTGGTTGGTGGCATATTTTCTTTCTTGGCACTCCTGGGACTATCTGGACTATGGTTCTCCTACCATAAATCTATAGTAGGAAGTTTGATTAATAGAAAATCATAGATGGCAAATGGACCCAGCAGAGTTCAATGGAGGACACTAAGAAAGGGTGTCTAACTTTTTGTTTTTTTACTATTTCTACCCCAGTGCCTTTGTGTCAGGAATGTAATATATGTATTATATATTATATATTATAATATTATATATAATAATGTATATTATATAATAATTATTATATAATAATATATTATATATTCAGAAGTGTATAGCCAACTTCTGAAACTTCCTGGCTCACCTCAGTCTGTAAAACCATTTATTTAATGAAAATCCTGGACTGTCCTGCTTTATGCTTCAGTTCATGCTTTGCTATTCCCTTGCTTGACCCATTGATGGTGGCACCCTGAGCCCCTTCTGTGATTGTCAGCCCTACCGTCACCAGCCAGTATCCCGGGTATTCCGCTGGTTCTATGGACCATTTGGTTATCACAGAAGAGGGTTTGTGTCCTTCTCACCCGGAGTCAAGCCCCATATTCTTCCTTCTTTAAAAAACCATTACCAAGTCTATTGACAGGTTAGAGAGATACTCACTTTGCTTTTTCAAAAGCTCATCATATTCTTACTTTTCCCCCCCTCTTTCTTGTTCCTCTCTCTTGAGAGAATTACCTTCTATGTTGCTCGAGTCTTCCAAGGATCACACTGTTTTTAGTCTTCCCAATCATCTTTTAGTATGTTTTTGTATATGTTCTTTTAATATATGTAGCTGATCATTAATGTGTTTTTTTGGTTGTGGTTTTTTTTTTTTTTTTTTACCATTTTCAGTGTAGTTTAACAAACACACATGGAGTATGTGCATCATGCTAGGCTTGGTGGCAGGAAGAGTGGAAGATACAAGGGTGACTAAGGCCCCACTGTGGAATCTCTGAAGGAGCCACCTGCTTAGTACAAGAAGGCAACCACATACATCACTTGCTACAGCCTAACACACCAGGAGATCATCAGCACCATGAAGGCCTTGTGGCACAGAAACAAGGGCTTCCTTCCATCTGGAAGGACTGCAGACTGTTTCACAAGTTAAAGATTTGCAATATACATACATACATACATGTATCAAATCATTAGGTTGCATACCTAAAACTAAAGCAACATTATGTGTCAATTATATCTGAATTAAAAAGAAAGATAACATTTCATCTCAGCAGTGTACCAGAATTTTACTAACAAAAGGGGTGGTGGGAGACTAGCAAGCCCAGCAGAAGGGAAGTGAAGGGCAGAGACATTTGGGACAAGAGAACTCAGGTTATATTTTGGAAATGACAAGTCATCTCTTGTGAATGGGGAATAGTCAGGAACTTCCATCAAAAATAAGCCTGGAAAGGGAAATTGAAGTCAAAAGAGCACCCACAGGTTAAATAAGGGAATGAAGAAACAGAGCTCTAGATGGTTCTTAAGCTGCGTTGCAGAGAGAAAATCCCACTAGTATGGCGTGCATTCTGAAAAGCAATTTCACCTTTCTGCTATAGCATATCCAGCTGACCCAAGGCAACAAGAGAGTTCTCCTCTCTGTTTCATCATTTAGCTAACAGTGGCTATCAATTTATTTAAGAGTTTCCTCCAAACATGAAGAACTCAATGTAGCAGTGAGTTTGGGCAGAGAACTGTACAAGGTTGTCACCTTCTATCAATGCATTCTGCTCCCTACATGCTCAGACCTGAAAAAGACTAAGACCTTATGGTCTGTCTGGAAGGGATGGCTCCAAGGCATTGAACTTTCAGGATTCTGAAGATAATATTTATTTTCCTTCATGTCATAAAATATTAGGGAAATAAATAAGAATCCATCTTTATGTTCAAGTTTTTCTCTCTTAGTCTTCCTCTTGGTTTTTTCCCATTTTCTCCCACCAAAAATAATCAGCTATTGAATAAAGTAAACCATGGACAATCTAGAATCTGGAGAGAATAGTAGAGAAAATGCAGCATCTGAATACAGAAGAAAAAAGTGGAATAGATGTTGTAAGCTTCAGAAAAGTGTAGTAAACACTTGCTGGATGGTATGAAGTGGCTCCTACAACTAGGTGGAGATTCTACTCCAGAAGAACCCCAATGAAGCAAGTCTTCTGGTTTTTTGTGTTTTTTTTCTTTTTTTTTTTTTCTTCTGGGTTTTAAACAGGGTGTGATGCTTCTGAGCCTCTGGACCTTCCAGTTTCACTTGGCCTTAGCAATCATAAGCTCTGGACTGCTGCACACTGTGTTATGCTATTCCCTTGGTTGTCTTAGAAGCAGAGAAAGAATCACTTATGAACAAGAATTTTTATTGTTTTCATCACACTAGCTTCAGTTGGGCTATTACAAAAGACTTTCTTTTATGAAATTTCTCTTAGAAAACAATGGATTATAAGATAAGAGGAAATGACCTCAGGCAAATGAAAAAATACTGCTAACTCTGTAAGAAAACTTTGTAGAAGTTTCTCTCAATTTTTGTGTTGTGTCAAACTTCAACCGTGTTCCATCTTTCCTTTCTCCAACTCCAGGTAGCAAAACTGTGTGATGATTAATTTCTCATCTAATATTTATCAGCCTGAATGCGAGTGGATTTATTCCTCCCTCACCTAGATAACTGTCATAATAGAGATGGTTTGACCTCATCTTCTTGAAAGAGCTCCCTCCTTCTAGCCCAGATAAACAAAGCAAAACACCACCATGACCTTTGAGAAGAAACTGATTTGTTGCTTTCTGCCATTTGGAAAACAGAAAGCAGTGTCTCTGCCCCAACTGTTATTGAAACCATAAGCAAGTTTGCAGTGTTCTTTTGGGGGTGAACCAGAGAGTTTAGCAGAAGACTGCACAGAGATGGAAAGGGATTCCAAAATCATTGCCTGAACTTTGCCCTCAGCTCTGTTCCCAGCTCTTTTTCTCTAGGAAAGGAGCTAGCAGGTGGTATGCTATGCAGTAAACCAGGAGCAGGCTGATCACAGCTGTGCATGTTTGGCAAACAAATGTTTAATTTTGGAATTGGTCTCAGGCCAGTTCCACTCAGTGGGGGTGGGGAAAAAACCTGTGGTGGTCGCACGGGGGAAGCAGAACATGTCCATAGATACCAAGATTCTTCACTCCCACGGAGAGACACACAGAATCAGCTTCCGTGTCACTCTTGATGGCTTCTCACCCTTTGTCCCAGGCCCTGATGGAGGAAGAGGGTCCCAGGAGAGAAGAGAAGATCCCCTTCTCAGAAGTAGAAGTCACGAAAAGAGGGAAGTGACTAACCCTCAATGTTTCTCACCATCATCTCTCTTTTACAAAAAGTAGGATTCTGACATCAGATGGAATCTGCAGGCGTGTCTTCCCACCATTGGGAAATTTCAAGTTCTCAATGTGTCACATTCCCAGCTCAGCTCCCAGAAGCCATCTGATCCTGTGGAAGGAACTCAAAGATAATGTCATCGATGACAGGGTGGTTTTTATCCCTCCAACTCTGGGCAGCCTTGGATGGAACATCTAATGTATTGGTGCTTCCATTGCTCCATCTGTACAATTGTTGGAACCGCCATTTTCCCTTTAGATTTCTGAGCATGAGATCTTATAATAGACATAAAAGTGATCTGAAATAAAAGTCCACTTACTCTTTATCTATAAGGGCCCTGCATCTGTGGTGGCATCAACTAAGAAAGGTCTAATAGCATATCATTTGGAATCAGTGATTTGGATTATGGCTTGGAAACAGTATTATCCCAGAAGAGACTAACTAGTAGTGAGAAACCCCACATATGTGAAATTTAAACAACTGGAAAGTGCAAGTAATTGATTGGTAAGATGGGATTCTAAGTCTGAATGTTTTTGTCCCCTAAACATGACGGTATTGGGAGGTGGGCCTTGGGAAGTGCTTATGTCATGTGGATGGAGCCCTTGTAAGCAGGATTACTGTCTTATAAATGAGGCTCCAAACCTAGAGAACAAACATGGATACCAAGCAAAGAGGTGAGATGAATTGGGATGTTGAGATTGACGTATATGTGCTACTACATATAAAATAGATAACTAATGATAACTGTTTTCCCAAGTGGCTCAATGGCTAAAGAATCTGCCTGCAATGCAGGAGACACAGGTTCAATCCCTGGGTCAGGAAGATCCCCTAGAGTAGAAAATGGCAACCTACTCCAGTAGTCTTGCCTGGAAAATTCCATGGACAGAGGAGACTGGTGGGCTACAGTCCATGGGGTTGCAAAGAGTCAGACATGACTTAATTGGCTGAGCACATACAAAAGGAAAACCTACTATATAGCACAGAAAACTCTACTCAATTCTCTGTGATATGGAAAGGAAATCCAAAAAAGAGTGGATATATGTGTATGTTTATCTGATTAACTTGGCTATACAACAGAAACTAACACACCATTGTAACGCAACTATACTCCAATAAACATTAATTTGAAAAAGAGGCTCTAGAGAGTTCTCTAGTCCCTTCCAATCAAGTGAAGACACAAGAAGGTGAAGTTGCCATTTTTGAAAGAAAAAGTGGGCCCTCAATAGACACCCAGTCTATTGGCATCATAATCTTGTACTTCTCAATCTCCATAACAATGAGAAATAAATTTCTTTGGTTTATAAGCTATACAGCCTGTGATATTTTGTTATGGCAGCCCTGATGGGAGGACAACACAGGAGAAGAGAGGAAACTCTCTTTCAGTCCTCTATGACAAGAAACACAAATGTATAAATTGCTGTGAGGATCCAGGAAAAAAAAAAAAAAAAAAGGAATCTCCTGCACATGTTGTGTGGTGGGAAGAAGATGCTTTAGAATTTCCCCAATCTCCGTCTCTCTTTTCATCTTTTTTTTTTTTAATAATCCAACAATAATTGATACCCACAATGAGGATAGAATTTCAGTAGCGATATAAAGTAATTTCTGTGCCATCAAATCATTTATTACTCTAAGGAGAATTCCATTTAGCATAGATCCAAAGCTCAGTTGGTATGTATTTTGCCACCCTAAGAAGTAACCAACATAGATAAACTAACCAGAAAACTCAATTATTTTAAAGAAGTAAAACTAGACATTTTTGCACACCTATAGGAAAACTGCAAGTAGCTATCTTGGGAGAGTTCTACCACAATAAGAGAACAGTCTAATTCTCCATATCCAATTTGCTGGTTTTATAGAATGACTAAGATATTATCATAATGGTGAGTACATGAGAATCACATGTCAATATCATAATCCCAGCCTCTTGGTAAACATTCCATGAAATATCATATCTGGGAGTGAACTTTTTAGGGCCTCTCCTATCTACACCTTTTGCTATGCAAGATAAAGGCTTCAAGCATTGTCAGGCAGCGATGAGTGTACATTTGATATTTGGGGTCACCAAAGGGGTTTCCCTAGTGGCTCAGTAGTAAAGAATCCGCCTGCAATGCAGGAGACCCAGGTTCAAACCCTGGGTCAGGAATATCCCCTGGAGGAGGAAATGGTAACCCACTCCAGTATTCTTGCCTGGGAAACCTCATGGACGAGGAGTCTGGCAGGCTACCGTCCATGGGGTCACGAAGAGTCTGACACAACTAAGCAACTGAGTACACACATACTCAAATTACAATGAAGGATCAACATGTTTATGAGTTGTGTGTCAACTCCCACATCCCCACATACATGTTTTGTGGGGAAATCAGATAATATACATTTTCTGAAATAATCTTGTTCATTTTTTGTTTTTGCCCACTTCCCATCACAGGAATGTAAACTTCCTGATGGGGCTTGGTTTGCTCATCTGTGTCCCCAGTATCTGGATGTTCAAATATAGACTCCTGGTGGAGAATGCAGCCATGCATGCAAATAGAAAAACAGATGAGAGTTTACACATATTTGCTTGAATATACATAAAATATCTCTGAGAGCACCATGCAAACCTGATAGCATTAGTTGATTTGCATGTCAGGAAGGAGGGAGATTTTTCACTATACCCTTTTGTACCACTTGAATTCTGAATCATGTGGTTATAGTAACTATTTAAAACCAAAGGAATAAGCATTTTAAAAATGGAGTGCTCTGTTTTTGTAAACAGAGTTTGGCTGTTTTCTGTTTTATGTGACTCTGTTCTAGATGTTATCATACTAAGTGAAGTAAGTCAAAAAGAGAAAGACATGTATCACAATATCACTTACATATGGAATATAAAAAATAGTGCAAATGAACTTTTACAAAACAGAACTAGACTCACAGACATGGAAAACAAACTTATGGTTACCAAAGGGGAAAGAAAGGGAGGCATAAATTAGGAGTCTGGGATTAACAGATATACACTGCTAAACAAGGACCTACTGAATAGCACAGAGAACTATATTCAATATCTTATAACAAACTATGATGGAAAAGAATAAAGAAGAATACAGACATATACATATATGTTTGTATAACCAAATCATTTTACTATGTACCTGAAACTAACACAATTGTGTAAATTAACTACACTTCAGTAAAAAATAAAATAAAGTTGAAAAATAGAGTGTTTTACTTTTGCAGAGTTTGGTGGCCTCTGGAAGGTACAATTATTTTTTTGTTCTCACTAGTCCTATAAGAGTTTAGTCTCTTTGCTCGTCTAGGGAAGCCCATATCATTCTACACTCTTATGTATTTTACCTCATCATCTTCAAATATTAGTCAAATATAACAATATTAAAAGGCTCTGACCCCCAATTTGGTTTATTCTATACCATGAGAGAAAAAAATCGAATGAGCCAATTATACAGGAAGGATGGAATTGCATAATTAAGAACATTCACGACGGTTTTACAGAACTGCATTAAAACGGTCCATTTTCCTATCATTCATTGCTTTTATTGGACACCATCCTGACTTAATAGAATGGTTCTTCTTAACACTGTTAATTTCTGGAAGGACTCCAAGGCAAATGAAATCTTGATACTCATGTTCTGGGAATACAAGTTGTGAAATACTGGAGGTGGGTAGTTGAGGGGGGAATGTCTTGTTGAAGATCTATTTCACCCTGAAGTGTGACAGGCTGTTTCTTACCTCATCAAGACCTAGTGAATTTATCCCAGTGCTTCTTCCCAGCCTCTAGAAGGATGTTCTCTCACACAACGAGATTCAGACTCCTAACTCTGAGAGGGTATGGAAAGAAACTAAAGCCATACTACACATCAACTATTTCTTGTTTTTTACTGTCGGCATTGCCCACACAGGGAATTGTGGATGAAGGACTTCAGCTTATATAATTATATTAATTATAATTGCATTAAGGATATGAATATAAATAACAAAGTTGGGTTGATCCAATATCTTACTTTAAGAGAAGCCAATGTTTTTTCATAGTTATGGTTGGGGTCATTCTTGCCGGAGGCCAGTGGGGTGGGCTGGCTTGCAGTTCTTCATGTCATTGCTTCTTAAGTGTACAAATAGAAATCCAGCCTAAGTCTCAGAACCCCGGTCTCCTGCCTACCATCCAGTTCTCTGTTCTCTGTTGCATCTTAGGATGTTTAAGGATGATCCTGGCTAATGGAAGATGGGGCAAAAATATCCAAAAAGTTTAGAAAAAACTCATTGTTGAACTCAGGAAATTTTAGAGGAACTAATTACCTAACTGGATACATCTCAATCAGTCTGGGGGAATCATACTAATTTTTACCAAAACATATTTAATATATTTCTGGGTTTATGACATTCCCTAATATATAACAAAAATTTGATTCAGACACTGCTGATTCAAACATTGTGTGTATTTTCAGGTAGAAGTTTCCTTTTTTTCCTTAGGTGGGGAAAGTTTGCTTCCCCAAATAGAAAAGCAAAAATAATTCTAAAACCAGCAGTTACCTTAGTGAATAAACTCCTTTCAAACATTTTCAAAGCACCTATTTACTTAGAAACAACAGATATTCTTGTTTAGAAGACACTTCTGAATAAGAAAGCATCTCACTCAATTCATGTGAAAGAAGCCGCACTGTATTAATTTATGGGAATTCTATAATTAGAAGTTGTCTAAATTATTGCAAATTAATAAGGTTTTATCAAGTTTTACATATGTATTGGGCTTCCCTGGTGTCAGACAGTAAAGAGTCTGCCTACAGTGTGGGAGACCTGGGTTCGATCCCTGGGTTGGGAAGATCCCCTGGAGAAGGAAATGGCAACACATTCCATTATTCTTGCCTGGAGAGCACCATGGACGGAGGAGCCTGGCAGGCTACAGTCCACGGGGTCACAAAGAGTTGGACATGACTGAGCGACTTCAATTTCTTTTTCTTTCTTTTCTTTACATATGTATTATAAGTGGAATCTGCACACAATGGTACTATTTTCAGCTGAGTGCATTGTCAACCTCTCTCTCAAAATTTTCTTCATATCCTGACCACACTGAAACAGAAATAATGAAAAGATAAAATTTCATGATTTTTCTGAACATATATCTAAAGACTACATGAAAATGAAAAAAGAAACTATGGTCATGAGAAGTTTGTTTTACTTTACCTTAGTATTTGGTGTCTAAAAATTCTGGATTATGAACCCTGTCTTTAGGGGTGTCTGTCAAGATATCTAGCAACCAATAAAATCAATGGAACAAATAATGACAACAGGTGCTGGTCTGTGGTTGGTATGTTTGAGTTAGTGCCTACTTAAGAAACACCAATTCTGTATGTCTGGAAGTAGGACTGTGCAAAGACATGGCCTAGTTTCTGACCTTGGCCGGGAACAGCAGCAGTGGCACAGCTCCCCAGGCCTCCCAAGAGGGCAATACATTCCACTTCTTCTCTTTACATACCCAAGGTTAACAAATCACAGACAGGAAAATCGACAAGACCGATGGGCACATAAATATTTGTTTATTAAAATGTGCACGGTGGCCATCCCGTTTAGATGTACAGGTTAATTAAATTGTAGATGCATGTTCTAAGAATAGGACTGATTTCCATGTGCTTTGTGGCTGTGTCCATACATTCAAATAACTCTGAAAAAACATCCTTTTGACTTTAGTCAATCAATTAGTGACCAGTTATTTCAAATTTCTTACAAATTAATATCCTGACTCTGACTGTAATTTTTAAGTATTTGGGATATTAAAACCTCATCTCACAGGACTACTAAAATCAATTTTAGGTTCAATTCAGACAGTTATCATAGAATCTAAGATTTGGAAGAGACTCCAGAATTATTGGGGCTTCCCAAGTGGCACTAGTGGTAAAGAACCTGCCTGCCAATGCAGGAGACTCGAGAGGCATGGGTCCGATCCCTGGGTCAGGAAGATCCCCTGGAGTAGGAAATGGCAACCTACTTCAGTATTTTTGCCTGGAGAATCCCGTGGACAGAGGAGCCTGGTGGGCTACAGTCCATAACTTCTCAAGGAGTTGGACATGACTGAAGTAAGTTGGCATTCACTCCAGAATCATTGAATCCCACTTTCAATCCTTTATAAAAATCCTTTCTCCCAGATTCTTGTTAGTCTCTGATAACTTCCAGCTGTGAGGAGCTTACTATCTATCTTGAATATTTTTCTAATTAGCAACTTATTTTACTCATTCCAGCTGTACATTGCTTTTAATTTGGGAGATTTTGTTGGTTGGGTGGGTATATTGTTACATTTTGCTCACATTATTTGAGCTTGTAAAATGACGTCTACAGGTGGAAAATTACATTAAGTAATGACTACTTTCCAGCTTGTTCCCAGTGGGGGGAATAAGAATAAAAATTTCTTCAGAGCACATTTTTTCATATTCTCTGGGGAAGTCCAAGTCTGCAGTGCATGCAAAGTGGTGAAAAGGAAGAAAGAAGGTCAGAGATCAACAAATCAATTATAAATGGGTATTTATTAAATAACTATTAATGTTCTCAGAATGCATTAGCAGCTCAGTGGAAAATGGCCTTTAGCATTTAGTGATGGGTTTAAAACGATTCACTAGGATAGTTTGGATACCTGGAGTTCTGAACAGAATCTTGAAAAACAGCTAAGGTCTGGAGAGGTTTAAAGGGAGGAAAACAATTATATCCTGGAGTCCTGTGACTCCAGGGTGTGAGAAATTGAATATAGAACCTGTGGAGAAGAGAGAGGAAATGAACTTGTCCGAATAGAGTGGATTGAAGAGTGAAGAGACAAGCTTACTGCCCAGAACAAGGAAAAGGCCTGGCATATAGCTAACCAAGGTCACTGAGCCTTCCAGGAGATGGAAGGGAAATGCCTTTAATGAGTAAGCATTCTGACATCACTTGTTTTAGAGATGGGATAAAAAATACAAGACATGACTCACCCTTCTTGGTAAATTCACGAAATTAAACACAGACGAGAATTGTCTCTACATGCCCATTCTATTCCTTATAAAGACAAAAAAGAATGATTCTAAACGTGGTCATGGCCAAATAATGCAAGGACTCTGGAGATTTATCTCAACCAGACTTTCTCTCAGAGGAACAAGCTACACATATCATCCACACATTTATGTCCCTAACTAACATTTTTTTTGAGTAGCATTTCTAGTCTCAATGTCACTTTAATGTGAAATACAGTACAGCTAAAGGGTTCAGGGAATAAATACCCAACTGTAAGAAAAGTACATTCATTGAAACACTGGGGAAACTCTAGTCGTTGACCAAGTAACACGATTTATACATTAATCTAACTGCATGAACTAACATTCAAGCATTTTTCTTACTGGATTACAATTTCAGCCAGGTTCTGATTACTCAAGGTAATCCACTTTTAGAGTGTAATTTAACCTGCATGTGCATAGCCTGTTTTGTGTGTACACGTCACCTGTATTTTGCAGTAATTGGACCACTTCCACAGAAGAACAGAATGCCTAAGACCCATTTATCAGATATGACAGTTCTTCTGTTGTTATCACTCCTTGTCCAATATGACAACCCACAGGGATTTAGCAAAACATAAAGATTTATCACCCGATTCCCCTATTCACGGGCACTTGGATATTTTGATTTTCAGTTTTATGTCAAGACATCTTCCTTCATTATGTGCCATGGATGAGGCATTTGTGCTATGCCTCCTACACATGAGTTTTTTTAGGTTTTAGGCCTTCTCTATACCTTAAAATATGAACTGTCATGGGCAGTGTTCGGTCTATTTATCTCTGAATTACTGCCCCTCACATTAGAGTTTCCATCAGTTGAATAGAGGGGGAGAGATGGCTGCTTGTTTGCCCTCAGGAAACAAATGTCTGAAGCTGAAACGCTCTTAACAGCAAGGGCTGAAGCCAAGCAAGGGAATAGTGTAGCGATGGTAACTAAGACAACTGAAGTGTGGAGTTGGGTAGGTGACACTCTCAGGCATCAACCATCTTTCTCAACTCATCCGTGGCCCTGTCCCCCCTAACTCACATCTTCCAAACATACACAGGGTCAGGAGAAGATAAGTATAAGATCTGGTTTACTGATTCCAGCCAGCACAAGACCCATTTAGATAAAACTACATTTTACAGCTTCACAAAAAGGAGATATTCTTACATGCAAAAATGTTGGGTAAAACATAAACAAGTATTCACCCAGGGCCTCTGAACGCCTTCTGTTCCACTGGGAGTTTTCATTGACATGTCTCCCCAATTATCCTTTAAGCTGAATTTTTAACCATTTAACTTGTCCAAAACTCTTTACATACTGGCCAAGGGAATATTTTGTCCCGGTGGTTGATACTTTACCCTAAAATGAAGTAAACCTGGCTACGGAGAGGATGCAATTTATGCTGCCTGCCACACTGCCTGGTTGGGTGAGATTTTCAGTTAAAGTCACCCCTCCCTCACTTCCGTTTTGCCCCAGGGAAGGGAGATACATAGGCATTCAGGCCTGACAGGTAAGTGCTTGCCACTTATAAAATCCAATAAATAAATCCTAAATAAATATATCTGCAAATCGAAACCATTTTGAGCTACTTAACCGAGTGCATATCTAGTCCTTTGTACACATATTTGTACAAAGTGTTGCCTGTAATTTTAAAGATGCTTGCCTCCGGGAGGTTTCGTTTTTCCATTGAAGTCCCCTTGATTTACTGTACGCAATATGTTACAGCTTCCTTATTTGCTCCTTTGGGACAGTTACTGACAGTAAATCTCTATTAAAATATTCTTCCATATGGTTGCATGAAAATTTTATTGCTGTGAGCCTGGGGCTGAAGGTCACAGCTGAGTAGCTGCAGTTAAGTATTGCAGTCTATGGACTCGGAGGTACATCTGTTCTGGGAGCTGGAGTAAAATTAGAATTTTACTGTCAATAGCATTTCTCCAAAACTAGTTACATTTGTTTACTGTGGCTGGCTGGGTCTTTTCCTCTACAGTCCCTGAAAAGCATGCCATCTAGCCCAGCAGCCATCACTTTCAGGTTGGAAGTTTTAATACAGAATTTGTTGAACCTGAAGGTCATCTGAGAAGTCCCTAATGGATATTTCATTTACGATACATGAAAATTTAATTTTATCTTGTCTAATTTGAGTCTATTGCTCACTCACATTGGCTTTAGCCATAACTCATTGTTGTTCTAAACACTTCTTGGAAAGCAGATTGCACAAACTTAATAAATGCTACCAAAGGATAGTTTTTAATCTGCATCTCCAGAGTTAATGAGGGAAGACCCAAGTAAACAAGTTTTCATTGCTTTGAACAGCTGATTGGAAAGGGTGAGGTGGATTGGACGTCATTCACCTGGGATCAGGGTGCTGTTAGTTCGGGGGTTAGATAGTACTGTGCTCAGTCACCTCAGTCGTATCCAACTCTATGTGACCCCATGGATGATAGCCTGCCAGGCTCCTCTGTCCACGGGATTCTCCAGGCGAGAATACTGGAGTAGGTTTCCATTTCCTCCTCCAGGGGATCTTCCCAACCTCGGGATCAAACCCTGTGTCTGCTCCATTGCACTCAGATTCTTTACCCACTGAGTCACCTGGGAAGCCCTCATCCTTAAAAATATTGGGAAAGCTGAACAGTGTGCTACCTAGTCTAATTCAAATCTAGCCCAGCCTCTGGCATGTCAGAGCAGTGTAAGTCACAAGGAAAAAACCAGTCCAAGAAGTTCCATGACTTCACAAAGCTCACCAGCAGCTTCACCACAGCCTTCATCCAAAGACTGGTTGATCAGTAGCTTTGGAAATTTGAGTGACTCTGTATCAAGGTTCTTCTTTGATATTGATTAATTTCCAACCTATTTCTGAGATCTGATTATCTTCTACTATTTCCAGAAATTTAGTGAAATGTTCAAGAAAAAAATTTTTTTTTGAATTCTCACATTTAAGGATAAATCACTATATTGAACTTTCAAGAGACATTTGAGGAGTATCCAAGGAAAAGGAGAGGAATAGGCTTTAGAGGAAAGTAATAACATTTACTGAGTGCCAACTATGTGCATGACTAAGGCTTCTCAAAGTACTCCCTCATAATTCTCCCAAGATCCCTATGAGTTAGGCACAGTTATCCTCCCCGTTTTACAAATGGCAAAACAATAGCACAGAGAGATGAAGGAATTTGTTTAGTCACATTGCTAGTAAACAGAACTGTTAACCATTATATTCACCTGCCTCCTCTATGGATAACATGGTGGAGAAAACATTGAAAGTCACAAATGATTCCCCAATGGCAAACCAGGCTTTAGAGAAAAGTGCGGATCCCGCTGTTTTGCCTCAGGATGTAGTCTAAGTCCATTCTCTTTGTCATTTATGATGATAAGGATTGTGCTTTTGACACCCAGCAGTGAGAATAGATATGGAACCAGCTAACCTTTGAAGCTATAATAGTATTTTCACAAAATATATAGTGAAGCAGAAGAGGTCAACTTGATGGATCTGATGAACTAGGTTGAGTTCTCTCCCTGCTAAGAATTTGTTCTTTATAAACAGAAATCTATTTCAGAGATACAGGTACCACAGACTAAATCTCAGCCTCACCCCTCATATTTCCACTTTGCACTTCCCCCCACCAACACAAAGACACACAGACACACACACACACACAGACACACACACACACACAATAGCTGGGCAAAAGGAAAACTGGGTGCTTAGAAGGTTGAGGAGAAAGATGCAGTGGTTGTGAAAAGAGATAAATCCATAAGGTAAATATGAGCTAAAAGTCTTCAAGGGCCAACAGTTTGGACTTTAGAAAAGATCAAATGTTTTTGGCAGAGAACCAGAGGCAGAACCAGGATCTGGGCACAAGACAAAGGCATCTAGTGGTAAAAAGGTGCAATTTGTTGTTATTCTGTTGCCCTGTCATGTCTGACTTTTTGCGACTCCATGGACTACAGCACACCAGGCCTCCCTGTCCTTCACCATCTCCCCGAGCTTGCTCAAGCTCATGTACATTGAGTTGGTGATGCCATCCAACTATCTTGAGCTTTCTCATCCCCAGCTCCTCCTGCTTTTAATCTTTCCCAGCATCAAGGTCTTTTCCAATGAGTTGACTCTTCGCATTAGGTGGCCAAGGTAAATGGGGCTTCAGCTGCAGCATCAGTTCTTACAATGCATATTCAGGACTGATTTCCTTCAGGATTGACTGGTTTGATCTCCTTGCAGTCCAAGGGACTCTCAAAAGTCTTCTCCAACACCACAGTTCAAAAGCATCAGTTCATTGCTCAGCCTTCTTTATGTTCCAACTCTCACATCCATATATGACTACTAGAAAAACCATAGCTTTGACTAGGTGGGCCTTTGTTGGCAAAGTAATGTCTCTGCTTTTTAATATGCTGTCTAGGTTTTTCAGAGCTTTTCTTCCAAGGAGAAAGTGTCTTTTAATTTCATGGCTGCAATTATCATTTGCAGTGATGTTGGAACCCAAGAAAACAATCTGTCACTGTTTCCATTGTTTCCCCCATCTATTTGCCATGACGTGATGGGATTGGATGCCATGATCTTCATTTTGTGAATGTTGAATTTTAAGCCAGCTTCTTCATTCTTCTCTTTCACCTTCACCAAGAAGCTCCTTAGTTCCTCTTCACTTTCTGCCATAAGGGTGATGTCATCTGAACATCTGAGGTTATTGATACTTCTCCCAGCAATCTTGATTCCAGCTTGTGTTTCATCCAACCCAGCATTTTGCATGATGTACTCTGCCTTTAATTTAAATAAACAAGGTGACAATATACAACCTTGACATACTCCTTTGCCAATATTGAACCAGTCCATTGTTCTATGTCTGGTTCTAGCTGTTGCTTCTTGACCTGCATGCAGAAAAACTGTACAGGAGATTGCTAGGAGTAGTCCAGAGGCATCAGTGCCTCAAATGGGTAGCATGTTCATCTGGCTTAGAGGATTAGAGATATGTTTTTTTTTCCATAAAAATTCTTGAAACTCTTTTTTGAAATAATTGTAGAAGTTGCCAAAAAGAAAAAAGAGTTTCCAGATATCTTTTCTCCACTTTCCCCCAATGATAACATCTTACATGAGTAAGATGATCAAAAAAAGGAAATTGGCATTGATACCATATTTTTAACCATGCTATAAGAACTTCTTTGTATTTCATCAGAACAAACAGTGTTTGGAGCACTCTTTCTGGTGCCTAATGCAAACTGTGCGGGGGGTTGAACTATAGTCTCTGGGGTTCAAGTGTCTTCAGTTTATTGACAAAAGCTGAAGACCAGTCACATACTGCTTGATGTACAATTTTGTGACGAGTATTTGGAAAAGCTGTTATCTGATTCAGTTGCTTGACACAGGAAAAGTATGACACAATTACACATCTCTGAGCACCTTTTATTTTACTTAAGCACACAGACCAAATCTGGGGTCTTTGTGTCTTCAAATTGCATAGGATGTACAATAGTGAAGGATTTCCAGGAAGGTTTTTAGTGGGGAAGATGTGGGAATTGGGGAGTTTTCTTTCCTGGCCTCAAAGAACACAACTGGAATCTTTGAACAGCTTGAATTCTGAAAATACTATTTAGAGCTCACCAGGGTATTTATGTATGTGTTGATAACTTAAATGCTGCTGCAGCTATTTAGTCACTAAGACACGTCCAGCTCTTTGCAACCCCATGGACTGTAGCATGCCAGGCTCCTCTGTCCATAGAATTTCCCAGGCAAGGATACTGGAGTGGGTTGCCATTGCCTTCTCCAGGGAATCTTCCCGACCCAGGGATCAAACTCACATCTCCTGCACTGGCAGGTGGATTCTTTAGCACTGAGCCACCAGGGAAGCTCAGATAACTTATATAGAATCCCTCAAAAACTTTGAGCTTTTGTCTATTCTTTTCTTGGTAATTATAGTTTTTATTAAGATACTAAGTAGAAACCAACTATTAGATACAGGACTGATTTCTACATTGTTAGGTTTGTCCCATTCTGAGGGAGCTCGTGTATATAGGTGTAATAGGGCAGAACAAATCTACCTCTATTCCATATCAGATCTGTTTCTTTATATTCTATTACTTCTGCTCTGAGTTAAGAAATTTGCTTATAGCCTGAAACATAAAGGATAGCCCATTCTCAAGGCTCTGACCTTTAAAGGTATAACACTTTTCCATTCACATAGAGATAAAAAGTTGTTGAACAGAGAATAACATTTGTCTTGTTGGGGGTTTACAGGAACATCATGATCTGACTTATGTGGACCACTGCAAGAACCAAGGATTCCAACACCAAGAAGTTTGCAACAACCAACCACACCACCCCTCCCTCATCTTGCTTTTGAAAATGCTTTGCTGAAACCCTTCAGAGAGATTGAGGTTTGGGGAGCATGAGCCACCCGTTTTTCTTTCATGGCCCTGCAATAAACCTTTCTCTGTTCCAACTCTAGTGTTCTGGTATTGTCTGGCCTCACTGGGCATCAGTAACATGAACTTATGCTCAGTAACATTACTGTATACATAAGGTCAGGATTTGTCAATAACTGGATTCATGATAGGGGGGAATGATCTTTTTAAAAACTTTTACTGTGTCTTTATCTAATTTTTTTTTTGTAAACTGGAAGTCATTTCAAAGTACTTTATATGAAACATAAGCGCTCTAAAAGAAATGCATAAAATGATTATAGCTGTGTCCTGGAGAGTGAAAGTTAGTCTCTCGGTGTGTGTCCACTTTAAATTCTATTATTTAGGAGTAGATGCAGTAATGCTAAGTAAATACATATTTACTAACTACCCATACGCCCATCCACACATGGGTACCACACACATTGCAGAAATGTGAAACGAACAGCAGGCTGGCTCCCCTTCCACTCAGCTTGTGCCATGAAGCTCCTTCTATTTGCTTATTTGAGAAGGGGGAAAAGATCATTTTAAAGTTAAATTGCCTGGTGAACCCATCTATCATTTGCAAAAAAGTAATGAGCTGGAGCCGGAAGCCTACGTCTCCACTTTCTTCCTCTTTCTCATGGCCAGGATGTAAGAAATAAAAAGCCATTTTTCTTGATGTGTGATCAAACGATGGATTAAGACTTGCCAGGCGCTGGTGATCAATTGTCTGATAATATGTGACAGATCTTGTCAGATTGACGAAAAGGTACCCCAACCCATAGGGAGAGAAGGCTCTGAGCTGTGAAGGTGCTTTCTTAAGCAATTGCCTGAGAAGCAAAGACCTCTGTGATATCAATTATCTTCTGTATCAACACTAAACAGGATTTTCACGATGAGAGCTGCCACTGTGGGTTGATGTGTGTAAGTTAATAACTAATTAGATGCATTTCAGTAATCACTTCACTTTAATTGGTTTTGTATCTTATTTTTCAAAGGAGGAAGGTATAGACTTGTCCTAATATTTTACCCTAATAATGTTCCACAACACATGAAATGAATTCCCCTCAGCTCTCCCCCACATTCTGACAGGCCAATAAAAATAGTATTAGGTGATTAAATAAAGAAAAAAAATTAAAGAAGCAGACATAATGATACACGGTAATAACAAGCAGCTGGCAGGCTCCTGGGTGAATCTGCCACCTGATGGCTCACCCCAGGATCTGGGCAAAGCCTCCAGCAATATCTTCCTTAGCAGGATCCACACTTCGCAGCAGTCCCTCTTCTGGGGAGGGGCGGAAAAGGGAACCATAAGGAAACATATCGTTTACATCTTTCACAACAGTTTCAAACTGGCACATGAATATCCACTCATCTCTGGCCCTGGTTTAAGAAAATGAGAGGAAAAAACTTCAAAATCACCTGGACTTATTTGGGAGCTGAGGGAAAGTATAAATCAAGGTTAGATTTCCCTTTTTCTTTTTCACTTAGTCCCAGATTTGGGGAGAAAAGCTTTATTTTTACATGAAGCCCAAGAAAGGACTGAAATTGGTTTCAAATTCCTTTTTAGTGCAGACAAGGAATCTGGCGACTCAGCATTTTCTCCCCGTTTTGCTGGTGAGGACAGTGTGCTGAAGCAATTCTTCCTGTGTAAACAAGCCATCTCCCCATGTGAGAGACATTCACATTTGGTGTTTCAGATTCAATCTGAGGAAAGCTATGGCTGAGTCTCTATGTTGTGCAGAGAAAAGTAGGGGGCAGGTAGAGGGTAAATGTTCAGAAGAGGAGGTTAACACTGAAAATTCAAATCTATCAGTCATGAGGGACTAGAATCTGAAACAGACGCATCTCATGACAACTGAAAAATCTTGTATGCACCCATTCATTATATATATACATACATACATGTATATACATATACATATATGCATGTATGTTTGTGTGTATATGTAGACACATCTCATGACAACTGAAAAATCTGGCATGTACCCATTCATTGTAAATACATACATGTATGTATGTATGTATATGTAGGGCTTCCCTGGTGGCTCAGTCATAAAGAACCCACCTGCCAATGCAGGAAAAGGGGGTTCCATCTCTGGGTTGGAGAGATCCCCTGGAGAGGAAAATGGTTACCCACTCCAGTGTTCTTGCCTGGGAAACCCCATGGACAGAGGAGCCTGGTGGGCTACAGTCCATGGGGTTGCAAAGAGTCAGATATGGCTGAGGGGCTGAACAACAACAATGTGTGTGTGTGTTTTTGCGTGCATGTGTGTGTGCTTCCTATGTGTCAGAATCATGCTAGGCCCTGGGGATTCACAGATGACTCAGGCAGAGCCTTGCCTTCTTGGAGTTTGAAATGGAGGCACATTAGAGATGATTTAGCCCAAAGCTTTTGTGTTTGATAAACTGAATTCCAGGGAGCTAACTGGAATTCTTTAAGAAGGTGGGATAACTAGAGAAATTTAAGCAGATATGCTCTATCCCATCTCCATCACCTACCCACTATCTTATCCAACGATCCCATTCTGGTCTTTTTATATAGTGGGATTCCCTGTTAGTCTTCCTTTTTCAAAATAAAAGAGTCCTACTAAAAAAGGAACATGAGGGGAGAAAAGAGAGAGCAATCCAACTTTTTATCTTTTGTAAAGAAAATTTAAGTTTTGAAGATGAGAAGCATTTTGTGACATATTTGGTGACAATCTGGGGAGTCCTGCTGGCCCGTGGTCAAGATGTCACAATGGGTTGCCCAGGAGGCCAGTGTAGCCTGCCCTCTGCCACCTGCCACTTAATCTTTTTGGGAGGCAGAGCTTGCCCACCTGTGAAGAAAGAGGCTTGGAGGCAGGTGTCAGCAGCATGACCTCCCTCCGACAGAACAGAAGCAGGAGCTGCATTCCTGTCCTATTCACTACGGAAGCTTAGGGACGTCTTGGTTTACCAGTTGATTTCTGTTTTTCATCTTAGGTTTTCATGCATAGGAGAGCATCTTGCTCTAATCATAAGAAATGTTTGGGAGCTCCTCTGGACTCCAGAGTATTTGCTTGTATTCTGAAGGACATCAACTCTTATTACCAAATTTATCATGAAGCAGGGTTTGAGACTCTTAAGACTCCAGTGATGATCAGGGTCAACATGATAAAAGGCAAAATTGTGGCAAAGTGTTGACTCAGTGAACTAGAGGGTGGGAGAGTGGTGAGAAGTCAAGTTCTAGTCAAAGAGCACAGATGAAATTGATTCATAACAAAATTTGAGTCATGCAAAATTAGTATATTCCAGGGATCTTCAGTACCATATCATGCCTATATACATAACAATACTGTATAGTATACTTAAAAATCTGTTAAGAGAGTAGATTTCATGTTTAGGGTTCTTACCAAAGTAAAACCCATCAAGGACAGGTAGGAGCACTTTCCTCTCCCTCTGCTATGGATGGCAGGCATGAGTCAGAAAGTGCTCAGCCTTGGTTTGTCTGGTTTGAGAACAGAAATCACCCTGACCCTTGGGCATTCTCTGTAGACAACCAGGAGCTTCTACATCAGCCAAGGCAACTTGGCCGTTTCAGTCCTGCCCACTCCCTTTCTGGCTGGTATCATGCAAAGGTCCAGCCCCTTTTTTTTCGTTCTTAACATGAATTGTTCTTGTCTTATCAAACTTTGAACTAGAACACCCATTCTTATGTCTATCCTAGAATTTTAAAAAATATTTCAAGGATGAAATCCCCAAGGTAAGATACTACCATTCTGAGAAATTGAAGGAAAGAAGAGGATGAGCCTGAGATATTGTGAAGCCAGTACAGGAGATTAAAGAGGTGAAAGATGTTTTCGCAGGGCCTAAGACATTGCATTCAACCCTTTAATAATCATTTGTTAATTGAATGAATGAAAGCTGAGCATAAGAAGTTGGATTTTATCAAACTATGATTAGGGATCACAGATCTTTAAACCTTGTATTTGAACATCCAGAAAATTTCCCAGATGAATACAGTGACTCCAGCATATGTCTAGCATCAGAGGTATGGTCAGGGAAATAGAAATATCTGAGATAAGTTGAAATATAGTTCCTGTGGAGTCCCCCTGTACATCCGTTTCCCTTGCCCTATAAATACTACATCATGATGCCAGAATCTGGTGGAAAGGAGCATTTGGATGGCTTTTTCAATAAGAAATTGTAGAAAAGGATGAATTCCTGAGACATTGATCATATTGAGAGAACTAGGAACTTGCCAGGATGTTAATATAAATGACCTTGGAAAAGAAGAGAAATTGGTATTGAGCATTTGCCATCTTCCCAAGACACAGTTCAAGCGGATTTGACGTAAACTTATAGAAAGACAATTTAATTGAAGCCTTAGAATAAGCAAAATCCAGTAAGATTCTCAGTTTAACAGAAAAGAAGTTCTGATTAAATTTGTATTCATTTATTCTCTTGAGAGCTTGTATGGGCATTTCCACAAGATCAGAGGCAAGCTGATCCCTTCCCTTCTGCAAGGCTCAAACTGAAGCAGAAAGGAGAGGAAATTGGTATGTGGGTGGGTGCTAAGCCGCTTCTATCAAGTCTGACTCTGTGTGACTCCATGAATTGTAGCCTGCCAGGCGCCTCTGTCGGTGGGATTCTCCAGGCAAGAATACTGGAGTGGGTTGCCATGCCCTCCTCCAGGGGATCTTCCTGACCCAGGAATCGAACCTGCGTCTCATGTCTCCTGCATTGGCAGGCAGGTTCTTTACCACTAGCTCCACCTGGGAAGATAAGTGTCTTTAATTTGGTGAAAAGAAAAAAGCAGATTTTGGTATTGGATAAATTAGGATGAAGAACGGTCACATCCATATACTGAGATTATCTGTAAATAGTAAAAGGTCAGAGCTTTCACAGACACATTTTCTTTGAAACAAAATGTTTCTACTTCTGCAACAGGAAGTGAGCTATTTGGAGATTTCAAAAGAAAACTTATCAGGCTTCATGTAAATTCAGTATTAAGGGGTCCTTAATTCTCAGGGGTCCTCCAGCCAAATGACTCAACATTGTTTTACAGACAAGAAAACATAGGCTTTGAGAGACAGATGAACACGTTTCAAAATTAGTGGCCTAACAGTGGCAAGAACTTATTGATGCACCCTCACTGGTACTCTTTTCTTCATGTGATTGCCTTAGTAAAATTCATGAAATACTTAAACTCTGTGTTATGTATGTTCGCCTTGATTTGAGCACCATGGGAGACTAGGAGACAGATGATATCATATGTGCTCACAAGGAAATGTAAACCTCATTGGGAAGAAAAGACATACAACACTATTAGAAATAGCCTTACATGGCAATTCATGTGCCAGGATTAGTGCTGGCACTAATCCCACTATGTATTAATTGATATTTGATTTTCACAATAGTTGTGTAAGACAAAGAGACCCATTTGACAGAAATTGAAGCTTAGGCTAAGTGATTTGCTCCTGGTCAAATAGCTACTATGGTGCAGAAATGTAATTTGAAGTTGGTACTTACTTAAAATTAAGGTCCCTCCTGCTATATCTTGCTACATTTCACTCTTGTAAAACTCTTGGTTTTTCATTAACAGACATAAGAGGCACAATAATCAGTCATCTCTAGAATCTGTTGTCATAAAATTGATAAGGTGAAATAATTTTTTAAGCATTTGAATTCAGCAAAGCCACCGTTTGAGGAGTGAAAGATACTTGAAAAAATCTGCTGGTTTCACTAACTTGTGCATTACTTGACAGGTGTCAAATATCATGGAGACAGAGCCTCAATCATTTTACTGAATTCCTGCAGAATCAGAATATTCTGAGGACTGTTTATTAGTCAGTATTAAACCAGAGCATCATTGCAGAACTCATGGGAAACTCATGAATAGTGAATGTCATGTCCCCCCCCCCCTAAAAACAGGGACTTTTTTTAGGTTGCCAGATGTGTTTTCTAAAACAGTGAGGGATCACTATAAAAAGGGGGGAGATGTACTACAAAAATGGGCATGATTCATGAACAAAAATGATAATAAAGGAAATAGGTACATTAAACCACAGCTCTGCAACTCTAAAACTACAATGTTAAGAGTCAGCCAAACACAATCTACAATAAATAGTTTGAGCTAAAATCTAAGCCCATGCATTAAAATATACTATAGTCATAAAAGAAAATTAAAAGAAATACATTCTTATTGTAAATAATACTATGAGATTTTGCACTTAAAAAATTAAGGCTAAAATATCATGCTGCAAAAATAGTCACATATAAAAATGCAAGCCTTAATCACTGAGAAATTCATGACATTTTAATTTGCTTTCCAAAATTACCCAAGAGATTTTTCTCAGTGAGAACAAAACACATGGTTAAATTATTGTATCTACTCACCAATTTATTATTGTTTTGTTTGTGGCTTGTTGGATTATTTTTTGGCTTCACAGAAAGCCAAAACTAGTTTGGAAATAAGCTCTCCAAAAATACTAAGCTGGAGATGAAACCAAGCATGGAAAACGTTGGCTTGTAGAATGTGATTATGAATCACTAAAGATGATACCAGAAATCCACATGAAATATCCACCCTAGAAACAAAATGGAGATATGAAATGCATGAGCTGGAAGAGCATATCTAGTGTCACAGTTATTGAGAGTCAGACAACACCAGAGAGAAAAAGAAACCAGGGTAGAAATTACTGCAGCTTCTGACTCCTGGTGCAAAATGGAATGAAGTTCCCAAAGATAGGGAATTCAAGAATTATATTTATATATTCTGGGGTTTACCAACTGGAATTCTTGAGCTACATTGGAATTTGCTTTCAGACTAGATTCAAGCAGTCAACTTGCATTTTCTTAGCAATAGTAACCCAAACAGGACATCTTGATGCAGTTTAAAGTGGTTAAGTTAAAATAGTTATTTCCTCAAAAGAGGAATACAGTCTTTGGCCATTGTTTCATTCCTCAGCCTTTCTAGAGGATGACTCCTTAAACTTTTATTTTTATATCTTCTTGGTCAGTTCAGTTGCTCAGTATGTCCGACTCTTTGTGACCCCATGGTCTGCAGCACACCAGGCCTCCCTGTCCATCACCAGCTCCCGGAGTTGACTCAAACTCATGCCCATTGAGTCGGTGATGCCATCCAACCATCTCATCCTCTGTCGTCCCCTCCTCCTCCCGCCTTCAATCTTTCCCAGCATCAGGATCTTTTCTAATGAGTCACTTCTTCTCATCAGGTGACCAAAGTATGGAAGTTTCAGCTTCAGCATCAGTCCTTCCAATGAACATTCAGGACTGATTTCCTTTAGGAGGGACTGGTTGGGTCTCCTTGCAGTCCAAGGGATTCTAAAGAGTCTTCTCCAACACTGCAGTTCAAAAGCATCAATTCTTGGTAAAGATGTGTTGAAAGCACCTGCTAAAAATTTTATTTAGAATCTAAAACTCTAAAGCTTGATAACTTGATTTTTAAGCATCTTCAAAATGTTCCCAAGTCAAAATTATGGCATAAGAATGTCTAGGTCAAAAAGTTATATGCTTTTTCAGAGTATAAAAGCCAAATGCTATTTAACAAAATATGTGCTGTAAGATCTGTATGAAGAAAACTGCAACTCTGATTAGAGATATCAAAGAAGAATTAAATAAATAGAGAGATATTACACAATCATTTGTAAGAAAACAACACTGTCAAGATGTCAGTTCTTCTAAACTTTATCTGCAGATTCAATGCAATATACAATCCCCTTCAAAAGACCAGTTAATTGTTTGTGGAGTGTTGAGAAACTAATTCTATGATTTGCATGAAAAGGTAAAAGGTCCAGAATAGCTAATTCATTATTGAAGGGTAAGAACCAAGTTGGAGGACTATACCACTCAAGAGCTACTGTAAAACTTCAGTGAACAAGACAGTAGAGTATTGCAAAAGAACAGACAAATAGATCAGCGGAGCTAAATGGTATGATAAGCTAATCTTTGACAAAGTAACAAAGGCAATGCCATGGAGCAAAGATAGTCTTTCCAACAAATGGTGCAGGAACAGCTGGACATGCACATGCAAAAAATGAATCTAGACACAGACTTTACACCCTTAACAGAAAGTAACTCAAAATGGATCACACACTGAAATGTGAAACACAAAACTATAAAACTAGACGATAACATAGGAGGACCCCTGATTGGTCTTGGGTATGGTGATGACTTTTTCATACTACAGCAAGGGCACAATCCACAAAAGAAATAATTGATGAGCTAGACTTCAAAATTTAAAGCCTGCTCTGTGAGAGACAATCCAAAGACAGTGAGAAGACAGGCTATAGAGAGATATTTTCAAAACATACATCTGATAAGGAACAGTTATACAAAGTATATAAAGAACTCTTAAAATTCAACAAGAAAACAAACAGTCTGACTTTTATATTATATTTTATATTTTATTTTTTATTGAAGTATAGTTGACTTGCAATATTATATTAGTTTCAGGTGTACAACAAAGTGATCCAATATTTTCAGGGATTATACTACATTTACAATTATTATAAAATATCAGCTATATTCTTGATACTGAACAGCCAATTTTTAAAAGGGGCCAAAGACCTGGACAAGCATCTTACCAAAGAAGATGCACAGATGGCAAACAAGCATATGAAAAAATATTCAGTGTCACATATCATGAGGGGATCGCACTTTATTTTATTTTATTTTATTTTTAGATAGTGGAGTGCAGTTTATTACACTGGCAGGCCCAAGGCAGAGTCTCCTCTCAGCCAAGGTCCCCAACCAGCATTATATGAAAATCTTTTATACCCCATGTATACGTGTCCAAACCCACCAGCCCAAATCCCTTTAGGCTTACAAAGGAAGGGTAAATACAATCACAATAACCCAATCATTCACGTGTTATGTGTTCAAACAGTTAGTAATCAATAAGCCCGGCGGTTACATTCCAACCAGTTAATAACCGATAAGCCTGTGGTTACATTCCGATAGATACTGTCTGGAGGCAGGGGTGATTAGTGTCTTCCCTGCCCACAGGGGGGTCTATCCTTCCATTGTCATTCCCACAGGCGCTAAGCACAGAGTTCAGAGTCCACTGGAGAGGTGGCCGCGCATGACCAGCACGGACGGGCCTGAGATGGAGTTCAGACCCTGTGAATTCCTTCTTCATTCCCCCCTCTTGATGCTGTTAGTTTCCATAGCGAGCATCATTTATTGAGATATATTGTATGATCAAGACTACTATCCACCAGTAATATTTTCATGTTAAATGTCGATACCCACCAGGGGAGTCTGTCCATTACCCAACAGCTGGAATTTCGTGCCCACGAGGTTAAGACGTTGTCCTGTGCAGGAGCAGTGGTCAGGTTCAGAATTGCGCTGGTGAGGCCGAGCAGCAGGAGTCTCCATCCTGTAGAGGGCTCGTCCGGGACCTTGTTTTCTTCTTCCTTCCTAGAATGATCTTGGCTTCCCGTGGGTCGGTGGGGTCCTTCTGGGTGGTCCACTCGGCGTCCTCCGCGTCAGCGTTGTATGCCTTCTTTGCTCTGGTGTGATGGATCCAAGGGGCAATGCCTGCAACTTTAACTGTAAAACAACATAAGGGCCCTTTCACCGAAGGGCTAGCAAATCATGTTTCCAATCTTTGACCCATACTTGGTCACCAAGTGTAAACTCATGAATCTGTTCCCCAAGGGGGAATGGCACCCTTTCTTGTACAAGCTTAGTTACCCGATTTATTACCTTACCCGGTTCCATCTGCTGTGAAATCCTATCCCCCCTTACCTGAGGCAAATTTGTTGACACCTGTTTTATTATGGGAGGAGGCCTCCCATACACAATTTTATATGGAGAATAGCCTTGGGACCTGGGGTCATCCTGAGTCTGAGCAGAGCCCTCGGAAGCAAGTCTACTCAGGAGCAGTCAGTCTCTCTGATCCACTTGGAGAGTCTCTTTAAGTATCCGGTTGGTTCATTCCATCTCAGAACTCTGGGCCTCCTCTTTGTAGATCTGTGCCCTCTTCTTCGACACCGGGTAACCTGCTTCCATCAACAGCTGGCTCAGGCAGCCAGCAGCAGGTCAAGGGAATCGCACTTTAAAACAATGAGACACCACTGTTCACCTATTATAATAACCACACTCCAAAATGCTGACAACACCAAGTACTGGTGAGAATCTGGATCAACAGGAATTGAAGTAATGTGAAATGAAAGTCACTCAGTCGTGTCTGACTCTTTGCAACCCCATGGACTATACAGCCCATTAAATTCTCCAGCCCAGAATAATGGAGTGGGTAGCCCTTCCCTTCTCCAAGGGATCTTCCTGACCCAGGGATCTAACCTAGGTCTCCGCATTGCAGGCAGATTCTTTACCAGCTGAGCCACAAGGGAAGCCCACAGAAACATGCGTTCATTGCTGGTGGTAATGCAAAATGGTAGAACCACTTTGCAAAACCATTTGGAATTTTCTTACAAAACCAAATATATGCTTACCTTATGATTCAGCAATCATACTCTTTGATATTTAACCAAATGAATTGAAAATGTATGCCCATCTGCACAAAAATTTTACAGCAGCTTATATGTAATTTCTGAGACCTGAAAGCAACCAAAATGCTCTTCAATTGGTAAATCGATTGATAAAATGTGATACATTGAGACAATGGAATTCAAGACTAAGAAGAAATGAGCTATCAAGCCATGAAACACATGGAGGACATATAAATGCATATTACTGAGAGAAAGAAGCCAATCTGAAAAGGCTGCATACTATATGATCCCACTTTTATGACAATTCTGAAAAAGGCAAAATTATAGGACAGTGAAGTGTTCAGTGATCGCCCCAAGGGTTGTGAAGAGGGAGGGATAAATAGGTAGAGTGCAGAGGATTTGGGGGGCCAATAAAATTATTCTGTATGATACTATAATGGTGGATACATGCTGTTATGCATTTTTGGAAACCCACAGAATGTGCAATGCCAAGAATGAGTGCTAATGTAGACTACGGACTTCGGGTGATCCCGATGACAGCGTAGGTTTATTGACTGATTGTAACATATGTATCACCATGGCACAGAATATTGGTTGTGAGGAAGTTGTTCGTGTGGGGAGACAGGGAGTATATGGGAACTCTCTGTACTGTACACTCAGGTTTGCTGTAAGTCTACAACCACTCTAAAAATATGTTTATTAACAATAGAAAAAAGCCACATGCTTATATGACTTGTGTGATGAGAGTGGGGAGAGGGTGGAGAGTGGCAGTGTTTCCAAGACAAGAGAGGAGGGAAGGCTATTCAACCAGGAATCTGCTCGTGATACAATTAACAAGGGAGTTGAGATGACTTTGACAATATCCACTAACAGTTTAGGGATTTGACTTGTCTTTTTGATTATTGGGAAATATATACTAAAAAGGTGTATATAATGTAAAAACACATTTCTTCAAGATTGGTCTAAAGACAGAGAAGCTCTATACAGTAAGCAAAAACAAGACCGGGAGCTGACTGTGGCTCAGATCATGAACTTCTTATTGCCAAATTCAGACTGAAATTGAAGAAAATAGGGAAAACCACTAGACCATTCAGGTATGACCTAAATCAAATCCCTTATGACTATACAGTGGAAGAGAGAAATAGATTTAAGGGACTAGGTCTGATAGACAGAGTGCCTGATAAACTGGACAGAGGTTCATGACATTGTACAGGAGACAGGGATCAAGACCATCTCCAAGAGAAAGAAATGCAAAAAAGCAAAATGGTTGTCTGAGGAGGCCTTACAAGTAGCTCTGAAAAGAAGGGAAGCGAAAAGCAAAGGAGAAAAGGAAAGATATACCCATTTGAATGCAGAGTTCCAAAGAATAGCAAGGAGAGATGAGAAAGCTTTACTCAGCGATCAATGCAAAGAAACAGAGGAAAACAATAGAATGGGAAAGACTAGAGATCTCTTCAAGAAAATTAGAGATACCAAGGGAACATTTCTTGCAAATGTTCAATAAAGGACAGAGCTCAATAAAGGGCAGAAATGGTATGGACCTAACAGAAGCAGAAGATATTAAGAAGAGGTGGCAAGAATACACAGAACTGTACAAGAAAGATTTTCACAACCCAGATAATCACAATGGTGTGATCACTCACCTAGAGCCAGACATCCTGGAATGTGAAGTCAAGTGGGCCTTAAGAAGCATCATTACGAACAAAGCTAGTGGAGGTGATAGAATTCCAATTGAGCTATTTCAAATTCTAAAAGAGGATGCTGTGAAAATGCTGCACTCAATATGCCAACTAATTTGGAAAACTCAGCAGTGGCCACAGGACTGGAAAAGGTCAGTGTTCATTCCAATCCCAAAGAAAGAAAGGCAATGCCAAAGAATGCTCAAACTACTCCACAATTGCACTCATCTCACACGCTGGTAAAGTGATGCTTAAAATCCTCCAAGCCAGGCTTCAACAATATGTGAACTGTGAACTTCCAGATGTTCAAGCTGGTTTTCGAAAAGGCAGAGGAACCAGAGATCAAATTGCCAACATCTGCTGGATCATCAAAAAAGCAAGAGAGTTCCAGGAAAAGCATCTATTTCTGCTTTATTGACTATGCCAAAGCCTTTGACTGTGTGGATCACAATAAACTGTAGAAAATTCTGAAAGAGTTGGGAATACCAGATCACCTGACCTGCCTCTTGAGAAACCTGTATGCAGGTCAGGAAGCAACAGTTAGAACTGGACATGGAAAAACAGACTGGTTCCAAATAGGAAAAGGAGTATGTCAAGGCTGTATATTGTCACCCTGCTTATTTAGTTTCTATGCAGAGTACATCATGAGAAACGCTGGGCTGGATGAAGCACAAGCTGGAATTAAGATTGCCAGGAGAAATATCAATAACCTCAGATATGCAGATGACACCACCATTATGGCAGAAAGTGAAGAAGAACTAAAGAGCCTCTTGATGAAAGTGAAAGAGGAGAGTGGAAAAGGTGGCTTGAAGCTCAACATTCAGAAAACTAAGATCATGGCATCTGGTCCCATCACCTAATGGCAAATAGATGGGAAAACAGTGGAAATAGTGACTAACTTTATTTTTCTGGGTTCCAAAATCACTGCAGATGGTGATTGCAGCCATAAAATTAAAAGACACTTACTCCTTGGAAGGAAAGTTATGTCCAACATAGACAGCATATTAAAAAGCAGAGACATTACTTTGCCAACAAAGGTCTGTCTGGTCAAGGCTATGGTTTTTCCAGTGGTCATGTATGGATGTGAGAGTTGGACTATAAAGAAAGCTGAGTGCTGAAGAATTGATGCTTTTGAACTGTGGTGTTTGAGAAGACTCTTGAGAGTCTCTTGGACTGCAAGGAGATCCACCCAGTCCATCCTAAAGGAAATCAGTCCTGAATGTTCATGGGAAGGACTGATGTTGAAGATGAAACTCCAATACTTTGGCCACCTGATGCAAAGAGCTGACTGATTGGAAAATACCCTGATGCTGAGAAAGATTGTGGGCAGGAGGAGAAGGGGACGACAGAGGATGAGATGGTTGGGTGGCATAACCGACTCAATGGGCATGGGTTTGGGCGAACTCCGGAGTTGGTGATGGACAGGGAGGCCTGGTATGCTGCGGTTAATGGGGTCACAAAGAGTTGGACATGACTGAGTGCCTAAACTGAACTGAATTGAAAGTTTCCTGCGAATTTTCTGGGGGGTAAAACTATTTTTATAAGACAACTGAGACATTATTTGTTTTTTTTCACTGTGCTGACATTTGTACCCGTGATCCCAAAATGATGGTGGGTAAAAATGCTGGAGCCAAAAAATAGGTCAATGGTACCACATAGGAACAGTAGTTACTATGAATGGAGTGAGTCTATCACTTTAAGGAAAATAACTCAGTATTTGTTGCCAATTGTAAAATTTGAACTTTGAGGCAAATAATTAGAATTTTGGAAAACTTGTATTCAACACTTAGAACTAGGTAGGTCCCAATATTTAAAGACTTTTTAGATGAAACCAGATGTAAAATAAAATGTATCAACATTTAGAAGATTCACATAACTCAGTGAACCATGGTTTTCCAAATGACCAGTACATGATATAAAATTATTCTTGGGTAAAGGACCAATTCAAAATGCAAGAAGGCAAATAGGTTTTACTGTAAGGGTATTAAAAATTCATTGATATAGTTCTAGATACCCCATTGCAATTACCTTTAAGAAACTACTACCTGTCAAGTTTGGCTATAATATCAAAGAATATCTAGAGTTATATGAAAAAAGAAAATTCTATTAATATAGTCTGAAATTCTCCAAAGAAATTTGGTAAAATGAAAAATGTTGCCACTCTCTTCATTCATTTTTGTTTTACTCTGTTTGGCTTCTGTTTCAGAAATATTCATTTTTATAAGAATAAGTGATTTACGTTATCAAGTAAGTTTATTATTGTAATTTTCAAATAAGTAAGGAGAAATATTTTTAATTGCTCAGTTTTCATTTTGAATACAATAAATGTCACTAGACATAACTCACAAAAACAGAAGTTTCTTGGAGTCTGCAATGATTTTTAAGAGTGTAAAGGAGTCCTGAGACCAACAAGTCAAGAACCAATAATATAAGGAGATAATGAAACAAATACTATGTACCTAACAGAAAGATTAAAAAATGAAACATGAGTAACACTTTTGAAGCCACTGTATGTTCCACCCAGAATATAGCTCTCTCCCTTCTCCCGAGGCTGAGCATATTACATTCATCTTAAATTAACCATTGCTTTTCTGCATAGTTTATCTCACATGCTTATCTCCCTGTGAAATATTTCATCTTACTATTTTTAAATGGCATATAGATGGAACTATCCTATATGTCATAGTTTGGGTTTCCCTGAAAGTAGGGCCTGACTTGGGTGCAGGTAGTATATTTTGGAGGTGATCCCAGGAAGCAGAAGTGCATGGGTGGAAATAGAGATTAGAGAAGGGATAGAACAAATGAAAGTACATTAACTGAGCTGGGTGTTGCAGTGGGCTGCTGAGGCATAGTCCCTCTGTGCACTCTCTGAGGTAATGTGTCAAAGACACATTGCAGAACCAGCCTACCAGACCAAAGGAAAGAGACAGGACTTTATTCACTGACTTAATCTCCATTTGCTAAAATTTGATCTTGGGGTCTTAACTCCCTTGCTTATTTAGGCTGAGTGGCTTCCCATGGTTCTGAGAAAAACCTGAGGCAGAAAAGCAGAGTACCACCCCCCGCACCTTTGAACTTGAGGTGTAGTAAGCATGACTAGCAGAGAAGGCAATGGCACCCCACTCCAATACTCTTGCCTGGAAAATCCCATGGACAGAGGAGCCTGGTAGGTTGCAGTCCATGGGGTCTCGAAGAGTCAGACACAACTGAACGACTTCACTTTCACTTTTCACTTTCATGCATTGGAGAAGGAAATGGCAACCCACTCCAGTGTTCTTGCCTGGAGGATCCCAGGGACGGCGGAGCCTGGTGGGCTGCCGTCTATGGGGTCGCACAGAGTCAGACACGACTGAAGCGACTTAGCAGCAGCAGCAGCAGGCATGACGAGTGTCCATCACAGCTGCCTGAAATCAGGTGAGCCAAAGGGACAGGGTGAGGGGCACCACAGGTGTCAGCCACACTGCTGTTCAGTCGCTGTCATTTCCCAGAGTTTGCTGAGATTCATGTATACTGAGTCAATGATTCCACCCAACCATCTCATCCTCTGCCATTCCCTTCTCCTTCTGCCACTAATCTTTCTCAGCATCAGGGTATTTTCCAAGGAGTCAACTCTTCACATTAGGTGGCCAAAGTATTGGAACTTCAGCTTCAGCATTGAGTATTCAGGATTGGTTTCCTTTAGAATTCACTGATTTGATCTCCTTGCTGTCCAAGGGACTCCCAAGAATCTTTTCCAAAACCACAATTCAAAAGCATCAATTCTTTGGTGTTCAGCCTTATTTATGGTCCAACTCTTACATCTGTACATGACTACAAGAAAAACCATAGCTTTGACTATACAGACATTTGTTGGAAAAGTGATATCTCTGCTTTTTAATATGCTGTCTGTGCTTGAGGTTTGTCATAGCTTTCTTTCCAAGGAGCTAGCATCTTTTAATTTCATGGCTGCAGTCACAATCCACAGTGATTTTGGAGCCCAAGAAAATAAAATCTGTCATTACTTGTACTTTTTCCCCTTCTATTTGCCATGAAGTGATGGGACCATATGCCATGATCTTAGATCTTTGAATGTTGAGTTTCAAGCCAGCTTTTACACTCTCCTCTTTCACCCTCATCAAGAGGCAAAGTTTTAGTTCCTCTTCACTTTCTGCCATTAGAGTAGTATCATCTGAATATCCGAGGTTTTTTCTATTTCTCCCAACAATCTTGATTCCAGCTTGTGATTCATATGGCCTGGCATTTCGCATGATATATTCTAGATATGAGTTAAGTAAGCAGGGTGACAATACGCAGCCATGTTGTACTCCTCTCCCAATTTTGAACCAGCCAGTTGTTTCATGTCAGGTTCTAACAGTTGCTTCTTGACTTACATATAGGTTTCTCAGAAGACAGGAAATATATTATTTTATAACTTTCTTTTATCACTCCAGAGTATGTTATTGAGATATTTGGCATTAATGTGAGTAGTTTTAGTTAATTCAATCGCTGCATAGTATTCCATTCTCTGTTTCACAACTTAATTTCCATTGTATTGTTTGATATTTGATTTATTTCTCCACATGGAAACCTTTGTTAATGCTACTTCAGAAACAAAATCGCATAAACATTTCTATGTCTTTGTATTCCATCTATAGTTTCCATAACCAGTAGAAATGAGTTCTCCACCTCACTGCATTTGCATTTCAAATCTTGCATGAGTTTGATTGGCTAACCTAAGTCACATCTGGCTGCAATGGATTCTGGGAGATGGAAATTTTAGCCTTTTGGCCTCTGCAGGACAAGAAACACTCTAGAAATAGAGCCATACCCAATACACTAAGCCATCAGGCAACAGCTATGAAAATATAAAATCCACACACCCTTAGATCCCATAATTTCATTCTCATAATCTATTCCATAAGAATGAACATATTAATATAAAGGAGCACATGTACGATGACATTTATTGCAGAACTGTTTGTGGTGAACTAAAAGTGAATGTTCTTTAATAAGTAAATGGCTGAACATGTTGAAATATGACCACATATTGGAATATTATGTGGTAAAAAAATGAATTAGAGTAATACCAGATGACTTGGAGTGATTCTCCATTGAATGAGAGAAACAAAACACAAAAATGTGCATATTATATAAGCTCATTTTTTTGTAAAACAATGGTCAATGAAAGGTTATGTGTGCATATATGTGTACATATACATATGTGTGTGTGTGTGTGTGTGTGTGCGTGCGTGTGTGTGATTCCCTGGTGATCCCCAGACAGTAAAGAATCCACCTGCAATGCAGGAGATCTGGGTTTAAACCCTGGGTTGGGAAGATCCTCTGAAGAAGGGAATCGCTACCCACTCTAGTATTCTTGCCTAAAGAATCCCATGGACAGAGGAGCCAGGCAGACTATAGTCCATGGGGTTACAAACAGCTGGACATGACTGAATGATTAAGCATGCACACACACACACACACACACACACACACACACACACATATACACAGAGAGAAAGTGACTATAGAAGACCACCCATTAGGCTGTTAACAAGGCTAAAGGTATGGTTAGGAAAGTAGTATAAAACTAAAGTGAGCCAAAGAAGAGTAGAGAAAACATATACATAAAAACGGATGGACCCCTCAGTGTGATTATTTTAGGAGGCTGGGATTTTAAGCAAGATTTACCTTCTTTATATTTGTATGTACTATTTGTTTGTAAATAAATTTAGAAACTTGTATGTTATATTTTAAATTATTTATAATGCTTACATGCGTGCTCAGTTGCTTCAGTCTTGTCTGACTCTTTGGGACCCTGTGGACTGCAGTCCACCAGGCTCTTCTGTCCATGGGATTCTCCAGACAAGAATACTGGAGTGGGTTGCTGTGCCCTCATCTAAGGGACCTTCCCAACCCAGGGATAGAACTTACATTTCCTGAGTTTCCTAAATTGCAGGAGGATTCTTTACTGCTAAGCCACGAGGGAAGACCCTTATTTATAATAAATGTATACTATTTACACGATCATCAGTATAAAACAATAAACAAATTTTTAGTGTTAAAAATTCCTTATTTCTAATGAAATTGGGGAAAGAAGAGTGGTATAAAGGATTATTATTTCATATCACCTGCTTCTGTACCATTAAATTTGATACCATGTGTATTTCTATAACTTTGACAAATGTTTAAAGAAATAATGTTTTTAAGATAGCAAATAAATTACTATTGTTTGGGCTAAGGTAGATTCTGACACTGCTCTGTAGCTCACCCAATTCTATCTCCTCATTTCATTCATTAAACTATTTTTTTCATCAACCATCCATTCCTGTTGGCTTCTTCTCTGGAGGTTAGAAAATGCTCACCTATCTCCTAGCTTAGAAGATCTTGATTCTTAGTATATCTAATAGCCAGGGTCTTTTGACTCTACCTCCTAAATCTCTCTCAAACCTTCCAATTAGTTGCCCCTCATTTGGACTCATGCAATCTTTTCTCTCTAGTGATACCACCTTCAAGACATCCTTCATGTTGTCATCAGTGTGAACTTTTGTAAATGTAAAACTGAATAAATCACGCCATTTTTAAAATTCTTGAATAACTTCCCATGACCCACATGTCCAAGTTTAAACTACTTAGTATGGCATATAGGACCTACCCAACTTACCTTTCTGAAATAAGTTACCACTTATGCACACGCAACTGACCTACCTTTCAACATAGTCAACTGTTTACATTTCCAAGTCCAGCTCCAAAAACTAATCTATGGCTTTGGGAAGATATCCTCTACCTGTGCATACTTCTCTGATACAACCTAGCCCTTGCATAATTCCATGTTACCGCTAGACTGTGAGCACCTCCAACGGAGGCTACATTTTACTTTCATTCATAGCACATGCTGGATATTCGCTATGTTGTATTTGTTTAATATTGAATGATCTAATATTTGCATATACAGGCACTGAATATCATATAGGGAAAAGTGACAGGTCATATGACAAGAAATAAGGCCATGTGAAATAAAACCCCACTCTTGCCTGGAATCTCTGTTGAGTCCTTTTCTCACCATAAACCATGTCCTTCTTGTTAGTTATATAAACCTTGCAAGATACTTTCATCTTAGACCTCAATTTTCTCATCTTTGGGACAAATATTTCCAATATATCATTCAACTCTGACATTTTCTTTAGCATAGTGGTAAGTTCATATCTCCACTCTATCACTGGGGAAAGTTTTACTTTTCTGTGTCTTAGTTTTTTTACCTATGAATTGATAAGGATAGTAATCTAATCCAGAGGGGTCTTATGATGATTAACTGAGAGAATAATTTGAAGGGCTTAGGAGAATGCCTAACCCATGATAAGTATTGAACATGTGTTGGCTATTACTATATCCTATGTACATATGGAGCCAAAACACTTGAGCTCTTCTACAATTGAAGTGGGTGACCAGTCAAACTTCAGCTAACTGGATGCTTAAAAGCAACAGCTTAGCCAATTGATTTTTGAATGACAGACATAGATAATTATTCTTAGCTTATAGTTAGCTTTCCAAATAACCCATAAGGCAGTATAATATGTAGAGAATCTCCATAGCCAAAAATCCTATATTAAAAATAATTGTCAGAAAATGCCAAACATGTTATCATACTTGGATAGGTCTTTCCTCAACTATTTTGGACTATTTAAGCTCTAACTGTATTGCTAGCTTTATCTCACCTAAATATTGGCAAGGCAATTTTGAAAGCTAAATTCCTAATATTTCTAACATAACTTTGCTGAAAATTTCTACCAACTCTAATATAAGCTTTTCTCCCCAAGCCTACAATGTATATTTTCATTAAAAAAAATTGAAAAAGAATTTAGTTATATAGAAACTGAGTTTCTAACCTCTAAATTCATGCTTTTGAGATTTTTCTCTTTGGTTACTGTAACAGAAGATAGTTAAATACTCATCTATGAAAATGTGTTGGAAATACATAGAAACTAGAATCACTCCCACATCCAATCAAAAGAACAAGAAAAAGTGTAATTCAACACAATTATATGAGGCTGTGTATTAGACCATCTAAAATTGCCCCATCTTCAGACTGGCAGTCTGTGTTTCAGATGCCCTAGACAATACTAAATCAAGACTATCTTTGCCAGTGTGGTCTATGCCAGTGTGTATTCAGAAGAAAATCTAATCTGTATGTGCCTCATTCATTTATAAATCATCAAATATTGATTTAACATAGCTGGTGCATCACCAAGAAACATCTAAGTTGTTTTATGATTCTTTTAACCAGCCTCCAACCCCCGAACAGAAAGCTATATTTTGCCTGCCATACACAAGACAGAATGTTGAATTTTGAATCACACATAGGAAGGGCCAGGCCAGTGCAATGCAGGGTGGAATTTGATTTTGATGTTCCAGGTTTTTCTTGCTGCTGCTGACAGAGAAGAGGAATCAAAAGCCAGAAAATAAATAAATTAAAGTAAAACAACAGCGAAGGTGTCCGTCTTGGTTCTCTACTGGAGGAGTTTGGCTTGTCTTGTCTTAGGAATCAGTACGGCAGAAAGTCTGTGTTTTCTGCCTGTGGATGTTGGATTGTATCTGGCAGGAGAGGAGGAGTGGGAGCCACAGGAAAATGAATGGCGATCCAGGAACATCTGCCTAGCTAGGATGCTGTAGGATGCCGCTGGGGCTTTCCCAGTGGCACTCTGGATCTAGATAAGCAGAAGAGGTGTCAGGAGGCAACCAAGACAGTATGCGCCTCCTGCATCCTCCACATGCCTGAGGCGGCTCAGGAAGCTAAGAGATGCTACCAGAAATGGCAACTGTTTCTTTGTCAACACAATCACAAACATGAAATGCAGCCGAGTAACTGGTTGTAAATGAGAGATCATGCTCTGCTGGCGGCTGTGAGATGGGGCACAAAACTCTCCTCCGTTCCGCCTCTTCCTCACCATGGGACTGCCATAACTGTTTGTTGTATGCCAGCTCATTAGCACCTCTCAGGCAGAGCAAACTACAGTCACCTCTGCTTTTAAACACCAGAGAAAAACACTATAGACTACAGAAAACACAAAACAGAAGAGCCTCTGAATGCCCCTAGGCTGCCTGTGATTGTCATTTTGAAGAATTGTTATTACTCTGTTTTGATGCCAGTGGACATATTGAACTTCTTTCCTTAGTGCCATTGGTGTCAGCAGGATCAAAGGTGTGTGTGTGTGCACGTCTGTGTGTCTGCCCAGGCCTGGCAGGAGGTGAGATGGATGAAATGGGGAGAGAGGAGGAAAAATGGGCAACTGAAGAAGGAATGAAAGATGAGGGTAGATGAGAGCCCTGATTGAGGTTATACTGCTCATGGAAGATGAATCATTCTATAATATAGTTCAAAGAGGGGACCAGCACACATATCTCTTTCAAAGGCATTCTGCCCCCAGTGAACCACATTCTCTGAGCTTATTGAAAGAACCAAGAATCCCATTTATTGTGGGCAAGACTGATCCCAGATATAGAAAATTGAGCATTGGACAGCCTCAAGCTAGCTGTCAGAGCCTTCATGAGAGCAGATGAATCTTTACATACTTCTCTGAATGACATTTGTTTGGTATCTGCTATCCACCAGGCACTGTGATAAATGTCGGCCATATAAAGATGAATAATAAGATCTAGGCCAATCCAAAGGGGATGTAGAACTATCCCCTTTATAATATAATCAAATGTGTCTTATAAAAGGCTGAAGAATGCACAGCTAAGGAAGGAAGCATACAGGAGCAGTACTCAAACTAGAGGAAAGAGTTCCCAAAGGACACCTGAAGAAGAGAGGGAAACAGAATTCAACCAAGTGGACAAAGATAGGGGAGTTCTAAGAGGAGAGAATAATCACAGCTAACACATAGCATCTGTACCAAGAACTAGCCTAACCCTTTGCATATCATTTACATATCATTTAATTGTACAACAACCATAATGGAGACACCAAATCATCATGCACTTTCCTGTTTTACAGCTAAAGAAAGTGGGGCTGGAAAGGAACAAATAACTTGATTACGAGCAAACAGCTAACAATGGGCAGAAGCAGAATTTTAATCCAGGTTGTCTGTGTTTGGAGTCCATGCTTTTAAATACTGTCATATAATACTGCCTTTTCTTGCTAGGGGAGAAAAAAGAATAAAAAATGGAGTACTTAACTGCCCTTGGTTCAGTTAAAACAGTTCATCTCTGTGGATCAGGTATTGCACCAAATGCTGATGTTACAAATATGAATAAGGCTCAGTTCTTACCCCCAAGGCACTTAAAATATATTGAGAAATAATCTTAAACAGGTAATTCCAATATAATGTGGACTAATGTTTGGATATGTTACCTGATTTTCTTTTCATTCCCTGTAACTCTTTTTTTTTTTTTTTAAACTCTGTAGCTGTTTCCCTTGTAAGCTGTATATCAGAAGTATTAAATCAGAAATTCAGAAGAGAGGCTTTTTGAAGCCCTTCTGTGACTATGACTTCCATATTGCTGGCAAATTCTCTTTACTGCCTACTAGGCTTACCCGTTTTGATGAAACAAATTGCCATATTGCAGAGGCCCACATAGCAAGACACTGAGGGTGGCCTTCAGCCAATAGCCAACAAGAAATCGAAGCCTTCAGTTCAGTATCCTGAGAGTAACTGAATTGTACCACCAAACATGGAAGTAGTTCCTTCATTTGTTCGGGCTTCACATGAGAATGCAATCCTGAGTTAACATCTTGATTGTCACCTTGTAAAAGCCACTGAAGTAGAAGATCCAGCTAAGCCATACCTGGATTCTTGAACCACAGAAACTGAGATAATACATGTGCTGTTTTACACTGCTAAGTTTTGGCATAATTTGTTACACAGCAATAGGAAGTAATGCAAAGGCATTGCCAGTGTATACAAAAATCAAATCATTTTATTTACACAGACCTGCATCAGGCTGTTAAAATGTACCCTTCTCATGAACTCAACAGTGTAACTTAGTGACACAAATGTTAACCAGAGCGCATACTTGACTGAGACTTAGATGTCAATGGGACCAGAAATCTACAGTCCTGAATTCACCACCACTGCTTCCTATGGTGTTTCCTTAGTATGTGCTTTGGGCCTTTCCCATTGAATCAAGATCTTTTCAAGAAGGACGCTGAGAAGCTGGGGTTACTTCTGTGACACAGGAAAGAAAGAGGCTAGATTGCCTGTTCATGGGCACATCACGAAAAGGCAAAGCTGTCAGCAGCTTCAGCATCACCAGGCTCAATAGAAGGGCTCACAAGACATCTAGGGAGCCCTTCAAAAAACTTCAGGCTTCCCTGGTAGCTCAGCTGGTAAAGAATCCACCTGCAATGCAGGAGACTCCAGTTTGATCCCTGAATCGGGAAGATCCACTGAAGAAGGGATAGGCTACCCACTCCAGTATTCTTGGGCTTCCCTTGTGGCTCAGCTGGTAAAGAATCTGCCTGCAATGTGGGAGACTTGGGTTCAACCCCTGGGTTGGGAAGAGCCCCTGGAGAAGGAAACAGCTACCCACTCCGGCATTCTGGCCTGGAGAACTCCATGGACAGTATAGTTCATGGGGTCACAAAGAGTTGGACATGACTGAGAGAATTTCACTTTCAAAAATCCTAAGTGGAAACAAGAAAATCAGAAATAGGGAATATATACAGGCAGTTCTAACAGATAATGTCTTGGAAAGTGAAAGTGAAGTCGCTCAGTCATGTCCAACTCTTTGTCACCCCATGGACTGAGGTCTTCCAGGCTCCTTACTCCATGGAATTTTCCAGGCAAGAGTACTGGAGTGGGTAGCCTTTCCCTTCTCCAAGGGATCTTCCCAACCCAGGGATTGAACCCAGGTCTCCAGCATTGTAGGTGGATTCTTCACCGTCTGAGCCACTAGGGAAGCCCAATAATGTCTTAAAGGGATTCAAATGAAATGAAGCAAAACACCATAGGTTTAAAGACTTTTCACTTGCTTTTATTACAGATGTTTTCAACCAGTTCGCTTGAAGTTGATAAGCTTATGTTTAATAATCCTAGGGGATTTAAGAATATTACAAAAAAACAAAAATCAAAGTCTCTGCTTTTCAAGACATTCTAATGTAAAAATGGGACCCATAAGACAAAGAGCTACAAATACCAAAGAGGAAACCCTGATTTCACAGAAAGTAGTAAAAATATAGTACTCTTTACTCACGTGAATCCAGTAAGAATCTCAGTTCACTAACTCAGTTGTTCAAGAAACAACCAATTAAAACTTCTTCTGAATAAAAATAAATTTCTCATCTGACTAGTGAGAAATTAGAGAACGGCCATTATTTGGAGTACTTCTCCATCCAGGATCACTACAGAATTCCATCTGAAAGGTGGATAAAAGGCCATTAACTTAAAAAGGTGTAGCTATCGGTGCTTCCTCAGTGTTCAGGCCTGCAGTGGCCCTTTGAACATGGAGTGTGGGTAGTAATCTCAGGGCACTTCATCTAAGGAGCAGGAGATAGAAATCTGGACCTTCTCTGTTCATCACTTATGGTGGTCCTTCAATAAAACTCACTCACCCTTTTAAGGACTTTGTTTTCCTTCCTGTAAAACCAAGGGCAAGCACATTTGTATTCCTACTGCCTTATCAAGAGGCACATAGGTGACTTTCTCTCACTTCTATTCATCTTTCAAAATGAGTTCTTATGTATTCCTGCTGGGAGATAGGCTGGTCAGGAAATCTTGTGCCCATAGGATTGATGAAAAAAAGAAAAAATTGTGACATTGGCATATGAAGTTCATTTGAGCACACACATGTCATGTCCACAGCCAATTCAGGGTTAAAATGAAGAGTTCTTGATACTTAATTCAGCACACTGGACTCTTTTCTTTAAATTTGTTTTATTGAAGTATAGTTGATTTACAATATTGTGTTAATTTCTACTGTACAGCAAACTGATTCAGTTATACATTATACATTTGTTTTTTAATATTCTTTTCCATTATGTTTTATCACAGGATATTGAATACAGTTCCATGCACTATTCAGGGACCTCATATATAGAACGCTGTTTATTCACTCTACATATAATAGTTTAGTGCACTGAATTCTATATTGCACTGTAGCTGCCATAATATTCATCACCAATTGTTATACCCCAAGTAGAGATTAAAATATGCATATGAAATAGGGCAAATTGTGGGTTACATTGTACTTCAGGTGGACTATCTCTAGCTGAAGAAGGTTTTATATATATATATATATGTCCAGGTAGGGAATTGGGACTAATAAGACACTAGAGAGGAGAGGTAGGCCTTTGTGTTCAATTGATGAGGATGGTTTCTACTGTACATTTGTTTTTCATATTGGATCTTTCTCTGCAAATGTATGGATATAGCACAGAGACATCTATTACTTGTTTCTGAAACATCATCAAAAGCCCTGTGGGCAGCAGAAAATAATGCAATGTGCCAGCATGACAAGTGTAAAGTGTGTCAAGTCAGGGAACACCATAAATCCTCTATTCAATTCTCAAAGAATATGATACACAAATGTCCATTTGTCTTGCTCTCTCACATCTTCCAACATTTTCAAAGAGGGCTCTGATAGGCTAGAGAGGGCTGCCTCTGTGCTGAGCTCCTGAGGGCAAGACTCATTAGCCATGTGGCCGTCTCTAAAATTATTATATCCAAACACTCAGGGAAAATAAGAACCGGAGGTAGCACACCACGCCTTGCTGCTATCATTTGTCAAAAAGTGGCACCAGTTAGAAATGACACAGGATAACAAGTCCAGAAGCCTCTAGAACAAACAAGAATGATCCATCACTGAAGACAAGGTGAAAACACACTCCCATCCATCCACATATCAATTATATCAGCCATAAAAATAAGTACCAGTTCACATTCTCAAGGCCTGAAAAAAAAATTAGGTGGACCACAAGGGAATTATATTAGAGTTAAAGTAGAAACCAGATCTAAGAAAAAATTAAAATATGTTGGACTCTGTCTGTATGTGTCCTCATCATTAGTTCTGGTTTTTCAGGGGAAAAAATTACTTTGTGAACACAAACTCAGACTACAGAAAAATGAATGCTTCTCTCACCCTTAATGTGGCAACATTCAAAGAGGTGAAGAGCGGTGGAAGGGATATTTAAGAGAAAGGAACCCTCTGGCTTATCCAGGGCTTGGAAAGATGACCAAGAGTAAAAGGCTGTTTAAGACTAAAGAATGGGAAAATGTGAACAATAATAGCTAAAACATATGAAGTGCACCCTTGGTGCCAGTTCTTGCTAAACTTGTCACATTTACTTTATCAATTTAATGTTACCAACAAAATATGAACGATGGTTGATACTAGGATTATCTCATTCACTGTTGAGAAAACTGAGGCAATGGAAGGATACATGGTTTGAAGGTTAAATATTTGAATTCAGGCAGTATGCCGCAGAGCTCATATTACTAATATTGACAACCAAGCCAATAGTTTTCAAACTTTTTCTTGTATCAAAATTCCCAAGTGGGTTGTTAAAACCCAGATTGCTGGCCACAACCCCAAAGTTCTTGATTCAGTAAGTAAGACCTAGAAATTTGCCTTTCTAACAAGTTCTCAGTTGAAGCTGATGTTCCTGGTCTGGGGACCCCACTCTGAGAATCACTGCATTAAGCTGTGTTGTTCTTTTAGTAAGTAGGTTAGTGTTCTAGTTTGAGGGGAATAACTAGGAAATTCATTGTCAGGTAACAATGAAGAAACATATCTCACTGTAGCAAATCCCTTTTTCAAAAAACTGTCACAGCTGAGACTTGAAAACCCTGGATTGAATATTGTAGTATACAGACAAAGATGCTGTCCTTTTTATACATAAAGGATAAAACTCAGGGAACCTATAAATGAGGTAAGAGCAAATGAACTTTTGCAGGTAAGACAGATAACTGCATCAGTAAAATCTTCTAGCATGCCCTTAACCCCAGGTATGCTTAAGTTGAAAGAAAAAAATGACAAAAAGAATACTTTGATGCATGTGTGGTCATGCTACCAGATGCTATATCTGTATTATAGTCAGCCTGTTAAAAAAAAAAACACTAAGCAACTTCAGCAATGCTCTTCAACTCCGTGTCAAAATCTGAGAATTTCATTTATGTTTAGGAACCTTTTGGACTCCATTATCTTTGGAATGGACAACAAGAGTTACTGAGACATATGAAAACTTTTATTCTTGGAGTACAAGTGACATATATTTAAACAGAGATGTTTCTGTTAAATATATATATATAGTGTGTGTGTATGTATGTGTGTGTGCACACATTTTACATTTTTTAATGCAGTTTTTCCTGTAGTAACCAAAAGCCTCCCAAGCCTGAATACTACTTTTATTTCACTATACTATAGTTATACAGAAAAGTACACATAAAATAAAATTGGCCATATAACCATTCTCTAGACACTTTCTATGACACAAAGCTCAGAGGACACAAAGGGTTTGATCATTATGACTGTCATGATGAGGTTACCGCCTAACCAGAAAGACTTAATATTTTTTAATATGTATGAGTATGCCTTTATCTCTCAGAGTGTCTTAGTTTAATCCAATCATGAATATGTACTGACCAACTGTGGCTGCTGCTAAGTCACTTCAGTCGTGTCCGACTCTGTGCGACCCCATAGATGGCAACCCACCAGGCTCCCCCGTCCCTGGGATTCTCCAGGCAAGAACACTGGAGTGGGTTGTCATTTCCTTCTCCAATGCATGAAAGTGAAAAGTGAAAGTGAAGTCACTCAGTTGTGTTTGACTCTTCGCGGCGACCCCATGGACTGCAGCCCTCCAGGCTCCTCCATCCATGGGATTTTCCAGGCAAGAGTATTGGAGTGGGGTTCCATTGCCTTCTCCGATGTACTGACCAGAGGACGGTGCAAAACATCATTTCCCATAGAATCCCACAGAAAGCCTAACTTCACCATGATAGCTTGTGTCTCTTCTCCCTTGGATCATTGAGAGGGAGTCAAAGATATCAATGTAGGGAGAAGAATATTATTTAGCCTGATAGCTAGATAGTAAAATATGTTAAGTATCACATACATTATGCAAATAATAGGTCCTTAAAAGCTTAGAGGACAGATATTTGGAGATCTTAGCAAAGGTTCTGAGAGACCACGGGACTTTAGATTTGAAGGAAAGTTGATAGGGGAAAGAACAATAGGGAAAGAACACAGCAGACAGGAGGGTCCTTCCAAACAAAGCTCAGCAGGAAAACTTGATCTAGTGCATTCCATCATGAAGAAGGCATTAAGTTCAGTCACATGATGGGGACAGCAATGATCCAAAGAGGGAAAGTGCTTAAGTCTAGTACAGAAAACCATTGTTGAGCTGATCAGAAAAGGACTGGTTGTCATATAGATATTTGAGAGGAGTAATGTAAACAAAGTAATGGTTTAGACAGATAAGATTGCAGCATTTTATGGGACACATTTGAGGGGAGAACGTCACCAAAGAAATTACTGCAACTGCCCAGATGTGAAATAACAAGGACTTAAGTGAGCCAGGCTAGCAGGACTGTGAGCCGGGAAACTAAGGCGAGTATCTGTGTTGGCTCTGTCCATGTCTGGAGGAGAAGGAATAGCTGAGGAATGACGTCAAGCTGTTCAGTCTCAGTGTCTGGCCAGAAATAGCAACTCTGGCCCAGATGGGTTGAATCACTCGCCCAGGCTCAGGTTTAATTGATGGCAGGGTAGATTTTAGATGTTCAGGATCTCAGCTCAACCTTTCGTCCAGTATGTCAGCTGCTTTTGCATGCTTCCTTGAAAGATTTTGCATCTTGACGCTACTCCACATCATAATAACTCTAAAAGCGTGTGGACCATCTTAGAACAACAATGAAAATCAAGAGACTTTTTTCTAGCTCCCAAGTTTTAATTGAAATGAATGGCTTTAAAAGAAAACTTTTATTTTTTGCATCCTAATATGTTATCTATTTATAACATCATTTATAGACTTTTAGTAAACAGAAGTTCTGGTACCTCATTCCCTAGACAGAATAATCTCTCCCAAGTCCTCATTCTTCATTGATTCTAAAGGTTCTTTAGAGCAGGGTTCCTCGACCTTGGCACTTGACATTTGGTGCTAGATAATTCCTAGTTTTGGGTGTGATGCTGTGCATTGGAGGATGTTTTTAGCAGCATCCCTGACCTCTACCCACTAGATGCCATTAGCACCACCCACCTCAGGTGTTACAGTCAAAATAACTCCAGGCTTTGCTGTATGTTCCCTGGGGAACAAAACCATTCCTAGTCAACATCCACTGCCTTAGGGGTAATTTTTTAAACTTACATTAATGAAAATATAATTTCTATTCTATAGTCCTCCTATTGGGAAAACCAAGTTCTGTCTTGAGGTGGTGATTTTCTCGGGTGTGGGTGGGGGAGTTGGAAAGACAACTCAGATCAGTCACCGAGTTTTACTTCAAAGTTCCTCTTCATGGGATATCACTATATGCACACGTGCGTGCAGGCGTGTTAAGTCACTTTAGTCGTGTCCAACTCTGTAAGACCCTATTGACTGTAACCATCCCCAGGCTCCTCTGTCCATGGGATTTTCCAGGCAGAGATACTGGTGTGGCTTGCTGTGTCCTCCTCTGGGGGATCTTCCCAACCCAGGAATCAAACTGCATTTCTTATGTCTCCTGCATTGATAGGTTCTTTACCCCTAGCACCATCTGGGAAGCCCAGATATCACTATATCTGGAGTCAGATAGGAAGTTGTTTGCTTACAAAGAGAACCCGTGTCTTCTGTGGTCTTTAAGAAAGAGGACAATGAGCTTTCTATAAACCAGTAATAGGGAAGAACAAATCTGATTCCATATTAGCTCTGTTCCTTTTACTTTAATCTTTGTATTCTATTGCTTTTGCTTTCAGTTGAGAATGTTTCCTATAGCCTGAAACATACAGGATAGCCCATTCTCAAGGCTCTGACCTTTAAGGGTCTAACACTTTTCCATTCACATAGAGATAAAAAAGTTGTTGAACAGAGAATAACATTTGTCTTGTTGGAGGTTTTCAGGAACATTGTGACCTGACCTACATGGACAGCCACAAGAACAAAGGATTCCGACACCAAGAAGATTGTAACACCAACACACCCCCCCACTCACCTTGATTTTTAATATGCTTTGTTCAAATACTTAAGGGAGTTCAGGGTTTTATGGGTTTTTCATGTCTCCTTGCATGACCCTGTGACAAACCTTTCTCTCTTCGAAACTCCAACAGTTTGGTTTGTTTGGTTTCAGTGTGTGTTGGGCACACAAACTTGCCATTAGTAACAAATCCACTCTTCATTGAAGATCATTTAAAAATCATTTTTGTCTCTTTAGAAGGGATCTTTTCTTTTGCAGTAAACAAAATTGCAATAACCTTCAGCAAGTTTAAAGTTCAGATTATAAACTCCCAAAGGGGTCTCAAAGTGGAGGACAGATCTGAGCTCCCTGGTCGATCAGATCAGGATAGACTAATGGCCCTAGTCTATCAGACAAGACCAAGGAAATGGCCCTTTATCTGAGAAGGGCATGGCTGTTACTGCACACTGATCATCTGCCCCAAACAGGCCTGGAAGGTGCAACTTAACTGATGAGACATAATGTAGCATCAACATCAAATTCTATGGCTTCATCTTTCAGATTGGTCAGGAATTGAGTAAAGAAAAAGGAACTTGTTAGGTTTAATCCTAAACTGACAAGATATTTGTATTTATGTGGCAAGAAGTTACATCTGCCAACCAGGCTCCTGGCTGTCTTAAGTAAAAGCTTCGTGTCAGCTCTTCTGTTTACTCAATCACAGGCTGCTTTCTGGTCGCGCTTGCCTTCCCATATATTTATATTGAAAGAATACATTCTCAGCAGCTTTTAGGGTCTTAAATGCATTTCAAGAGGAGACCAAGCCCAATCACTGTTACTTAATTAACACAATTGTGAAGACTTCAATCTAACTACACAATAGCTTTCCTGACCTTGCAGAAGGAGGCAAGACTTCATTATTGAGTATATTGTTTCCTATAAACATATAAAACCCCTACAATAACAATCCCATCAGCCGAAATGAAGTTATCTGAGAACAGAATTAAACTCTAAATGACCTTTTGCTCTACTCCGTAGCCCCCTATTAATAATTTCTAATCTAATCAGTGTGGATAAATGTACTAAGGCTGGTCATGCCAGGCACAGGGCCAGCCCGGCCAATTGCCGTCCATCTGATTCATTCCAGTCCAGAGCTTGTCTGGAAAAGACGCATCCCTCGCGGAGAGGCCACTGCCTGATTTCCTCTTTTGTTATCTTTTAGCGGCAAAGTCATGTCCTTGTAACTGATAGACACGTTTCTTTGTAAATAATCCTGGAGTGACTGATAGAGCTTTTGCCAGACAAAGGCAGCAAATAGCAAGGCATTACTCATGCCAAGCCGGAGAACACTGTGTCACAGCTGACAAATTTATGGGAGATATGAGCTCACCTCTTGCACAAATATATACTTTCCTGGCAAATTCATCACATGCTTTAATGGCCCCGAACTGCATTTGTCAGCTGTCTGTCCCCGTGCCTTGTTGCCTTTGGTTTCCTGTCAAGGATTGTTTGTTGAAATCATCTAGCGGCCCCATTCTTCAGCAGTGAGACCCAAGAAAGATCAATGATGACACCTGTATTGATAATATTTTACATTCAACTATTTGGCTGATAAATCATTTTAACAATGCTGATATGTTTATTGAGTGTCTGCCGGTATCACAATTATAAGGATAGTGATGCCAACTTAAATCTTTGCTTTGTTGGTCTGGATTTTATTTCTTTCTTTTCATTTTTCCATAATTAAATGTGCACTGAAATAGGTCTGACTTTCCCACCTCAAAAGAGAGCATGTGAAAAAGAAGAGGTGACCTTATACTTCTACACATTCATTTGTTTAAAAAAAAAAAAACAGAAACGGTAGACTTGTGGTTATCCTTTGTTGACAGGGGACTCATTAGAAGGAAGAACAGAGGTTATTAGGGCCCTGGTAATGTTCCATTTCTTTTGTGTGTGTTTTGTTTTCTGAGTTTTGTTTGTTTGTTTGGCATTTTGTTTTGTTTTGTTTTAGGCCTTGCAGCGCAACATGCAGGATCTTAGTGCCCTGACCAGAAAGCAAACCCTTACTCCCTGCTGTGGAAGCATGAAGTCTTAACCACTGGACCACCAGGAAAGTTATATGTTCTGCTTCTTGACCCAAGTGTTAGGTATAAAAGTGTGTTCATTTTTGAAAACTCTCTGAGCTCTTCTTTGCCATATGTGTACTTTTTTAGTATGTATTATACATCATGCTTCAATAAAAAGTTACACAAAATTAGCAGACACACAAATATATTCTTATACTATGAATACACAGGCTCAGATTCAGTGTTTGCTAGAAAATCTTACATATAATCCCTTCTGTTTCTCCCTGTAAATATTGTATGTCTAACATGGAAATTATGTCTGACAGGCATGTTGGAGGTGATAATTTTGTCATCCATACCCCAAAATTTCAAAGAAAATTTTAGGGTTCTCAAATCCCTTAGCCTTTGGTTTCTCTGTCATGGATTCCAAGGTGTCTATGAGGAAATGACGACTAAGGCATCAGTAAGAGACAGAATTCTCCCTTGAGTTTCCATTCAAAGGAACTTTGATCCAAGTCATGTGTTCAATCTATATCTAGGGAAACATTCAGATAACTATAAACATTCAGATGAAAAGAGAAAAAAAACAGTCTCCTGAATTGACTAAGTCATCTAAAACACCTAGATGTATGGGCTTTCCAGAAGCCCTCAACAGATCTTCACTTACTTTTCACTGACCAGAACTGCATCATATAGCTCCTCCATCTTCAATGAAGTCTGGGAAAGAGATAATTTAGCTTCTTCAACCTCTATATTAGAGTCAGATAATGAGATGGCATTTGAGAATGGTTGGTGAATTGGCCAACACATAGTTTCAGCTACATGAGCAGAAGCCAGAGCAGACCACAGGTAAAGTGAATGTACAGGGAAAGTCCAGGGAAGAATTCTTTAAATTGGTGGTTTCAACCTTGGATGCTCATTGTAATCACTAGAATGTTACTCACAGGGATTCTAATTTAATTGGTCATGGGTTTGGCCCTGGAATCAGGATCTTTAAAAGGTTCTCTAAGTGATGCTGATGCTCAGCCAAGATTGAAAGCTCCTGGCTTAACCAGATAATTCTAATGACTTGCACGCCCAAAGAAAATAGCAAAAGTATTAGACATATCACCAGCCATTACCTTTGTGGATATGAAGTTGAATATTAAACAAAGGTTTAAAAAAGAGCCTTTAATTGGAAAAAAAGTAAGAGTTTGGAAAAATTATCCCTGAATTTTGCAAACACTTGAGGGAAAAATGGGCATTAGCAGAATGTGAACAGTTATATTTTTTAAAGTGATATGTTGATTAGATAACACTCAATTTAATACTTGGATCTATTAGCATAAAATATAGGCAATCTTATCTCTATAATTAACCGCAAAACTTTGACACAGTTATGTATCCATGTCTTAGCTCCATCACTTCCTAGCAACAGTCTCATGCAAAGAACAAACTTCTCTGAAAGCCTCAGTTTTCCCACTTACAAAGTGGAAGAAAGTATTGGAAATATCCCAAAAGGTCTGCTGTAGCGAGAACTGAGATGATTTGGATAAAACTCCTAGTTCATGGTGACAGCTCAATATCATCGTTGCTCTTGGCAGCCCATTCTGCATGCTCATTTACAACATTAGTGTTCCCAAGAAAGAATTAAGAGGAATTGGACCTGATAGACACCGGGAAGACAATTAAACAATTGTTATTTTATGAGGCTTGTGATCAACTGCTAACTGCTATCCAGGAGTAAAATATTTTTAAATAGATAGAAACTGCTGCTGAATTGACTTAAGTTAACTATGATAAAAAAAAATAATTAACTATGATGGCAACGAAACATCATAACCCATTACTACAAGAAATGGCCTCTTATTTTCAGAAGAGCTGCCTTAAGAGGAGATGTTTTCATCTTTTTAGAATCATATGAGCCAGAAGTGTGGTGAGTAAATTAACATTCAACATCCTTTTAAAACTTTATAACTCAATAGTTGCAGCTGCTGCTACTGCTAAGTCGCGTCAGTCGTGTCCGACTCTGTGCGACCCCGTAGACAGCAGCCCACCAGGCCCCCCTGTCCCTGGGATTCTCCAGGCAAGAACACTGGTGTGGGTTGCCATTTCCTTCTCCAATGCATGAAAGTGAAAAGTGAAAGTGATAGTTGCAACTGATAAATATCAACTCAGGGAGATGAAATTCAGATTTCTGTTTAAACATGATTCTCTTTCACTTGCACTGAGATCACTGATTTGTTTGTGAAACGCTACAGCAAAATCCACCTTGCCTCCAAAATAAGAAAGATCTTGGTCTGAACAAACCAAGGCAGAGAACTCACTCTATAAGAGCGGCACTCCCAAGAGTCTGTGGGCAGAATGGATGCCATTCAGGTTGTCCTGACTGTCCCCAGAACACTGGCTCTTCCTCTCCATCAAGTTGCAGGGCACAGCTAGGGCCACAGCATCCCAGGTGATTTGGGGTTTGGCTCCCCCACTTCAAGCACTCTTTAAATAAGAGATCTTGTTGGTTTCTATTAGGTCTGGCGGAGAGCAGGCACTCCATAAATATTTGTTGAATGAGCCTGATCATTCTGATGAAAAGAGCCTCCTTTGTTCTCTTGGGCCTTTGGGTTTACCATTTACTCAACGGCCTGTGGCTTCCCAGCCTGACAAATTTATAGCAACTGTTTACATCTTTCTCACCCACAGGTTTCAACGGAATACCTGTGGCTGTACTTACAAGAGGTGGCCAGAAGGATCCATCCATTTTGGCGAGTACCTCTGGTCTGAAAGGTCCAAATCAGAACTTTCACCACATTCCATCTGGCACTCATTGGTGATGCCAACACCTCAAAAACCCTGCTTGGGCTATTTGTACCATGTGGACACACACAGACCACTGATGGAAAATAGAATTTTTGAGCCAGTTTGAATGACCAGCCCTTGTGTGTAGACAGCCATGGTCATTTTTTCTCCATAGTATTGAGTGTGCTAATTTCAGTGCAGTTCCTACTATACTGTTATTTTCTTTTAAAAGTAAAATTTCTTTCAGAAAGCTGGAAATTTCTGATATAATTCCACATTCATTCTTTCCCCTTGCCTTCCAAAAGAACTGCTCATAATCTGCATGTTAGTCAGTATATAGAAAGAGAGAGAAAAAAATACCCTATGATTATGACCATTATCATCATCATTATTAGTTTTCCATAGAATCCTAAGGACTTATTGATATAATTTAGAGTAAGCCGTTAGAAGGAAATCATTATTTTCAATGTGACTCTTCCTGTGGAGGAGCAGATGGGGAAGCCCTGTTCCATCTTTCCTAGAAGTGGATACTAAGCCTTTAAGAATAATGCATGTTTCTCAAATCATATAAAACTAATACTATGATTAATCAGTAGTAGGAGTAAATCTATTACGGTCTGATATTTTTTTCCTACCACATTTTTCCATGTCCTCACCAGTAAAACTGGTTTTACTTTACCATTTTCCGCGTTCTTTCTTTCTAGTTCTCATGAGGAAAAATTACGGAGTTTTCTGGTGCCATTCCCAAGTGACAAATATTCCCCCAGCACCCCACAAGATAGAAAAAGAACCAGAGAATCATTAAATATTCCATTATAATTCCTGCCTCAGAAACATCTGGTACTTAACAGTACAAACATTCCACTCTATATTAGTTATCTTTTTTATGTACGAATCTTATCTCTTCATATAAGAAGCTCCCTGAGGAGAAAGAGACCACCATTTATTGAAAGCAAACCACAGCCCATTATGCAGTTCATTCTGTGTATGACCAGGAGCCCTGTGAGTTCTTCAGAGAGGAGGAAAATGTGAGGGATTTGAGTCAGTCTTCTAAAGGTGCAGAGCAACTCCAAACTTGATCTTGTCCAGGCACTCAGTGAGAGTTTGCTAAACCACACAAACCAACCTCAATAATCATGGTCAAGAGATTAGTACTGAGAGCCTGGTATTTCCAGGATGTCTGTTACTTGAGTACTCCTGAGGCTTCTGGAGTCACCTTTGGCCCTAAGTAAAGCCTGTTTAAACATCAGCATTGGTTCAAACTTCTATATGACATATTTTATGAAACCCAGCATCCTGCACCCCACCCCACTGGTCCCTACTCAATTAAAGTCAAAGTTTATTGTGTACCTCTGGGTTCCAGGCTTTATGCTACCTACTTGGGAGAGAATACCAAACAAGGCAGGAAATCCTTTCCTCGTTGGAGCTTACATTCTACTGGAGATGTTAATTATTCATTGCTGTGTCACAAATTACCCCAAAACAGGGTCAATTCAAACAGCACATGTTTATTATCTCAGTTTCTGAGTTAGCTGGGGGCCTCCAACTCAGGGTCACAAGGCACAAAATGTCAGCTAGGGTTGCATTCATCTCAGGCCCAACTGGGAAAGAATCTGCTTCCAGCTCACTTATGTGGCCATTTATAGACCTTAAGCCCTTGCTGACTGTGGGCCAGAGACATCAGTTCCTTACCACATGGACCTCTCCACAGGCTACTCGCAGCATGGTGGTTTCCTGCCTCCAGAGCAAGAGAGAATGCAAGAGAAGGCAAAATGGCTGTCACAGTCATTTTTGTAACCAAATTCCATTACTTTTGTTGATCCTATTCATTAGAAAGGAGTTACTAGGTCCTACTGACGCTCAAGATGGTGGAAATTTCACAAGGGTACAAATAGATAGCAGAAGGCAGAGATCATTAGCCATTTTAGAAGTGGTCAACCTCAGAGAGACAGGCCATAAGTAAATAAACAAAAACGGGAGATAACAAAAAGTAAAAAAAAAACAAAAAAAAAAAACACAAGGAAAGAATAGAAAGGAAGGGGTTGAGGAACAAGTATTTTAAATAGGAAAGCCAAGAACATTTACTCTGCAAAGGTGACATGTAAACTAAGATCTGAATGATGTTTGGGAACCAGCTATGCCAGAATCTGGGTAAAGAGCATACCAGGCAGGAAGGGCAGAAAATGTAGAACCCTGAGATGGTAAGGAGTTCGTCATGCTGGAAAAATGACAAGGAGGCCAGTGTGGGCAGATCTGAGGACAGGGGTTACAGAGTTGAAAGAGAAGAGGTCAGATGGAAACTGTGAGCCAGGGTACACAAGATCTTTTTGACCAAGGCATAGAATTTGGGTTTTATTCCAAAAGGGATGAGAAGTCATTATGATCTGACCTATATTTTTTCCAAACTTTACTGAGGTATGACTGACAAATAAAACTTGTATACATTTAAGGTATAAATGATATTTTGAAATGGAGACACATTATGAATTGATTATCACAATCAGTCAATTAATACAGAGTTACCATTTTGTGTGGTAAGAGCACTTGAGATATACTATCTTAGCAAATTTCAAGTATACAATACATTATTATTAACTATAGTCACCACGATGTATATTAGGTCTTTAGAATTTATTTCTCTTACAAGTGAAAGTCTGTATACTTTGACTAATGTCTCTCTCCCCCAGTCCCTGGTAGCCATCATTCTACTTTCTGTTACTCTGAATTCAACTTTTTTAGATTCCACATGTAAGTGAGATTCTGGAGTATTTGTCTTTATATTGGTTTCTTTTACTTAGCCTGTGCTGAAGGTGTCAAATGCAAAAAATCTTTTCCAAGACTAATGTTAAGTAGCTTTTTCACTATGCTTTATTCTGAGATTTCTATCTTTTCAGATCTAATGTTTAAAGTCTTTAATCCAATTTGAGCTAATTTTTGTCTATAATTTTCAACCTCATTTTATTTGCATGTAGACATACAGTTTCCCAATGCCATTTAGTAAAGAAACTAACTTTTCACCATTGTGCATTCCTAGTGTCTCTGTTGAAGTCTAGTTGACCATGTATACATAGATTTATTTCTGGATGTTTCCTTACATTCCATTGGTCTATATGTCTGTTGTTTATACCAGTGCCATACTGTTTTGATTAACACAGCTTTGTAATATAATTTGAAATCAGGAAGTGTGACTCCTCCAGTTAGGTTTTCTTACTCAGAATTGCTTTAACTATTCAGGGTTATTTATATTTCCATATGAATTTAGTGGCTATTTTTTTTTTTTAAGGTAAATGCCTTTGGAATTGTGACAAGAATTGCATTGAATCTGTGAACTGTTTGGATAGTATGGATTAACAATATTATGGATAGTATGGATAGTAACAATTAACAATATTAATTCCTTTGATCCATAAACATGAGATGAGATACCTTTCCTTTTATTTGTGATTTCTTCTATTTATTTAATCAATGTTTTATAGTTTTCAGTGTATAGATGTTTATCTTCTTATTTAAAAATACTACTAAGTATGTTATTCTTCTTGATGTTATTGTAAACGGGATTGTTTTCTTAATTCCTTTTTGGGATAATTCATTATCATCATATAGAATGCCACTGATTTTTTAATATTTATTCGTATCTGAAATTTTACTTATTATTTCAAACACTTTAGTGGTGGAATCTTTAGGCTTTTCTATTTATGAGATCATGTCATAAAAAAGAGACAGTTTTATTTCTTCTTTCTTAATTTAAATGCCTTTTATTTCCTTTACTTAACTAATTACTGATTAGAATTTCCAGTCCCATGTTGAATAGGAGTGGTGAAAGTGGGTCACTCTCCTGATCTGAGTGGTGTCTCATTCCTGAGTTTACAGGAAATCTTTCAGCTTTTCACCTATGATTGTGATGCTAGCAGTGGGCTTGTCATATATAGCTTCTATTACATTGAAATATATTTCTATTATACCTTAATTGTTGAGAGATTTAATTATGAAATGATACTACATGTATCAAATGTTTTTCTGCATTGATGAGATGACCATATGATTTTTATCTGTTATTCTGTAGTTACATTTGCTAATTTGCATATGTTGAACCATTTTCCCCTCTCAGGGATAAATCCCTCTTGATCATGGTGTATGATCATTCTAATGTGCTGTTGAATACCATTTGCTAGTATTTTGTTGAGGATTTTTGCATCTATGTTCATGAGGGATACTTTCCAGCCTGCAGTTTATTTTTTTTCACATAGTTTCCATACCTCTTGTTCCCTCTTGTAGGAAAACTGTTTACACTGTATGCCTTCTTTCAGTCTTACAAAACCAGGCTGGTGCTGAGAGCCTCCTGAGAGCAGTGCTCTGAATTGCTCAAGTTTATGTGATTTCTCCTAATCCTGTAGAGTCAGGTCAATCTCCTGTTCTCTGTGTGTGCTTGTGAGCCATCTGTAAAGGCTTGGGGTGGGGGTGGCGTGCTTGAGAAGCCAGGACCTGCGTGAGGCACACGGATCATTAGGAGGGCCTGTGAGCAGTTGCCAGGGGGTGGAGGGGGGAGTGTCTTCAAATGATAAGCCCCACACAGCTTATGGGCAGTTCTCTCACAGCATCCATGAGTAGTTTAGTAAGATCTGTGATCCTTTGATGAGTTACAAGTTCTGACTGAGGTGCTACTAGACTCTCCCGGCCCCTTGACTACGTTTATCACTTCATCACAGCTCTTGGCCTCTTAGGCAGCATTACATGTGGTGGGCACGTTGAGCAGTCACTCACCGTGTCCTCACTTTCCCCTGTAGGAGAAATCAGAGGCTGAAGGGGTCTTTCTTAGTGCTTTGGGGAAGAGGTAGCATGGACAAAATGAAACCATTCTTCTTAGCATGTTTAATGTATCTATTCTTGAATTTTTTACTCTAACAGTATGCTGGAACGTCTCCACTGAACTACCGGCCTTCTCTGTGGATGGTTGTCAAAACACCCATGTTCTTTGGGGAACAATGGTAGAGAACTCTGATTCCTCTTTCATCTAATTTACATTTTTAAAAGTCCATCTTGATGGGTTTTGTGGAGAATGGACTGTAGCAGAGTGACAGAGGGAAGAGCAAGACCAGCTGAGAGATGATCTTAGCATCCCTGGGAGGTGGATGGCAACTCAGACAACAATAGCAGAGTCTCACGGGTTTAGTTGTCTCTTAATTCCCTCCTACTTGGATATTCTATTGTGTCTGAATTCTGATTCTCTACCCACATCTTTTCATGTAAGAGCAGTTCAGGGCTCCCTTATTTTGCTCTCCTCCCTCTGGATTCTGCTTGCATGCACACTAAGTTGCTTCAGGCCTGTCTTTGTGACTCTTTGTGACTGTTTGTGACCCTGTGGACTGTAGCCCGTCAGGCTCCTCTGTCCATGGGGATTCTCCAGACAAGAATACTGGAAAGGGTTGGGTTGCCATGCCCTCCTCCAGGGGATCCTCTCCACCCAGGAATCGAATCCACGTCTCATTATGTCTCCTGCATTGGCAGGTGGGTTCTCTACTTCTAGTGCCACCTGGGAGACCCCAAAATACTGGAGGGATTAGCCATTCCCTTCTCCAGGCAACCTTCCTGACTCAGGGATCAAACCTGGATCTCCTGAATTGCAAGCAGATTCTTGATCTTCTGAGCCACGAGGAAAGAACTAGAGCCTGACATGGGGCTTAAAGTTTCAGAACCAAAAACCCCACACGGTCTTTTGCCAAACAACAGTAACAGTAAATATATTTTCTTCAGCAGGACTCTTGAACATTTTTACACCTCTCTCATATTTCATTGGAAGGCTTGGAAACAAGGGCAGAGACGGACTGAAAAGGACTCCAGAAGCAGAGTTAGAGCATACGGCACTCTTTGGAGACGGTAAAAGTAATGAAAGAAGCTGAATGCAAATCAGTTCCAGCAACAATGTCTCCTCGCCAGTATATACTTGTGTTTGGTGTTTGTTATCACCCAGGGAACACAAAAACCCCTATGGACACGAAAGTCATAATAATTCCATTTTTCCCAACCCTGAAACCCCATCCCTTTGGCAGCCTCATACATTCTAGTCACTATAAACTCAATTCTCCAGAAAATTTCAAGAAAACTAATTTACTTCCCTCTTCAGCTATTTATACTCATTTTAGCTTATTGTATTAAGAGCCTAGGTACCGTAGAGTGTTCAGACTCTGTTAACAATGTCACAGTTCAGAAGTATAAGAATGATTGAGGAAGAATTAATTTCTGATTCATGGAGCAATAAATTGAGGCATGTTGACTTCAGTATTCATCTCACCAAGAATTTTGCTGCCGGATTTTATTTACGGAATGTTAACATTTTCCAAAACATGGTCGTTTCTTTTTTCAGATCGTGCCTTCTGACAAGAGCCGGTAATTTGGGGAGGATTTATACATAATGATAGCCTGAATCCTTTCATTTATAAAATTGCATAGTACTTGGCTCATTAATGGATGTTGAAAATGCTAGTCTAATAAAATCACAAGAAGAGCTTTTACTTGATACATTTAATTGCTGAAACCAAGTTGGACTCATTCCCAAATATTATCTTGAAACAAACAATCAATCCTGGTGCTAGATGTTCCTCAAGGCAGATGTTGGGAAGTACAGCCCTGACTGGACAGGCAGCGTGGTGTTTTGGGGCTCTAATCACTCAGTATAGTTGGCGCAATCACCAACCTGTTTATTCAACTCCATTTGGGCAATTGTGAAATTCCATTGAGGGCACTGACAAGATCCCACATGGCAGTAAAATGTACACAATATAATCCTGGTTTAAAGGATTTAAGCATCTGTCAATGCCCCAGCAATGACACTGGACTTTCGTCTTTAAGCACATAGTAAAGTTGTGAGCTGGAAGTTAAAGATTAAAGAGATACCACGTAAACCCTTCTCCTCAATTCTTGATCTTAACAGCAATCTATTTTGTTTTATCCTTGCATCTCAAGCTCTAATTTGATACCTGTTAGAAAAAATACTCTTACTCTATATTCTGCCGAAGTAGACCTACAGATTTATTCCTGAAGTGTGAGGAAGGGCAGCACCAGATTTTAAGGGAAAAAGATAAAGTGATGTAGCCCAGACTGAATATTAATTTCCTCTTGATAATTGTGCATTTGTGTGTGTGTGTGCATGTGTGTGAAGAGTTTGAAGATTATTTCCAGTGACTAAACTTATCATCAGAATGACTTAAGGAGCTTTTGGAAAGTTTCCAGATGACTAGATCAACCCATCCTGAGACCCAGGAATCTGTACTTGTGTGATTATTCATGTTTAGAACCTTTGTTACAATATCAGTTCCTCACCTTTTCCTCTACTGGCTCTCTTCCAGTATTTTAGTTTCTTAAACTTTCTATTATCTTGGGTTTCTTTTATATTTTGACCTGCATTTGGTTTATACAAACTGTTTTTTTCTTGGGCTTACAAAAGTGTTCATCTTTCCATGTGAAACTAATACTCTTCTAATTTCTAAAAATTGACAATAACCTGCTAATTGGGTAACACGATAAATGGATGTTCATTGAGTCCTGGGGACACTTCAACTACAAACTGGTCAAGCATAGCCATGTGAACCACAAATCCTTATCCAAACTAATTCTGACACAAATGGAGAGATGGAAAGTATAGGGCAACACCTAAGTACTGTTCACAGCTCCAGCATCTTAAAAAAAAAAACTTTTTTTTTTTTAATTTTCAGATAAAATGTAGCAAAGAATTGTTTTCTTATTTGATGATGAGGACAGGCTTAATATGGATTACACACAATAGTAAAGTACATGTTTTTACAAAACAACAGCTTCATGAGCTAGTTCTAAATGTTAGTTATAAATGAATCAGAAACATGTGGCTGCAACTTTCCTCTAAACACAAAGAGACTAAAAATTCAGGAACAAGAGCTAGAGACAAACATGAAGTAGATTTTCCAAAGGCCTAGATGTTGAGCAATGGTTTAAAACACTTTCTGGAAATTCAAAGCTGTCAGATTTAATCAACTCTATTTTTTTGGCTTAGTTATCAGAATCTACAGACATCTAAGAAGAATCAGTGTTAAATGAAAGTTTCTAACAAATTCTAACTAGAAGCAGTTTTCGAACTATAATCTAATTATGGTAAACTTGCTAAGGACAGGATTATAAAGTAGATGAAGACATACTCAAAAACCCAAAGCTGGGCATCCAACAACTTTCAAGTAGCTTTTAATAAACAGAGAGTACTTCAAATTGAATGATGGTTGAACAAATCAATTGTTGCTGAAGAATTTTTCCCTAATTAAGTCCTGATGGCTTTACAATGAACAAAAGAATGTACTAGGCTTTTGACAACTCCTTCCATTCCCAGTGAAAAGGAAAACCAGCCCAGAAAATCACTTTGGAAGCCCGGACAACAGATGGTACACCAAAACTGAACTGAATAGTGCTCTCGATAAATGAGGCCTCAGAGACATGGTGAGACATTCCACAACTGGGTATCATAAAACTTGGGTACCAGTGGTGCACTGGTCTGACGATCAAAATTATGTTCTTGAGTTACCGGCCAGTATGTATGGTCAAGGTTCAATCACAAGCTGGACAAAGCTGTAGAAAGTATTTGGGGCTGGGAAGGAAGCAAACCTTCTCAGGTTTGCTGAAGTATGACTGTTGCCTTTAAGTAATCAAAATCCCACGTCCCAAGTACCTGTGGCGTGAGAGTAAATTCATTTCTTCCACTCACCTTATGCAAGAATCCACAATGAAAAAAGGAATTTCTTTTAAAATGCAAGCATGCTTAAGTCAGCTAGTATTTTGTTAAAAGAAAAAGACAAATTTTAGAGCTCATATTTTTAATTCACTATGCTAGATTATAGATGACTACAAATTCTTTGACCCTCCTCTATTAGGAAAGGGACCTGTGGCCTCTCCTCTTTAAAATGAACAGGCTTTGTGACTACTAGACCAATAGAATATGGGGGTGGAAGTGATACTGGTTTCTAGGTTCAGGGCTTGAAGAGCGGCTTCCACTTTCTTTTACTTGAAAGACTCTTAGAAACCAGTCTTCAGGCAGTGAAAAAATCAAGCAGCCCCATTACAAGACCCAGATGGAGAGAAATGTGGCCTGTAGCCAACAGCCTTGGTTGAGCTCCAAGCTAACTGCAGCCATGTGAGTGAACCATCTTGAAAGACGATCTGCTCACTTCCAATCGAGGTGCCCAGCTGATTCTGCCCAAGTTGCAGATTCATGAGCAAAATAAATGGCAGTTATTGTTGTTTTAAGCCACTAAATTTTGGAGTGATTAATTATGTAGCAATAGATAGCCAGAACACCTACTATGTTGTATAATAAAAATTACATAATATAATAATACTAATTATATAATAATGGGTTTCTCTGGTGCCTCAGCAGTAAAGAATCTGCCTGCAATGCAGGAGACACAGAAGATGTGGGTTTGACTCCTGGGTCAGGGAGATCCTCTGGAGGAAGGCATGACAATCCACTCCAGTATTCTTGCCTGGAAAATCCCATGGACAGAGGAACCTGGCAGGCTGCAGTCCATAGGGTCACAAAGAGTCAGATACGATGGAATCAACTGAGCATGTATGCATGAATATAACAATATTATGTATAACCATGTAACTATTATGTCATTAACTCATATACGGATGAAGCATTAACTATGTCCCAGGCACTATTTTACGTGCTTTATCTGCAGATTTTCATTAAAAAAAAAAATCTAAAAAATTTTTAGAGACTGATTAAAACAGTCTAACCACTTAGGCACACAGCATAACCAAAGAGAGGAGGGAACATTAAGAAAAGTTGGACGACTTTCTCAAAATAGGAATAAAGATAAAAATATCATGACAGTATTATTAGGGAGCTTTTGCTTCTAGATACAAAATTCTGTTGCCCTTGAAACAGATTACACAGGTCAAGTGACTCTGTCTGGTCCTTCACACACATCCAGGAACTGAAGGTACAGCCGAGGGTATGATCTGTACTAGACTCAAGGATAAAACGAGTTTGTCAGAAAAGAGCTTGGTTTCACAATTACCTCTGTTATTTCAGATAATTGATCAGAAAGATTGGAGGCATCATAGTGTTCTCAAAGGCATTGCCTTCAACTGGGGTGATTTAAATATCCTGGAAGGGACCACAACTTCGCATTTGTGATACTGAGAACACAATCAGATCATCAGGCACTTGGATGGGTGAGAAGAATGGAACGACAGCCAACACAGCCGAACGGATCAGATGCCATTGATACCTGGACCAGCACAGTTACCAAGGGTGAAACTGATGTGAAAAGGAATATTTTAAATCATGTAAGAAGAAGAATAAATTGGAGGTAAACAATAGAACAAATGACCCGAACTTCAAATGATACGTGTTCGGACTCTATTAATAGAGGTCATGTTGTATGGAACTCCAATTCCGAAACTTAGACTTTGGGAAGTCAGAAGCTTAGAACAGAGGAAGAGAAGCACAGAGGCTGTTTTTAGAGGAAAGCGTATTACATCCCAAAGCTGCTATTCTCTAGCTCAAATCACAGGCTGACATGGCCAAGGATCACGAGGTCACAAGTCCATCAGGCAGATTTAATATTCTGATAGTGTGCAACAGAGCTGACATACAAGGATCCCACCCAAACCACACCCTTCCCAAAGGCCCTGAGGGCAACGCTTGGAGCACTGTTGCTCTGGATGTTTTGCCAAAAGAAACATTCAGATGTTAACACTGTTGGGAAACATGACTGAGCAAAGCAAAATATACAAAGGCAGCCTGAAGTAGAGAAAAACTGTAAGACTCAAGAAAAATCATCATTCTGTCCATCAGGCAGGACAAGGCAATAAATGCTCCACTAGGGACTTGGCTACAGCAGAAATAATAGAGTGACTGGTTAAGGTTGGAGGCATGTTTCCTTAGGTGACCTCCAGATAAATGTTAAAAGAGACAGCTAAAGGAGAGGCTATGTGTATGATGCATGTCAATTTCCATTATTTTGATAAACCCACATTGCAACTGGTAGAGCATAAAACTCTGGTTTACATTGGGCTATTATTTAATTAGGCCAACCCTTAATGACTCATGGTATTTTGTCATTTTAATGAGTCTTTATTTTTCTCACATCTAATTGGTAAATCACCGCTTATCAGATTTTATGGTCTCTTTCTTTACCCTCTTCTAGCGCTGTCCAAGGTAATGTGAACTTCAGGCTATTGACTTTCCTCATTCCTCAAGGGAGATTGTCATGGAAAATTAAGTTTTTGACAAATCAACAGCCTGTGTGCAATGCTTCTTCCTGGATGTAAGTTTGAGGAATTTGGGAACTGTCTCTAGTTTTGGCCTGGAGTCACACTGAAGCTTGAGACCCTGTCATTTACATCAGGCTTGTAAATATACATCTTGATACATTACAGTATTTCTTGGACTCTGATGATATCTGCGAGCATGATGAAAGGGGTTTTCACCACCAGATTTGAAATGTTCAGCTTTTTTTTTCTAATCACAGGCTTCTTTTGTTTGAAACAAGTTCAGACAGTAGGCAAGAGTGAAGAGAGTTCAGATTAATTCATATGATATTTTCTCAGAAGAGTCTCTTTTTAAAGAAGCAATTATTAAGCCATCACATTAGTCCCATGCAAATGAAAAGATCAGAGTTAATTAATCTTGTCCTGAGTAAGAAAAATGACGAATAGCAATTAAATATTTTGTGTTCCTCAAGGAATTTGCTTGCTTACTTACTCCTTGTTTCTCAAGGGAGGGAGTTGCTCTCATAATATGGAAAATGCTTTGTGGAGAGGGCTAAAGCTAATGATTCATATATCCTGATTATTTTTCTTCAACACAGCACAGGAAACATAATGAGAATTTTTGAAGTCACAGAGAGCTCGCTTCTAATTTATAATCTACCATTTGCTAATTATAAAACCTTGGCTAATTGGGACTTCCCTGGTGGTCCAGTGATTAAGACTCCACCCTTCCAGTGCAAGAGGTGTAAGTTCGATCCCTGGTCAGGGAACTAAAACCCCACATGCTGTGTGGTGTGGCCAAGAAAATATTAAAAAAAGAAAAGAAAGAAAGAAACTGTGGCTAATTTACATGAATTCCTCATCTATAAAGCAAAACTATATCACAGTCCTCAGTGATCACAAGGTAGTCACCTATTTCTCCCTGGGCTGGAGCTAGTTTAAAAGAAGGCCTCGTAAGAGTGCAACTTGAACCCAAAAAGGTTTATTCAAGAACAATTAAAAACATAAATTGTTATGTATTTCTAATACCACACTGTTTTGTGCTTTATTTCATGGAATACTTTGAGGCTAAGTCTGTACGCCAGAATGTTTACATTTATTCAGATAAAACCAGATCAAATAATACCAAAATGATAATAATAATAATCATTGATATATTATGATGATGAAGGAGAGTAGAAAGAAAGTACTCTTTTGACTAAATGACCTCAAGTTACTGGCTTCCTCACTAGTCAGTTGATCTTTGAGGCACCATTAGACTTAATGACCAATGTCTACATCAAGGAAAATAATCAACAAGTATATTAATTAGACACTGCTTACACTTTTACTGAAAGTCTAATGATCTGCTGATTCTAAGTTAGATGTCTGCCCTCATTAAATCATTAATACTCTGAATGAATTTGTGTTTGAAATTCTGTAAGTATTTAGGAATTACACACATTTTTCTTTATATTGAGACCCTTAGGCCATGAAAATTTTCCTGTTACAGATATCTAAAGCTACAAGCAGAGTTCTTCAGGCATTTGTTAATAAATGCTTTGCCTTCACAACTGAAAATGGAAATAAAACAAACACAAATGTGTAAGGCACAGAACCATCAACAAAACTGCTTGGATATTAACTTTTCTTGGCTCTGGGCATAAGTATATATCTTCCTTAACTGGCCACAAATAAGCACAGTTTGTAAGTAAGGTGTGATTGACACTGATATTCACTATTCAGTCTTCACCGAAATACCAGATGTAGGACTCAAACTTTCCCAGACCTTATTGTCCGGTAAGTACAACTATATTACTTTTATAGCACATATCTTCAGCCTATGAGCCCCGTGCAGAATCTCCCTCCCAAGTGGATTTTTAGGGGCCTTAGTGGAGGCGCAGTAGCAATAACCGCAACTTTTTCCTAATGCCCACTCTTTTAGTAATTTTTGGCTCTGTGGACCACGGATGGAGCCAGGGCTATACTATGTGAAGACACTGACCTTCCCTTGGACATCTGACCTCTAGGCATCTTCAACTATACCCAAAAGAAAAGCTCCTTTAGTTCTTATGATCAACTCTTTCACAACTTTCTCACAATAGAATTGTCTAGATATTATGGGGGAAGGGAAATGAGAAGAGGGAATGAAGGGGGTTGGTGAGATACAGAAACATTTTATGGATAGAATAGAGTTTGTGATTGGTCTAAAAATTATAAAAATTGGAGGGGTTAATTCAAATATCATTTAGTTATATTCTGGCTTCCCAGGTGGTAGGGTGGTAAAGAATCCATCTGCCAATACAGGAGATGCAGGAAACTCACGTTTGATCCCTGGGTTGGGAAGATCCCCTTGAAAAAGAAATGGCAACCCACTCCAGTATTCTTACCTGGAAAATTCCACAGAAGAAGGAGCCTTGTGGGTTATAGTCCACAGAGTTGCAAAGAGTCAGACTTGACTAAGAGACTGAGAATGATAGTTAATGCTCATACAAGAATCTGTATGTAGAAGTTTTACTCATAGTAGCCCCAAACTGGAAACAATCCAAGTGTCCTTCAATGAGTGACTAATTAAGCAAACTATGGTACATCCATACTATGAAACACTGTTCAGCAATATTCTATTTATATATTCATTCTATTCATGGCAAAAAGATGGGGAAACAATGGGAAAAAAGACAGACTTTGTTTTCTTGTGCTCCAAAATCACTGCAGATGGTGACTGCAGCCATGAAATTAAAAGACACTTGCTCCTTGGAAGAAAAGCTATGACCAACCTAGACAGCATATTAAGAAGCAGAGGCATTACAAAAAAAAGGCCCACCTAGTAAAAACTATGGTTTTTCCAGTAGTCATATATTGATGTGAGAGTTGGATGATAAAGAAAGCTGAGCACTGAAGAACTGATGATTTTGAACTGTGGAGAAGACTCTTGAGAGTCCCTTGGACTTCAAGGAAATCAGTACTGAATATTCATTGGAAGGACTGATGCTGAAGTTTAAACTCTAATACTTTGGCCACCTGATGTGAAGAACTGACTCATTCGAAAAGACCCCGGCTGGAAAGATTAAAGACAGGAGGAGAAGGGGATGACAGAGGAAGAGATGCTTGGATGGCATCACCAACTTGATGGACATGAGTTTGAGTAAACTCTGGGAGTTGGTGATGAACAGGGAAGCCTGGCATGCTGCAGTCCATGGGGTCACAAAAGCTGAGCTACTGAACTGAACTGAATCGATGGTGCATTCATACTATGAAACACTATTCAGCAATAGAAGTTAAAGGCCTACTGGTACTATGAACAACTCTAGGGAAAACTCTTGGGGCTTCCCTGGTGACTCAAATGGTAAAGAATCTGCCCACAGTGCAGGAGACCTGGGTTCAATCCCTGGGTCAGGTGGGTACCCTGGAGAAGGAAATGGCAACTCACTCCAGTATTCTTGCCTGGAAAATGCCATGGACAGTGGAGCCTTGTGGGCTACAGTCCATGGGATCTCAGAATCAGACATGACTGAGCAATTATCATGCCTAGGGAATCTTCAGGAAATTATGCTCAGTGAAAATTCCAATAGCAATTCCAAAAGATTACTTACTATATGATTTCATTTACATGTTGTTTTTTGAAAAACAAAAATTAAGAAGTAGAGAAAAGACTTTGTCAAGGTTCAGAGAGGGATCAGGAGACAGATAGGATAGTTATAAAAGGGAAACCCCAAAATTCTTGTGGTGACAAAACTATTTAGTATCTTTACCATGATGGTAGATACTCAAAGCTGCTTACCTGGTATAATTGTATAGAACTAAATACACATGCACACAAGTGAGTATACATAAAACTGGGCAAATCTGAATAAAATATTGTATCAATGTCAGATCCTGGTTGTGATACTGCCCTGTAGTTTTGCAAAATGTTGCCATTGGAGAAACTCAATAAAGGATACAGAAAATCTCTCTGTATTATGTCTTACAAATGTATATGAATCTATAATTACTTCATTTTATTTTATTTTTTTCATTTATTTTTATTAGTTGGAGGCTAATTACTTTACAATATTGTAGTGGTTTTTTTGCCATACATTGACATGAATCAGCCATGGATTTACATGTTACCTCAATTTTTAAAAAGTGGGATGTCATTTCAGGTAATAGGGTATGGTATAGACCAAACAAGGAAAGTTTAGATCAGTTTTAAGATCAAATTTCTAACTAGTTGGTTCTATAAATATCTCTTGATCTGCTAAGTTACTTTACATCAATTTGCAAGTCAAAATTTTATGAATAGAAATTAGAATAATGCAGCCGGAAAAAATTTGGTAGAACATTCAAACTTTCAAAGAAGATGATTTCATTTCATCAACTTACACTGATTCCAGCTTGGAGAGACCATCGCCATTTCATTAAAATGGTCATAGGTTGAGATGATGTCTTGAACAAAAACTGGTATAACTTAACCCTCAAATTAAAACCCCTACTCGCTAGTGTCCAATTAGCCTAAGGGTTGATATACATAAGATTGTATATCTTACATATAGGTAAGATTGTATATAAACAGCAGTATACATAAGATTCATATTAAGATGTGAAAAATACAGATTTCTAGCCCCACACCTGGAAATTCACATTCAATAGGCTGCCAATGCAGGAAACTCAAGTTCAGTACCTGGGCTGGGAAGATCCCCTGAAGAAGGAAATGGCAACCCACTCCAGTATTCTTGCCTGGAGAATTCCGTGGATGGAGGAACCTGGCAGGCTACACTCCCTGGGATAGCAAACAGTCAGACATGACTTAGTGACTGAGCATGGAGGGTTGCATAGGGTCAGAATTTTCACATTTTATAAGCAACCCAGGTGATTCTAATCTACCTGGAATCAGGAATCAGAGTTTACTGGAATGCTTGTTAAAAATGCAAATTCTTTTTGAGAATCCACTGCTTTCATTGCACCAGTCTGTTTTAACTTTATTCTGATGACTCAATGGAATTTAGACAAAGAGGTTTGGGTACTTAAAGTCCTGGGTTATGTTCCTATATGGTTGGGGGTGGAAAGAGAGAAGGAAGCTGTCAAAGAGTAAAACCTTCCCAGCCCTCCTCTTCCAATCACAACTCATCAGAGAGCATTTTGCAGAGGGAGATCAAAGGCCCTTGCCAAGGAGAAGTTGAAAGACTTTGCTGTTATAATTCTGGGGCAGAGGTGCTTGGATATAAATGATTCCTAACTGGGGGTTTGGGGGACCCTGCTACATAGAAATGTAAACACAGATGTCAGGCCTTTTATCCCCACTGTGTAAACATACCAGCTGCCAGGGAAAGAAGGAGAAACCCTACGGAATTAGCTGCATTTTTTTGCCATCTAGAGCATAAAAATTGGCTTCACGCTTGAATTTCCACCAGTAACACAAAGACTGTTCACCAGAATAGGGCTGAACAATGCAGGAAACCTCCGCTTGCCCGTTGCCTCTTTTCTCTAAGAGACATTCCCTTCTTGCCCTTCTCTAATACATGAGCAACTGTCCCAGAAGAGGATAATGAGAAGGGATGGTAGCACCCTATATCAAAACTGCTGGTCTCATGGAAAAAGGCCCTTAAACAATATATGCCCATTTGCTCCCAAGAGCCTAAGACTCATATTCCTGGCTGACCCAGACTTAAGAAAAATGGAAGAGACAAACTGTCATGACTTTTTGTGAGAAATTCGGAATGGTTTCCTGTAAAAAAAGGATGTGATTATTCGAATGCATGAATACTTGAAGGACCACAACAGCTTTAGCTACACCCAAACCACAACAGACATCTTCTCATACTATTAAATTTTTTTTTTTAAAGAAGCCATGAAAGGAATCATTTCTGAAAAAAAAAATAAATGTGAAAAAAAGTATAATGGGAAATGTATTTCTAAACAAAATGCTTCAATCCATGGATAAATGTGTCTTCAATTACATCTTGAGCTAGCGTTCCAACTGGCATACGCGTGTAAGCCTCGTGTTTTCTGCAGAGTCTCAGTTCTGAAAGACCCAAAGAATTGTAGCAAAAGCATAGAAAAAGTGCCTTCACTGAAAGGGAATATTTTTTTTTTCCTGAAGCTGATTGTTAGGCTATTAACAATATACAACACTCTATGGTGATAAAAAATAAATCTACAATAACGAGAAGACCACATACGTGAACTTATTGGGCAGAGACCATTCTGGTTTAGGACAATTAGTTCTAACAAATGGTCCACCAGAGTGTTGTGAAAAGACTACCACAGCAAGCTTTTAAAGGATCCTCTTGCTTAGAAGGGGGCAGCCAAACTGGTGATATGTTACAGAATAACCAATCAGTTTATGATAAATACTTCATAGGTATTAATGAGAAATTCTGTTCTGCTGGTGCTTGGTTTATGAGACACTATTTTCCATAGTCAGGTTATGGACTGCAACTAAAGATCTGTGGAAATGCTTTGTTCTACTTACAAATGTATTAGTCTAGGAAGGCTGTTCGTAAATCCATTTGTTTCTAATTCAAAAGATTACAAACAAACAGTTCATATGTAAATTTTTCTGCTTTTACAAGAGAGTTCTAGATGTTGATCACAGTCTACCTGCCCCCTCTTCCTTATTTCAAAAACTCAAACCAAGACTGTTAACAACCTAGAGGGGTGGGATAGGGAGGAAGGTGAAAGGGAGTTTCAAGAGGGAGAGAACGTATGTATACTGATGGCTGATTCATGTTAATATTTGGCAGAAACCAACACAATTCTGTAAAGCAATTATCCTTCAATTAAAAATAAATATTTAAAAACTCATGTATATATGTATGGATGGATGGGTATGTAATTATATTTGTGTGTATATGTGTGTATGCATGGATGTGTGTGTATATGTGGTATCTGTTTATATGTATGTGTGTATGTATCCCAGATTCAAACACAACACATACACCAAAACATCTTGAAAATTCAGACTTCAGATGACTATGCATGACTGTGGGTCCAGGCAGAGTTGACCTTCCTTCACTAGGAGCATGAAGTTTGTTAAATTGAGTAAATAATATGGCTAATGTAATTAATATTTAATATACAAAAAACAGGGGCTTCCCGAGTGGTTCAGTGGGAACTTGCCTGCCAATGCAGGAGACATAAGAGACATAGTTTGATCCCTAGGCTGGGAAGAGCCCCTGGAGGGCATGGCAACCCACTCCAGTATTCTTGCCTAAAAAATCCCATGGACAGAGGAGCCTGGAAGTCTATGGTCTATGGTCACGAAGAGTTGGACACAACTGAAGCGACTGAGTATGCATCATATGCATTATAGTTTATCTTGGCATAACTCTCCAGACTGTTCTATCACCCATTCTGTGCTGCATTCAATCAAACTGGTTCATTTGTTTTAAATTCCCTCAAAGCACTATATTTTTTTGGTCTTCAGTCATTACTTTCTTCCCTTTATTTTCTTTGAGTCTTATCTTCACAAATTGAATGGTTAACATATTCAGTTTCAGACCTTCTTTTTTTTTTTTTTTGGCACTTTATTTAATTAATTAATTTATTTATTTTTAAAATATTATTTTATTAGTTGGAGGCCAATCACTTCACAACATTTCAGTGGGTTTTGTCATACATTGACATGAATCAGCCATACAGTTACACGTATTCCCCATCCCGATCCCCCCTCCCACCTCCCTCTCCACCCGACTCCTCAGGGTCCTCCCAGTGCACCAGGCCCGAGCACTTGACTCATGCATCCCACCTGGACTGGTGGTCTGTTTTACCATAGATAATATACATGCTGTTCTTTCAAAACATCCCACCCTCACGTTCTCCCCCAGAGTTCAAAAGTCTGTTCTGTACTTCTGTGTCTCTTTTTCTGTTTTGCATATAGAGTTATCACTACCATCTATCTAAATTCCGTATATATGTGTTAGTATACTGTAATGTTCTTTATCTTTCTGGCTTACTTCACTCTGTATAATGGGCTCCAGTTTCATCCATCTCATTAGAACTGATTCAAATGAATTCTTTTTAACGGCTGAGTAATATTCCATGGTGTATATGTACCACAGCTTCCTTATCCATTCATCTGCTGATGGGCATCTGGGTTGCTCCCATGTCCTGGCTATTATAAACAGTGCTGCGATGAACATTGGGGTGCATGTGTCTCTTTCAGATCTGGATTCCTCAGTGTGTATGCCCAGAAGTGGTATTGCTGGGTCATATGGCAGTTCTATTTCCAGTTTTTTAAGAAATCTCCACACTGTTTTCCATAGTGGCTGTACTAGTTTGCATTCCCACCAACAGTGTAAGAGGGTTCCCTTTTCTCCACACCCTCTCCAGCATTTATTGCTTGTAGACTTTTGGATAGCAGCCATCCTGACTGGCGTGTAATGGTACCTCATTGTGGTTTTGATTTGCATTTCTCTAATAATGAGTGATGTTGAGCATCTTTTCATGTGTTTGTTAGCCATCTGTATGTCTTCTTTGGAGAAATGTCTGTTTAGTTCTTTGGCCCATTTTTTGATTGGGTCGTTTATTTTTCTGGAATTGAGCTTCAGGAGTTGCTTGTATATTTTTGAGATTAATCCTTTGTCTGTTTCCTCATCTGTTATTGTTTTCTCCCAATCTGAGGGCTGTCAGACCTTCTTTTAAAAAAATGTTTGAAAAGCTATACATTTTCTTATGGTATGGGTTTTGCCTCCCCACAAGTTTTAATAAAGGAATATTTTGGTAATAGTTCATTTCTAAATATTGGGTTAATTTTCATAAAATTGCTATTTTTGTAAGTCAAAAATTGTTAAATGTTGGCAATTCTGTTGTTAAATTTAATATAATCTATTTTCCATTGTAATTTATTTGTTTACCTATTTACCTGCAATTAGTGGAAAAGTGTGCTTCTTAATTTCCAAATGTATAACTTTTTTCCCAACCAGTTTTCTGTTGTTGATCTCTAAGAATTTCATTGTGGTCAGCAGAACTATACATTTTAACATGCAGTGGCTCAACACAGTAGATCTTTTTTATCTCCTAACAGTCATGAGAAAATTCATAATTTAGGCAGGGTTAATCTCCTTTGTATGGTCAGTCGGAGTCCCAGTTGACAGGATTACTGCTTCTTAAACACATAGCTTTCAAAAGCATCTTCACTGAAGTCAACAAGAAGGAGAAAAGAACCTGTAAGAATATGCATGAAAGGTGTATTATGAACCACTCTAGAACAGGCACACATAATTTTTGTGTTCATTGATTGGAACACAAGTGAGAGTTTTGGAAATAAGAGAGCTTGGATTCTTTTGAAGAGCTAGTACTTTCTGACAAACTCTTTCACTGCTCATTCTAGAAAATGCTAGATCACTTTGCTCTGTCCTCCACTTCTCTTAATTTCTCTTTCATTTTCTCCATGACTCTGCATCTTTCTCTTTGCTGCATTCCAGCTACTAGAGATACAGTAACTGGAATATATCTTCTATTTCGTTAATTCTGTTAATTCAGCTGAATATACTCTGCCACAAAACCCAACCATTAAGATTTTAATTTCATTTGTTCTATTTTTAATTTCTAGAAACTTTGTTTGGTAATTTTTCAGATCTGCATGGACTTCCTTGATAGCTCAGTTGGTAAAGAATCCTCCTGCAATGCAGGAGACACCGGTTTGATTCCTGGGTTGGGAAGATCTGCTGGAGAAGGGATAGGCTACCCACACCAGTATTCTTGGGCTTCCCTTGTGGCACAGCTGGTGAAGAATCTGCCTGCAATGCTGGAGACCTGGGTTGGGAAGATTCCTCTGGAGAAGGGAAAGGCTACCCATTCCAGTATTCTGGCCTGGAGAATTCCACAGACTGTATATAGTCCATGGGATCACAAAGAGCCAGACACAACTGAGTGACTTTCACTTTCAGATCTGCAAGGTCACTTTTTAAGTTTCTGTACTCAAAACATATTTTTAGTCTTGTTCTATTTATTTTGACTTGCTAATAATGTGTTGTGCTAAGTCCTTTCAGTCATGTCCAATTCCTTGCAACCCTATGAACTATAGCTGACCAGGGTCCTCTGTCCAAGGGATTTTCCAGGCAAGAATACTGGAGTGGGTTGCCATGCCCTCTTCCAGGGGATCTTCCCCACCCAGGGATCAAACCCACTTCTCATATCTCCTGCATTGGCAGGTGGGTTTTCACTACTAGGGGCACCTGGGAAACCCAGTTGTTTTAAATAATTCTCATCTAGGAAGTGTCTAGGGGTCTGATTATTGTCTCTTTTGTTTCTGCTGGCTTTCACTCCTGGTGTTTTATTTCTTTGTTTGTTACTGTCAGAGAGAGCATTACCAACTTGAAACTGAATTCAGCTAGCATCTCATCTTTAGCAATTTTTGTAGGGGAAGGGTAGAATCACCTAAGTTTTGAGCATTCAGAATTCTAAGACTTTGTGGGGTTGGCTTAAGTTACTATTTCTCAAGGGAGTCTTTTTCCTCTTCCACCCAGAGCTAAGATTAGAAATAACAGCTTTATTTGCAGTTTCCTGGAGTAAAAAGAGAGTTGAGGTATGCTTATTTCTAATTTACTCTACATGGTGGGTATCCAAGCTCAATCTTCATGGTTGACCTATTAGATTCTCCACACTGTGGGTACCACATTGGGAAGCCCTCCATTCTCTGTACATGTGAGTCTATGAAAACTGAAGCTCATGTTCACCCTGATTGGAGAATGCACTTAGAGCAAAAACTAGCTTTTTATTCTGCTGATCTCTCTGAGTTCTTGTTTTCATCTAGTTTTCAGACTTAATTTTAATTCCTGTTCACTGACACATGTGAAAAAACACAAGATTTTTCAAATAGCTAATAGACCATTTTGGGTTGTTTTCAGTGAGTGGGTCAGCCAGAGTATTTCATTTCTCCTGCTAGAAAAGGAAGTTCACTTCTACTGGTCGAATGCGGTCAGCTCATTTCCTTACATGGTTTCCTCTCACAAGTCTCCTGACTTGCCTTTCCTGAGTGCTCCTATAGCATCTGGAATATATTCTTATCGTAACAGGGAAGAACACATCTGATTCCATATTACATTTCTTCCTTTTACTTCAGCCTTTGTATTCTACTGTTTTGCTTTGAGTTAACAATGTTGCCTATAACCTGAAATATACAGGATAGGCCATCCTCAAGACGCTGACTGTAAGCTGCAGAACAAAAAATAGCACATTTTTCTTATTGGAGGTTTACAGGAACATTGTGATATGACCTATGCGGGCAGCTGCAAGGACATAGAATCCTAATACCTAGAAGTTTGCAGCAACCAATCACAGTTCAGTTCAGTCGCTCAGTCGTGTCCAACTCTTTGCGACCCCATGAACCACAGCACGCCAGGCCTCCCTGTCCATCACCGACTCCGGAGTTCACCCAAACCCATGTCCATCGAGTCGGTGAGGTCATCCAACCATCTCATCCTCTGTCATCCCCTTCTCCTCCTGCCATCAGTCTTTCCCAGCATCAGGGTCTTTTCAAATAGTCAGCTCTTCGCATCAGGTGGCCAAATATTGGAGTTTCAGCTTCAATATCAGTCCTTCCAATGAACACCCAGGACTGATCTCCTTTAGGATGGACCGGTTGGATCTCCTTGCTGTCCAAGGGACTCTCAAGAATCTTCTCCAACACTACACTTCAAAAGCATCAATTCTTTGGCTCTCAGCTTTCTTTATAGTTCAACTCTCACATCCATGACCACTGGAAAAACCATAGCCTTGACTAGACGGACCTATGTTGGCAAAGTAACGTCTCTGCTTTTTAATATGCTGTCTAGGTTGGTCATAACTTTCCTTCCAAGGAGTAAGCGTCTTTTAATTTCATGGCTGCAATCACCATCTGCAGTGATTTTGGAGCCCCAAAAAATAAAGGCAGCCACTGTTTCCCCATCTATTTCCCATGAAGTGATGGGACCGGATGCCATGATCTTAGTTTTCTGAATGTTGAGCTTTAAGCCAACTTTTTCACCCTCCTCTTGCACTTTCATCAAGAGGCTCTTTACTTCTTCTTCACTTTCTGCCATAAGGGTGGTGTCACCTGCATATCTAATGTTATTGATATTTCTCCCAGCAATCTAGATTCCAGCTTGTGGTTCATCCAGCCCAGCATTTCTCATGATGTACTCTGCATAGAAGTTAAATAAGCAGGGTGACAATATACAGACTTGACCTACTCCTTTCCCTATTTGGAACCAGTCTGTTGTTTCATGTCCAGTTCTAACTGTTGCTTCCTGACCTGCATACAGGTTTCTCAAGAGGCAGGTCAGGTGGTCTGGTATTCCCATCTCTTTCAGAATTTTCCACAGTTTATTGTGATCCACAAAGTCAAAGTCTTTGGCATAGTCAATAAAACAGAAATAGATGTTTTTCTGTAACTCTCTTGCTTTTTTGATGATCCAGCAGATGTTGGCAACTTGATCTCTGGTTCCTCTGCTTTTTCTAGAACCAGCTTGAACATCTGGAAGTTCACAGTTCACGTATTGCTGAAGCCTGGCTTGGAGAATTTTGAGAATTACTTTACTAGAGAGTGAGATGAGTGCATTTGTGCAGTACCAACCACACCCATCCCTTGACATAGGTAAGATGGTTCTCCAGAATATTAGTCTACCATCTTCTCAGAATCCTGGCTTTTGGGATAAAGTACTTATTCCTTGTCCCCACACTGTGTCTTCCAACTTCTTGTCCAGACATGTGGCAAGCAGAACAAATTTGGATTTGGTAACATTAGCTTTCTATTTACTACATGGCATTTTGTCCACATTCTTGATACACTGCAAGTTTTGAGAGAGTGGGAATCTTAGTTGTCTTGTTATTCATTATTTCTCTAGTGAAGATCACAGTGGTTTCAGGTTTAGAGAAAGTGCTGAATAAATAGTCACTGAATAAATTAATGCATATGTAAATTAACCTCTTCCTTCCACTTGCACTATCTGCTTTTAGTAGCTCCTGGACATTTTCTGGGATCTTTTTGCTGAAGTTCACTATTAGTTTTAGGATGGTTTGGCCTTTAGGTAATGTGTTGGAATGTGGGGAGATACAATGAACTTGGTAAAAATTAAATATGCACTTTTGAAATCAATAACATCCTCTGAAATATATTATATTATTGGCTAAATAATTTTCAGATGGTCCTTGAAATATTGTATAACTACTGAGGCACTTGGTTAATTAGGCACTTGGTTAACCAATACTTAAATTTTATGGTCAGAGAGTTAAAGGGGTTCAGAGCAAAGCAAAGTATGGTCTTCTTACCCTCTCACTTTTATTGTGCAATGGAGATTTCTGGAACCATATCCTCCAGTTGAGGTGGTAGTTACCTCCCTGCCGCACCCGGTTCCCCATTAAAAGTCTGTTCAGAAACATGTGGTTATCATCCGAAGCTGTTGCTGTTCAGGCTTGTTACCATTTCCTGTTTCTTTTGTGACATTCTTGTTCACCTTCACCTTTAAGGCTTCAACTTCCTCTCTAGTCCTCTGAGTACAAGAGGTTGTTAGCAAAGTTCCACCCAGCCATTTCATTCATCCTGTAGAGAATGCTGCTTTCAGAGGATTAAAGACCAGAATGTCCTGATTAAACACTTAATTAGACATAATAAAAAATATTGCCAGTTTTAAATAATTGATTCACTCATTAGTTTAATATGCTAATGACAGAGCCTTGAGAAAAGGAAATGGAATAAAATTTACCCTCTGAGAAAGTGGGTTGAAATTAGATTTTTACACTAAGATTTTTCAGAGTAAATTACCAGTTCCCAATAGATGAGAGCTGTCTAACTAGTATGTCATTCACTTCATGGACCTCTAATAGCTAAACTTTTTGCAAATGACAGCATACAAGGCTAGCCTTTAGTTATTTACTGTTAGAAACTTCCATAAGCTGTGAGATATAATGGAAAGAGCCCTGCACTCAGAGTCAAAATTCAGCCCTGAACACAGATTGGTCTGTGTTCCAATCATTTCTGTCACTCCCTAATGTGTCTGGAAAAAGCCTGCCAATCTCTTTGAGCCTTCAGTCACCTTGATGTTCAGATGAAGACCAAAATTGTGTCTTAGATAACTTTTTGTCTCTGATATTTTTCTTGGTACCTATGAAGCACTAGTCACTCAGTAAATATTTATCAAATCAATAAAACAAGAAGATTAGAACTGGTGATATCTTAAGTATTTTTCAGTTCCAAAGTTCCATGATTCTCTCTGATATTTACCTTTTCATGAGTTTTGTCCTAAATTTCTAGGCAAAATGACTTTTGAGGCTTGTGCAAACAAATGACAGATGGATGGATAGAAAATTCTGATTCAGCACCAAAAGGGAGTTTGCACTTGTAAAAAATCATGTCTTAATTATTTCTACTGACATCTAGGATCTGGAATATAATATGACAAAATTTTAAGAGGGTCCATTTATATCACAGGTCTTATTCTTTGCCAGCTTCATGAGACGTGTAAGAGAACAAGGAACAAAAAACTTGCAAGATGGAGAAGACTATGTTAAATGTCTATTGACCTGGTACACAAAATATTACCACAGAAATAAAGCAAGATACAAAGAGTAGTCCATAATATAATCTTATTTTAATAAGAATAGAAAATAATTATAAACATTCTTATATATTCTCTGTGTGTTGGTGGAAGATATATATTTGTATGAGCTTAGGAAAAATGTATAGCTGACTATCCAACAGATTGTTGACTTCTGTTTCTAGGAGTGAGGCATGTGGGTTAATGTTTAGATGTAGGAAACTGGCAGGGAGGCATGGAAGGAAGATGGTTTTGCCTTTTTCTTTGCCTACTTCAATTTTGTTTGGCTTGTTTTATAAGCAATTATAATTTGCACTGACTTCCTTCTTCAAACTGAGGAGTAATACAGAGTTTGTTCCCCAAATTAATTGTGATAGTATTCAAAATAATCCATAATTCAAACTAAGTGCCTAGATTGGCCTCCAAGACCTTTATGTTCTGGCCTCTCACTACCTCTGAGTCCTCATCTCCTGTGAGTCTTCCCCTTATTTATTCTCAGTTACTCTCATCCTTCTTAACAGTCTTCAAGCATGCTAAGTTTTGTCCTACCACAGGGCCTTTGCACTGACTGCCACCTCTTCCTGGAATCTCTTCCTTCCATATCTACATGGCTCTCTCCTTCATGTTGTTCAGGTTTCTGCTAAAATATCATCCTTTGGGCCACTATATATTATAGCCCTCTTCCCCAGCACTCTTTCACCTGCTTTATTGTACTTTCTTTTTCTCCATAAAATATATTGCTATGTGAGAGGTTATATATTTACTTGTCCAGTAGCTTACTGATCTGATCTCCTCACACTAGTATGTTTCCTAGTACCTAAAACAGTGCAAAACATACATGTGACACTTAGTTGATACCCACAATTAATAGATACAAAGGTGAATAAGTCAACAGTAGTCCATTCTCATGGACCAATCTGGTGTCATCTGGGACATTCATTCTGGCCTACACATATTTTTTTTTTCCGAAGAGGCAACAAAAACAGTAAAAGCTTAAACTCAGATTTCCTTCTACTCCTAGCCCCTGATATCTAGTGACATCACTCAGGTTCTCTGTTAATCTTGAAAGATTTATTACCTCTACTTTTTACTTGAATTTTTAAGGTTTATTAAACAGGATCAGACTGAGAAAAACCATGTCATTTGGTTTTCTAATAACCTACTATGTATTTATTGTATGTCTCCAACTGTATTTTCTCAACCTTGTTTTAATATATCCAGAAAGGAGCTTAGACTCATTCAAGAGGCAAAGTGAGCAGTATATTCTCACCCCTGCCTTCTTCACTGAGATATTCTATCTCCATAACTTTTATGTCCATAGGTAAGCATGTTCTATTTATGCTAAGATGTTCTCAGGTACAAATGAAGTAAAACACACTTCATTTGGGATAACCAATCAAGGCATATTGGTCCTCAAAACCAATTCAGTCTCAAGGAACAGCAGGTTCATGGTTGATGGATCCACCTTCTCAGTCATGGCTCCAAAGACCCAATCTCTTTTCATTTTTCTGCTCAGTAATCCTGAATCTGAGTTCTACCCTAATACCTACTCTCCTAGTTGTAGCAGGATCAGTGCCTGACAAAGTCAGAGATACAATCATCCTTCCTTAAGTCCAGTAGAAGAGATTCCTTCTGCCCCAGTATTGCAACAGTGCTAAGATATAGACTTATAGGGCCAATGTGGGGCATATGTCTTTCCCAGAATTAATAACCATAACCAAGAGAATGGACTGTACTGATTGGATTAAGCCAATCCAAGACCACTCAGAGCAGGGAGTGAGGTCAGCTTACTCTAAAGTCTATTGGAGGAGAGGAGAAGAGAATTGACCTATGGGAGTAAGGAAGCTCTTAGAACAAATGTTCGCCACAAATATCACTACAGGGAGGGATGCGAGGGCAAAAGACAAGGGGTCATCTCAACTCTCTATAGCCTCCAAAAAGTTCACAACTACAGCTATTTGATTTGGATTCTCAGTGTTCTAAGTCTCTCTAAAGCACATTTATTTTTCTGGAAATCACATGGAATCCAAGAGAACTAAGTCTGAATCTAGTTGATGGATGTGGTCAGTGCATAGGGGTGGTTCTCAATTAGGAATTTGCCTCTCCAAAAAGGCCAAAGAATTGCCTGGTAGAAGCAGCAATGTTAGAAAAAATTAAGTTTTTTTTCCTCCTAATCCCAGTTTAGAAACTAGGGATGGGAAGGAAAGGGAGAATTCATTAGAACAATAAAAGCTAAATTTTGTATATGTTAGCAATTCTTGCCCCATTTAAGCATTAATAATCTTCTATTCTAAAAGCAACAGTGTCTATAATCCCACTCTTGCAGGGATAATCCAACTTGTCACCAAGGAAGTGCTAAGAAAGTTCCAAGAACCAAAGAAAATGTTCAATGTAAATTGATGGCATTATTTTTTTCTTATTGTGGAGAATTTCAAGCACAGAATCATACAATGAACTACTATGTAGCCATAATCCAGCTTCAACAATGATCTGCTCTTGGCTAGTCCTGATTCCAGCAACTCCTCCTCCCACATTATTTTGGAGTTAACTATATGTCGTATCATTTCATCTGTAAATACTTCAGTATGTTAACTCATGTCTCTTTAAAAGATAGAGAATCTTTAAGGAACCACTATACTATTATCACAACCTTTAAAATTAGCAATATTTTGTAAATAATTATCAAATATCTAGTCAGTGTTCACATTTACAATTCTCATGTTGCAATTCAGTTCTCATCTCAATGTTGTAATTTTTAAATGTGTATGTTTGAATTAAGAGGCAAATTAAGAAGTCCACATATTATAGCTCATTTATCAGCATTTAAAGCATCTAAGGGTTCCTTCTCACTTCTCTTTTGTCTTTCTTACTATGTGTTAGGAGATCAACTAATACGTCCTGAAGATTTTTCTATAGTCTGGATGCTGCTGAGCACACTCTTACAGAATAGTCTAACACTTCCCTTTCTTCTCTCTGCAAATTGATAGCTGGAGATGCAGAATCTTAAGATGCAGGTGTGGACAGCATTTGAACCATCAGTCAAGAAAACATATTCATGTATCTTCTCATAGATAAATATACTCAAAAGTGCCTGAACGAGTCCAAGCTGCTCTCTCATTAACAACAAATACATAACCCAAATGGAGAGAGTTCACATGGCAGATTGCTATTCTGAAATTTACACAGCTAACATTTCCAAGTTGAAGGAAAGTAAACTACACAAGAGTGGTTTTGAAGACCCTACTGCACTCTGTTTTGTAAAGATGCAAAGACATTGCTGGATATCCCATTGATCAATCTACTGAAGGCATGGTGTGCCAAAACCCAGTATAGAACAGGTATGACCCACTTTTTATCCTGAGTGTACTTGTAAAAGGAAACATGACTGCCAGCTATAAACATGATGAAGATGCTGTTAATGAGGAGGCTGACACTGTGAGGAAGATGAGTATGTTGGCAGTACTGATGAATGACACTGATGATTCTAGAAACAGGGCGACATGCTTTACAGAAGTCGTTCTCTTTTTGCCAGCTTAGTCTTGAGTTGTGTCAGTCAGTGTGAAATCATCTTTTGTTGCAATCTACCATTCCAATTTTAATTTTGATAGCAAGGCTACATTTGACTATTTTGTGCTTCATGTCAATGGCTTAATGAATTTATTTTTTCCAGTGGAACAGCAGCAAAGCTTGTGGTTTGATGCTAATTTACATGGGCTTCCTTGGTGGCTCAGCAGTAGGGAATCTGCCTGCAATGCAGGAGACACAGGAGATGCAGGTTCGATCCCTGGGTCAGGAAGATCCCCTGGATGAGGAAATGGCAACCCACCCCTGTATTCTTGCCTAAAAAATCCAAGGGACAGAGGAAACTGGCAGGCTATAATTCATAGGATCGCAAAGAGTCAGGAGCAACAGAGCACACACATACAGAGTTTTACTAATATACTTTGGTTGGGGACACATGGAGTGCTCAGGCAAAGCACAAAGAACTGAATGCTTTCTGCACAGTTTTTTTTCTTTAGTAGCTATTACCCCAATTTCACTCCTAGAAGCTTGGCTTCTGGACGGAGGAAACTACAAGTCTAACCTTACCTCCAATTGAAGAAGCAATAGGCGTGTATATAACCAATATATATATGTGCATGTATATAACCAAGATAATTGAGATTATCTTGACAATGCATTTCTACATCTAAACTCATAAGAGTGCATGCGCGCGCGCACGCACACACACACACACACACACACACACACACACACACACACTGCACTTTATCCTGCTATTTTACTCTTAAGCTTGGGAAAATTGAAGGTGTGAAGGCAAGCATGTTCTCAGTTCCACTCTGTAGAGGCTTGAGCTAAAATGACGCCTGGAAAGCAAATGCAGTGACCTTTAAAGGAATCGAGGAAGCTATTTCCAGCACATTACTAAATGCTATATTTTAAAGGTTCTAACCTTATTTGCTACAAGTGTATAATATTGGGAAACCCTCATGAAGGAAGGGTCTGCATTCATCACAAGGCACAAGTCACTTATAGAGAGTTGGGAAAGTTATTACTTTCCAACTGGCAGACACCAAAGTTCAACTCAGCTCCTTCTGTTGGCTGCATTAAATAAGGTTCAGAGATCACTTTGAGAATTACAGGCTTTCTGATCTAACAAAAGTACAAAGTTTTCTGCAAATAACAATAGCCATATCATCATGCAGAAAAATTTATGACATAAACACACATGCCACCTTTTACAGTTCCTGCCAGCTGGCAAGACACCCTTCACGTGTCTATGGTATTAATTTACTCTTCCAGTTGATTAATAATAGTAATTGATCTATGAGACTCAGTATCAAAATAAAGAATGGGTAAGCAAAAGAAATTATTCATTGAAAAAAAAAACCCTAAAACAGTCTTTGAAACCAAAGTTAGACTTCATTATGCAGGTCTGGAGGACTATTTACAAAAAATAAAAATAGATAATATTGATTATCTTAACATTTAATAGAGTGCTCACTTTAGATGTCATAGAATACATAGATAGATAGATGACTGATCAATTGATCCTGATATTGCAGACAGTAATGAAACAAATTACATTTGTGTACTGCTTTACAAAACACTAGAGTTTGGCACTCTTTTTTATCCTTAACCTTATTATATATTATAGATTAAAAGTAAAGATTTCCAGCAAGTCAGCTTCAGTGGATCTTTTTCCCACGCTGATTGCATAACTCACATTTGTGAAGGAGTAAGTTGCCAATTATCTCATGGTGTAGGATTTATAAATCAGCCAAGTCAATAAAACATTGTGTGGGGGCTTCTGTGGTCAAAAGTGTCTCCTGTTGCCCTTTATGCTAAGTGGAGCTGTCAAAACATTAGTAAATAACCCTGATTATCTAACAATGTGCTGGCCTCTATTGCAATGGTCAGACTGATTTTTATTAGCAGACTGGAGAATCTCTTTCAACCTAGTTAGCATAAAATCATTTGTTGCCATTTATTGGTTTTCCATACTTAGAGTTGAAAGATTGAGGCCACCAGCAGAAAGCAACTATAGGGGGCCTATGCCATGGGTTTCCAGGCTAGGGGGAGGCTCTTCGTCCAGCTTCTATCATGATCGGAGAACAACTGTGTGAGGGTTTTGAAAGTTCTCATTTAACCAAAGCCCCAGGCAAAGGAAATCATTGAGGGCATCGCTCTCTGAAGTGGCAATAAGCAAAGTCAGGGAAGGAAAGGAAACCAAATGGTTAAAGACAGCGAGCAAGCTACACTCAAAAATTAGTTCCATTTCACAAATAAGGGTAGGAAAAGCTGAGAAACTCAGCCATAAGACATTAAATCAAGAAGTCACTTAAACCTAAAGATCTTCCCAATGGTTCCCCTGTGACTTGGGCTATCACGGCTACAAAATACCCTTGACTGAGTTACAGGAAATCTAAGATCTGTTGTTAGGGGCTGACTTCTAATGGCACAATGAGTATCCTAAAGCATTTTAGGCTACTGTTGTTGAAATGCTCTAGAAGGAAACAAAATACACATTGATTTTCAGTATGGAGATACCCATATTACTGTAAGTCAAAAAATATTTCTGCAAGATAATTCCTGTAGCCTGGGACACAATAAAGTAAACCCAGGGAAGTTCAGGTCTGGGAGTCATTCACCCTAGCCCATCCTGAATTATCTTGGGCTGCTCATTTTTATTTCATGCTACCCCACCCTTTTATCTGCCACCCATGTCTGGGGAAATAGCATTCCTAAGATGGCTGTATTTAATCCAAACTCAGTAAAGATCATGAAAAGACACTGTACTGAAGAGTCCACATGACACATGTCAGGCCTCTGCTACATTTTGTTCTTTGGCAAAACTGGTTGTGGGTTTGACTGGAATAGGGTGTTTTCAGTGGAACTTGAGGCTCCTAAGACTTCAGTGGAAAGATGTGTTCATTTGTCTCCTTATAAGCATGCTGGATATTGTCATGCAGGGATACCCAGCAAATTCACCATTTTTAGGTTTCAGATGGCTGTCATGCCTGCTTGCATGCTCAGCTGCTTCAGCTGTATCCAACTCTTGATGACCCCATGGACTGTAGCCCGCCAGGCTCCTCCATCCATGAGATTCTCCAGGCAAGAATACTGGAGTGGGTTGCCATTTCCCTCTCCAGAGGGTCTTCCTGACCCAGGGATCAAACCCACATCTCCTGTGTTGCAGGCGGATTCTTCCCTGCTGAGCCATCTAGGAAGCCTGTCATCTAGGAAGCCTGCCCTAACCCTAACCCTAACCCTAACCTTACCGCTTCTAACAGCCAGGCACTGTTCTACATACTCGCTGGGGGATAACTCATTTAATCTTCCTGATAATCTTCAGCAGTTGCTGCTGTGAATATTCTTATTTTTTCCTATTAAGGAAACTGACGTTCAGAGAGGCTAAAAGATTTGCCAAAGATGCACAGTTAGTAAGTGAGAGAGTTGGAATTTGAACCCAGCTTATAGATTCCAGGGATATTTGTTGCCTCATAGAGTTTTGTGAGGATTCAAACATTCCTGATACACAGTACCAAAGAAATGTTAGCTACTATTTTTTGTTATTTAGATTCATCTTATTGCTGCTGTCCTATTTTTACTTACTAGTTTTTTATATACTATTTTAAAGATTCTGACTTATATATTCATTATACCATTTCCCTGGCTTATCCTCCCCGAATAGTGTGAACTTAACCTCATGCAAGTGTATAATATTTAATCTACTAGCTGATTATGTGTCCTCTTGCCCGGGCCATGGTGCCCAGACATTTGGTCAAATGTTATTCTGGAGGTTTCTGTGAGTATGTTTTCTGAATGAAAATAACATTTTGGTGAACTTTGAGGAAAGCAGGTTGCCCTCCACAATGTGGGTGGGCCTCATTCAGTCAGTCGAAGGCCTTCATAGGACAAAGACTGATCTCCCCAAGAAAGAAAGAATTCTACCTACAGGTAGTCTCCAGGCTGAACTGCAACATCAGTTTCTTCATGGGTCCCCAGCCTGATGGCCCATCTGAAGGTTATGGACTTGCCTCTAAAACTATCTAAGGCAGTTCTTTACTATATATGTGTGTGTGTGTGTGTGTGTGTGTGTGTGTGTGTGTGTGCGTGTGCGTGTGCACAATTTTTTTAGTATACACACATGCACATCCTATTGCTTCTTTTCTCTGGAGAACCCTAACTAAATGTCAAAAACAAGCCTGGGTATTTTTACCAGCCTACACAAATTACTTCACTTCTCCCCATCCATCCTGGCACCTTGAGACTTAGAAGATCTCCAAATTTCTCCGTGGGGAGTGGACTTTTCAAGTATCGTTTGTTTGCTCTTACTCCTTGTCAGTCTGCCTACAAAGAACCTCAGACTGCAGGGTAAACACAAAATGCCAGCAGTGTGGCCAGATGGCCCCAAGTTTTGGCTTCTTCTGGGACTTTCTGGGTCATTCTTTGAACAAGCTCACACAGCTGATGAGGAGGGCAGCCTAGTCCCATCTCCTCACTGCATCTGCCTTTGCCACAGATGACCACAGCCCTCATGGCAGCTGAAACCAATATGTGATTGATTAAATATCCTGTCAGAGATTTTATAACTTATTATTTATGTTCCCTAAGGCTAATCTTTGAAGAAAACAGTGGGAAAAGAATGTCAATAACTTGCAAAAGATAACTCTCAAACCGTCAAAAGCAAGTGTAGCATTTCACCCAGTTCCACTTGTTAATCCCCCAGCAAAGACCTCCTTTCCATAAGTTAAAGATTTCTTATAGGATGGAAGTTATAAACAGCTGGTGGGCGGTTTAATATAGTTGCAGGTGAGTGGATCTTCACCCTTCTCCCTCCCCACGCTTTTTATTTTCTTGCTTTTGTCACTTTAAAGATAAAAAAGTTACACCCTCCAGAAAGCACAAGATATAAAACCAATATGTTTGCCTTTCAATGAAAAACCTCAGGCTCTCAGCTGGAGTGCAACACTCTAACATCAATGAGAAGGTTTTTCTAAGAACTGGGAAATGCAGGACCAGGAATGTGACTGTTTCTGTAGGGGAATCCTGTTAATGAGCTTTAATGTCCCTGACAACTCAGATCCCTCTAGGCTGAAGCATCTTTTGCATATTGTCACCTCAAGCATGCTTTTGTTCCCTAAAATCTTAATCTACTAAGACATATTTGAGATTTAAGAATCAAAATGTTTACATGAATTCAATTGTTTTTTAAGTTCTGGCCAATGGAATGATGAAAATGACACATAGATATAGTCCAAACTTCTCTCTCTCTCTTTTTTTAAACTGACCTCTTTTCTAGAGCAGTTTTAGATTCACAGCAAAATTGCAGAAGGGACAGAGATTTCTTTTAGACTTCCTGCCCCTGCACATGCTATCCCCATTATCAGTCATCCACCAGAGAGGCACCTTTGTTACAACTGGTGAGCCTATACTGGCACATCATTATCACTCACAGCCCATACTTCGCATTACAGTTCACTCTTGGTGTTGGATGCTGTATGGACAATGTATTGTGAAAAGAAATATTTTCTACTCTAAGCTTTACCAGTAAACAAGACTTTTCCAACTGCGAATTTATGAGCCCAGGTGAAGCAAAGCCAGCTATTTGGTTGCCATCAGCTACCTCCTCCCCAGTAAGCACTGATAAGCTGGGGGGATATGAGAGGTGGCCATTTGCCACATTCACCATCTCTTATGGAAAGCAAGGACTTAATATGTGAACAATAAACAAAGCACGGTTGGCCCCAGACGGCTAGATGCATATGAGAGAAATGATGTCAGCAAGCCCAGATGCTTGCATCTTCCCATACATAGAACACTAAATCTCTTCATGTGAGAGATTTAGTTTTCTCTTAATTAACAGTAATTTTTAAATATTCAGATTACCTGCCCCTTGCCGCAAACTTGCATATATCCTGTCTCCTCCCCTACCTCTTCAGAGTCAGCTCTCTTGGTTCACCTACGATACTGTCTCCCAGGCTCAAGTCTTAACATTCCCAACGAATAAAATCTAACTCTCAACTTTTACGTTGTGTTTTTTTTTTTTTTTTAGTTGACAGTATGACGACATGTACCCACCATTATAGTATCATGCAGAGTAGTTTCACTGTCCTAAAAGCCCTCTGTGTTCTTCCTGTTCATCCCTCCCTCCCTTCTAACCCTTGGCAATCACTCATCTTCTAACTGTCTCCATGGTTTTGATTTTTTCCATAACATATAGTTGGAAGCATGCAGTATGTAGCCTTTTCAGATTGGCTTCCTTCAGTTAGTAATATGCATTTACATTTACTGCAAATCTTTTCATAGCTTCCTAGCTTCTTTCTTTTTAGCTCTGAATAATATTCCATTGTTTGAACGTATCACAGTTTATCTGTCCACCTACTGAAGCATATCTTGGTTACCAAATTGCCAACTTCTTTTTTGAAATATCTTTTTGAAAAACAAAGGGATTAGTAGCTCACTTCAGGAAAAAGAAAATACTATATTTTTTAAAGATATATTTGTGGATCAAAGGTTACAAATTTGGTGGATGTGTTAGGCAAATTGGGTGGGAGTGACCTTGAATGAAGAAAGTCAATGAGTTACAAAAATATTAGTCTTCAATATGATTTAATCTGGCTTAATCACTCAATGTTAAATAGTGCACAGAATTAAGAATTTTGAACATGTGTTTAAATACCTCTGAAACTTTGGCATTTTTTGGCAATTTCAAATTTTACCTAGTTAGTAACTTACTTCATTCAAGACTTTAAATTATTCTGTTGACTAATACCATTACTTTAAGAGAAAACAGTATTGACTTTTATTTTCAGAAGAAAAATGAAGCAAAGTAACTATAAAAAATAGATTCCTGGCATGGTACATCTCAGTATAAGGTTTACTTACTTTGTGCCCTCTTAATGACACACATAGGATCCCTTTAAGAAATTTAGCTGGCTGCCTAGCTAGTTGTTTGCATCACATAATTCAAATTAATTTTTTTTTAATTAAACTAACCCATTGTTTCTGAGCTATTCATAACATCTCCATGATAATGTAAGCTCCATGAAGGCATCCGTAGTTTCCTGGTTGAGTTCCTGGACCACGGTCTTCAATAAATATTTGCTGAATGAATGTCCATTTGTTTGGTTCTTTTAAATGAATAAGAACTATATCTGGTAGCTATACCTGCCACCATATTATAACCAATACAGCAGATCTGGGAATCAACCCTTGCCAACAATTCACAATCAGGGCAGAGTTATGTTTGGCATACTCTAAAGGGCACCATTTTTATACATGACAATGATGGGAATTGTGGTCTCTGGAGTTAATGTGACAGCCCTAGTTGATTTTTTGATTATCATCAACATCCCCTGGGAAATGCTGTATGGTCAATGTTTACTTCTAACCAAGAAGCAAGATGAACAAATGGTACTTTCCATGTGTCTCAAGATTTTTGCATATTATTTAATTAACTAATTGAAAGTATCTTGGAGTATTACAAGTCTGAGAACTCTTGCTGTTAGTTTCTCCTAAATGGGGATGAAAACTCTTCCCTGGCTGCCTCATCATTCTATAAGTTTAAAATCAGAATCCTCAGAATTCAGGCCCATTCTATGATTATCGCCTTTGACTTTCAAGGTGCAAATCACATTGCAACTAAAATCTTTGTGTTTTTTATTCAGCAAATATTTAGGGAACACCTATGATGTTGATAGTCACTAAGAAAGGACTAGATATGCCCAATCACCTCCAGCAGTAATAGCTGACAACAAATGTCAGCATACACTAAATGCTAACTATGCACCAGTCCCTCTTCTAAGATTTATATATTCTATTAATCCTCTTAACAATCCTATAAGTACAAGTACTAGTGAAAGTCGTTCAGTATGTCTGTCTCTTTGTGACCCCATGGACTATACAGTCCATGGAATTCTCCAGGCCAGAATACTGGAATGGGTAGCTGATCCCTTCTCCAGGGAATCTACCTAACGCAAGGATTGAACCCATGTCTCCTGCATTTCAGGCAGGTTCTTTACCATCTGAGCCACCAGGGTAGCCCTAACAATCCTATAATGTAGGTATAAATAAGGAAACTAAGGCACAGACAGGGTACACCCATCACCAGTAAGTGAAAGAGCTAGGACTCAAATAGAGGCAGTGTGACTCCAAAGCATTTGTTATTAATCACTACACTATCATAAAAAAAACTACAAAGAAATTACAAAAGAAAACAAAGAATGTGAAGAGTTACTTATAGAGCCTGCATTTCCTACCTGGATTTAACTTGTAAACTGAAAGAAAGGTATCCACATCGTCTAAAGTAGATTCAGTGGGAGGAATCAGGATGAGAAACAACAATGACAAAAACCAAAGTCCCTATGTCTTAATATAGTCATAAGTTCAGTTCAATTGCTCAGTCGTGTCTGACTCTTTGAGACCCCATGAACTGCAGCACTCGAGGCTTCTCTGTCCATCACCAACTCCCAAATCTTGCTCAAACTCATGTCCATTGAGTCGGTGATGCCATCCAACCATCTCATCCTCTGTCGTCCCCTTCACCTCCTGCCCTCGATCTTTCCCAGCATCAGGGTCTTTTCCAATGAGTCAGTTCTTCCCATCAGGTGGCCAAAGTATTGGAGTTTTAGCTTCAGCATCAGTCCTTCCAATGAATATTCAGGACTATGAATATAGTCATACATGCTCATATTATTATGTTGGTTTAGAAGGAACACACTGGGAACAGACTGAGGAATTTAACTTTGGGCCAATGTGAGGCATTTCCGGTGTCGAAAGTGAAGTTGCTAAGTCGTGTCCAACTCTTTGCAACCCCATGGACTGTAGCCCACCAGGCTCCTCTGTCCATGGGATTCTCCATGCAAGAATACTGGAATGGGTTACCATTTCCTTCTCCAGGGGATCTTCCCAACCCAGGGATCGAACCAGGGTCTCCTGCATTGCAGGCAGACACTTTATCCTCTGAGCCACCAGGAAACGAGCTCACTCTAAATAACCTGGATGAAGGCGCAAGTCCCACTTCTGTGTGTTTAAGTGGGAAAGTCCACTGATGAATCCAACCCTCTTAGGTCTGTTCCCCCCGACTCCAACGGAACTGACTCTGCCCTCTAGAGGTGACACTGGAGCGAGGCCACAGGACAGAGTGAAGATGGAGGGTGGGAGCCCCCACTGGCTAGGGTCTCAGAGAGAACTGAGCGGGTATCCAGGCTCTCCTGGAAAAGCAGTCCTGCCAAGTCCTCAGGCATGCCAGCTTCAGGTTCTCTACCTAAATGATGGGAGAAATAGCACCTACCTAATAGGATTGTTCTGAGAGTTAAATGAGATGATTCACGTACAGGTAACACTATTCTGTAATAAGCTAAATGGGAATAGAACTTGCAAAAGAAATAACTGAATCACGTTCTTGCATACCTGAAGCCAACACAACACTGTAAACTACCTACGTGAGGGTGTGAGAGTGTGTGCATGCCAAGCTGCTCCAGTCGTGTCTGACTATTTGTGACCGCATGGACTATAGCCTGCCTGTCCACAGGATTCTCCAGGCAAGAATACAGGAGTGAGTATTCTTACTCCCTCATGTCCTCCTTCAGGGGATCTTCCCAACCCAGAATCAAACCAGTGTCTCTTATGTCTCCTGCATTTGCAGGAGGGTTCTTTACGACTACCACCACCCAGGGAGGCTCGTAAACCACCTATACTCTAGTAGAAAATTACAATTTTTAAGTAGTTTATACTATATGACTCTCCCTTCCCCACAATAAAGGTGACACTAAACCTTGGCACATAATAAGCACTCAGAAAACTATTTGCTATTAGTATTATTTAATGCTACCACATTTCAGCAGGTCCCATTTCAGCAGGACCATGTACCTCATGGGTGGGTTTCAAAGACTTGCTTTTCTGTATCTACCTTTGTGACTAGCACTTATGATGGTCAATAAATACACATAGGCAGATAGACTGGCCAGGAAGGGGAAAATTGAGAGCTCAGTTCTATGACCAGAAAGTTGCAAAACGAAGATAGTAAGTGAGTGGATTGCCATTTGGTCTTTTCATCATTCTTTTCAGATTTGTGCAATCAGATTTCTTCTCTTTCATAAATCACAGGAATAACTTCAGGAAGCCTAAGACATCCTCATGTAAGGTTAAATATTTAAAACAGAGCTGCCTGAGCCTTGAAAAGATCCAGACAAACATATGCTGAGAGCCTTTGGCAAAGCCCACTGCAGCATGGCGCGCAAGGCAAGGCTGAGCACCCCGGCACCCAGCATCAGGGGTCATCCATCTTGCGCACAGCTTGCAGACCTCTTCTCAAGAATGAGGTCACCCAGAGCCCAGATGGGCAGGCGGGCTGCAGAATAAGATATGTCTGGGTGCAGATGTGAAAAGAATTGAGGCTAACAACCATAATGGAAACAGGAAATGAGAGTTAGGTCAGCCCAACTGCACAGTTGTTGAAAAAGCAAAACTTAGCCATGTGGTGTAATTTTCATGCTCCATGATGTTTACCACCAATCAGCCAACTTTACCAACAGATGAAGCTGTCACCATGGAAAAACCCTCAAAGGTGTCTGTCAGACCTCCTTCCCCTCCCAGTCTTCCTAATTTCCTTCCTGCACTCCGTATCAACAATCACTAGATCTGAAGGGTCATTGCATTCAAATGCTTCCATCCACTACTTTCCCCTTACTATTTAAAGCCATTACAATGAATTTGGCAAAGCCTTTGAAGACTCAAGGGCTTCACTGATACATGAAACAAGAAAGAAGAAAATAAAAATGCATTGCTATGAGTGAACCCCTTCCCTTACTGTACACTCAGACATGTATGTTCATAGCAGGCACACATATACTCACAAACTCACCCATACACACACACACACACAAGCAGACACACACAGTGCTTTTGCCCTTTATGCTGTTGTTTACTCGCTAAGTCATGCCCAACTCTTTTGTAACTGCATGGACAGTAGCCTGCCAGGCTTCTCTGTTTATGGGATTTCCCAGGCAAGAATACTGGAGTCGGTTGCCATTTCCTTCTCTAGGGCATCCTCCTGACCCAGGGAATCTTCATGATCCAGGGATCAAACCCGCTTGTCCTACATGGCCTGGTGTATTTTTTTACCGCTGAGCCCATCGGGGAAGCCCCTCTACCCTTTCTATGGGGACTTATTTTGAGAAAATTGTGAATAATTAATCTCTCAAGATGGTTAGCCTAAGCTTGCTGCTATGATGTTATGACCTAACCTCCCAGAGTACGTCCAAGGCTGTTTGTCAACCTGAAAACTTTGAACATTCTCTGCAACTCTGCCCTTGGCCTCACATGGACACTGACGCCTTTTTGGCTGATGATAATGGTCATGCGCAGCTAAGATGTGGTCTCACGAAATTACCAGAACCAAGCTCTGTTATTTTTTAAAACTATCTACAACAGACTGGTTCCAAATAGGAAAAGGCGTACGTCAAGGCTATATATTGTCATCCTGCTTATTTAACTTCTATGCAGAGGACATCATGAGAAATGCTGGGCTGGATGAACCACAAGCTGGAATCAAGATTGCCGGGAGAGATATCAATAACCTCAGATATGCAGATGACACCACCCTTATGGCAGAAAGTGAAAAAGAACTAAAGAGCCTCTTGATGAAAGTGAAAGAGGAGAGTAAAAAAGTTGGCTTAAAGCTCAACATTCAGAAAACTAAGATCACGGCATCTGGTCCCATCACTTCATGGCAAAGAGATGAGGAAACAGTGGAAGCAGTGGCTGACTTTAATTTTCTGGGCTCCAAAATCACTGCAGATGGTGAATGCAGCCATGAAATTAAAAGGCGCTTGCTCCTTGGTAGGAAAGTTATGACCAACCTAGACAGCATATTAAAAAGCAGAGACATTACTTTGCCAACAAAGGTCCATCTAGTCAAAGCTATGGTTTTTCCAGTAGTCATGTATGGATGTGAGAGTTGGACTATAAAGAAAGCTGAGCACAGAAGAATTGATGCTTTTGAATTGTGGTGTTGGAGAAGACTCTTGAGAGTGCCTTGGACTGCAAGGAGATCCAACCAGTCCATCCTAAAGGAGATCAGTCCTGAATATTCATTGGAAGGACTGATGTTGAAGCTGAAACTCCAATACTTTGGCCACCTGATACAAAGAGTTGACTCATTTGAAAAGACCCTGATGCTGGGAAAGACTGACGGCAGGAGGAGAGATGGTTAGGCAGCATCACCAACTCAATGGACATGGGTTTGGGTGACTCCTGGAGTTGGTAATGGACAGGCAGGCCTGACATGCTGCAGTTCATGGGGTTGCAAAGAGTCAGACACAACTGAGTGACTGAACTGAACTGAACTGAACTGATAGTACTACTATTTCTAAAAATCTGTGATTCTACTCTTTAATACATACCACCAGCTTGTTTAAAAATTGGGAAGCCTCCTACACAAAATGCTTCTTAATTCTTCAAACTTTCTGTGGTCACTTCATTTTCTGAAAAGCTTAGAGTCTATGTGCCACATTATGTAATTGTAATACATCTTATCCAATCCTCTCCTAGTTTCACTTTATTAGGCACCTGCTTCTTCAAAGGAATTGGGGCCCAGAAAGAGGAAAACTTCAGGGGAAATGCTGAAGAAAGAAGCTTTATTTATTTATTTGATATTTTAAAGTGAGAGTAGGAAGGAAGACAGAGACTGCTGAGTTCATTAACTGGTAATTAATGTATATCAGAATTAAATAAAATGTCCCAGACTTCATTTTATCTGTTAAAGATAAAGATGTTGAATCTAGAAAGATGAATATGGACAAACTTCAGTGGGAGAAAATAGAGTCAAAGTCAAGAGTCAAATATAAGACTAGCAAGCTAGAGGGAATGAATTTAAATCCTGTATCTCAGAAGAAATTATACACTCAAAGTAAAATTGTTGAATTTCTTAGGAAACCAAAATGCATAGAGAAGATCTTAGGAAAAAAGAGGATCAAAGAGCTTGTCTGACTACAAAACTCAAGATAGCCTATTTGTTCAATAATTCGTTCATTAATAAATATGTGTCTGGAAACTACTAGTGCCAGGGGCTACCTAATATGTGTCTGAAATTATTCTGGGAACATTTATACAAAAAAAAAAAAAGTTTTCACTCTGATGGGACTAACTTTCTAGACATAGAATCAGAAATTTAAAAAATGAACAAATAAACATAATGGTAATTGGTGATAAGTGCCAAAAAGAAAAATAAGAAAATATAATGTGAATGTGGGGAGATGTAAGTTTTCTATTTTAGATAGAGTGGTCAAGTGTGAATTTTCTGAGTAGGCAACATTTGAGCAGCAATGAGTTAAGGGAACAAATCAAGAAAAGATCTAGAATATTCCAGGCATAGGAGTGTAAAGTGTCTTGAGTAAGGATAAATCTTAGTGTGTTCAAGAAACAGGAGTCTCCCAGTAGCTGGAGCAGAGGAAGGGAAAGAATGAAGTAGAATAGGTGAGCAAATCACAGAGGGTCTTGGAGCCATAGTAGAGATTGAGTTTTGTTTGTGTGAATTGGAGGATCCTGAAGAGTTTAAAGCAGAGAAGTATCATGATGTGATTTACACTTTAACAAGATTGCTCTGTCTGCTTTGTGGAGCATATATTAAAACAAGACCCCAGAGAGCAAACCCTAAGACAAGTTAAGAGGCTATTCGATCAGCCCAGAAGACAGATGAAGGTGACTAGGGAGGTTGTGGTAGAGATGATGACATCACTGAAAGGAATTACAGATGGAATTTGCCAGTGTGTTGCTTGAGGAGTCAAGAATGGTAGCTAGGTGTTGGCTGGAGCGACTGATTAAATGATGGAGATGTTTATTAAGAATAGAAATGTTGGTGGAGGAACAGAATTGATAGTAGAGAATCAAAAGTTATGTGGGTGATGAGATTAATAGCAATGAAATGAAATTGCTAAAAAAAAAAAAAAAAGCAACAACAAAATAAAACCACAAAAAAACTAATGAGATCCTTGACTATATTGACAGAAATATAACATCCAGTTCAAAGGACACAACACATCCCATCTACTGTGAACCGTTTGTACCACATTGTAACTATTCTGCTCAATGTTAGACCCTATGTTCAAGAGGGATATTGACAAAGAGATCCACATTCAGAAAATAGAGTCCAGGAAGGAAAAGATGAAAACTGAGAAAGATGAACATAGCATAAGCTAGTTGTCTTCAAATATTTTTAAAATTTAACTTATCTTTGGGATTACAAAAGGTGCTTGAGTAAAAGCAGGTAAAAGATACCAGGAGACAGAGTTCAGAAGGAAGTCTATCAATTAGAAAGCTGTTCCAGAAGGGACTAGCTTAGCATTCATCAGGGGAGCATCAGATAGCAGGTTGGACCAGATAATATCAAAGTCCTTTCCATCATGTGGTTTTCATCACTCTAGATGTAAACTCTCTCTGGTTAGAAATCATCATAGTATTTTTTTTTTAAGTCTCTAATAAGGTAAACAGCATAGGTTCAAAATATACTTAAAAATTCAACTACTTTTTTTAACTTGGCATGCTTATCTAGTCAATGAAACCTTTTGAGTTGTTAACTTTTTTTTTTTTCTGTATTTTGTTTTTTATGTGGGAGCACTGATAAGAAATCTTTTCTTAGTGACAAAAAGTCTCGATCAACTCTTCCAGATTTTAATGATGGAATAAGAACCCTAATAAGGCACTTGCTAATATTCTTCTGCCCCTAAAAATAGCTGGATAGAGGGACAGCCAAAGTGAGAAGAGGACAGACATTCCACCTAAACACATCTACCAGTAATCTTGAACAATTGGACTTCAAATGATTGCTCTAAGGAAAAAATGAGTTGGTCCTTGTAAAGCACATAGCACAGTGCCTGGACCTTCAAAAAAGTTTACTGCTATTTTATTACTATAATTATTCACAAATGTTAAATCATTTGTGTATATTGAACTGTTTAATCTTTAGTTTAAGGATCTCCAGGAAGATGGGGTGGGGCGTTTCCAAGACCTTAATTTTACAATATTTAGAGCATGGTGCTGGGGCTCCCTAATGGATCACCTATAAAACGAAAGGGTGAGATGACCTTTAGAATCTTCCAGCTCTCACAGCCTGTTTCTGTAAGATTTACCACTGTGGAGGCTATTCTAAAAAATGTGCTAAGTCTCCAAAATTGGAATTAATGAGAAATTTTTGTAAAAGTGGTTGAGCATGATATGATTATGTACAAATAAATAATGTTTCTTCTTACTGGTTAGAAAATATCATGAAAAATATGATATTTATAAAAACAAACTCCATAAAATACTTTAAAGTTAGCAAGATGTGCAAGAGAACTATGGGAAAAAATAGCAAATTTTTCCTAAAAAATATAAACTAATTATTGAATAATTAGAGACAGAATACTCTCAAATGGCAAAACTAAATGTTGTAATCATATTAATTATTGACAAATTGAGTTGCTTGCTTAAAGCATATCCAATAAAAACATCAACAGATTTTTCTTCTTTTAGCATACTTGAAAAATGTTTCAAAATTTCATATGGAGAATACATAAATATGAACAGCTAAACATATTTTGAAAGGGAAAAGACTGGGTACAATATCATAGAATTCATATTTCACTACGCATACGGTTCTTACTATACCCAAGAGTTCAATATAAAAGCCAGATCTTAGCAATCAGGAAGAAACCAAATGGGTGAATATCTATCATCTCTCCAGCATGAAAAGACTTGAAAGCAAGACCAAAGGAAAGAAGAAAGGAAGAAAGGGGGAAGAAGGGAAGGAAGGAAGGGAAAGAAAGACCCCATGGGAATGTTGATTATTCAAATACATTATCATTTTTGTCCATGAAAATAGTATAAACTAAATTTAAATGCATATAAGCTAGAAAAGTATTTGCAAGATATGACAAAGGTTTAATATTCAAAATATTAAAAGCTCATATAAAGTGAAAGTGAAGGTCTCTCTGTCGTGTCCAACTCTTTGCAACCCCATGGACTATACAGTCCATGGAATTCTCTAGACCAGAATATTGGAATGGGTAGCCTTTCCCTTCTCCAGAGGATCTTCCCAACCCAGGGATCAAACCCACGTCTCCCACATTGCAGGCAGATTGTTTACCAGCTGAGCCACAAGGGAAGCCCAAGGATACTGGAATGGGATCTTCCCAACCCAGGAATCAAATCGGGGTCTCCTGCATTGCAGGTGAATTCTTTACCAACTGAGCTATGAGGGAAGGAATCCCAAAAGCTCATGTAAAGCTTATCTTATTTCAAGGGCCCAAGGAGCAGACAATAAGAATTAAAAATGGGACAATTTTATTAGGCATATTACTTACCTGAGGCTACCATACAAAATACCACAAACTGGGTGACCCAAACACCAGGAATTTATTGTCTCACAGATCTGGAGACTAAAAATTGGATACCTAAGGGTCAGCAGGTTGGTTCTTTCTGAGAGCTTTAAGGAAGAGTCTGTCCATACCTTCCCCCTAATTTCTAGATGTCTTGGGGGTTTCTTGGTTTGTAGATGGTATTCCCCTCCTGTCCTCAATCCATCTTCCTTCTGTAAGCATCTGTATCTTCACATGGTGCTCTTTACAGAAGAAGGGCTGTCATTTTGGATTAGGGCCCCATCCTATTTCCATATGACTTCAACTTAACTACTTATATCTGCAGCAACACTATTTCTGAATCAAGGTTCTGAAGTATTGGGGGGTACAACTTCAAAATATGAATTTGGGTGGAATGTAATGTAACTCATAACATTAAGAGAGCAGCTTGTGTGAAAGGGAATCAGGAGGGAGCCTAGCCTAGTCATCAGAGATGGAGAGAAAGGGTGTAGACCGCCTCTAGTCTAAGGGAGGGTCAGAAAGGCATAGAGGAGGCAGATTCAGATAACAAAGGAGTTCTGTTTCTCCTAGGAGTGGATCTGCCTCAGTATCCCCAGTGCACTCCACACTCGGCCGTTGGCAGGAAGCAGCCCATCAGTGGTGTGGCCTCAGCATGAGCAAGTCAGGGATTTCCGAGAGCTCTATTTGAGAGAGGGCTCGGTCAAGGGCCCCTGCTGTAGTGGGAGGCCTGGGGGCACTTCTCATGACTGCCACAGTAACCATAAGACATGAAGGGGTAGGGGGTGATTCACAGAAGAGGAAATAAAAGATGTTCAGTTTCACTGGTAATCACAAAAGTGAAATGTAAGGTGGCATGCCATTTTGTTGTTGTTGTGTTAAAATTATCAAAGAGTTCTTTTTTAAAATGAGGGTGGCACAGTGCTGGTGAGGGTGAGGTGGGCAGGCTGTTATTAATATAAGCTGGTACGTCTGTTCTGGAATGCAATTTGACTGAAAAAAAAAAAACCTGTCTTTTTGTCATCACATGTTTTTACCTAGTCATTCTTTATTTAGGAATTCGTCTTAGAAAGCACTCAGAAATGCCTACAAAGACACAGGCCCAAAGATGATTATTAGTTACTGTTTAGTTGGTAGGTTGTGCCTGACTCTTTTGTGACCCCGTGGACTGTAGCCTGTCGGGCTCTTCTGTCAATGGATTTCCCAGGCGAGAATACTGGAGTGGGCTGCCTTTTCCTTCTCCAGGGGATTTTCCCAACCCAGGAATCGAACCCGAATCTGCTGCATTGGCAGACAGATTCTTTACCACTGAGCCACCAAGGAAGCCTAGGATGATTACAATATTTATAGTAATAAAAACAATAGATGCAATCAAAAGGAACGGCTTAATCACAAAGGAATCTACAGGAAATGTTGATGCATTCAGTTAACAGGATAAGATAAGGCTATCCAAAACCACACCTTTGAAAAAGCTGTAATGTTATAGGAACACATTTAAGATAAAAGGCTGTTAATAAACATAATTTGTATTTCCATATGTAATCTGAACTCAATCATGAAAACATGCATGGGCATGGGAAAAAAAATAACCAGAAGGAAGCATGTCAACATTTTAACAGTAAACCTAGACAGTGTATTAAAAAGCAGAAACATTACTTTACCAACAAAGGTCCATTTAGTCAAGGCTATGGTTTTTCCAGTGGTCATGTATGGATGTGAGAGTTGGACTACAAAAAAAGTTGAGCACCGAAAAATTGATGCTTTTGAACTGTGGTGTTGGAGAAGATTCTTGAGAGTCCCTTGGACTGCAAGGAGATCCAACCAGTCCATTCTAAAGGAGATCAGTCCTGGGTGTTCATTGAAAGGAATGATGTTGAAGCTGAAACTGCAATACTTTGGCCACCTGATGCAAAGAGCTGACTCACTGGAAAAGACCCTGATGTTGGGAAAGATTGAGGGCAGGAAGAGAAGGGGACGACAGAGGATGAGATGGTTGGGTGGCATCATCAACTCAATGGACATGGGTTTGGGTGGACTCCAGGAGTTGGTGATGGACAGAGAGGGCTGGCATGCTGCAGTTCATGGGAACGCAAAGTCAGACCCGACTGAGTGACTGAACTGAACTGAACTGAATTCCTGAGGTATAGGAAGATTTTGCATGATTGCTGATTTCTTCTTTTCTCTTCTCTGTATTTTTTGAAACAAGCATTAAAATGAGAGGTTTATTTATGTTATAAAACGGCAGTTCTTCCACACTTGAGAAAGAGGTAAGATTGAGCCTATTGACAGGAGGTTTAGGTGATCATGACAGCCCTGAAGGAATTGGGACCACCTATTTTCTCAGTGATGTAGGAATGAAAGTGAAAGAGGAAATAAAATAAATAATTCACCATACCTCTGAGACTTCCTACTCCCCATTCAGTCTTTATGCACCGGGGAAAAGAGGATCACAAGTTAGCTCAACTCCAGTTAGGACCAACCAGCTCAATTTCATCCTCTATAACCACCTCTGAATTTATATCTAAATCAAAAAGAAGAGACAATGCACTTTCAATAAATCACTCTGTAGTCTAGAAAACAAGTGTCCTCTAACTAGAGAAAAATGCCTAACTGTGCTATGATGGACTCCAAGGCATCATTTCCTTCCGTCTCCTGGGGCTTGACAATTATGTGATATCTACCTACTCTCTCATTCCCTTCTGGTCAGGAAGAGAGGGAACACAGAGGAATGAGGTATCACTCAGGTCTTCTTCTTACCATCCCCTTCATTTCTAGCCTCATGATGCTGCTGTTCAGTCACATCACTAGTGTCTACTCTTTGCGAACCTATGGACTCTGGCCTACCAGACTCTTCTGTCTATGGGATTCTCCAGGCAACAATACTGGAGTGGGTTGCCATGCCCTCCTCCCATTTCTATCCTCATTCATTTCAGTTGCTCATTGATGTCTGACACTTTGAGACCCCATGGACTGTGGTAGGCCAGGCTTCCATGTTCATCACCAACTCCTGGAGTTTACTCAAACTCCTGTCCATCAAGTCAGTGATGCCATCCAACCATCTCACCCTCTGTCATCCTCTTCTCCTCCCACTTTCAATATTTCCCAGCATCCAGATCTTTTCCAATGAGTCAGTTCTTCCCATCAGGTGGCCAAAGTATTGGAGTTTCAGCTTCAGCCGCAGTCCTTCCAATGAATATTAGGACTGATTTCGTCTAGGATTGACTGGTGGGATATCCTGGCAGACCAAGAGACTCTCAAGAGTCTTCTCCAATACCACAGTTCAAACGCATCAATTCTTCAGCGCCCAGCTTTCTATAGTTCAACTCACATCTGTACATGACTACTGGAAAAACCATAGCTTTGACTAGATGAAGCTTTGTCAGCAAAGTAATGTCTCTGCTTTTTAATATGTTGTCTAGGTTGGTCATAGCTTTTCTTCCAAGGAGCAAAAATCTTTTAATTTAATGGCTGCAGTAATCATCTGCAGTAATTTTGGAACTCAAGAAAATAAAGTCTGTCACTGTTTCCATTGTTTCCCCATCTATTTCCCATGAAGTGATGGGACCAGATGCCATAATCTTAGCTTTCTGAATGTTGAGCTTTAAGCCAACTTTTTCACTCTCCTCTTTCACTTTCATCAAGAGGCTCTTTAGTTCTTTTTACTTTCTGCTATAAAGGTGATGTCATCTGCATATCTGAGGTTATTGATATTTCTCACAACAATCGATTCCAGCTTGTGCTTCATCAAACCGGGAATTTTGCATGATGTACTCCATATATAAGTTAAATAAGAAGGGTGACAATATACAGCCTTGACCTACTCCTTTCCCAATTTGGAACCAGTCTGCTGTTGCATGTCCAGCTTTAACTGTTGCTTCTTGACCTACATTCAGATTTCTCAGGAGGCAGGCCAGATGATCTGGTATTCCCATCTCTTGAAGAATTTTCCACAGTTTGTTGTTATCCACACAGTCAAAGGCTTTGGCATAGTCAATAAAGTAGAAATAGATGTTTTCCTGGAACTAGCTTGCTTTTTCAATGATCCAATGGATGTTGGCAGTTTGATCTCTGGTTCCTCTGCCTTTTCTAAGTCCAGCTTGAACATCTGGAAGTTCACAGTTCACGTACTGTTGAAGCCTGACTTAGAGAATTTTGAGCATTACTTTGCTAGCATGTGAGATGAGAGCAAGTGAGCATTCTTTGGCATTGCCTTTCTTTGGGACTGGAATGAAAACTGACCTTTTCCAGTCCTGTGGCCACTTTGCCACATATTGAGTGCAGCACTTTCACAGCATCCTCTTTTAGGATTTGAAATAGCTCAACTGGAATCCCATCACCTTCACTAGCTTTGTTCGTAGTGATGCTTCTTTTTTTTTTTTTTTTTTTTTTTTTTATTTATTTTATTTTTTTTTATTTTATTTATTTTTTTTTTTTAATATTATTTTATTAGTTGGAGGCCAATCACTTTACAACATTTCAGTGGGTTTTGTCATACATTGACATGAATCAGCCATACAGTTACACGTATTCCCCATCCCGATCCCCCCTCCCACCTCCCTCTCCACCCGACTCCTCAGGGTCCTCCCAGTGCACCAGGCCCGAGCACCTGACTCATGTATCCCACCTGGGCTGGTGGTCCGTTTCACCATAGATAATATACATGCTGTTCTTTCAAAACATCCCACCCTCACGTTCTCCCCCAGAGTTCAAAAGTCTGTTCTGTACTTCTGTGTCACTTTTTCTGTTTTGCATATAGGGTTATCGCCACCATCTATCTAAATTCCGTATATATGTGTTAGTATACTGTAATGTTCTTTATCTTTCTGGCTTACTTCACTCTGTATAATGGGATCCAGTTTCATCCATCTCATTAGAACTGATTCAAATGAATTCTTTTTAACGGCTGAGTAATATTCCATGGTGTATATGTACCACAGCTTCCTTATCCATTCATCTGCTGATGGGCATCTGGGTTGCTTCCATGTCCTGGCTATTATAAACAGTGCTGCAATGAACATTGGGGTGCACGTGTCTCTTTCAGATCTGGATTCCTCAGTGTGTATGCCTAGAAGTGGTATTGCTGGGTCATATGGCAGTTCTATTTCCAGTTTTTTAAGAAATCTCCACACTGTTTTCCATAGTGGCTGTACTAGTTTGCATTCCCACCAACAGTGTAAGAGGGTTCCCCTTTCTCCACACCCTCTCCAGCATTTATTGCTTGTAGACTTTTGGATAGCAGCCATCCTGACTGGCGTGTAATGGTACCTCATTGTGGTTTTGATTTGCATTTCTCTGATGATGAGTGATGTTGAGCATCTTTTCATGTGTTTGTTAGCCATCTGTATGTCTTCTTTGGAGAAATGTCTGTTTAGTTCTTTGGCCCATTTTTTGATTGGGTCGTTTATTTTTCTGGAATTGAGCTTCAGGAGTTGCTTGTATATTTTTGAGATTAATCCTTTGTCTGTTTCCTCATTTGTTATTATTTTCTCCCAATCTGAGGGCTGTCTTTTCACCTTACTTATAGTTTCCTTTGTTGTGCAAAAGCTTTTAATTTTCATTAGGTCCCATTTGTTTATTTTTGCTTTTATTTCCAATATTCTGGGAGGTGGGTCATAGAAGATCTTGCTGTGATTTATGTCGGAGAGTGTTTTGCCTATGTTCTCCTCTAGGAGTTTTATAGTTTCTGGTCTTACATTTAGATCTTTAATCCATTTTGAGTTTGCTTCTTAAGGCCCACTTGACTTCGTATTCCAGGAGGTCTGACCCTAGGTGAATGATCACACCATCGTGAATATCTTTTTTGTGTAGTCTTCTATGTATTCTTGCCACCTCTTCTTAACATCTTTTGCTTCTGTTAGGTCCATGTCATTTCTGTCCTTTATTGTGTCCATCTTTCCATGAAATATTCCCTTGATATCTTTAATTTTCTTGAAAAGATCTCTAGTCTTTCCCATTCTATTATTTTCCTATATTTCTTTGCATTGATTGCTGAGGAAGGATTTCTTATCTCTCCTTGCTATTCTTTGGAACTCTGCATTCAAATGGGTATATCTTTTCTTTTCTCAGCTATTTGTAAGGCCTTCTCAGACAATCATCTTACATTTCTTTTTCTTGGGGATGGTCTTCATCACTGTCTCCTGTACAATGTCAGGAACTTCCATCCATAGTTCTTCAGGCACTCTGTCTATCAGATCGAATCCCTTGAATCTATTGTCACTTCCAATGTATAATTGTAAGGGATTTGATTTAGATCATACCTGAATGGTCTAGTGGTTTTCCCCACTTCCTTCAATTTAAGCCTGAATTTGGCAATAAGGAGTTCATGATTTGAGCCACAATCAGCACCCAGCTTTGTTTTTACTGACTGTCTAGAGCTTCTGCATCTTTGGCTGCAAAGAATATAATCAATATGATTTCAATATTGATCATCCAATGATGTCCATGTGTAGAGTCGTCTGTTGTGTTGTTGGAAGAGGGTGTTTTCTATGACCAGTATATTCTCTTGGCAAAACTCTGCCAGCCTTTGACCTGCTTCTTTTTTGTACTCCAAGACCAATTTGCCTGTTACTCCAGGTATCTCTTGACTTCCTACTTTTGCATTTCAGTCCCCTATAATGAAAAGGACATCTTTTTTGGGTGTTAGTTCTAGAAGGTCTAGTAGGTCTTCATAGAACTGTTCAAATTCAGCTTCTTCAGCATTACTGGTTGGGGCATAGACTTGGATTACTGTGATATTGAATGGTTTGCCTTGGAAATGAAGAAAGATCATACTGTCATTTTTGAGATTGCATTCAAGTACTGCATTTTGGACTCTCTTGTTGACTACGATGGCTACTCCATTTCTTCTAAGGGGTTCTTACCCACAGTAGTAGATCTAATGATCATCTGAGTTAAATTCACCCATTCCAGTCCATTTTAGTTCACTAATTCCTTAAATGTTGATGTTGACTCTTGCCATCTCCTGTTTGACCACTTCCAATTTGCCTTGATTCATGACTTAACATTCCAGGTTCCTATGCAATATTTCTCTTTACAACATCAGACTTTACTTCCATCACCAGTCACATTCACAAATGCGTGTTGTTTTTGCTTTGGCTCTATCTATTCATTCTTCTGGAGTTATTTCTCCACTGATCTGTAGCATACTGGGCACCTACCAACCTGGGGAGTTCATCTTTCAGTGTCCTATATTTTTGCCTTTTCATGCTGTTCATGGGGTTCTCAAGGCAAGAATACTGAGGTGGCATACCATTTCCTTCTCCAGCGGACTATGTTTTCTCACAACTCTCCACCTTGACCCGGCCATCTTGGGTGGCCCTACATGGCATTCATAGTTTCATTGAGTTAGACAAGGCTGTAGTCTATGTGATCAGTTTGGTTAGTTTTCTGTGATTATGGTTTTCATTCTGTCTGCCCTCTGATGGATAAGGATAAGAGGCTTATGGAAGCTTCCTGATGGGAGAGATTTTGAGGCATTTATGGTATAAGATGGCAGAGTAGAAGGACATATGCTCATCTTCTCCTGCGAGAACTCCAAAACTACAACTTGCTGCTGAACAACCAATGACTGGAGAATGTTGGATCCCACCAAAAAAAGATAACCCATGTCCAAGGGCAAAGGAGAAGCACCAGTAAAATAGTAGGAGGGGTAAAATCCCATTTAGAATCAAACCCCTTACCCACCAGAGATGTACAGAGGGATCAAATAAACCTTGTGTGCACCAGGACCCAGAGACTCCACAGAGACTGAGCCAGAACTGTGTCTGAGTGTCTCCTGTGAAGATATGGATCAGCAGTGGCCTGCTGCAGGGGCAGGGGCCCTGGGAGCTGCAAACATGGGAATGGCATAAGCCCTCTTGGAGGAGGTCATCATTAACTCCACCACAGAGCCACCAGAACTTACACAGGACTGGGGAAACAGACTCTTGGAGGGCACAGACAGAACCTTGTGTGCACCAGGACCCAGGAGAAAGGAGCAGTGACCCCACAGGAGATTGAGCCAGACTTGCCCGTGAGTTTCCAGGAGTTTCCAGTGGAGGTGTGGGCTGACGGTGGCCTGCTGCAGGGTCGGGGCACTGAGTGTGGCAGTGCATGCATGGGGCCATTTGAAGGAGGTCACCATTATCTTCATTACCTCCACCATAGCTTGGCCTCAGATCAAACAACAGGGAGGGAACACAGCTCCATCCATCAACAGAAAGTTGTATTAAAGATTTACTGAGCATGGCTCTGCCCATCAGAACATGATCCAATTTCTCCCTCAGTCAGTCTCTCCCAGCAAGAAGCTTCCATAAGCTTCTAGCCTCATCAGTTCAGTTCAGTCACTCAGTCATGTCCGACTCTTTGTGACCCCATGAACTGCAGCACACCAGTCCTCCCTGTCCATCACCAATTCCCGGAGTTTACTCAAACTCATGCCCTTTGAGTCAGTGATGCCATCCAACCATCTCTTCCTCTGTCATCCTCTTCTCCTCCCGCCCTCAATCTCTCCCAGCATCAGGGTCTTTTCAAATGAGTCAGTTCTTTCCATCAGGTGGCCAAAGTATTGGAGTTTCAGTTTCAACATCTGTCCTTCCAATGAATATTCAGGACTAATTTCCTTTAGGATGGACTGGTTGGATCTCCTTGCAGTCCAAGGGACTCTTAAAGAGTCTTCACCAACATCATAGTTCAAAAGCATCAATTCTACAGCGCCCTGCTTTCTTTATAGTCCAACTCTCACATCCATATGTGACTACTGGAGAAACCATAGCCTTGACTATACTGACCTTTGTTGGCAAAGTAATGTCTCTGCTTTTTAATATGCTGTCTAGGTTGGTTACAGTTTTTCTTCCAAGGAGCAAGCATCTTTTAATTTCATGGCTGCAGTCAACATCTGCAGTGATTTGGGAGCCCCCCAAAACAAATCTGCCACTGTTTCCACTGTTTCCCCACCTGTTTGCCATGCAGTGATGGGACCGGATGCCATGATCTTAGTTTTCCGAATGCAAATGTTTCTAGCCTCATAGCCACACACAAATAGAGCCATACTTCTCCTCCTTCAGATGAATCTCACATTCCCAAAATCATACCTATAGTGGAGAAATAGGACATTCAGTTGTCTGAGTGACCTTCCTTTCAGAGGTCAGTTTGCTGTTGCTGCAATTTTAATAACCTAGCTTTCCAGTGTCAACAGTTTTAGGTTTACGCTATATTTTGCACATCAGACAAATGGTTGCACATCAGTGAAACCTCTTTTTTTCTTCCTTCTCCCAAACAAGAATAAGATCTTTATACGAACTTCCTTGCAAAATATCTGATCTAATTTTCAACACAAATGGTTCGGTGGACTTTTCATTCATCAGACACAGAAGAAACTAATTCATGTTCAATTTTGGAAAAGAAGAAGTCGAATGAAGAAGGGGAAATTCACCATCCCATGAACAACCAATTGTGTTGTTTACATTAACTACTTGTGAACAAGCTTTAAAATTCTCATACTGTTATGGCAGCAAGCCCCTGAAACTCCATTTCCAAATACCTCCCTATGATATTACTTATGTGGTTTCACCCCACATCCCTCCAACTCATTCCAGTTTATCAAGACATCTCATCTTTTAAGTTTCTGCCTCTCCCCAGAGTACCATTGTATTGTTTCTTGGATTTGACCACAGTGCCTTAGTTTGTCCCATCAACCCTTTTTCCCTGGGAGGCAGTCAGCACATTTTAGTGGACTTTACAGCATTAAAGAAAAAAAAGGGGGGAAGAAAGCTCTTTCTGATATCTGCTCTGAATTTGTTTCTGTTTTATTCTGTGTGTATCCCTCCTTTGTTCTGTCCTCTGCATCAGACGGAAAGCAATCATCCTGCCTGAAATGTATCTATAGCCAAGGCTCCATGTAAATTACAGAGAGAGATGACAGATTTCATGGCCTGGTTATGGTAAAAATGTGAAATTTCACAGTTTGTCATGGATTAATAGAAAGGGAAAACAAACACAAATGAAGTCATCCCAATTGTTAGAAATAATTCCAGAGTGACTATTTGATGAATTTAAACAATGGGACGGAATGCAGGCCGTTCAACACGTAATCTATGATTTTAAATTTAATAAAGGACCTTGTAGTTTTATACTCAAACATCCTCATGCTGAAGGTTGAATTTAAACAGCCTGAACCCATAATGAGCAATCCCTAAATTCCAAAAACCTGAGTTTACCCTTCTTCACAAAAAATAATAAAGCATCCATGAAATGTTTTCACGATGAACCACAGATTGTAGATTTTCGGGGTCATTGGTGACATCATGATAGATGAGGAGAATTATCTACAAGTTTGGAAATGTTACACAGCTCAGTCGATCCACCTGGAAAATATCTTTAAAAGATTAAGGGACTGAGCCCATCTTCATAGTTCATTCTCTTTCATTCTAGTTTCATCTTTATTCCCTCTTTTTGCTCATTCTCTGTAACTTCTGCAACCTTGTGAAAAACATGTTGACCAGGGCTTCATTCACCATGGGATTCTGAAAAGGGTCTTAGAGAAGAATTGGGTAATCCATCATCATCTCTTTAAACTCAGATTCTGTAGCCTGGGCTTAAGGCTTGGCATTCCTGCGGCTTTGGTAACTGTTTCTCCACATTGTCCAAAATCCCTCAAAAGAATTCCTCATTGTTTCAGAACCTGAGCGGTGTTTTTGCACTGTACCTCATTGCTGTGTCTGTATTTCACTTCTGATCCATAGATTCCTTGTGTTTCTCTATAGCATTCATTCAGGTTTGAAAAGCAAATTCCAAGATTATAGTAGAATTATAAACAGGCAAAATTACATTTAGCCAAAACTATCTTCATTAGGGCTAATATTTTCAGGTTGCCTGATACTTGTCAATCCAGTCAAATTGGCCATAAAAATTTAGTCTTAATAAACCTCTTGAGCACTTTGGATTCTTCCACAAAAATAAAGGCCTCTACTGAGAATGTATTAATAAATGCTAGCATATATGAAGGTGAATAAAGGCAGGAAGATAAAATAAGTCATGACAATTGATGTCTCAAGCACTAAAGGTTTAGGGACTGTCCAAAACTCATAAATGGAATAAGCAAAGGATGGAATTTATATTATAAAAAATACTAATATGGAAGGCAGAGTTCATTTTTCACCTCTGCATATGAAATCACAGTTTACTGTTAGCTTTGAAAATCATGCCTAAGTCATCTGGAAATTGAAAATAAACAAACAGTAGTCAGATACTGATGCCTCTTTTCTTAGTTTATCACAAGATTTTTAATTTCCATGGAAGGGAAAAAAAACCAGAATGATCCTGGCTTCACTTCAGTGACTTCATTGCTTATATAAACATTTTGTTGCATACTATCACCATGCTCACATATGTCACCTTGTAATGTTTCTGTGTGCATGTCTTCCCTACACAACTAGACTGTAAGTTCATTTTGGAGATGGTCTTTATCTTCTTTTAATGCATTCTGGCAACACAGAGAATAATTCAAGACCATAAGTTTTAGCTGACTTGAGAGACACTCCTCAGGACCACATCAAGGCCATCAGCTACACAGCTTGCCAATTTCACTATAGTCATTTGCAACAGGTCTTCCTAAATCACTGCTAAGGATTCAAGTCTCCAGAGCTCCATGGAATATCACTACTTAATATTCCCAGCACTGCCACAGAAAGCAGTTTCATATGCAAATATAGCCACTCAGCTTTCTGATCAGAGAAGCTTCACATTAAGAAAAGGCTGCTGGAACATCTGGTATCCCATCAAGTTCCAAATATCACCATCAGTACAGAGTGAACTCCACTTGGAGAGCGAGGATAAAGGCACTAGCCTCTGGCTGAGCCTCCTTTCCACATTGCTGATGGAATAGTAGTCATTTGCTCCAAGTCTGTGACAAATAATATGGGTTCTGGCAGATAAGGAAGAACTTAAATTTGAACCTCTTTAAGGCCACCAGGTCTTATGTTTGGTAGTGTTTTACTGTCTTAACTCTCATTCCTTGGCAAAAGAAGACTGAAATTTTCTGGGAAGTGAAGAAGGGATTGGTGGGCAATACTACTGAGTCACTAAAGAGGAAGGAATTTCCTTCCAAAAATCAGAGGTTGAGCAAACAGTTGGGTGTAAATCTGAAAATCTAAAGAATTCAAAGCAGTCCTTGAAGCAGAGGATAAAACCAAAGGACCAGAAGCAGGAATGGAAAGTAGAAATCCAGAGTGAGAAGCTGAAACTCTGGTCAAAAGTGACCAATTTAATACTAAAAAGCTACAGTCTAAAAAAAAATCATTTTGTTTGCTTGCTTTCATATACTGATTTAAACCAGTATATAGAAAAAGCCATAAAGAAAAAAGGGAGGGGGGAAGTACATTGCCTCCTCTTGATGTTTCTCTCAACTCATAGGAAAAGTGAGAGAGCTTTCTAAACTTATCCAATGGAAAACTCAGACTCAATTTGAGTATTCTTGAAGTGGGAGGCTGGATTGACTTCTTGACCTCTCTTCTCAACTTTATCCAGTGCATCAAGTTTAGGAACTAGCCCTGACCTTCTTCAACTACATCTTTGAGTTCCCCATTTTGGGTTTTGTGGCTGCATGAATGGTAGGGCTTGGTCTTATCAGGTTGGGTGCAGGTAGAAATGATCAGATGTAGTATGTGGTCTATACTCTTCAGTAGAGATTATTAAAAATGCAAGATGATGCACTTCAGGCTAAATGAACAGCCAGAGGTCCCACACAGCTTCCTCTTTTTCTGTCTGATGCCTGTTAGGTATATACCAGCTCTTATTGCTCTTAAATCTGCCAGAAGGCAACTGGTAGACCTTTCTAGCCAACCTAACACTTTCAGGTATCCTGCTGCCAGAGCTATGGCAGCAATCAGGTTACAAGTTAATGATTAGCTATGAGGTTAAATTAACTTAAATCTGTTAATGCACATGGATATCCCATTTACTTAAGTCCTTGAGCAAACTACTTAATTTCTTTAAGATTGAGGTTTAAATTTGTCAAATAGTTATTCTTCAAGATACATGTATTCATTAGACAGGCATATAAGACTGTTGATGATGATGGTGGTGGTGGTGGTGACGATAATGATGATGACATCTGTCAGCTAGTTAATCCAACAATAATTAATATTCTCCAGGTATAGATCAGCCAGCTCTGTTCCAAGCAAGACGCTGAGATTCAGGTTATAACTTGTAAGTGGGTCTGACTGGAACTCCCTTAAGTCCTCTGCATCTGCCCAAGAAAAGAGGAAAGCAAGAAAGCCGAGAATCTCATGGAGTTTTAAGGGCCAAGAAATCTATTTATACCACGTTGGCCAAAATCAGTTCCACAGCTTTACCTACATTCAGTGGAATGTCACAGGAAGAAGAGAGGAAACACAGACATTGGTGAGGATTGCTAGGATCTGCCCTAACCAATGTGGAGGCAGTTCCTTTAGCTATTGGCAGTGGTTTGTGTAACTGGGCATGGAGCATCTTGAACACTCAAAACCGGGATATGAATCTAAAAACCAAATGCTGTAGTAGGAATTAGGAGGAAACCTCTTTGTAGATGGGTAGCTGGCAGGAGATAAATATAGCCATTTTAATGGGCCTGCTCATCATCACCCAATGCTTTCCTGGATAAATGAGAGTGGTAACCCTTCCTTAGTCCAACACTAACTAATATGATGTGAAGCCTGGATATCTTTGTAAGCCTACTTTGCCCAAGCTGCAGAGATCACTATAAATTGGTACAGTCAGAAAAGCCTTCAAAGAAAACTAAGAACTTGATCTATGTTTTTCAAATGGGCAAAGACCTAGATAATTGATACAATGGTAAATACAGTGGTAAAAATTTCATACGCTGTTAGCTCTCTTGTCCCCAAATTACTAAGGAAGAGAATGAAAATTAAAGAAGGGAGGATCACTAAAATTTTTGGTCATAGAGTGAAAATGATCATAGGATGAGAATACATCCTTCTATTAAAAAATTTTTTTTAATTTTATAGGCAAGTTATTTTTAAAAAGATAGCTTATTCAGCCATAAGTTCTGAACTGATGGTACAGGCTTCATGTTTACCTATGACGGTAGAGTTGGGATGTAGAAAATTGCCAAAGAGCATCCCTAACCTTCTTATGAAACTGTCTAAGAGTCTCATGATACAGGTGCTTTCTGCTTTAACTGAACAAAAAAAGGGGGGAGGAAAGTAAGTAGTATGAAAAGGAATGAACCTAAGGGAAAAGAAATACTCAGAAAGTGATGAATAATTCTTCCATATTTTCTTCTAGGATATGGGGGAAAAGTCAATGGTTTTACCACAAAGTTTGGGTAAAGTCTAGTAGTTTGAAAACTTTTCATACCAAAGCATCAGTGTCCCAATCCCTAGGGATATTGTATGTGTATTATGAAAAGAAAATGGAACAAAACTACAATTCAAGCACTTACAGATCTTCCATATTTGAGTGACTTCTCAATTATTAGAGACCTGTAGAAGAATGAAAATGTAATTCTGTTATGTAGCACCTGATAACAGGGGAAATATGGGGAAGCTGATATATACTTATTATCCAGTTATTGTATTTATTGTATTTTACTTCAATTAGCTTTCCTCTTTTAATGCTAAAACATGATCACAGGTTATGGAATTTAATTAACTTTTACATCTGTTCCAACAAATAATGTAATCTATTTTTAACGCATTCCTAAGAGCAGAAGCATTTACCATTATCTGTGATAAAAGTTATCTATAACAAAACAACTTATTTTCACTCTAACCATATCTTCCTCATGAAGCGACTAATTCTTGTCATTTTTTTTCTCATCTGATTATTTATCTTTTGTTTCTCAGTCCCACAACTTTCACTTCTAAGCTCTGCTCTGTATTGCTGGGGCTGGAAGCCTACAAACTACATTTCCCAGACAGCCTAGCCAATTGGCTTCTTCTTCATGTTCTGCCAGGGGGAGGAAATGTTTGAAGATTAGAAAGCTGGAGAAAAACAAAAGCAGTGCTTTTTACTTTTTGTTTTCTTCTGCTTCTGATTTCAAGAGCACAGCAGTTGATAAGAGTTTCTGGTGGTGTGGGACAGTGGGTTCAGAGGAACTGTACATCTTCTAGAGCCCCAGATTAAGCAGCCTTTCATGCATGGTTCCAGTGACACTGAGGCAGCACCCACTGGCACTTTCAGCAATACTAGGTCTGGGTTCTTGAACTCCAGTCCAAGAACACCAGAAGCTTCCTCCTTTTCCATTAGTTCCAGTGTAAAAACCTTGAAATCACACATGACCATTCTCTCTGTTACAGCTATCAGTTCAGTTCAGTTGCTCAGCTGTGTCTGACTCTGCAATCCTATGGACTGTAGCATACCAGGCTTCCCTGTCCATCACCAACTCCTGGAGCTTGCTCAGACTCATGTCCATTGAGTCGGTGATGCCATCCAACCATCTCATCCTCAGTTGTCCCCTTCTCCTCCTGCCTTCTATCTTTCCCAGCATCAGGGTCTCTTCCAAGGAGTCAGTTCTTCCCATCAGGTGGCCAAAATAGTGGTGTTTCAGCTTCAGCATCAGTCCTTCAGGACTGATTTCCTTTAGGATGGACTGGTTTGATCTCCTTGCAGTCCAAGAGACTCTCAAGAGTCTTCTCCAACACCACAGTTCAAAAACAGCAATTCTTTGGTGCTCAGCTTTCTTTATAACCCAACTCTCACACCCATACATGACTACTGGAAAAGCCATAGCTCTGACTAGATGGACCTTTGTTGGCAAAGTAATGTCTCTGCTTCTTAATATGCTGTCTAGGTTGGTCATAGCTTTTCTTCCAAGGAGCAAGTGTCTTTTAATTAATCCTCTCTTTTCTATTCTCATTTACTATTCCTGGCCTGCTTATCACTCCCCATTTATTTTATGGACTGCCACAACATTCCCCCACACATAAAACTGGGAGAGACCAGCATTTAAATTTCAGTTCTTCCACTTAGTTGCTGTGTGGTCTTGGATGAGTTATTTAACTTCTTCAAGACTCAGGTACCTCATCTGTATTAATAGTAAACAAAAACTGCTAACAGTTATTGAGAACCTACAATGTACTTGGGGCTCTGTTAGCACTCTCTATTTTAATACTTATATGATCCCATGAGGTGTGTGCTTTCAGTCTTTCACTTTAATGCTGAAAAAACTGAAGTTTAACAGAGTTAAAGAATTTGCTTAAGACCTCACTGCTGACAAAGGGAGGAATTGGGGGCTGTACCCAAGTATCTCTGACTTAAAAGACTGTGCTCTTAAGCTTATTTAGGTGCAGATCATAATACAGATATTGGAAGGCTGTTGCAATGGTTAAATGAGATGTGTAAATCATGTAGAGGACCAATATATAATAAGTATTAAATAAAGGATTTTATGTCATAAAACACTATAGTATTCTTTATATCTTCTATAGTATTCTTTCTATGTTATTAATGTGTACATCAATAGCCTGCTTTGGTCATCTTAACCCAAATGATTGGATGTTTTTCCCCCGTAGAAATTTGTATGAAAGTTAACAGGAAAACAGGTTTTGTCGTATGGTTAGTTCTGCTGGAATATACAAATTTATTTTACAGATAAACTATCACTGGCATTAAAGAACCCTTACATTTCCTCATGTGTTAATTTGTTCATAGTTGAATATATCCTTTGCTTTTTGTGTAGGCATAATCTTAGCTGACACTTAATAAAACTTACTTAAACTTGGATCTTTAATATTTTTGATATTAGAAGAACAATAAAGATAAATGGGAAAGCCAATTTTCAGGAAGAAGGAGATGGCCCAGGGACGTCAGGAGCAGTCCAATTAGAGCCTAAAGGAGGGAAATCCTAAAGACAGATCCCATGCAAGCCTAGAGTTAGAACACAGATCCAGTGAATTGTGTTTCAAAATGAAGTATATTTTTTCAGATAGTTTAGCTATGTTCTTTGCTGAACTACTGGATTTATTCATTTCAATACGAATGCTTTATACCCAGGGATCAAAAATTAGCAACTAGCAATCCAAGTGAAACTTCCTGGTATCTTCTGTTATCAGTTCTTAAAATTTCTGGAGCATCACTTCATATTCAAAGGATTCTATTTGTTTTTAAAGGAACCTGTCTCTCCTTTTCTATTATCAAAGGATAATTAGAATTAGCTACTCAGAAGTCTCATAGTATAACAAAAAGAAGAGTGAATGGGGGTCAGGAAACCTGGGATCTGGTAGCTGACTCTGATGCTGAACATCTTTGTGAACTTTCTGAGCCTTCATTCTCTCCTTTGTACAATGAGACCCGCAGTTCTATCCTGTGCATAAATTTTATGATTCTAATTAAGAATGATTTTCCATTCTGATTCATAGCAATGAACTGAAGCACACCCAAAATGTGAATTTGGCTGCATTCCAAAATTCTGCCTCTGGGAACTCTAATCTTAACAATTTCACAGAACATTCAGTTGACCAAATACTCTGAGCAACCACTCTGTGTGCAATTGCTTAATGTTCTGGAGGATGTAGGACCCAGTACCAATCCCCAGGGAGCTTATTGTCAAATTGGTGAAGCAACATCAAAAAGAAGATGCAATTACAAGGTGAAATGGAAGTGAATCATTTTTTTTTTACGTGCCAAGCAGACATTGTTAGGGACAATCACTGACAAAGAACAAGACATGGACCATTTGAAAGAGTTTAAAGGCAAATCTGACTAAAGTGGAATGTGTGCAGAAGGGTAAGAAGATGAGCAGAAAATAGTTCGGACAGATAGTGAAAACTGTTAAATGCCCATATAAGGAAATTTGACTTCATTCCCACACAGTAGGGAATCATAATTAGGTTTTAAACAAGAAAATGATAACTTCTAAAGAAACATGAAGGCTGTCAAAATTATGTTATTTGTCAGGACATTCAGATATTTCATACATCTGAATGAACTCCTAGGCCTTCAGAATTTGGCCTTTATCTCATTGAAATTGGATGAGTTAGATGGGTTCTCATAAGTCATAAGAGGTTGTCTCAAACATACAAGTCGCACTTACGGATATTCCTTTAGGTGTCTTTTGCTTCAATTTATATACCTTCAACTCAAAGTGAATAAAGATCAAAACTGGTAACTAGTGATAAAGTAAAAGCATCAAAGAACTCCAGCCTCTAGAACTTTATCTTTCTTATTTATTTTTTTCAAATAGATATTATTTCACAAGGGCCCCGAGGACTTTTACACTCTTCTCATACCTTATACACATGTTGTTTAGTCATTTCTGTGGTTTTATAGTGAAGTTAAAAGTTTGTCTTCATCCCAAGAAGGCAATTGATAACATTTTAGGGGATGACCATGCCAATCACTTGGGCTGCTGGTGGGTATTTCCTTGTTTTGTCATTTTAAAATAACCAAACAGAAAACTTCCAGGATTCACCACCAAGGGCTGGAGAGAGAAGAAATTTCTATCTGTTAGCAAGAAACTTTGCTGTTTTCCCTACTGAATTAACTCCAATCATTTTCAAGAAAGAACATTTCAATACATTTTTCTGACAGGTAGGAAATTAACTACATACCAGAAGCTATTGAATTCAACTTTAACAGTATCAATAAACATTTCTGATTAAATTATGAAATTGATTTTATAATTTTGACCATTATGTTTTTACATCAATATCATCATATGACAGTAAATGTAGTTACCGCTTCCTTATTGATCTCAGACATGGCACTCTAAAGTACTCATTTGACTATATTACAAAATCAAACTTGATTTCCTGTAGTACTGCAGTAACTTCAGGTCATAATCTAGTCTGAAGAATCAAAATAGATGAATTATTCAGTTATTAAAAGACATATTTTTCCTTGGAGGAAGAGGAACACTTTGGCCAGATCATCGCTAATGGTTGTGTTATGGGAAGGCTATTTCTCCATGTGGGATTACTCTGTGTGGGTCTCACATAAATATACTATCACCTCCCACTTGTGTTATCAATCATGTTTCTGGTGAATAACATAAACACTACTTGAAGAGAAAGAAATGTTTATTCTTCCTACACAGAAATTCAACAAAAATGCAGTGTTTTCATGACTTTAAAACCCAATGTCTTGGTCTTCCCAACTCATCTCACCAAAATAATACTAATACATTGAGACATTGCATTTCCCAAGAGAACTACATATCTTATGTGTCTTTCACTGGATACATTTTTTAAGGCAACCAAAAATGAAGCACCAAGCATCAGACAGAGTTAATACAAAACTATGAGTGATCATGCTAAAAGTCCATCCCTGGGTAAACCCACATAAAGATATTTCATGCTTGTCAAAGCTTTTCCCCAAAAGAATTTATTTTCACACTGTAGAATGTAGGGATCTGAGAGACCTCTCAATTTTCCCCATCAGCTCCTCCATTAGGTAGATGAGGAGAGAAAGGTGTAGAGTTATGAAGGAAGTCATTGAGGGAGAACAGCTGTTTCATGATTGACTAGGACGAGAGCCTAAGTATCTTGTCTCCCAGCCTAAATCCTCTTTTTATATCAGGTGCACCCTGACTATAACTTTTGAAGTAGCCCATGAGATGAGTCAAAATATCAAACCAAAGTAAATTATATCTACCCTGGAACCAAACGAATCAGTCCATATTAGAAAAGTTCTAAGGCTGAACTCTTGGAGTGACATTCATTTAATCTACTTCCTACTTCTATAGAAATAGGAATCCTGTGAAAGGTCTACTAGAAATAAAGAAGAATATCTTTCATGCATTTCACAAAGGACCAAAGTATAAATTCATAGTGGCTCAATCTACCAAAAAAGATATATGAGCTTTTCTATAAGAATCTGCCAGTTTTGAGTTTGGAAGGCCAGATTATAATCACTCCCTCCTTGCTTCTCTTCATCCTTGGATTAGCATTTGTAAATATATTCTCCTTAGAAGGGTTTCTGTGTTACATGGCCAACATTTAAAATCAATGGGCATCTGTACTTATCAAATGACTAAATATAATAATTTATACATCAAATAATAGATTTTCAATAAAGAGAACTCCAAAATATTCAAGTTGGAAGTAATTGTACAGTTCAATTTATCCAGTCTTCACTAAAGCAGAAATGTCCTGTACACCAACCCAGAATATGCCCAGCTGATTTTTCTCATCAGCACTGAAGTCAGAGGACCTGCTCTTTTTCCGATAGGTCATTCCATTCATGAATAATAGTGACCATTGGAAGTTTTTTCCTTATAAAACACTAAAATTTATTTACTGACTGATTGATTTAATGCTTGGCAGAAGGAGGCATTATTAAAGCTGTCACTTCAATAAAAGTGAGTGTAGCCCTAGATATTATTCTCCTATTTTAAGAATGTTTTCCTGGTTTAATTTGTGGAGGATAAGCAAATCTCTGAAAAGAAAGATATTTCCAGAAAGCTTGGAGGAGATAAAACAGCAGAAACCTAATACTTTTATTTTACTGACCCATATGTTGGATTTCTACAGAGTGGGAGACTTAAAAAGCACATGACCTGTTGCTCTAAACTCATTAAAATGAGCACCACTCTCACTTGAATGATAACTATTCATTTTTCTTAATTGAAGTATAATTGCCTAACAGTGTTATGTTAGTTTCTACTGTACAGTAAGGTTAATCAGTCATGTGCATACATATATCCCCTCCCTCTTGGACATCCTTCCTATCCCACCCTCTCAGCCTTTCTCTAGGTCATCACAGAGCATCTTGCTGAACTTTCTCTGCTTTACAGAAGCTTCCCACTAGCTATCTATTTTACATATGATAATGTATATATGTCAGTCCCAATCTCCCAGTTTGTCCCACCCTCCCATCTTCCTTGTGCCCACATGTCCGTTCTCTATGTCTGTGCATCTCTATGTATCAATGCATATATGCGGAACCTAGGAAAATGGTACAGATAAACCTATTCATTGTTTTAACAATGAATGGGTAGGATCTGAGATAGAATGACTGATTCGGTAATTTATTTGTTAGGCAACTTCATGGAGGGTCTTCTCTGTGTCCAACTGTCTACAAGACTGTTAAGAATAAACTGAGTATAATCTCTCTTCTCACAAGTCAGTAGGAGAAACAAACAGCAACTAAGAATGCAGAGAGAAGATAAGAGCAAAGAGAAGTTTCTGTGATCAGAAGGAGAAAGCCTAGTTCCCACCAGGAGTTCCATCCAGGTTTGTTTCTCTAGCTTGAATTACACAACTGGCTGCCTAACAACCAATTCAATTCTGTTCCACTCAAATTCATCTTTTACACTTGTACATGATGATTTTTCTGAAATACTAACCTGACAATGTTTTCCCTTGCCTTCAAGTTTGCACATATTCTGTGGCATAATATACAGTCATTTATAAAAAGTTCCATCTGTCCTCTACCCACTTCTCTTAGTACCAGCCCACCTCAAACCTTGTCCTCCAGCTACACTGATCTCTTTGTGGATGTCCAGATACTCAGGGCTCACTCACCTCTGAGTCTTCATCCACATGGCTCTCTTCACTGACAGTTCTTCCCTATTTTCTTTGTACAACAAATTCTGATTGAAGCTTCAGAACTCAACCCAAATGTCTTTTAAAGCAGTCATTCTGAGTCTTCCAATCTGGGTCTGGTATTTTTCTTCTTGGTACAGGAGCACCTTGTGTTTACCTTAACTCTGGATTGTAAGTTATTGAAGGCCGGTAGAAGTCTATGGGGTCACACAGAGTCGGACACGACTGAAGTGACTTAGCAACAGCAACAGCAGAGACTATGATCCATACCACTTGGGTTTTGTGATCACCATGTCCAAAGAGAGAGAGAAAGAAAGAGAGGGATGTGGGAGAGAATGGAGAAAGAGAAGAAATGAGGAAGGAAGAAAGGGAATATATTTGTTTCATAGGTTATTATTAAGCTGTAAATAACAATTTTGTGTAAATAAAATGATTATATAATCCACATCTTCCACAGATCTCAACCATGCTTGAGAATCAATAATTATTTAATTGATAAATATGTAATTGATGGAGTTTCCCTGGTAGTTCAGCTGGTAAAGAATCACCTGTAATGTGGTAGACCCTGGTTCAATTCCTGGGTCAGGAAGTTCCCCTGGAGAAGGGATAGGCTACCCACTCCAGTATTCTTGGGCTTCCCTCATGGCTCAGATGGTAAGGAATCCACCTGCAACGTGGGCGACCTGGGTTTGATCCCTGAATTGGGAAGACCGCTTGGAGGAGAACATGGCAATCCACTCCAGTATCCTTGCCTGGAGAATCCCCGTGGACAGACAAGCCTGATGGGCTACAATCTATAGGGTCGCAAAGAGTCAGAGATGACTGAGTGACTAAGCACAGCACATGTAATAGATGAATGAGGTCGCAAGATGCCGTTAGTGGCATTGAGTGGCTCAAAGAAGTATCTACAATGTTCACAGATTATATTCCAAATCCTGTCTACTCAGTCATTCTTTCAATGACTTAGACCATGAAAACTCCAGTTTGACTACAGGTAAAGGACATTCAGCACAGGTTTCAAAAGTAGCTCTAGTGCTGATGGAGGGAAGATCCGACTCTTCAGATTTGGGTGGCACAACCTCTTTCTTTACTGGTTCCTAAACCAAAATTCATCCAAGGATACGCAACAGTAGACAGACTTGCATGGAGCCAGATTCTAAATCAGCAACACGGACAGGCAACCTGAAGACATTTGTCCTTAATGTTGTTCAAAGGAGAAGGTTGGTTCATTCCTATAAAAACAATCATCAGTACTATCTTAAGCCTCAAAGCTTGAATTCAACTTAGAAAGCAACAGAGCTTTTTCTTTTCCTTCTTTCTCCATAGTTTTTAAACTTTTGATGCTTTTTGATTTTTAAATATATTTCTCAATTGAACTTCACAGCAATTTTTTCTCTAATAGTGGAACTTTGGTCCAAATTTGCAGATTAAAATAACATTATTTCTTACCCATGGAAAGAGGCTAATAAGTCACATGACTTTGGTGACATTGGAAAGTCGTTTTGGAAAATAAGCAAACATTACTTAACATAAAACTTCCTTAGGCAAACTTATAAGATCTAAAATGGAAAATTGGGTACTCATACTGTATAGATTCATCATGACTCTTGGAAGAGGAAATATGTAGGGTATGATCTAAACTAGACATTGGCACATTTTTCTGTAAAGATTCAGATAGTAGATATTTTAGGTTTTTGAGGCCAAGTGATCCCCAATTTAGCTACTCAGCTCTGCCATGGTAGGCAGAAAGCAGTTACAGGCAAAATGTAAACAAATGAATATGGCTGTGCTTTGATGAAACTCTGTTTTGGGGCACTGAAATTTCAATATCATGTAATTTTTCCATATCACAAAATATTCTTTAAAATTTTTTTTCTCAGTCAGTAAAAAACATTCTGAGTTCCCAAGTAATACAAAAAGAAGCAACCGGCTGGACTGTTGGGCTGTGTTTTTCCATCCCTACTCTAAAATATGTAACAAAGCACCTCTGAGCTATTAGGTAGAAGCCAAGCTATGCTGCTTCCCTGATGGCTCGGCAGGTAAAGAATCTGCCTGCAGTGCAGAAGATACAAAAGGTACAGGTTCAATCCCTGGGTCAGGAAGATCCCCTGGAGGAGGAAAATGGCAACCCACTCCAATATTCTTACCTGGTTATGAATCGTGTGGGCTATATTGACACTGTCATTCAAGGCCTTCCATTATATCCTTCCATGATACTCATGATGTGGTTTCAGTCCTACTGTTCAGCTGCTCTCCCACTCTTCTCTTCCATAAACTCTTTGACCCCTGAAGATGCCCTGCCCCTGTGATTTTGCTGAGACCAGAAATGTCTGGCAACCCAAGCCCACTTCAAACGCCATGGTACTAAGAAACTTGCCTGGACATTAACCTGAAAGTGACCCCCTTGTCACGTGGCTGCCTTGTACCTCCCAACCGCACTCAACATTACAGTCATTGATGTTTAGGTCTTATCCACTTGTTGATTATCAGCTCCTTAAGGGCAAAGTACAACATAACTTTTCAAATCTTCATATGTATTGCATAGGCGGAGTACTCATACATTTGTTAAATGAGTTAACAAAAAAAATTTTATCACTGCCCCCCCCCCAAAAAAAACTACTATCATCCTCAGTAAAATAAAACATAGATCCTTTAAGATGGACAATGGATGGATGTCCTCCAACAGGGATAAGTGATTTGGACAATTGATTTGTCCCTTACATTGGAAATTCAGCTCTCCCTTGGCTATCAGTTCAATGAACCAACTTTAGGGGGAGAGGAGCATCTGCCTCTTTCACATTCTGTCTCGAGTATGGACACATCATCTTTTCCTGAATTTCCCATAGCACAGCCAAAATGAGGCAGAAGTATTTAAACAAGAATTTATTAGAAGCTTTAGGATAACAAGAGTGATACATAAAAAGGAACTAAAAAATGGAATATTTGAGTTACATCTAGTTTACAGCTCTGCAGCTGAACTCAGCCACAAGAAAGCCTTTGTGTGGCTGATGCCATCTCACTTCTTCACTCCTGGGAGAGCTTGCAAGTGTCCCTGGATTCTCTGAAATTGAGACTCAGGAAGCATGACCCCAAAGAGACAAGAGTTTGCTTTGACTCTGGATACAACCTGCCATCAAATACTTCCATGTCTTTTGTTAGGAAGCTACTCTATCAGAAAAATAAACTCCAGTGTCTCCACCTCCCTTGGTTCATAAATCATCTTGATCTGATACATAACCTCAAATTCGGGGAGAGGCTACATCAAGAAGTGAGAATCTGATACTGGATACAGAAAGAGAATAACTGTTTGCTTACTCTGTTGAGAGCAGACTAAGGTGAAAGTGGTTCAGACTGCAGAGGAAAGGACTTGAATAGTTGTAACAGAGACTTCTTACTCAAAAGATAGTTGGACCAGAGAAGGGCTATAAAAAGTCTGGATATAGAAAATGTTCCAAGGAACTGAGGGCAATCACTCTCAGAGTGTCTCAGTTTATGACAGTTTGGAAGTGGGGACCAAGAGGTCAGGGTGTGGACTAGGGAACATTTAAATTTCTTTTCAGCATCGGGTGTCTTTAAACCATGGATTGTGGAATATGGTACTAGAAATAAGAATTCAACATTTAATATAAAATCATGGGCAATTGATATGACTGTATTTTCTTTTTTAAATGTTAAAAAATTCAGTTGCGGTATAGTTGATTTGCAATGTGTCAGCTTCAGGTGTACAACACAGTGATTCATACACACACACACACACACGTTCTTTTTCAGATTCTTTTCCTTTATAAGTTATTACAAGATACTGAGTATATTTTCCTGAGCTATACAGTAGGTCCTTATTGGCTATCCATGTTCCATATAGTAGTGTGTTAGTCACTCAGTCGTGTCTGACTCTTTGTGACTCCATGGAATACCAGACTAGGCTCTTCTGTCCATGGAATTCTCCAGGCAAGACTAGAGGAGTGGGTAGCCATTTCCTTCTCCCAAGGGATCCTCCCAACCCAGGAATTGCACCCAAGTACCCTGCATTGCAGGCAGGTTCTTTACCATCTGTTAATACCAATCATAACAGCTATAAAAAAATACACTGAGTGGTGTTAAGTAGAAACACTAAAAAGATGCTTAAACTTTAGTAATTTGTTTATAATAGTTGAAAGAAAGATAAAAAGGGAAGGAGAGAGAAAAAACTGGTTGACTGGCCAAGCAAGTCAATTTTTGAGTCAAGAAATTGAGCAAGTCAATTTCTTCTGGGTTTCCTCATCCATAAAATGGGAAATGTTTCCAGGGCTAAGTAAGGATCAAATGAGAGAATAGATGTGAAAGAGCTTTGAAAAGCAGAAGGCACTCTCCCAAATGGAAGGGATTATCATTACCTAAATGCATTACAGACCCAGCAGCATCAGGAAGGCTCAACCTCTGGCAAACAGCAGTCCAACAGGTGATTTGAGTAAGGCTGAGGTTACATTTTGATTAACCCACATGAAGCCCTGACATCATCTAATGCAATGTGATACATCTAAACAGAGCACCTTCAAGCCAAATTGGGCCTCTAGTTTCATGTTGTTGTGATTGTGTTTCTCATTAATTTCAGTGACCTTTGCAGCTCCTCATCTAAGGAAGAGGGAGGGGGGATGGTCTGTAAGGAAGCCTGGGACCGAGGATAGAAATTTGGATGTTAAAGCAAAGGGACATTAACTTTCACAAAAGAGTCAATTTCAAAAACATAAAAATCATTAGGTCAGTTAAACAAGTGGGTCATTGAGACTTGCCAAAGCATTTAATGAAATAAATAAAAACGAGTATAGGGGTGGTTTTGTTGTTTACTTCATCCCCCAAGGGAAATACCTGGCAGAGTCCTGCTTCCTTATTAATTAATCCCATGGTTGATATCTTTGCTTGGTTTTATATATAAATAAAATAAGGGACCAAATCGAATTCACTTCTCCATATAGAATAAAACCCTTACTACAAAAGCAAGAGTGGTGGGAAAGTATTCTATGAATACTGTTTCTATAAGTCCATCATTACAGATTTTTTAAAAGGGGGAGGGAGAGTATTTGCAGGAAAAACACTCACCCAAGCCCAAAGCAAGGGAAGATCCCTGGTTTGGCCTGTTTGGTTTGAAAAGTGGCATTCAGTTCAGCATGACTAGCAAGATAACCAGACAAATGATTCATCAGGCTCGTAACTCAGCAGGTGTATCGCTGCATGCCCGCCAAAGAACCATTCACGGCTTGTTTCAAGCTGTGACTTTCTCTGTGTGGCAAGAACAAGAGAGGAAGATCAAGCACTCAGGTTTCCTCCTATGGGTACATCGCATATCATTCTAGTCCATTATACTCAGAAAATATTTATCAAACACTCCTCTGTACTCTGAGATGACCCTGGTGGTGATGGGAATGGGAATGGAGGTGAGGAAGTTGAATAATTGCTTTTATGAAGGGAAACCAGACTATGCACTGCAAGGAAAGTCCAAAACTGTATAAATAAGAAAACAATCACCCATCATCCATAAGTGGAGATAACCAGTATCCACATTTGGGGATGCGATTTTATAATTATTCTGAGATGGCTGGATGGCATCACCGACTCGATGGACATGAGTCTGAGTAAGCTCCAGGAGTTGGTGATGGACAGGGAAGCCTGGCATGCTGCATCCATGGGGTTGCAAAGAGTCGGACATGACTCTAACTAGTGTGTATGTGACCCTTACACACTCACACACACACACACATACACACACACATGTATGTATAATTATTAAATCAAATTTTTGTTTTGACCGTATACTTAGTTTTATGTCTCTTTTCATTTAGTAATATATCCCGTGTCCTGGTTTTTGGGTTTGTACTATTATAGCTTGCCTCTTAGTTGAATAATTGCTTTCACGAGGGGAAACTAGACTTTTCTAATCTGTTCATACGTTTCTGAGTACAGGGGTAGTTTCTGTTTTTCTTCTTCTCCTTTCTTCAACCTCATTTCTATTCCTACCACCATCAGTGTCACTTAGGAGTACAGAAAGAGTACTATTGAAAACTATTTTCTGCGTAGAATGAACTAGAACTACAAGGTACAGGGTACAGTAATAGAAATCCAAAAGGCAGGACAGAGGGTACAGCACCAGAGAAAAAAGAAACAGAAAACTAAGAATACACTCGAAACAAAAATCTGAGTTCACAATTATAGATGTGTGTGTGTGGAAGAGTCACATACACATTAACAGATCAAAGAACATACCCGAGTGTTAATACTGGTTATCTCTGCTGATGGGATTATAGGTGATCTTATTGATACAGTCTTGCACTTTAACTTTCCTTGCAGTGAATAGAACGCACTTTCAAACTCAGGGAAAGAAACTACTAAAAACACACACATACACAAACTTCACAGGGGTTGGAGTTACAGAACAGAAACAAGACTATCAGAACACTGTATGATTTCGTTTGGTATTTTTGTATGTGATTCTCTACAATAATCAGAAGGGAAAACCTCATGAGGAGAGGGTTTATTTTCAGGGGTTGTCTTATAGCAGGGTGTATTACACTTGCTATAACAGAATACCATAGATGGAGTGGCTTATAAACAACAGAAATGTGCTTCTTCTGGAGTCTGGGAAGTCCAAGGTCAAAGCACCAGCAGACTGTGTGTTCAGAGAGGGCAGCTTTTTAGACAGTCATCTGTTTTCTGTGTCCACACATGGCAGAGGGGACACGGGGGCTCTCTGGGGTGTCTCTCTTCTATGATGTTTCAGGTGTAAAGAACAGTGATTCAGCTATACACACACACACACACACAAACACACACACATATATATATACACACATATATACATAGATATATACATATAATTCTTGTTCAGATTGTTTTCAATTATAGGTTATTACAAGGTATTAAATACAGTTCCCTTTGCTATATGGTAGGTCCTTATTGTTGCTCTATTTTATATATAGTAGTGTGTATATATTAATCCCAGACTCCTGGTTAAGCCCTCCCCCTATTCCCTCTTGCTAAACATAAATCTGTTTTCTGTGTCTGTGAGTCTATTTTTGTTTTGTAAACAAATTAATTTGCATCATTTTTTAGATCCTGCGTATAAGTGATCTGATATTTGTCTTTGTCTGACTTACTTCTCTTAGTATAATAATCTCTAGGTCTATCCATGTTGCTGCAAATGGCATCATTTCATTTTTTTTAATGGCTGAGCAATAGCCATATATATATATACATACTAAGTCACTTTAGCTGTGTCTGACTGTTTGTGAACCTATGGACTGTAGCCCGCCAGGCTCCTCTGTCCATGGAGATTCTCCATGCAAGAATACTAGAGTGGGTTACCATGCCCTCCTCCAGGGGATCTTCCTGACCCAGGGATTGAACCCGCACCTACTGTGGCTCCTGCATTGCAGGTGGACTCTTTACCATTGAGCCAGTGGGAAACCCCCATATGTGTGTGTGTGTGTGTGTGTGTGTGTGTGTGTGTGTGTGTGTGTGTGTGTGTGTTTTAAAGGGGACTAACCTCGTTCATGGAGGAGGCAATGGCACCCCACTTCAGCACTCTTACCTGGAAAATCCCATGGGCGAAGGAGCCTGGTGGGCTGCAGTCCATGGGATCACTAAGAGTCAGACATGACTGAGCGACTTCACTTTCACTTTTCATTTTCATGCACTGGAGAAGGAAATGGCAACCCACTCCAGTGTTCTTGCCTGGAGAATCCCAGGGACGGGGGAGCCTAGTGGGCTGCCGTCTATGGGGTTGCACAGAGTCGGACACGACTGAAGCGACTTAGCAGCAGCAGCAGCAGCAACCTTGTTCATGAGAGCTCTGCTCTCATGACCTAATCACCTCCCCGGATCTGCACCTCCAAACACCATGACATTAGGAATTAGGTTTCAACATATGAATTCTAAGGAGATTCAAACATTCAGTCTATAGCAAGAGTGAAACAAAAGAGAGGAGGAGCTGGAGCACTATTGTTAATCCAATTTCCATGGAGAAGAACCTCAAGGGGCAGAAAAGGTGGTAACAGATAAAAAGAGGAAACTAAAGGTATCTAAAGAAGAAAAGCAAAGGGCCTGGAGCAGGCTGTTCTGGCTTAAGGAGAAGTCTATGTGGTTTCTTAAAAAAACATTATTCACTCAGTCAATAGAAGCCACCTCCTATGTGCACAAAACTCAGACAGGCTCAGCATAACAAGGCAACAGGATATGAATTCTGTCCTGGAGGAGGTAGTCTGAGAAGAAGCAAAAAGAAGAGACTGTTGTGGGAGAAAGGGAAGAAAAAGTATTCAGTATAGCTGGTGAGGAGTAAGGCTCTACAGAGAAGAAAATCGATATCATACTGCTCCTTGACAGCAAAGGAGATCTGAACTGCCTGGAATTGCCCACTTTTGCATCAACACATATTTGTTGAGCCACTGAACACATGAGAGTCAGGAAGGAAAAACCAGTCTTTGCTCAAAGATGGCTTTGTAATTCCAGAGTAGGACAGGCCTGACCTTCTAGCCAACTCATCCAAACCCATGAGTTTGGATGGGTTGTTTTTACCCATGTACTCACAGGGACTCAAACATCTATGGTGGCAAGACACCATTATTTCCTCCAAGAAAGATATGCTAATTGGCTAAATAGATGTTTGTTATGCATATTGCTAAGGATCCAGATAGTTAGAAATGTCCAGCTGACTAACTACTTTTTCACTTTTCAGCTTATTTTTGGCATGCCTTAGAAACAGCTAAGATGAGATGATTTCTACACAAGTCAAAATAAGTGTATTATCAGCCAAGGGACTTCCTAAGAAAATGCTGTTCCCTATTTAAATAACAGAATCACCCTTGAGAACACTTCAAAGATAGACATGGCCTTGTCTGAGCCATTTTGGTTCAATACAATTGGCCAGACTCATGGGAAAACCTTTCTGTTTGTGATGAGTGACGATGGCAAGAGAGCACAAGAGCTTCTTCTTAGTTGTGTTCCTTCCATTAGGCCACTTTTCTTAAACTGTGTGGTCAAATTTTGTGCTGCCCTTTGTAGACATTGCTGCTGTGGAAAATTTCGAAGCATCAAAGAATCTTAGAGCTTCTACAACCAAGGAATAAGTCTCAGGAGCCTTTTAACATGTGCCCACCTAATATTTGTTTCATTTCAACGTTGCAGAGTTTAGTGAGATTAGAGAGGAGCAGAACGAAGAACAACTCTGCTTTGGACTGACCTGCTGGGTCACGGCTGAGGTACCTTGCTTCCTGACGCAGGCAGAGATGCCCAGGCAGGATCTAACCCAACACTGTAATGTTGCTGTAAATTTCATGTCTTATTTCCTTCTCATATCCAGTCACCACAAAGACTTAAGGTAACCTTTTGCTGCCTTGCTTTCTATGCCCAATCAGCACAGGGTTGACGGTCATCTATGGAACAGAGAAGTTAAGCAGTCACGGATTTTAGGGATGTCGGCTTTAACCATGTCCACCTGACAGTACTGACCTTCACATTCAGTTTTTCTTTTCCTCTGCTTCCCAGTGAGTCCAAATATCTCAGAGAGAAGAAATGACTTTCGGATCACCCAGGGTGTCAATGGTGGATAGATGGCAAATTCACATCCATCATCACACTCCAAGACTCAAGGGCTCTTGGGCCAGAATCACTTTTGCTTTCAGACTGTGAACTCTTAAATTTTTATTGAAACGTAGCTGATTTACAATATCATGTTAGTTTCAGGTGTATAGCACACTGATTCAGTTGTAGATAGACAGATACTCCTTTTCAGATTATCTTCCCTTATAGGTTATTACAAAATACTGAGTATAGTTCTCTGTGCTATAAAGTAGGTTCTTATTGGTTCTCTGTTTTATATATAGTAATGTATATATGTTAATCCCAAATTCCTAATTTATCCCTATACCCCCTCCCCCTTAGTAACCATAAATTTGTTTTCTATGTCTGTGAGTCTCTCTCTATTTTTAAATAAGTTCACTTGTATCTACTTTTTTAGATGCCACACATAAGCCATGTTATATGGTATTTGCTTTTGTCCGACTTACTTCACTTAATATGGTAATATTTAGGTCCATTCACACTGTTGCAAATGGCATTATTTCATTCCTTTTTATGGCTGAGTAATATTCCATTGTGAATATATATGCCATCTTCTTTACCCATTTATCTATCATACTATGAAATCTTATTCCAGTATTTCTCATGTCCCTCTTTGAAAGAAACACTGTGGAATTCAATTTTGATATATTTTTGATCTTGAGTGGAGATAGATGTAATATCAGTCCCCTCCTGTGTCATGGGTGTCCAGATGTGTTCACAGGAAGCCACATTCATTCAGGTATTTTTTTGTTTCTTCCATCCTCCATCCAGTGTCTCTCCCTCTCCATTTGCAAGAGCTCCCTCCACACTTGATTCATCCATTATTCTCCATTTTCTTGACTCTTCGGCAAAACCCTGATACTGAGCCTCCTCAACTCTCTAAAGGTTTTTGTCTTCCTTCTCAGTAGTCCTTCTGATTAACCTCTGTTCTTCCTTTTTTTTCTCTAAAGCCTGATGGCAAGGTAATCTCTGTTTCCCTTCAAGACTAGCTATCTAACTCCTCTGATTTTCAACTTGGAATCCTGGGGTCATTTGACTTTAATAATGGGAGTAACATGGCACGCCCTTTCTCCGCTACTGACGGCAAGGCAGACTCCTTCTGATCTCACTTGTCCTCTGAGATTTCCCGTCCAGAAATGCTAACCTAGCACCTCATAGAAATAGAGATTCATCAAGAAATTAACTCCCCAATCCATCTCTACCTTAAACAGTCACTATCTCCCTCTTTAACATGTAACTTTTGTTTATGAAGTTACTAAACCTTGAGAAGAAACCACTTAGTCTGTTCTGCTCATTTTATAGTTGAGGGAATTCCGGTCTAGATGGCATAGTGACTTGGCCAACGTCACACAGCCAGGCCTACTTACTGGCATTCGCATCAAGGACCTGCTCTCCATCTTTCTATGCGGTCTTCTCACTCTATTGTCCCCTCCCTTAGCCCTGTCAGTTTCTCTTCAATAAAATCTTGCATCTGTAATATTGACATACCAGTTTTATGCCTTCTAGGACCTTAACACAAAATCAGCTAAATTGAGTGATCGAATTTTTGATTCAGTAATTAGCAGGATAAGCCTGACTTCTAGATCTTTTCCTGACCTCTGAACAGTTCCCACCCTTCCCCTCTTTGACTGACTCACCTTCATTTTAGGTAGTAAATGACGGTGAGCCCCCAAGTGTGTTCTCGTGAGTTGCTTTAGTCAAGAAGGGCCTTGTGTCAAACATGTTTGCAAATGCTCATAGCACATCTGATCTCTGCCTTGGCAATTCAGGATGTGTGTCAAAGGCTCTGGGAGTGCTGTAATCAGACAATTTTCATGACACTGTCTAATTTAATATTTATCAAGTCTCTTTGGTTATAGAGTTCTTTCCCTGACAATAACATCTATTGAAATCTCACAGCATACATTTTAGGGAAAAGTAGTTCTAGACTCTGTATCTCTATTTTTGTCTGGATCCCTGACCTTCTCAAATTCTTGGCATACTTACACTGCCCTACAAAAACATTCCCATTCTATGGACAATCTTTTTAAGTTCCTACCATGTTAAAGTATTAATAGGGACTCACTACATCTAGAAAATCAGTGAGCTTGGAATCTAAAATGGGTTGAATCTCATTGACTTTGAATGAATAACTTTATTTTCTGTGAGCATTGTTTCTTTACCTGTAACCCCAGCATCATAATTCCTGCCTTGCTTATATCAATATTGCTTTAAGGATTGGCAGAAATAATGGACAGGAAAGCAAGTCATTCACTCTAAAAAAAAAGTGGTATAAATGTTAAAAATTGCTATGATGGTGATGACAATGATGCTGAACCTCTTTCCTTAAATTACAGATTTATGTTAGTGTCAAAAGTTCCCAAGGAAGTTTAAAAACTAGTCATATTGAGTTTAATCTATCAACTGGGTTTAGGGAAATACAACTGAAGAATCAAAAGCAGAAATTTACAGACTTCCCTGGTGGTCCAGTGGTTAAGAATCCTCCTGCCAATGCAGGGGACATGGGTTCAATCCCTGGTCTGGGAAGATTCCACATGTATGGGGTAACTAAGCCCATGTGATCCAGAACTTATGCTCCACAATAAGAGAAGCCACCACAGTGAGAAGCCCAGGGACCACAGCTAGAGAGTAGCCCCCTCTTGCTTCAACTATCGAATGCCCAGTTCAGGGCACCAATTCAGGGCAGCAATGATGACCCAGTGCAGCCAAAAATAAAATGATAAATAAGTAAGAATTTTTTTTTTTAAAGCAGAAATCTGCCAGCTGCAAAAGAGAAGAAGGAAGATGTAAAGCTAGTGGGGAGAAAAGTTAAGGAGAGTTTAAAATCATTCTCCAAGGAGGAGGCGGGGCTCTCATATAATTTCAGTAAGAGATTTCTCCTGACCTAGGGGCAGGGGTAGTCAGCCAGGAGCTAGGCTTCTGGTGGAAACATACATGAAAACCTGTTGAAGAAATGAAAGGCTTTGGCTGATGCAGTAGAGACCCTCTTCTCAGTGATCTGAAGGAAGCCAGAAACCGTTGGAGCACATGCAAGGTCTTTTCTCAGCCATGCCAGAGATTTATCCTTTTTGCCCTGAAAGAAAAAGGGCAAAGAGGGCCAGACAGCAGTTCCTGGAGTTCAACAATTCAGAGCTGAACCAGAAAAATACTAGTTTCTCATAGATGGGTTTATTTGAGTGCGTTCTTCATGTCTGCCAGGCCGGTGGCCAGAAAAACATCTGTTACACATTTTAATAGGGTCTTCGGAACACATCACATGACACTATAATCCAAAGGAGTGATGTAAATGATAGGGAAATTTAGAGATCACAGCTGGCCACAAACAAAATGTGACATTGGCCCTTTAAGGCTTTGTCCTTCTGACCACTCCAGGTTTCTAATCTTCCTGCCAAGTGGGCTGGAGGCCAAAATATTTCTTAACTTTGCATTTATTTCAGGGTGTTAATCTCATAGGCAACCAACTCCTATTTAATAAACTCAAACTCCCCAGGCCCTCCCCCTCAGGGATGCCTATGTCTGCTCTCCCGAAGGCTCAGCATACACGTTCCTGCCCCTGTCTTTTCCTGCTTGCCTAGGGTGTTGACACAGCAGTGTCAGGGCATCGTGCAGCTGTCATCAGCCCCATGCCACAGATGGTACCTCAATTATGCATCCCCTTCCCAGGGCGCCTGCCTCAGCCTCACGGGCAGTCTACCTGCCTCTGAGTCTTACTTCGGCTACAGATGCTAGGAGGCGAGGCAGAGTAGCTGAACTCGAGACCAACTTAGGAGTTTTGAGCTCTGATACCGATCACAGAAGGAGTGGGCTTCCCTTGGCCTATCTGCAGTCCTATTTTTAATCACTAACCAAGAAAGGTAATGAGAACGTACTTGAATTACAAAGATTCCCATTTATTACTCTGGCTGACCCTCCACAAAGCATCTCTTTTCCCCTTTGGCAAGAACAGATCACTATTGACACTTTTAGAAGGCCCTGGGCCCCTCTCAATTATTGGCCTAATCTCTGCCTGCTCTGAAAGCAGAATTCTTTCCTAACTAGATTTTTTTTAGAAAGTTAAGAGGCTCTTCTTTGCTTTATTCATTGGAATGACTTGGTGAGCTAATATGTTCTCCTGTCAGTACATTTCATGGGTTCAGCAACATCTGCAGGATGTGGAAAGAGCAGGAACAAACCAGATGTTTCCAAAAGGTAGCTCCACTAAGCCTTCTTAACATAATTATTGCAATAGCACGTCTGCATTTTATGGTACCTCTTCTATCTTTATATGCTGTGAAGTTTTCCTGTAGAAATCCAAACTCGTGGACCCAAGTTCCTTCTAAACAGATTTGCAATCTTAAAAAAAAAAAATTGACATATATCCTCCATTAAATCCAAATTTCCTTTATCAAATTTTAGAGGGGAAAAATAGATTAAGGAAACGTGGATATTTATCTCAGCCTTCAACATTTACACTTATTTGGTTAATTACCACTTAATTACACTGTCAAAGGGGAAATTTTTACCCTGGACTGATCAGTGCCCACCTTTCAGGGCCTCACTTCTTCGGAGAGGTAGACCTCTGCTCAGAGCCATCTCCTTCCTCCAAGAAACATTTGTAATGATTACTTGACAAGAAGTGCAGATACGAAACTGCGCAATGGAGAGCCATCACTCACCAGAGTCCTGCTCTCAGCTCTCAAGCTAGAGCAACAGTGCCCCCCAAAGTAAGCCGCAGAAATATCCTGTAAACTGACACTGGGCTGCCCAAACTTCTATTTTCTGCTTCATAAGCTGAAGAGCTATTTTAAGAGTTGCTGGCCGAAAAGCAGGCTCTATTACAACCAGACGAGCATTCCAACCAAGCTGGGGAGCCTCGGCTGGAAACAGAAAATGTTTCCACCTATTTTAACTCAGACGCCAGGAATTCTCTACGGAGGGGATGGGGGTGGGGAGCAGGAGAGACACAGTAGAAAATCAGAAAACTTCTGAAGTTTGCCAAACTGGAGGGAACAAAGTATAACTAGGTTAATGCATAAATCTTATTAACCGAAAGGCAGCTGAATAGAGTCATTTGTCATCAGAGTTTCTCCATCTTTTAACAAATGGCAATATTTTTGAGTCTCACAGTTCTCTGCCAAGTGGAAGACCTCATTAAAGCTGTTGGAAAATAATAGTATTCGAATTAGTTTAATTATGATATGATGAATTATCAACCCAATTTTTAAAAACAATACTCAATTAGTCATTTTTTTTTAAGCCAGAGACTGTTTTCCAAAACAGGAAATGAAGCATAACACCCTTAATTTCATCATTAGGGTAGAATCCTAGACACTCTGATGCAGTGGTTACAATGACATGTAATGAAACCAACAGTCCCACCCCAGCAATCCCCTCTGTGCATAGACTAGAAGGCCTTTTGGCTCCAAGAATGGAAACTGCATTAAGCCAGAGCCTGACCCAAATTTTCTCTTTCAAGTTCTAAGCCCTGTTTTCTATTTTCCCTTCTAGCTTGGAATAAGGTCACTCTATAAAAAATGAAATTTCACATTCCTAAAAGACAATGAACTGATGATGTCATATCAGCCTGCTTGGTCTTTATGCTACTCTTGGGGATATTTCAAGGGGGAAAAAAAAAAACAGTAATAATGTAGTGTTGGGAAAAAAATGAAAGCCAGGAAGCCTGAAAACCAATCTTTTGAAACCAAACTGTATAATTAACAACATAATCATAAAAACCTATAAGGAACAACCCCTTCCACTCCTTTGCAAAAAGCTACAATGAGACCCCTCACCCATAATATTCCAACCCAAACATTAAAAGGACTGTTAATACCAAGTGTTTGTAAGAATGGGAAAAATTAGAATTCTCATGCATTCTAAGTAGGAGCATAAATTGGTACAACCACTTTGGAAAACTGTTTGATAGTACGCACTAAATATATAAATCCTAAGACCCAGCAGTTCTACTCCTGGGTATATATCCAACCTAAATGAGAATGTATGTCTACCATAAGGCTTGTACAAGGGTCTTCATAGCAGTTTTATTCAGAATAACCCCATCCCAAAGGTCCATCATGTGTAAGATAAATTGTGAGATATTCTGTTCATAAACTATTACATAGTGATACTTTGCATACACAAAAGAGAGTGCATATTATGTGATTTCATTGACATTTTGTTCAAAAACAGACAAAACTAATCTGTGATGATAGAAGTACTCATATTAGTGATGGAGGTAATGACTAGACAGGTCATGAGCAAGCCCTTGGGATGTGTTGGGATTGCCTGTATCTTACCATGAGTGTATTTCCGTGGGTATATACGCATGCTAAAATTCATGCAGCTGAGCAGTTATGATGTATGAACTTTATATATGGTATAACACTCAAAAAGGAAAAACAATAGAAAAAGAAACACAAAGGGGGAAAAAAGAAAGGATAAAACCTGCCCCTGAGTCATCAGTTTTAAGCACATCTCACATAATGTCACTTCCTACATTAAGCTCTCCTGCGCTTTCTGCTTCCAGTGACAACGATTGCAAGCTCTTCACTTGGTTTACCAGGGTCATGCATGTTTTGGGCCCAGCCTACCTCGACATCTCTCACCACTTGTGTTCCACTTCCTCTTTCTGACTCCCTTCCAGCCACACTGATGTTTTTCTCCTCAAAAATATCAAGCTCATTCTGACCTAGGTTCCTTGACATTTGCTCTTCACTCTGAGTGGAACACTCTTCTGCCAGAACCCTTCCCCAAGAAGGCCCCCAACCCATCATTCCAATCTCAGTGCAAATACCAACTCTTCTGCTTGACCACCATAGCTAAAATAGCATCCTCCTCTCACCATCCCTCTGTCACCTACCACCCCACTTAGCTTCTTCAATTTTACATATAGAACTTGTTCTGTAAAAACTATTCTGTTTATCTACTTTATCCTTCGCAAAAATACATGTTTTTTGAAAGAGTGGTCAAGGTCACTCTCTTAAGGTGGCCACTATGTCTCCAGTGTCTAGGACGGAGCCTCGCACCCAATAGACACTAAATGACTGTTTACTTGACGATGTGTAAATGGTTCAGTAAGTGTATAAATCATCTCCCTCAGAAGTTAATATGCTCACGCTCAGTTGCTTCAGTCATATCCAACTTCTTGCAACCCCATGAACTGTAGCTTGCCATGGGATTTTTCAGGCAAGAATACTGGAGTGCGTTGCCATTTCCTACTCCAGAGGATCTTCCTGACCCAGTAATCAAAACTGTATCTCCTGAATTTACCACTGAGTCACCAGGGAAGCCCCAGAAGTTAAGGAATGGTCATGTTAATCAGGGATATTATGACAGTCAAAAGAGCACTGGATCAGAAGTTTGAAAACTAAGAAATCTGCAATAAGTGATCACCTTCTCTAACATCTTTCATATTCTTCTATCTATGGTTAGTTGGAAAGCTGAACCAGTAGACATGAGAAGGGCATAAACAATTCAAATCAACAAAGAGCCCAAAATAGAGACCTCAAAGAGAAAGACATCAGGTCAGGTTGGTGTGGTCAGGGGAGCTTGCAAAGGCTGTGGGGTTTTCACTGGTCCTGGAAGGCTGGTTAGAAGCAGCGGAAATGGATTGAGGGGAACAGAAGGTCTGCAGTATTGAACTTGCGCCAGCAAATGTGCAGAGGTTAAAAAAGCCAAGGCATCATCAAGGACCAGAGCAGATGAATATCACTCGGGATTAGTGATTGGGCCCCTACCAGTGTCCAAACTTCATTTTTGAACACACCCAGCTCTTAGAAGGGGGATTAGCAATTACCAGTGAACCAAACTTCTCCCAAAGAGAAGCAGCTTGTATTACATATATATACATAATATACATAAATACATACAGAATGTAAACATATATATAATATGTTCATAAGTACATATATATATATATATATACACATAATTTATTAGCTGAACACTGGCCTCACTTGAAACTGTGGCCTGAAAGCTGATATGGATCAAATGTTAGAAATATATCTTATTATTTTTGGCAAGATAGAAAGTTAAATGTATTCCCTGTGTGGAGGTGAGAGATTTGTATATAGAACCACCAATCTGTAGAAATGCATTCTTTTATTCATTTGCCCTAGTATTTTGGCTGTATAGAGCTAATATTATTGCTTGTATTTGAGTGTTAAAATACTATCTCATTACTATCCACTACTATCATCAAGCCAGTCATAAATTCTTTAAAACTATAATTAATTTTCAAGCTATATACTTTCCAAATAAATTCTTTGATGGAGTAGGAATCACTTGATTAAATTGAGCATGTGACATAGCAATTGTAAAGTGTGTGTGTGTATACAAAGCCAGAGTGTGATGAGTAACACACTTGCCCAGTAACTTATAGGTTAAAAAAAAGTTTTTAGAACCTAAATAAGTTCAAGCTACTGGAAGTGGGATGCAAGAAGGGTTGAAAAGAAAGTTCACTGAAACCAACTATTCCTTGTTTGAAACAGTTTGGAGTTTGATCTGAAAAAAAGAAAGAAGACGATTCTGTTGTTATTTTTTCAGCACTGATTCATTTTTTCTTACTGCACAGCTGGAAACACATGGAAAGAGGAAAGTCTTCACTACAGAAGACTCAGGTGGAAGTAACTTGAGCCAGTAAATTGTGAATTTCATACCTCTAGTGCTCGAGTTGGGGCTCAAGTTTGGCAATGGCCACCTTTTGGTTACAGAATCAAACCAAAGAATTCTAGTGTGAGCTGAGGATTCTCTCCTTGACTCTATAAGACTGGCAAAGTTGATGCTGCTTTCCACTGGACCAATCAATTGGGTTAATCTTGTTGCTTTAGAGTCTGGCAGAGATTTCAGAAAACTCTCAATGGGTAGGCCTACTGCCATTTACAACATCTGTACATCCTGATATTGCTCACAGATCCCAGGTGTCTACTGCAGTCAAAGAAACCACCAGTACACTCTTATTTAAAGAAGAAGGTCAAGGGAAGAGAAGGGGGAAAGAAGGTACTTTTCATTTATATGACATGATAGAAAAGCCTCAAACAATGAGAAAAATTTCAAATTTCTGCTTTCAGCATTTGTCTCAGGCTGTGTGTACATGCTTGGCAATGAAAGACTGCTATTTCTAACTTTTACTTAAAATGACTGCTATGTGTATGTAATATATAACATCAATTCTCCAATCTTAATCAATAGCTCTGCAATGATGATAAATTGGTCTATCTGAAGGTTGCCATTTAAAGATGTTGCAGTACCATTCAATCATTCTAAGCTGTCCAACTCTACCTACAACTGCCTATTAAAAAGCAGTTCTTTTCAGGCTTTTGTTTTATTGTTTTGCTATTAAGCCATCATAGTTTAGCTATTATTCCCTGAAAAGTCTGTGTGAATCCCCAACCACAGGTCCTTGCTCCGGCCACTCTGCATATAGTTCTCTCTCCTTCCCTATGAAAATACATTCCTCTGGGTCTGCATTTTTTGTCCTACACATCCATCCTCTTCCTCTTCCATTGGACCTATTAGTATCATTTAGTTCCTAGCATGTTTCTTTTATTGTCATTTATCTTTTTCCTTAATGGCAAAGACTATGAATTTTTACTTTTAGATATTTTTGTGATTGGTGAGATATGCCATTCACAAGGAGTGTTTTAACGGCATATTAACGGCAGCACTGAAAACAAAAAATTTAAAAAATTGGACTCAAGCAGATCTGGGTCAAGCCCCAGATCCACTACTTGTTAGATTTTCCCTTTCCCTGGCCTCCATATTAAATCACCAAGCCCTTTTCTTCTTCCAAAACATGTGTTTAATCCAGTTACTTTCCTTCTTACTGCCATTGCCTCTATTCATACCACCACCACCTCTTCCCTCAACCACCAGAATAGACTTGTGACCAGCTTCTTTGTTTCCACTCTTGCTCCTTGCCTTCCATGCTCCATACTACAACAAAATCATCTTTTTGTTTAAGGAAATGGCAACCCACTCCAGTATTCTTGCCTGGAAAATCCCACGGATGGAGGAACCTAGTAGGCTACAGTCCATGGGGTCGCAAAGAGTCGGATACGACTGAGCAACTTGACTTTCTTTCACTTTCATACATCGCGCTCCCTTGCTCAAACTCTTCAATGTTTTTCCACTGTGCTTAGAATCAAGTCCAAATCTTTGACCGTGGCTTCAAGGCCCTTGTGATCTGACCTCTGCCCCAGTAGCATCTCTATCCCTCTCTCACTATAATTTAACCACATTAGCCCTTGGATAGTTTCTAGAAATGGCTGAGTTCTTATCTACCTTCAGGGCCTTTGCTTGGAAGTTATCTCAACCTTGAATCCTCTCATTTGATTCTCAGTTGGGCTGGCTTCTTCTCATCTCCCAGGTCTCAGGACAAATGGCCTTATCATTTCATAATCTTCTTGATCACTCTAAGTTATTCCTATCTATCTTGTTATCCTTTATTTTGGCATCCTGTTTATTTCCTCTGTGACACTTACAACAGTCTATAATTATCCCACTTATTTGTGTACACTTGTCTGTTAACTGCCAACTCAGTGAAATGTACCATCCATGAAATCAGGCGTCTTATCTGTTCTGTTCTCCATAATATCTGTAGGCACTATGTATCTAACACATAATAGATGCTAAATAAACAATTTTTGCATCCTTACTGAACAACAAATGTTAACTTACAAGTGTATTCACAATGCATATATCAATACTTCCATTACTCCCCTCTTGGCCTTTGTGTTATTGTTAGCATGTGTTTTACTGGTACACATGTTACACCGTGTACTGTGTATCATCATTTTTAAAACAGTTGATTGTCTTTTAAAGAGATTTAGCTAATAAGAAAAAAGAACCTTACATATTTACTTATGTAGCTAATGTTTCTAATGTTCTTCATTATGTTGTATACATCTGTATTACTACGTGATATCATGTCTCTGCTTTAACATTTCTTATAATACAGTTCTCCTGATGATACATTTTTCCAGGTTTCATTTGTCTGAAAAAGTGTTTATTTTGTTTTCATTGTGAAAGCTATGTTCACTGGGTATACAATTTTAGCTTATGTTAGTTTACAACTTTAAAAACATTGTTCTACCATCTTCTTGCTTGCATGCATGCTAAGTCACTTAAGATGTGTCCAACTCTTTGCAACCCTATGGTCTATGCCCACCAGGCTCCTCTGTCCAGGATATTCTCCAGGCAAGAATACTGAAGTGGGTTTCCATGCCCTCGTCCAGGGGATCTTCCTGACCCACTGATCAAACCCAAATCTCTTAAGTCTCCTGCATTGGCAGGTGGGTTCTTTACCACTAGCACCACCTGGGAAGCCCTATCTTCATGCTAACATCAGGTCTAATGAGAAATATGCCATCATTTGGCCTTTTTTCCTCTGTATATAATCTGGTTTTGTTGTTGTTGTTGTTGTTGTTTTGCTTTTCTTCTGTTTTTAAGATCTAATGTTTTGCTAGTTTTGAGCAAGTCGATTACAGTTTGTGGGGTGGTTTTCTTTATGTTTCTTGAGACTGGAATTCATTGAGCTTCTTGCATCTGTGGATTCACAGTATTCATCAAATCTGGAAGCATTTTAGCCATTATTTCTTCAAGTATTTTTATGTTTCATTCCTCTTCCCTCTCAAGTAACATGCGTGCTAGGCTGATTTCAGTTGTTTGACTATTCACTAATGCTCTCTATTTTACGTTGAGTTTTATTTCTCTGTGTGTTTCCCTTAGGACAGTTTCTATTGCTATGCCTTCAAGTTCACTAATGTTTTCTTCTGCAATATCTAAATTGCTGTTAACCCCATCAAATGTGTTTTTCCTGTCAATTGTGTTCAACTTTAAAAGTCTGGTTTAGATCTTTTTTTACATCTTCCATGTCTCTAATTAACTTGTTCAATCTTTTTTCTAGTTTCTCGAACATATGAAGTATAAGAACTATCTTTAATGTCCTGTCTGCTAATTCTAATTTTATTGTTAGTTCCAGGTTGATTTTGATTAATTGATTTTCACCTCAGATGGGTTATATATTCCTGTTTATTTGCATGTCTGATAAATTTTAATTGGATGCCAAGTATTGTGAATTTTGTTTTGTTGGGTGCTGGGTATTCTTGAATTCCTGTAAATATTTTTGAACTAGACTCTGAGATATTAAGTTATTTGGAAATTTTGGTCCATGCCTAGCTTGCTTTTCAGATTTGCTAGGTAGCCTTAGCTACAAGGCTATTTGTTCTTCACTACCAAAGCATAAAACCTCCTAAAATTCTACAGAATGTCCAAAGAATAGTGGTGTTTTCCAATCTGACTGGGGAAAAGTGGTACTATTCTTTGCCTTGCATGAACGTCAAATCCTGTTCCATGTAACACTTACAAGTAATTCTTTCATCTTCCAGGGTAATTTTTTCATTCACATCTGCTGATTAGTGCTCAGTTGAATATTCAAAGAGAACCCTCTACAGATATCCAGAGTTTTCTTTCTGTTTAGTTTTTCCTTCTCTGGCATTCTGTCCTGTGACCTCTAGCTGCTTTGGGCTCTCCAGATTCTAAGCTTCATCTCTGTATTCAGGGAGACTTCTCTCCATGAGCCACAGCCTATAATTATTCTCAAGGCTATAAACTGTAGTAGTTGTAGGGCTCAATTCAATTGTCTCATCTCTCAAGCATCTCTGTCCTTTGATGCTTGATGTCCAATGGGTTGGTTTTTATTTATATCAGAGGAGACCTTATCTGGCCTGTGTTACTCCATCTTGACTGGAAGCAGAAGTCCCAGAAATGCATGTGAGCATTACTTAATCCTCTTTCTTATAGAGCTACTATCTGGGGAACAGGTCTAATGTATATTAAAGTGGTAACAACTAGGAAAACATGAAAAAAAATAAGAGAAGGAAGAATGTGCAGTGAAATGCCACATCCTAGTTATGTTGGAGCTGAAAGATATCAAGAAGACAGGGAATCACCTTTACTGATTACTACATTATTGGGGGTATATGAAACAGGCCTTACTACATGAAATTCTCATCTATTTGATGAGGAAGAAAAAAATCAAGGTAAAGTTAGTAAGGAAAAATAAAGCCATTTTTGCAACTCATCCCTCTTTTCTGTGTATACATGTAGCCTGTTACTTCATTAAGCGATGTGACCCTCCTCACAAAGGAGGGTCATCAGCAGATACAAGGGCCTGTGAACACATCATGGGATGTGCTCATTATACCACAAAGACAGAGTAGGGACCAAGCAATCACAGGGCAACACAGAAAATTGTTTTATAAGCTGACTTTTACAAATTGATTTCAAAACTGGGGAGCAATTACCATTAAGCAAAATAATTTGCTGCCCTGAAGAGGGTAGGGCAAGGCAGTAGGTCCAAAGATAACCTAAGCCATCATTAGAGAAATCCAGTTATTTAGTCAATTTTACTTATTTACAGGACTAAAGATTAATGAGTTCAGATACTCACTCAGACAGTAATTAGGTTTCAAAAACATACTATAACACAATCAATCATGGCTCTTGAACATAATGGCATTAGGGCAGAGCCCTCTTTCAGCTCCAGTTATTAGCAAGTGATTGGTGAACACTGGGCTAAGCTGAGAGGCTACCCTAGGGCCTTGCAATAAAATGAAAGAAGACCCTTAATAAGAAGAAAGAATATCTTTGATCCTTTGTCCTTCGCTTGGACATTCTGAAATACTGTGCTAAGGATGTGAGATTTATATAACAGAACTTTAATGATTGGTGGCATTTAAAAATGTAGTTGGTCTTTCACTTGAAACACAGCCATACTTGATAATCTATCTACTTACAGTCTTCTGAATCTAATCTTTGGGAGATAATATCACTCTCTTTCAGATTTTTTGAAAATTTACTTTCTCATGACTTTATGAGTAAAGATAATTCAAGAGTTTTATAAATATATTGAGACCTCATGGCACCAAAGATAAAGTCAAAAAAATTAAAAAGCCAAAGAGCTTTAAATGAGGAAGTATTTTCAATCTGCTTCTACTTAGCAAAGGATGGTTTCTCCTGTCATGAAACAGAGGAATTAGGTAAAGGTACAAGTCCTATACTTGTGGAAATTAGGATGGAGAAGAGACATGAGAAAAAAGAAAGAACAGTAAACATTTGTGGTAATTTTAGATTTACAGAGAAGTTGCAAAGATAATAGAGAGTTCCTACATATACTTTACGCAGCTTCCTTCAATACTGACATCTTACATGACCATGATATACTTGCCAAAACTAAAAAATCATTATTGGTATGTTACTATTAAGTAAACTCCACACTTCATTGGGATTTCACCAGTTTTTCCACTAGTATCCTTTTCGCCATTCCAAGATTCAATTAGGATGCCATTTTGCATTTAATTATGCCTCCATAGTCTCTTCCGGTGACATAGACTCTTCCGGTCGGTGACACCCACTCAGTCTTTCCCATGACCTTGGCCATTTTGAGAAATACAGTCAAATGCTTTTTAATTTAATTTTTTTGGAGTATAGTTGATTCACAATGTTGTGCTAGTTTCAGGTCTACAGCAAGGTTAATCAGTGGGTGTATATACACACACACACATATATATATAATCAGTGTATATATATATACATACATACATATATATATACACATATATGTCAAGTTCAATTCCCCGTGCTATGCAGTAGGCTCTTATTAGTTGTTTATTTTATATACAGTAGTATGTATTGTCGATCCCAATCTCCCAGTTTATCATCCCCTCCTTCCTCCTTGGTAACCATAAGTTTGCTTTCTATATCTGTGACTCTGTTTCTGTTTTGTAAATAGTATCATTTGTACCATTTTTTAAAAGATTCTACATATTAGCAGTATCATATAATATTTGCCTTTCTCTGCTGACGTACTTCACTACGTCTGACAATCTCTAGTTCCATTCATGACACGGCAAATGGCATTATGTCCTTATTTTTTCTGCTGAGTAATATTCCACTATCTGTGTGTATGTGTGTATGTATATCACATGTATATGTATATACATATAGACATTACATCTACTTCATCCATTCATCTGTCAGCAGATATTTAGGTTGCCTCCATATCTTGGCTATTGTAAATAGTGCTAATATGAAGACTAGGGTGCATGTATCTTTTTGAATTAGAATTCTCTGGATATATGCCCAAGAGTGGGATGGATGGACCATATGATAACTCTATTTTTAGCTTTTTAGATGACCTCTATACTGTTTTCCATAGTGATTACACCAAACATATTCCTACCAACAGTGTAGGAATGTTCCCTTTCCTCCACACCCTCTCCTGCATTTATTATTTGTACTGGTCATGTATTTTGTAGAATATTCCTCAGTTTAAGAGATGTTCTCTCATGATCAGACTGGTATTTTGGATTTTGGGAAAGAATACCACAGATGTCAAGTACCCTTTTCATTGTGTCATATAAGAGGGTCTATGGACATCAACATGATTTATTAGTGTTGATAATTCACCTTGCTCACTCAGTGAAGGTGACACCTGCCAGTTTTCTCCACTGTAACGTTCCTATTTTCTCCTTCTCATACTCTATTCCTTGGAAGAAAGTCATTACATCCAATACCCACTCAAGAGGGAAGAGAGTTAAGCTTTATCTCCTGGAGAAGGAAAATCTGCTTACAGTATTTAGAGCTCTTCTTCCAGGATGATTTGCATCTTCTCTCCCATGTGTTTATTTATTCAATCTTTTCCCTCACTTATTTTAAATAAACATGTTCTCCTAGCTGCTTCTCTCTCTATTGGGTTTCATGTCAAAGTATAACAAGCTCATTAACTCAAGCTGTGTTGCAAAGACACACCAGACCTCTTCAGAAGACACATGCTTGTCCTTCAAGAAGCCACTGTGCAGCTTATTAAATTTGTAATTTTACTTTTCAAATGCTTTTCTTGCTCTTTTGAATGTAAAGTTTATTTTTCTGCAGTTGTTTGTGTACACTCCAGACATTTCCTTTTCTGTAATATTAGGTCTATCTCTGATGCAGTTAATTTTTTTCCTACAGATTGTGCAGGTTATGGAATTAGTCTAAGACACGTAAAGTTAGACAATGTCTCCACAAGTTTTTAAGAACAGCTGAAAAAGAAAACTGTAACATTAGGATCATTCAATTCAGCAGTTGTTTGGTTTCCATAACAGCAAACAAAGGATTTGACTGACTTTCTCTAAACTAATCATGTTTCAATTTGGACCTACAATCCCTTTTTCCATGTGAAGTGAAAGTGAAGTCGCTCAGTCGGGTCCGACTCTTAGCGACCCCATGGACTGCAGCCTACCAGGCTCCTCTGTCCATGGGATTTTCCAGGCAAGAGTACTGGAGTGGGCTGCCATTGCCTTCTCCTACCATGTGAAAGTCCATGTGAAAAAAAAAGAACTTACTCACCCCCACCTCCCTACATAGTTTCTCTCCACCTAACCCCTCCCCAAGGAGAAAAAAAATTCCTTTAAATTTCTAAATTTCATCCTGAAATAGATAGCCTCAGAAGAGCATAGGGGTTTGCACTTCAAGTTTGGTTTATCTGAGTCTCGATCAGCTGGCTTCCTGAATGAGCCACACCAAATTCCTTATGTCCTATGCCAGGCTCCTGTGAGTCACAAGTCCAGTCCTGTTTTCTTACCAGCTTTTCCAGGGAAGAGCAACATGAGACCCATGGGACCTGCATTCCAGCTCCAAAGAAGGGTTCTGTCAACAAGGCACTGATTTCAAATATGGATAAAGGCATTCCCTTGGTGTGTCATACTGAAGGAATACTACCAATGCTAACATGCGTTGTAAGTCAGCCATTCCCTCATTCTGTTGATAATAAAAGCTTAAAGGAAGAACAGGGAGGCGTCTTCCTGGCAGATGCCCATCCTGTTCTTGGTACCCACCTGGACCTGCTGAGGATAAAGAGGATGTAGATCCCTTTATTCTCCTCCCTACCCACTGATGTCCTTTCTGTCAAGAGCCCCTTCTTTCTTCTCTTCTCAATCTCCTTCATCTTTCAAGGCCAAAAATCACTGTATCTTCTTGCAAAGTTTTTCACAGCTCATGGATTTCTATCCTTTAGAAGTTCTGGTGTCTAAGCATATATCCTTTTTATTATATACTATCATGTCGCTCTTTCAAATGTGTTTTTTTTTTATTCCAATCCAGCAATTTGAGGTTTAAAATTAAAAAGTCTTCCATATTTTATCAGTTCTTTCTGCTAGAATGTAAACAACATGAAAAGTCTTAAGATGTCTTTACTGCTGTGCTGGTTGCAATTCCCAGAGGACCTAGAAGATAACATGAGCTCAATAAAAATTTTTGCATGAGAAAAAAAATTAAAGAATCCTCACAGTGCCTAGTGTATCTCTTGCACCCTGTAGTATACTGACTGTCTAATTAACTCAGACCTACTCTCAAGAGGCTTAAGATGTAAAGTAGCCATAAGAGGTCCATCTCTAATGTCTTTCCAGTAACAGGTAACTGAAAATGTTTTATTTTAAGTTTACAGAGCCATTGAAATCCCCCCTCTCCCAAAATGCTTTCTTATCTCATTCTCTGAGCAATTCCATGTTATAGGTTTAGTGACTTCTTTCTTAGCATTCTACTCTGGGAAAATATAATTGAACAACTCTCAATATTTTTGATCCATTAGCACTGACAACATCAAACATTAACCTCGAAAGGAGTGGCTGAATATTGAAAGTTAATTTCTACATCTTTTCTTCTGTAATCTCAAAATGTGAAATCATGATAACAACAAAGTCAGGAGTCTTTCTCAAGTGCATTTTTAGTTTCCTGAAATTAAAACACAAGCATTTTTCTCTACATAAATTTTGTTTATCCTACTATAGAAATCTCAACTTGTTACCTGTTGGTGAATTTTTGTTGAGCTTACTTTGTTTGCTGAGGTTTATTGTTGGAGCCTTGTTCAAGCCTTACTCTCTCCAGATGATACAAGCATGGTCATTTGGTGTTGCTGTTTAGTCACTAGGTCGTGTCCAACTCTTTGCAACTCCATGAACTGCAGCATGGCAGGCTTCCCTGTCCCTCACCATCTCCCAGAATTTGCTCAAACTCATGTCCACTGAGTTGGTGATTCATATCTCCAGATGATTCAAGCATGGTCATTTGGTAAACATTCAAAATTCTTCATTTATTTAAATATACTTATATATTTATACCTTTAACCTGACAAATGATGCTAAAGTGTAACAAAACTTCAAAGATATGTATCATTTATTGCTACAGATACACACTGATCTTCTCAAAATGTGTTTTCCCAGTGAAAAAATGATGGTGACAATTTCCCATTCAATCCTTCTTTGCAAATGTAATTTCTGCAGCTAAAGAAAACCAAAAAGAAAGAAAGAAAGAAAGAAAAAAAATGTTTAATAGTTTATATAAAATTTGATCTGGTCAAAAGTTACCTTCAAGTTTGTATTCTCAAAGGTAATTTGGTGACAGTTAATCAATTTGCTAGGGTTTTGGCTGTGTGTTTGTGCACATGTATTTATAAAAATACATACCCATAAATGCTTTATTGCATTTCCTTATTTGCGATTGTGGTTTATCACTTGAATTTCTCATCCATCCTTTCTCATTTCTTTTTAGCTTTCCCTTTTATCCTCCTTACCTCTCTTATTCCCTTGTCCCCCTACCTTACCCCACTCCTACATTCCAGGGATCTGGGACTTGGACCTTTACTGATTTGCCTAAACCCCCGTTTTAAATACATGTGTGTGACACGAGGAGGATCTCCCAGCCCTGTCCTATCACCGCAAACTGATCAGAAGAGCCTGCTGAACCTAAGGAGATCAGAGTATGAACATTTCAATGGATAATAGTAATCAAACCACTAGGATCAACCTCTTTCAGAACCAGTTAAAGGACCAGCCAGCAGGCAAGACAGGGCAGAGGCAAGACCCCTGAAGGGAGGCAGAAACCTACCTCCGAAGCTTCCGTGCTGTCGTGGCTCTATCTGAGTATCCCCTAATTCAAAATTCCTCCCTCTTCCCCTATCCATGGACAATAAATTCAGATTCCAGGGCTAAATACATTTCCCTTCGTGAAAAAAGATTAACCCCTCCCCCATCCCAGTGAATACACGTTAGTTGGGTGAGCATTCCGGAGTTGGAATTTCTCTCTGCTGAGACCAGAAAGTCTTTTCAGACACAGCACTGACCCTTAGGATGAAGCTTATGGCCAGTCCTTCATGTTCAGAGTTTCTCACATGCTGTCCCCTCCTCTCTGCCAATCTACTTGGTGACAACTAACCCGGGGTGCAGAGGAGGGGTGTGGGAGCGGGGACAGGGAGGTAAGGAGTGTGAGGGAGCCAAGGCAGGACTTTCACTTTCAAGGGATAAAAGATGAACTTCAGGCTGCCAAATCCCACAACCTAATTGAAGCTCTGTCCTGGTTTGAGCTATTACTCAATGTTCTATGCTTTCATATTTTAAGAAAAGTTTATTATGACAAGTCAATGACAGCACTTTTAGTAGGCCAATAAATCATGGACGGATCATATCACAGAGATGACAGCTATGTAAAGCATCACAGGGAACTTGATATTATTTCAACAAAATAGCAACTAGAGCCTCTTGGCACTTACTGTAATTTTAAGTCAAGGTTTAAAAATATATTATTATTAATATTACTGAATGGGAAATTTTCTTGGAAGTGGTACTGAGAAACAAAATAACTCATCACAAAGTTTTGTGTAAGAAGGAATAACATATTAAGTGGGGAAGATTTCCAAAATGTTTCTTCTCGTATTTATGTGTTGGTTAGATTCTATAATTTGCTAATATCAGGATGGGGGAGGGGAGAAACTCAAACCAGATGAAAAATAGGATAAGAAGATTGTCAAGAGCTTTTCTTCATGGTCTCTTTCCAAGCATATGGTAAAAGGAGAGATGATAATTTTTTAATAAGCTTTAGATAGTAGCAGAGTAGAGATGGGAGGCTGACCCAACCCTGTTTTCTTACTTTCAGAGTGGAAACTTTGAAGCAGCTGTCAGAGCTGGGGTGACAGATGTTAGCAGGAAGGGTGCAAAGGCAACAACTTACTCCTCCTTCAAAACTGTGAACATCATCCTGTGCCAACATGTTTTCTGTTCTTTAAGGGGAGAGGGCAGTGGAATGGCAGGATTAAGAACGTTTAATAAACCCTGATATTTGGGTAGGACTTTCCCATTTTCAAAATGCTTTCACATGTTTGATTTGATTTGATTCTTAAATCAACTTTATATAGGAAGCAATTTGGGCTCGACTGTAATTCTTTTCACAAAAAGCAGAGCAAAGTAAGTGACTTTCCCCAAACTACATCACTGCCCATGAGAAGGGGACAATGCCCAGTCTCCCCAGCGTCATTTCACTGCTTTTCCCACTGTACATGTTTATCCTGTTTTCCATCTGGTTTGGGTTTCTCTCCCTTCCCCACTCTGATATTATTAAACAATGAGCATCAATTTGAGAAGCTACATTTGCAACCCCTTCCCCACTTAATATTACCTTCCCTCTTACATCCAACTTTGCGACAAGTTGTTTGTTTCCAGCATCCCATTCAAGACTATGCTAGTCTCAGGTCACTATTTCTTTTAACCACTATTAACCTGGTAACACTGAGATTCAGTGATTATGGCGGCCAGTGTTCCATTAATGCCTAGAGGTAGAAATAGACCCTGGCATTCCTCCTCCCCAATCCTGGCCTCAGAGCTGGCTCTTTGGCTCCAGCTTTTAACCACAGCGGAAGGTGTTCCATATGACAGAGGGCATGGTGTCCAGAATAACATCTTGGCTGGGGCAAAGAAGGGCCTGCCTTCCCTTGGCTCCTGGAAGGTACTAAGAAAGTATTCAAGGAGAGCTTTGTCATCCAAGTTACTCTGTTGCTGTTCAGTCACTCACTCATGTCTGACTCTTTGTGACTCCATGGACTGCAACACACCTGACTTCCCTGTCCTTCATCATCTCCCAGAGCTTGCTCACACTCATGTCCATTGAGTTGGTGATGCCATCCAACCATCTCATCATCTGTCATCCCCTTCTCCTCCTGCCTTCAATCTTTCCTAGCATCAGGGTCTTTTCCAATGAGTCAGTTCTTTGCATCAGGTGGCCAAAGTATTGGAGTTTCAGCTTCAGCATCAGTCCTTCCGATGAATATTCAGGACTGATTTCCTTTAGGATGGACTGGTTGGATCTCCTTGCTGTCCAAGGGACTCTCAAGAGTCTTCTCCAACACCACAGTTCAAAAGCATCAGTTCTTTGACATTCAGCTTTCTTTATAGTTCAACTCTCATACCCATACATGACTACTGGAAAAATCTTGGCTTTGACTAGATGAACCTTTTTGTTGGCAAAGTAATGTCTCTGCTTTGTAATATTCTGTTTAGGTTTGTCATAGCTTTTCTTCCAAGGAGAAAATATCTTTTAATTTCATGGCTGCCGTCACAGTTCTGCAGTGATTTTGGAGCCCAGGTTACTCTAACAGTCACCAAATTCAGGCAGATCACTGGTTTCTACACCTTTGAAGCAGAGATGCAAAAGGAGGTATAATAGAATGAGATTTAGGCTGTCAATAGTCTGAGACAAAAACCTCCAATAATCAAAGTCAAGTAAGTCACGCTGCTGTTCCCTCAAGTTATTCATTCCCTCAAATTGCTTTCAGTGGCTTATTTTCCCTTCCAAAACTGCTCTAGAAAATCATTTCATATAAATATATAAATCAATTGTAAACACACATCAGCCTTGAGCTGTCATCATCCACACCCCTGGAGGCACTGGCACTTAAGCCCAGCATTCTCCATTCTCTAGAATGTGCCTCCTAAAAACAGCCAGAGAATCCTTTGCTTGATTTCCTTTTGTGGGCCAGGCTTGGGGAACAACCTGAAATGAATTCAGCATATAACTTTCAATAGCCCTGCTGGCCAAATCCGTGTCTGAACAAAAATAAACCCAAATTGGCAGAGAGGTAGGGAGTGTAGCAATGCGATTTCATCATAGCACCATCCCCCCAAGAGATCTATAAAGAGGCAGCTCTAGGTGAGAGTAAAGAACCCAGAGAGAAAGAGGCAGCAGGAAGAAGGGACATGGCACCAACAGGCACTAGTGGTTTAAAAATAACCACATCCCAGCAGGCAGCCTGAGTCCAGCACCGAAGCCACCATGGGGCTCTGTCTGGGATACGACAGTTCTGGGGTGGGCACCACCCCTTGTGCGCCAGGTCAGCTGCACGATACATTTTCCTTGTGTGTTTCTCTGCATGATCCATTTTTCTGTTGGTTTCTCTTTTTGCAGATCTGTGAAATGAAAATGATAACATCGACGTCATAGCCTGTTGATTTCACATGATGGGTGGGCAGAACACAGCACAGCAAAGAGGAGAAAATGCTTTGAAGCCACGCGATATGTTTTTGCTTCTAGTTCTTATTAACTGTGACTTTGGTTATGTCATATAAGCTCCTTCAGGCTCAGACTTCTCAAAAGGGGACAAAAATGCCATCTTCATGGGAACAGCGTGTGTGAGTGTGTGTGTGTGTGTGTGTACTTAGTCTCTTCAGTCGTGTCTGACTCTTTGTGACCCCTAACCTATAGTTTGCCAGGCTCCTCTGTCCATGGGGTTCACCAGGCAAGAATACTGCAGCGGGTTGCTATTCCCTCCTCCAGGGGATCTTCCCAATCCAGAATTCGAACCTGCATCTCTTATACCTCCTGCATTGGCCCGTGGGTTCTTTACCACTAGCACCATGAGAACAGGGAGAAGATAAATAAGATAATGGACTTAAAAGTACTCAGCATAATGCCTAGCTTCTAGTCAGTGCTCAATAAATGGTTAGAAACAGGCACACTCACTTATATTCTATATTTAGTCTGAGACCCCAAATAAAATTGAATATGAAGGAACTTGGAACAAAATAAAATATTCTATTATTTTATAATTTATCATAAGAATAAACATATGCTATTCTTATTAATATTTATCCTTTAAAAGTCCAACCATCTTTTAAACACCTGAGCTTTTAAGCATGTCCAATAGTTTTAATATTGGTTAACTGGAGCCTATATTATACTTAATTATTGACCCCAACCTCCTACAGTTTGTGTTAAATATTCATTCCCCCAACATGCCCTTCTGGTCAAAAAAATTCTCTTTCTCTTTCCTTGACTTTGGGTTTGGTCGTATCATTTGCCTTGGCTTATCGGAGTTTGCTAAAACAACTGGAAATTGGCTTGCTCAGCGAGGTTGCCCTCTCATGTGTATACTAGGTCACTTCAGTCGTGTCCAGCTCTGTGTGACCCTATGGACTATAGCCTGTCAGACTGTCCATGGGATTCTCCACACAAGAATAGAGGGGTGGGTTGCCATGCCCTCCTCCAGGGGATCTTTCTAACCAAGAGATCGAGTCCACATCTCTTATGTCTCCTGCATTGACAGGCAGGTACTTTACCACTAGCACCACTTGGAAAGCTCCAAAACAACCTTGGGGATTTATTTCCTTATAATCTCCCACTTAAAGGCCAGTGTATCACTGGATGTAGCCTCCCAGGTTTCTCTGTCCATAGAATCCACCAGGCAAGAATACTGGAGTAGGTAGGCCATTCCCTACTTCAAGGAATCTTCCCAATCAGGGGTTGATCCCAAGTCTCCTGTATTGCAGGTAGATTCTCTTAAGTGTGGCCATAAAAATAGCTTCCTGGAGCTGCAGATCCCAGAGTGACAAAAGACACATGAAGCAGATCTAAACCCAGACATAGACTAAGCTACATTCAGCTGAGCCTGAATCAGCCAACCAACACATATATAAACAAGAAATAAACATTTATTTCTGTATGCCACTGGGTTTTGTGGTAGTTTTCTGTGAATCATATGGAGGCAATAGCTGACGGGTGAATACAAAATAACTCATCATTAGGGGTAAGAAGGGAGAATGCTGGCCTTTCCAGATGTGTCTGCCCCACCTGAAACCTCTGCCTTGAGTGGCCGGAACAGAAGTCACTGGAGAAACAGGGTCCTCTGACACCCTCCTGGCAGAGGGGAGTGGGGAAAGCTGATTTATTTCCTGATGATTTTCCCACAGCCCTGGACCCATCTCCATCAGTCTGTTCTGTGGCTCTTGTCTCCACCTTAGTCAAAAAGCATAATGCTCTGAAGAATCAAGAGCACTGCACAACAAATTAAGGCATTTTGAAAGTAGCTGAGATCCTGTATAATCCTTAAAAATTGTGAGTCACTATGTTGTATACTTGAAAGGTATATCATACCATAAATCAACTAAATCTCAATTTAGAAAAAATTAATGGTAGCTGGGATCGAATGATAAGAGGGACTGAGAAAATGCAAAGACAAAATTGTAAGGGTGACAGATCTATTTTCAGTTTCACTCCTTCTGTTCAGGAACCCAGGATGTCTTTCCATCATACAGCCAAATCTGCCCAGGAAAGAGTACAGTATCACTTGTTTAAACGTTGGGTTAAATATAAATCTATGTCACTCCTCCTAGGGCTATTTTGTTACCAAGGCTGTATTTAGTGGAATAAAATGTTTTTCTGGAAAAAAAAAAATCAGGAACTGCGAAAGGATGGGAAAGTTATTTACTGATTTTCTTAGGGGAGGAAAGGGAAAATTACCCTAAATCCTGACTGTATGCCACACATAGCCACCTTTGAGAAGATGATCCAAGAATTGAAGGTAATAACACAGCATTGCATATATCCACGGTATACTTTGCTGCTGCTGCTGCTAAGTCGCTTCAGTCGTGTCCGACTCTGTGTGACCCCACAGACGACAGCCCACCAGGCTCCTCTGTCCCCAGGATTCTCCAGGCAAGAACACTGGAGTGGGTTGCCATTTCCTTCTCCAGTGCATGAAAGTGAAAAGTGAAAGTGAAGTTGCTCAGTCGTGTCCGACTCTTAGCATCCCCATGGACTGCAGCCCACCAGGCTCCTCCGTCCATAGGATTTGCCAGGCGAAAGTACTGGAGTGGGGTGCCATTGCCTTAAAGGGTAATAAATATTTCAGCAATGTATTTCAAACATGATCATTTTGAAGATGTATAACTGAGACACAGAAAAAAAAATTGAAGTGATGGCTATCAAACAAGTGTAAAAGTTCTTGTACTCTAGAACAGTCTATAAAAGGCTAGGACAGGTAAAAAGCTATCATCTTCTGTATCATCTTTAATTCCAGAAGACTTCAGAGAATAGAGTTTTCAGAGGACTGCTGATTGGAAATCTACCAGACAAGCCTGCTAAACCTAACATCATAAATGCAAATCTGTTTAACTAGTGATATTAACCAGCACCTGGCTCTTCCTTTCTGTTGATTTCTAGGGTCATGTCATATCACACTCAAGGCATCACTGGGATCCAGAGAGAATGAAAAACATTGTCCTTAAAATATATACACTGAAAAAGAGACATCAACAGTTAATTCCTTTACCCCGGGGTGATCCAGCAGTGAAGCCCAGAGAATAGCCCATGCCTGCTGATTCCTTTCCACAAGCAGTGGATATACTAATGACTACGTAAGACATCACAACTCAAGAAACCTCTCAGTCGACAGTAATCAGTCAAGATCTAACAAACAGGTATGGACGACAGCTATGGGAAAATGAGTTATACCAAACTGTGTGAAAATGGACTGGGTCAAAGTAATGATATGGCCAGCTTTGTCCCTGTCCTCAAAAAGTCTTTGGAGTGAAGAATGAATCAATGAATGAGTCAATGTGCACATGAGTGGATTACTTTGAGGCAGAGCCAAGCATTGCCTTTGTGAACGGTGTAGAAAGTAGCCCTGAACCCACTCACACAAGACCCCAGAAACAGAATCCACTTAAATGAAACATGCCTTTTGGTTTTAATGTAATCTTTTATTCATAAGCTACAGAGAAAGAAAGCTTAAGGTTTATATTTATACTAAGATTAATCCTCTGGCTCGTGAATTGAAGAAAACAAAATAGGTCAACAACTCAAAATTGCCTTTCTTAAAAAAGAAGCACATCCAGAGGTGGGCATTGGGCTAGAAAAGTTGTGGTGCTCTATAATGTTGTTGAAAGTCATGTCTCTGTGAGTGGAAGAAACATTCTAGATGTAGAAAGTGAATTTTCATGAAAATATGCACTCCCTGGGGATTTCGACATCTTGGACTTCCCACGCTGTGCTGGGGAAGTGAAAACTTGTGAGGAGCAAAACATTGGGGAATTTTTATTTGTAGCCATAAGTTATCCCATATGGCTGGAGAGTGATTTCTTATACGATGGATAGGAACTTGAATTAACTTGGCTGTTTATTGTAAGAAGAAGGCGGAGATGGGTGGGCTGGCCTTCTGTGTCATACTAAGGCCTGCTGTAGACGCAGCAGCAAATCATCTCAAACCACAATAGTCTTTGGTGGCTGAAAAATTATGGCAAGAGTGACAGTGGGATAAAGCAATAGGATGGCAGGGAGAAGAAAAAAACGGAAAAGCAATGTAAGTGACTGCCAGCCAATAGGCAATGCTTGGTAATAAATAGAAAGACAAGGGAGAAGAAGGAAATGAGGCGAGAGGAAGTAGGTGTTGGGAAGATCATTCAAAGGCAACAAAGGAGCTTTTAAGCAAGATGTAAAACACAGGTGGAGGAGATCCTTGACTATTACAGAGGAAAATCAAGGCAGTGTAAAAAATAAGACAAGCAAAGGTGCAGAATGAACACAAGATAAATTATATAAGACGTTGAAATAAATAAGACATTTTTAAGTACATAAAGAACAGGGGTCAAAGAAATGGCAAGGGAAATTTACTTCCAGAAGAAGCAAAAAAAAAAAAAAAATTAAATGAATACTCTGCCTGAGTGTTCACAGAGAACAGGACAGATGCCAGAAACAAGCATAAATTTCCAGAAGAAGCAAGAAGAAATATTTAAGGATCTCAAGATCAATAGTGGGACCAGTCATCAAGAAATTTCCATATTTCCAAACCTCAGAAAACTCCAGAGTCAGAAATGGCCTCCAGTCCAGGGCCTGAAGGGAAATGGTGGAACTGGTCTCTGGAACCTTCTTGCAGGGCTGTTGCAAAGCTAGAAAGGTAAAGGCAAGAGCAGTCCAAGGGAGGCAGTTTGATAGCAACTGGGGACAAACCAAGAGCCGTTCTTGGGTGACCATGTGATGAGGCCTAAATACAGATGGAGGTTGACACCCAACTCCCTCATGACTGGCATTTTCCCTTTGAAAAGCAGTTGTCAGTACGGGCTGGTGTAAGTAATAAAATGGCTCGTATTTGGACACCCTCCAAAGGCCAGTTGTTGTCACCCCAGCCTTTAGCAATGGCACCAACAAACTGTTGACTAAGTGATCACAGTGCCTTTTGACCCTGAGCTACGGGAAGTTATCTCTGACGTGCTTCCAGGGAGAAAGATCAACAAGATGAGCAAGAGAAAAAAGCAAGGAGTCTCTGGGGAATCCAACTCAGGGCTGAGGCTGTGTACTAAACTCACTCTTCACTCATGTCACATTCTCTATCCCAACTCTCTTCATGTCTCACTCTTAAATTTCTTTCATTTTTTTAATTAACTTTTTTATTGGACCATAGTTGATTTACAATGATGTGTTAGTTTCTGCTGTACCACAAAGTGAATCAGTTATATGTATACACACGTCCACTCTTTTTAAGATTCCCTTCCCATATGGCCATTACAGAGTATTGAGTAGAGTTCCCTGGGCTATATAGTAGGTTCTTATTAGTTATCTGTTTTATATATAGTACTGTGTATATCTCAGTCTTCCAATTTATCCCTCCACACTCTTTCCTCCTTGGTAGCCATAAATTTATTTTCTACACTTGTGACTCAATTTCTCTTTTGCATATAGGTTCATTTGTGCCTTTTTTTTTTTTAGATTCCATGTATAAGCAATATCATATGATGTTTGTCTTTCTCTGTCTGACTTACTTCACTCTGTATGATGATCCCTAGGTCCATCCATGTCACTGTAAATGGCATTAATTCATTCTTTTTTATTGCTGAGTAATATTCCCTTGTATATATGCACCACATCTTTATCCATTCTTCTGTCGATGGACATGTAGGTTGTTTCCATGTCTTGGCTATTGGAAATAATGCTGCAATGAACACTGGAGTGCATGTATCCTTTTGAATTATGATTTTCTCTGTATATATGCCCAGGAGTAGGATTGCTGGATCATATGGTAGCTATATTTTTAATTTTTTAAGGAATCTCCATACTGTTCTCCATAGTCACTGTACCAATTTAGATTTCCACTATCAGCATAAGAAGGTTCCATTTTCCTCTCATCCTCTCCATATTTATTATTTGCAGACTTTTTGATGGTCGCCATTTTGACAGTGTGTGGTGATACCTCATTGTAGTTTTGATTTGTGTTTCTTTCTTCCCTGATAGCTCAACCAGTAAAGAATCTGCCTGCAATGCAGGAGACCCTGGTTTGATTCCTGGGTTAAGAAGATCTGCTGCAGAAGAGATACGCTAACCACTCCAGTATTCTTGGCCTTCCCTTATGGCTCAGCTGGTAAAGAATCTGCCTGCAATGCAGGATACCTGGGTTTGATCCCTGGGTTGGGAAGATCCTCTGGAGAAGGGAAAGGCTACCCACTCCAGTATTCTGGCCTGGAAAATCCCATAGACTATACAGTCCAAGGGATTGCAAAGAGTCGAACACGACTGAGTGACTTTCACTTTCAGTCATTAATGACATCTTTTCATGTGCCTCTTGGCCATCTGTACATCTTTGGAGAAATGTCTATTCAGATCTTCCACACATTTTTTATTAGGTTGCTTTTTTGTTTGTTTGTTTGCTTTTAGCATATTGAGCTGCATGAACCATTTGTTTCACTCTACTGTAAATATCTTTGCTAGCTGCCTTAAATGTTGTTCGAATATCACTGAGAAAGTAAAAAGCTTGAATAAAGAAGAGAAAAGAAGAAAGAGGCAAAATGGAGAGGAGAGGGATGAGGAAGAAATTGTGAGTTCATTTCTCAAGAGAGATGATGCAGCAAAGAAAAAAAGCATTGTCTGAATGGGGAAGAAAAATGGGTTGAAAAAAGAAAAAGATCTAAGAATTCAGGAAATGAAAAAACAAGGTGGGGTTGAAAAATGGAAGAGTAAACTAAACTGTAAGAAACGAAGAAAGGATTTGAAATAGAAGTCAATTGTTAGCAGACTTACTTTTGGCTTTGAAGAGAGTCCTAGGAGACAAGTCACTAAGCTTGTGAGAGAAGAAAGGAGCTAGGCATGAAACCAAAACATCAAGCAAGGAGAAAGACAGAAATTTAGGGGTAATCACAAGAATTTCACATCTTATAAAGTGAGTGTCTTAGAAGGGAACTTTGGCCACACCACTGAGTCTGTAAACACCAAAAGCTACTCTCTGGGAAAACACACACACACATACACAGGCACACACCTTACCATAAATACGTGCACATGAATACCCAATACAATACACACACACACATTTCCATCAAAATAAACCAATTTTGGCTCCCTTTCTGAAATAAAGATGAGTGATCTAAGAAAGTTGCTAGTGGGAGACACAGATTTTTCTAATATTCTAGTTATTTGACTCCATAAAATTTAACATCCACAATTACAAATTGAACACAAGAGTGATTATAATTCTACATACAGATAAATGATAATGGCTTTAAAAGACACCTTATTTACTAATTTGATAAAAAAATTCTTAGCTTAAACTTAGAGCTCACCAATAAGGAAAACAGTTCATAAATCCTAAGTCAGTTATTGAATTTCATAAAATTTCAGAATTGAAAGTGAAGATTGATGGGGTCACATAGGTCATTTTCCCATTCAAATATGCTTCAGTTCCTTAGTATATGTCAGAATGGTATGCATAGCTTTCATGTTGATTAAGTCAAATAATAGCCGGGACGTTATGCTTTTCCTCTTCTCCATGTGGCCCTGTTCCTAGCACACTGCTCAGTCAGAATCATCTGTGTCTATTCCTTTATTTTCTGATCTTCAATGTGAAGTAAAGATCAGGAAATTTTCACTCTGATTTTGTAATTAGGCAAATGGAGTCCATGAGGAAGGAGCCAGGTGAAATTCGTGTCAACTAAATTAGAACAAGAAAAGCGTTGCCCCATCACCTAATGAAAAAGAAAACTGTTTATCGTAGGTGATGAAATGTAAATTGAGTCTGGAAACAAGGTCTCCAGATGTCTTCCTTCCCCTCTACACTTCCCCGTGCCCCAGCCCACAGAAGAACACAGGGCACTTGCTGGAGGCGGGTAATCCTTGCTAATAAGCAGCCATGGGTACTTATTTGCATTTCAGACAGTGGAATTTTATAATTTTTTATAAAGTATAAAACATTTAAAAGTGTATAGTTGTTTAGTCCCTAGCCAACATTGCAAATCTCCCTGTGAAGATGATCTATGTTTTGTGAAAATAAAATAGTTCTGACAACACTATTCCCTCTGGCCAAGTGCAGAAGGCTGGTCACTTGAAACTGGCCGTGGCTCTCCAATTCATCTCAGTCCTCATTTTGTTGTCTACTTGGCCCCCTGTAGTACCTTGAGTTTTTGACATCTGTGCTGAAGAAAGCATTGCTGTTGACGATGCCGTTCACTTACTAAGTCGTGTCTGACTCTCGCCACCCCATGGACTGTAGCCTGACAGGCTCCTCGTCCAGGGGATTTCCCAGGCAAGAATGCTGGAGCGGTTTGCCATTTCCTTTTCCAAGGGATCTTCCTGATCCAGGGATCAGACCTGTGTCTCTCGCATTGTAAGAGGATTCTTTACCACTGAGCCACGAGCGAAGCCCATGAAGAAAGCATAAAAATCCCTAAACACGTCACTCAGTCTTTCAAAACAATGGTCAGTGTCCTAATCTGCTTCTCTGAGAAGGCAGAGAGCGGAGGACAAGTCAAAATCACCCAGTCAAGCCTGGTGCTTCATATATATTTATGAACAACAAAAGAGCTACAGAACCAGATGACAGGGCTTAATTAGCCCCTGCCTCACTCTAAATTACAGAATAAAGTAGACTTCTGGTTTTTGACATTCTTTGACAAATGAGATTAAGAATTACATTATCCCCCCTTTTTTTTTTCAGTTTAACTACTTATGTTCTTCCCTTATTTTATTGTTGTTTTCCTCATTATACTGTCTTAAACTTGATGTAGATAATCTTACTAATAATTATAATTATATTATGGAACATTTACTTTCTAATGTCTTCTTTCAAATACTCAATATATATTTTACTATGACTTTACCAAGGATTATATGTATAAACTAATTTGTTATGATGTTGGCATTTTTCAGCATTTACCTTGAAAAATAACACTGGGTCTTTTCAATGTAATGACCTGAAATTTCTAGAAGTAATTTGATGATTTATTTTAATTATTATCAAGTAGAAGGATGATAAACAAAACTGAAACTCCTTACTTCGTTAGGATGCCTCATCCTGTACCCACGGGGAAAACAACAGATGAAGTATCTGGGCCCTGACCCATGGTAACCTGACTGCCAGCGAGGCAAGCATTGGTTAGGAAAGGTCATACACTGAAGTCTCAGGATCTATAAGCCAAAAATAGCACAAGGCACTGAAAAAAGATGAGTTTTTTAACTTATGAATTCAGTGTAACCACATGCTTCTCATATAGTACAGATTGTTTTATTCAAAATTAAATGTGTATTCTTATGATAGAAGTTTTATTATAAGAAGGCTTCAAACCTAAATGGATCATAACTCTTTTACAAACATAACTTTTCTACCCTGCCTTCACTGCAAACACACATATCCCAAACTGGGCTGTAGCCAAGACAGGCAACATGAATTGCAGGGCCTGGTGCAAAAGAAAAATGCCAGACTCCAGGTTCAAAAATGACTAAGAATTCAAGATGGTGACTGTGGAGCATTAACTCAAGGTAGGGGTCCTTCTGAGCTCGGTGACTTATACAATTGCCTGGGTCAGCTGCCCATGAAACCAGTCCTGGGTGCAAGAAAGACATTTTGAAAGCTTTGGGGAAAAAGTAATTCCTCCTTTCAAAGATATAAAAGCCATTTAGCCTTTCTTTCTAGATGCTTGTATCCAGTCTTAGGGAAGACAACATCCATACTTGAGAACAGAGCCTGGGGCTACAAAAGAGAACCAACCAACAACTGATGAACCTACATGGACCCATCATTACTGCCCAAGTCTGTTGTTTACACTAAGATTCACTCTTGGTGTGGTGCATGCTATTGATTTGGACAAATATACCCACCATTGTAATATGCTTCAGAGTAGTTTCACTGCCCTAAAAACACCTCTGCGCTCTACCTATACACTCCTCCTTACCTCCAACACTTGCTAATCACTGATTTTTTTTTATCACCTCCATAGTGTTGCCATTTCCAGAATGTCATATAGCTGGAATCCTATAGTATGTGGCCTTTATATTTTATTTATTAAAATTTATTTTAATCTGGACCATTTTTAAGATCTTCATTGAATTTGTTACTATACTGCTTATTTTATGTTTTGGTTTTTTGACCCCGAGGTATGTGGGATCTTAGGTCCCTGATGAGGGATCAAACCTGCACCGCCTTCATGGGAAAGCGAAGTCTCAAGCCAGAGAAATCCCTATGTGACTTTTTAAAATTGATTTCTTTATTTACTAATATACATTTTAGATTTCTCTATGACTTGATAGCACGTTTCTTTTTTTCTTTAGTGCTGAATAAATTTCAGTGTTTGCATGTGCCACAGGTTAATTACCCATTCAACCCCTCAGGGATATCTTTGCTTCCAAATTTTGGCAACTCTGAATGGAGCTGCTATAAACATCAAAGGAAAAGAGAGAGAGAGAGAACATCAACCATCCCCCCAGGTAACTTTCCAGGTGTTACCTCCACCCCTGCATCCTAAGGGACACTTTTGCTTCCTCCCCAGAGGAGGGAAGATTTGCTCAGGTATGAACCCTTTGGGCCCCCGTAGTGGGCACATGAATAAGTAACTAAGGCTGAATTTCAATAGGACTGCCTGCACCTTTTTAACCTCAGGGCAGATTTATGTTCCTTCAGTTCAGTTCAGTTCAATCATTCAGTCATGTTCGACTCTTTGTGACCCAATGGGCTGCAGCACACCAGGCTTCCCTGTCTATCACTGACTCCCAGAGCCTGCTCAAGCTCATGTCCATCCAGTTGGTGATGCCATCCAACCACCTCATCCTCTGATGTCCCATTCTCTTCCTGCCTTCAGTCTTTTCCAGCATCATGGCCTTTTCTAATGATTCAGTTCTTCGCATCAGGTGGCCAAGGTATTGGTGCTTCAGCTGAAGTTCCTTAGGGGAGTTTGAATTAAAAATGTCAAATCCCTTTCTTTGAGAAGGAGAAGACCACTAAAAGGAGGAAAACAAGGGCAGTGAATTCCTCTTTAGAAAAGGGTGGAATAGCTCTCCTAGAAGGGCCTTAGCACAGCAAAGCAAAAGAACCCAGATCCAACGGATCAACAATGCAGGGAGGCTGGGTTAGCTTAGACCCTGAAGGACGCTGCCTTGGTAACAACTGAAACCGGTTGAGAAATTCTAAGAATAGACCCTCAGGCATTTTGTGGGCAAGGTTTTGGGAGATCAGGCTTTGTGGAAACTGTGGCATCAGCTCTTGGCAGGGACATGGAAGGTCTGGTGCTATTTCCCAATTGAACTTAATTGTATGTTTCCATAGAACATTCTAGTTATTCCTTGGACTTGGCCTACCCAGTTACTTCTTAGCTCTGAGAAATTTATACAACAGGATTTCAGGTGCAGGCAGGTGTCTCGGTGTTGCGTTTGGGGGGTTTAGGCTGGCAGTGGCCAGGGAAGCAAGATAACTGGGTTGTGACATCAAGGGGCTATGTGACCTTGAGGCTATGCCCAGCTCCGTCAAACATAACTTCTCAGCTTCATCAGCCAAGAACCTGGGAAAACTTGATTAAATCAGGAAGTTGGCTCCTCTTAAGAGCCCTGGGGTAAGAGGGTAGCTGGTGAAGGATCAGGTCTGGGCTGTACCCCACCCTAGTTCCAACAAGTGCAGCTCCCTGATTTTCTTTCATTTTATTCCCCTCTGTCCTCACAGAGGACAGCCCCACCATGTTCCATTTGGGTTCCACTAACTCTGACGCCAGTTTCCAGGGTCCCATCCCAGCCCCACCTCTTCCTAACTGTGTGACCTCACATGTGTTTTTGAACATCTGTGCCTCAGTTCCTTTGTTTGGAAAATAAAAATGATCACACTAAATACGCTGTGAGTCTTTGTGGAGTCTGAGGTCAAATGTGTAAAATATTTAGCTCACTCCCCAGTTTCTAGGACAAGCTCAATGAATGTTAATTATAATAATCCTGTTGGATAAAGAATTCTACAGCAAAAGAAAGGCTGAAAAAACACTGGACCTGATATCTTTAAAGGTCTCCCTAGGACTAAGGCTTCCCAGATGATGCAGTGGTAAAGAATCTACCTACCAATGCAGGAGATGCAACGGACATGTGTTCGATCCCTGGGTCGGGAAGATCACCTGGAGGAGGAAATGACAGCCCACTCCAGTATTCTTGCCTGGAAAATTCCAGGGACAGAGGAACCAGGTGGGAAACAGTCCATGGGGTCGCAAAGAGTTGGACACAACTGAATGACTAAGCACAGTTCAGGACTGAATTTCCATGATTTTTTGACCTTTTGCCCCTTGTTGTCTTTATCCTTTCACTCCCACCCTACAAAAGCCTTGGAACTGAACCAAAGCCAAACAGGAATCTTCCCTTGGATATGGGTGATGGTGACGGAAGAGGGAGAGCAGTGGGGGTGTCCAGTAATTTCAAGTGTTCCTGAAAATGCTGTCAGAAAGCCCGGGATCATGGGATTTCTCCTGGCCTGTTTTAGTGAGTGTAACTGAACCCTTCCTCCTGGGAGAGAACTGTGAGGGCCTCTTGTCTCTGTAAGAGCAAGGCCTAAATCTCTATTTACCTCTGCAGACAACAATGCTAAAGCCAGTGGCAAGCACCATCACAAAGAAAAAAACCTAGGCCGAGGCCAGAGCAATAGCTAAGGCCTTGCAGAATCCATATAATTTATGTCCACTTCACTGCGCCAATTCACAAACGACCTCTCAGCTGGCAGTTCCCTTCCCCGGCTTTTGCCTTCCACCTGCTTAGTGAGAAAACAGCCACCGATGACAGGAGTCCAGGATAAATCTGTCAGCGAGACTTACAGGACAAAATCTCCCGAGAAAGGCTTGAGGAATCCAGAAAATAAATCTGTGTGTCCCAAACAGTAGCAAGGTTACTCAAGTTTATTATGTCTCCTTTTAACCCCTCGGGTATGAGCTTTATTGACTATAATTATCACCAACCTCAGATGACACCAAGTATCATCCTGTCTCTTGCTACCACAAGGACTGCCCCACACAGACCTGCTTCCTGGGGAACAGACTCAAACACAGCAGGTTTTGAACAAGAGGTCATGGTTATCTTCTATCTGACAGGTGAGTTGAATACTTCATGCTTCGGATATTTCAGGAAGGGGCTGGACATTGACAAAGGAAGTCAGGCATTTAGCATAAACTGGAAAAGGATTTCAAGTGACTTCGAGGACAAGAGGGTAGAAGGGTCACAGGCTACAAGATAAGAGAAGTTCCAGAGCTGTCATCCAAGCCTGCAGACTTGACCACAAATCCACAGTGATTCCAAAAGAGGTCTGAGGACACCCTGAAAAGTTTGACCCTGTCTTTTAGAAACCCCTTCAGTTTCCTCCTTTGGATATCAAGGGCACTTCCAGTAATATCCAAGCTGCAGAAACTGTGAAAGTTAGCAAAAGATAAGAGCTCCTCCAAAGGCTACACTGGTTAGACAGGCAAGGAAAAGGTGGAAGAGTGGCGGCAATTTAAGATTCCCTGCTGCCCAGGAGATAAAATCCTGCCTCCTAAATTTGACGCTCAAGGGTCTACCCAACAAAGCCGGCTTTCTCTGGCCAACTGTGCCATCTGGACCACCCAGATGCAGCTCCAAAGTTACAGTTGCAGCCACCAAGGGGACCTCAGGGTGGGCCCAAGAGACCATAGTTTCTGATACATTGAAGTTGTCATAGATAGATAGATAGATAGATAGATAGATAGATATAGATAGATAGATACATAGATAGATAGATAGATGTAAAACTGCTAATGTTTGTGTGATGCCCATAGGATAACAGTTTCTTTAGAAATATTACTGAACTTTTGCTTGCTTTTAGTACTGAATGAGCAATTACTTTCCTGTAGAAGGTTTGTTTTGCTTTTTAATATAAAAAAATCCCCCTTGAGAAGTAGGGGTCCTATGGTCTACATGGACCCGTTTTTTCAGTTAGGCAATCTCTTGCCTGACATCTTTCTCTCTCCCAGGGTCCGATAGAAATTTAATGCAAGCCACAAATGAAATTTTAAACTTTCTAATAACCACTTTTTAATAAAATAAAAAGTAAACAGGAAAATTTTCATAATACAATTTAATATATCCAAGCTAATAACATTTCAACATGTAATCAATACTTTCAAAATTATTAATGAGATGTTTCACCTTTTTCATATTTTCAATTGAGGTACACTTAATTTATAATATGTTAGTTTCAAGAGGAAAACTAAGTGATTAAGTTATGTATATATATTCTTAGTTTCTCAGTTGTGTCTGATTCTTTGGACCCCATGGACTATAGCCCACCAGGCTCTTCTGTCCATGAGAATTCTTCAGGCAAGGGTAAAATACTGGAGTGGGTTACCATGCCCTCCTCCAGGGGATCTTCCCAACTCAGGGATCAAACGCAGGTCTCCCGCATTGCAGGTGGATTTTTCACCAGCTGAGCCACCAGCAGGGAAGCCCAAGAATACTGGAATGGGTAGCCTATCCCTTCTGCAGGGGAACTTCCCAACTCAGGAATCAAACTGGGGTCTCCTGCATTGCAGGCAGATTCTTTAGCAGCTGAGCTACTGGGGAAGTTATACTTCAAGGTCTCAGTTCTTGCTGCTCCCCATGCCTTCCTACCTTCCACACCCTTCCTCCCTCCCCCTGCTCTCTCTGTCCACACCTCTCTGCCCGTCTGCAGCACAGGCAAGGATACTAGAGTGGATTGCCATGCTCTCCTCCAAGGGATCTTCCCAACCCAGGGATCAAATCCATGTCTCATATGTCTACCTGCATTACAGGCAGGTTCTTTACCACTAGCACCACCTGGGAAACCCCAAGTGTGGGTCATGTATCCCCAAAAAGTTTGAAGCCTTTTCATAGCTAGTAAATGTGCCTTTCATCTTTTTTCTCCTCCACAGCACTAAGCAGGAGTAGGCTCCATGGGTACTGGTTCAACTGACTCAATTTCATTTTCCTAGACACTCCACTCAATGTTTTCTTTGCCAATGAAGAACATAGGACAACAAAAGAACAAAGAGATGTGTTATTTTTTCTCCAGGGGCCAATTCTCTCACTTTTGGATAGATGCACTTTGTCATCAAGAATATCTTGAGACTTCCCCAACCTTATTTTTTACCACCTCAGGCTTCTCATCGGCATTCTCAGACTCCAAATATGTTTCACAAATCTATTCAAAATACTTTCCAAGGTACATTTCCATATGCTTCAAACTCCTTCTCCATTTCAATATAATTGAAATAGAGAAGATACGGACCACTTTGAGGAAAATGACCAAATGGCAAGATAAACCTCTCTCTCTCCTCTTGGAGGTCTGAAGAAGAAAGGCCACGGGGATGGGGCAGTAGGCAGTTACATGTGCCTGTGTCATAGACTTTGAATGCATAGCCATGGAGTCTTTGCAGGAGGTAAGGTCCATGGTGTATGATTTGATCCAGGAACCCTTTGGAAGACTTGAAGTGAACTATGGAAGCAGGGAGAATCAGGAAACCTGGACCATGAGCTATGACACATATCACAAATTCATCAGTTGCAGAAATGCCTGGAGAAAGTAGTCAGCTAAACCTGATCTCAGCGAACATCATTCAGCACTCACCCAAGGCGAATCATGGGGTGGCCCTTCATTCTGAAAGGATGAAGATCTTTCTCCTTTACTCTGACACCATTTTAAGAGAGGATGAGGGACTTCCCAGACAGTCTAGTGGTTAAGACTGCGCTCCCAGTATAAGGGGCCCAGGTTCCATCCCTGGTCAAGGAACTAGACCCCATGTGCCACAGCTAAGAGCCCACATGCCACAATTAAAAGATCCTACTTGCCACAATGAAGACCTGGTGCAGACAAAATTAAAAGAAAAAAATTACAGAGGATGAGGTGTAGGGAAGAATCTGAATAATAACTCAAAGAGATCATCTACCCATGGACTGAGTTAGAACCAGGCTACAATCTGGACACTACAGTTTTTCTGTACATCTCAGTGTAGGATAATAACTCTGTGACCCTGATATAGATGAATGAAGTCATGGAGTAGATGAACCTAAAACAACAATTTATGGGTTGCAGGTGATATGCTTGTAGGCGGTGAATGACTTTCAGACGACGTTCACATTCTCTAGAGAATTTGTAGTCACAAAATGTACTTTAATGAAACAGCATTGGCGTTGAGTAAAGTACATTTTAGACATCACATTCAAAATAGCATTCACTGAGCACTTGGGCCAGCCACTATAGATGCTCTATTAAATAAAACCCACTTCCAAGGCACTTACAGAAGTCTGCTCTCAAGAAGGTTCTGGTGTTTGTCATGTAAATACCTTAGTGTAAACTAAATTAATGATGTACCTCTCCATCACTTGCAGTTCGTTTGTTCATGGTAGTGATGATTGTTTACATTTTTAAGTCATTCTTAACTATAAAAGCAAAACTTTGATCTCTGCTAGAGTGACTTGCAAGTAGTAAACACCTAGGGAGCTGTCTAGTTTTTCCTACCAGGAGGTCTTCCTCCCCAAAATTCATTCAACAAATACTGATGGTGCTAACTCTGTTCTAGATCCAGAATTAAATGCTAAAAAGATATAGATGCTGCTCTGCCATCTCCACCTGGAAGCCCCACAAGCATCTCAGATTGAATATACCATAAGAAGAGTCCATGATTCCACTCATACAAACCTTTCTATCTCCAGTTTTCCTTATCACAGAAGATAGCAGAGCTGTGTAAGCAATGTGCTCAAATTGGGAACCCTGGCCTAATCCAGTTCCTCCCTTTAACCAACACCTCCCTATGCACACTAATGCACACACACTGACACATATCCACATGTGCATTGTGAAATTAACTTAACAAGGAGGCTATTAAACCCAGGTGGCTAATAATAATAATGTAGGTGCCACCTATGCAGAATCTAAGCCTGTAAAGATTTCAAGCTTATGAAATCAGAACCTAAGGGCAACTGGTCACAAACAGCCAAGTAGGCTTTACACTAGAGTCAATCAACAATTTTCTTGTTTTGCCTCTGTTATTTCTAGAAAACTCTCTCTCTAATTCCTGTCAATGGAGTGCTGCTGGTCACCTCTGGTTTGGTACTGCCTGATTCAAATCAGTTTTTGATCAAATAAACTCCTAAAAGATGTAATATGCTTCAGTTTATCTTTTAACAGCACACACATACACACATGTGTCCAAGGAGTCATTCCCTTTTTGCCTGGAAAATCCCATGGACAGAGGAATATGGTAGGCTACCGTTCATGGGGTCACAAAGAGTCGGACATGACTGAGCGACTTCACTTTTAGTTTATCTTTTAACAGCACACACACACACACACACACGTGTCCAAGAAGTCATTCCTTTCAGTCCAGTTTCCAAATCAGATCTTGAATCTGTAGGAGAGTAAAAGTAATTTTCCCTCCACCTTGCTGAGTTCTTGGGTGAGATGACCTGTAATAAAAGATTAACAAGATGTAAAGCAACAGAATTTTATTAACGTATATACTTCATGGATACATGGAAGATACCCAGAAACAATGAATAAACTCCCCCAAATGGTCCAAGTCACCACCTTGAGCTCAAGACAAAAGAAAGATATTGGGGAGAGAGAGGAGGTCAGTTACTTGAGAGGTGACCAGAAAAAACACAGGAAGCAAGCCTATGGTTGTTATGCAGATTGAAGTGGGTACCTTCATCACTAATCCATGTTTCTAGTAATTTAAAGTCATTCGCTTCTTGGGACAGGGAGGGAGGCAGCCTTATAAATGGAGATATCCTTCATAAGTGGAAATTTTCCTTACAAAAGGATAACTTCTATTGTTTCTCTGCTGCTTTCTACTGTTTTCACTACTGTTTTCTCCTGTGACTGCTGGCTCTCAAGAACAACGAAGTCAAAATAAATCGCATGTCAAAGAAACTTATTTGGGGAGGCGTATTCTCGTCTTCAAGTCTGGGCTCCACCGTCTGTGCCCATTAGCACTGCCATCTCTCCACCAGGGCCCAGACAGACTCTGGATGGCTTCTTAGCGTCTGCTGCTTCCACACTTGCTTCCTCCAGTGCACGCAGACCTCAGCACTCAAATCAGCAGTCAGATCGCCTCACTCTCCTGCTTAAACCCTCACTGGCCTCCCAGGTCAAATGGAATACTATCCCAACTCCATCCCGCCCCTCATTTACCCCGCTTATCTCCCCATGAGATCTACTCTTTCCACCTCCCCAACCTCACCTTTCATGTCTTTCTTCACCATCTACCTGCTCCAGTTATGATGGCCCCAGGTGGTTCTGAGAAGAGACCACATCCTTTCTACTTCCAGCCCCTTCCCTTGTTATTTATGCTGCTTTGAAGGTGCTTCCCCAGTTCCATGACTGGGTCCTGCCCTTCCCACAATTCTCAGATTAAATATCACCTCCTCACCAACTTCCTCGGAGGTCCAATGGTTAAGACTATGCTTTTACTGCAGGGGACACAGATTTGATCCCTGGTCAGGGAACTAAGATACCACATGCCACAGGAGAAAGCCAAAAAAAAAAAAAAAAAAAAATCATCTCCTCACAAACCTCTTCCCTGATCATCCTAGCGAAGTTTTTAACTATCACTAGCATTCTGTTTATTAAAAGCAAAATCACAGGTTGTAAACAGAGGATTGAGTTTTTGCTGGTATAACATCACAGTTAAGAGCCTGGACTCTGAGGCCAGACTCTCTGGATTCAAATTCTGACTCTGTCACTTCCAAGCTGTGTGGCCTTGGAAAAGTTTCTTAACCTCTCTGTGCCTCCATTCTGTTATTTCAAAAATGTAAAAAAAAAAAAAAATGATAGTACCTGCTCCACAGAGTTGTTAGAGGATCAATGAGTCAATATACATGAAGTACTTCAGAAAATGACAGTCTGTAAGACACATGTCATTTGTTAAAGAAATTCAAAGCATAAAATATGATGCAGGCAGGAATCCTGTTTTTCTTTCTTTAATTCTTCCCAGGGCTTAGCCTCATGCCTAGCACAAAGTAGACATTCAATGAATGCTCATTAAATACATAGACATATAAAAGAATGATGAAATGACATGACTTCTGTTTCCAGAGAATCTGCAGGAGAGCCCAACAGGTTGCAAACTTAAACGTGCAAATAAATCACCAAGGATCTTGCTAAGACCTGAGAATCTTGTTAAGATGCGACTCTGATGCAGCAGGTCTGGGGAAAGCCTGAGAATCTGCATCTCTAAAGCACCAAGTGGTGCTGAACCACAGTCCACACTTTGAGTGTCAAAGTCCTAGCTGACTGTCAATTGACATAGGTCTAGAAATGAGCTTCTGAAAACTGGCTGCCAGAAACAGGCCTCCTATTGCTATCTGTGTGTACCTAAGACTCTCTTCCTCCTAAGGCCATCCCAGAGTTAGCACCTTCTGCAAGCATTGATGGAGTCTCAAGAGACAGTGCTCATGATCCCACTCAGATGTGGGGTCAGTGATCACCCCACCTTTACTTCTGACCACCTGGGGAGGTCTGTGAAAGGTCTCCTTGTATCTTTCCCCTTTATCATCACTGGGCCATGGATATATTTGATCTGAAAAGACTCTTTTCTCTTTAGGGCTCTCTTTGGGGTCTTACAAGGTGTTGTAAATGTGTTCCCTTTACACCAGCATTTTCAGTAATTTATTCCAGATACTAGTCTTGTGTTATTTAACTCTTAAATGCTTTCAGATTTCAAATATGCTTTATATCAGCACATACAAACTATGTGTGTTGGCACTGGTATTTAAGAACAAGAAGGTTAAAATTTCAAAAGCGACGCCCTGATTTCTAAAACATGATAAAGGTGTGATTTTTTTTTTTTCCCCGGGGCAGGGGTGAATGTGGCTGGAATTTCTCAGAACTTCTCACTGGTTCCCTCTCAGATTTTAAATACTGCCATTGCCTTTACTGTAGTGTATGCTCCAGAAAGGCAGTCTTCCCCTTTTTTCCAAACTTGCAACTGAAATAATCCTGGAAGCACTTTTGAAAGTAAGCGTCGTCTTCACACGAGAGGACATTTCACAGAGCCACAGATGAAGACTGCAACCTCACTGTATATCTTCTTTAAGCAGTCACAGCCTCCAATGCCTAATTATCTGCTTCCAAAAGCATTTGGTTAGGCACACAACACATCTCAGTAATGAAAATGGACTCGGGTCTCCTAGAGCCAGTTCATAAAAGCAATGGAGTCTTTTTAATACTGTCAATTCCCTCTCGGCAGTACAGTCGAGTAATGTAGCAGAACTGTCTGATGGCCAAGGTAATAATCGGAAGAGATAGACACATCTACTGGCTGATGTGGTAGAATTAGCTCATTCGTTCAGCTGAAAGAGTTTGGCTTGAGGGCCCCCTGGTACTTGTTTCACATTCCACTGTCCCCTCCATGGCAACACTGCAGAGGGGCTCTGTAGGTTCAATGTCCAAATCCTTACCTGCTCCCTGGAACCATAGCTCCATCTGTCACTCCAGCGAAATCTCACTGTCTTTCCCATATGTACTCACAGTCTTTATCCTGGGCACCAATTATTTTGAGCTTCCCTGGTGGCTCAGAGGTAAAGAATCTGCCTGCAATGCAGGAGATACTGGTGTGATCCCTGGGTGGGGAAGGATCCCCTGGAAGAGAGCATGGCAGTCCACTCCAGTATTCTTGCCTGGAGAATTCCATGGACAGAGGATCCTGGGGGAGTCACATAAAGTTGAACATGACTGAAGTGACTTAGCATGCATGCATACACACACCAATTATTTTAGTATTTGAGAATGCTAACTCTAGCCAAACAAAAAAAAAAAAAAATGAAGCTGTTAGAATTTCCTACTTTAAAGATTTTTCATAACTGACAATCAAGTGTCCAGCTAAACTGAACAAGATGCTGCTTTTCCATTGTCGAGTCCTGCACTTCTGGAAGTTCGAAAATTCTGTGATATGCTGAAGTATCTCTCACTGATGTCCCATGATCCTTGTTTTATCCCAGTTGAACTTCCCTCCAAAACACAATGATTCATCGTTGTTCTTTCTGCTACTGGTTAATGTCCATGTTAATTATTCATAATTCCCTGATAGCTCAGCTGGTAAAGAATCCACCTGCAATTCAGGAGACCCTGGTTCAATTCCCAGGTTGTGAAGATCCCCTGGAGGATGGCATGGCAACCCACTCCAGTATTCTTGGGCTTCCCTGGTGACTCAGATGGTTAAGAATCTGCCTGCAATGCAGGAAACCTGGGTTCAGTCCCTGGGTTAGGAAGATCCCCTGGAGAAGAGTATGGCAACTCCCTCCAGTATTCTTGCCTGGAGAATTTCCACAGCCAAGAGGAACCTGGTGGGCTACAGTACATGGGGTCATGAAAAGTCAGACATGATTGAGTGACTAAACGCACTTCCTGTCAATAATCATGCCTCCAAGGAATCGCTTCTCCTTTCTTCTATTTATCTCCCCTAATCTAGTGAAGCTACAACAGGAGAACTATACTGAAGTTTGATGTTCATCCCTGCCCCAGATTCTTAGGCATAAAAGGATAAACAGTGGTAACCTCCCCCTCCGCTCCTGAGTCTTGGTCATGGTTTAACAGTCACACAGGAAGAATCACAGTGTCCACACTTCTCTAAATCAAGCCATCAGATTGCTCTCCAAGAGGAGAGTTAGGTGATTTTTTTTTTTTTTTTTTTGATTAACAAATATATTTTAAAATGGATGTCACTGATTTTACAAGGAGAATTAAAATACAGCACACTCAACAGACAGTCTTCCCTCTTCCCAGGGCTGACCAGGCAACCTTGGTCTAAAGCATAGGATGCTTTTAGTAAATATAAAGGGCTTTCAAATGGGCTTCCCTGGTGGCTCAGAGGTTAAAAGCATCTTTTTCCAATGTGGGCAACCTGGGTTCAATCCTTCAGCTGGGAAGATCCCCTGGCGAAGGAAATAGCAACCCACTCCAGTATTCTTGCCTGGAGAATCCCATGGACGGAGGAGCCTGGTAGATCCCAGTCCGTGGGGTCTCAAGCAGTCGGACACAACTGAGCGACTTCGCTTTCTTTCAAAAAATTAGTGGTGATTGTCATTGGCATTATTAAGTCTATGGCTTGACACTGTAACTATACAACTGGCAACTTCCTCCAAGTCCAATTATGACCACTACCAAGTAAGTGCACAAAACCAACTTTTGCTCCTAGGAATCCCTTTATCCACGAACAGTGATTCTCAAAGAGGCATGATTTTGGCCCCGGGGAATGTTTAACAAGGTCTGGAGACACTTTTGGTTGTCATGGCTGGAGATGGCAGGGGTGCTCTTAGCACCTAGAGGGTAGAAGCAAGGGATGAACAGTCCTCCAAACAAAGAATTATCCCACCCAAAATTGTCAGCAGAGCTGATGTTGAAGACTCCTATCCTGTGAGATCATGAGAAGGAAAGAAAAGGATGTTCTTAGCCCAATCTCTATCTGGGACCTCATTATCAGCTCTCTAGGTCCAAGTGGGACTGGGTACAGTAACAGAGCCCTGGCCTTGGAAGTGGAAGATGGAGACTCACCCCAGATGCTTTGCAATTGTGTGATCTCCAACAAGTCAAACTCCCCAGGGGTTAATTTCAGTATTCTGTCTCTGAGGTCAAGTATACCCTAGGTTGGGATTAACAAACACATTTACCATAACTCAAGTGACATCATAGTGCCTCTTCCATGTTTTTGTGAGTGAAAGAGATGCTATTAATACTCATTCTGGGTCAACAGGCATAAATCTAGACCTTCCTGGGCAAACCAGGACCTGTGGCCATCCCACCAATAAGAAGAGAGCAGCAGAAACTAGCAAAGGGAAACAGCCTTCTCTTGTATTCATCTGGTATTCTGTCCATTTCAAGAGACTTGCACATTCACTGGTTTGCCTGCTTCTTACATACACTGTTTTATACAGGAAGGACAAGGATCATTATTACTCTAATTGAAGGGCAAGCAAACTGAAAAATAAGCTGGGAAGCAGGGGCCCATGTGTCCCTGGCCTCCTGATTTCTAGCCCAGTGTCCCATCTTCCACAGAAGTGTCTGCCCGCCCCCAGCGGCATGGCAGTCTAAAGCAAGGAGTCAGGATGGCATGGTGGCAGATTTGTGGGTCCATGCCTATTTCCTTAACGGTTTAGCAAGCCTGTTATGTGCATTAAGTGCTGGCTGCATAAGAGGGCCTGCAACACCATCTTAATACTAACCAGGAGAGAAGCTGGTTAACATTAAGTGCTGAGAAGGTCCTGAGCCAGGACAGATAGCCATATTTTCTTCATTAATGCTCAACTTCCTAAAGCATTGCTGGATAGCAAATCACATCCATCTTTATGGGCAGTTTAGGGAGAAAAAAGGAAGAAAGACATGCATGGGTAATAGAGAACATCCTCACAGAGAAAACTGTCAAATCTGGTCACCTGATTTTAGATCTACTTTTTTTTTGTTTTTCTCTGTATTTTGTTTTATTGTATGCCATGAGACAATAGATTTTTATTTTATTTATTTTTAAACTGACTGTCCATTTTTTGGTGTTGTTTGTTTTTTGTTTTTTTCTTATCTCATTTTCTACTTGTTGCAAAGCCTGGTCTCTTAGACCTGGATCTAGAAACTTGGATTAGAGTTTGTCATTGCAGTTCAATGTAACCTGAACAGATTATTCTCTTGATATGACCTCCTCGCATGGAAGACCCAGTGCTGGACTGTATTCTCACTATAGTGGTCACATAAAATGACCTCACTCCTTTGTTCTAATACAGAGTTTCCAGTTAAAATACAAGATGCATAGTTACACTAGAATTTCAGGTACTAAAATACTATATTATTTCAGATAATAATGTCTTAGTATGAGTATGTTCCAAATATGACAGCAGGCAACTGCAAAGTACAATAATTCTATCCTAATATAAGGATTTCCCTGGTGGCTCAGTTGTAAAGAATCTTCCTGCCACTAAAGGAGATGTAGATTTGATCCCTGAGTCAGGAAGATCCCCTGGAGAAGGAGATGACAACCAACTCCAGTCTTCTTGCCTGGAGAAACCCATGGACAGAGGAGCCTGATGGGCTACACTCTGTGGGGTCACAAAAGAGTCAACCACAATTTAGCAACTAAACAACAATCCTAATATAAAGGTGCTCTGACTTCCTCCACAAAACTATTGTTCTCTGGCCTGGAATCATTTAAAATACACTGTAATACAGATGACCACAGATCTACTTAAAATTAGAGATCCTAAATTATCCAGAGCCATTAAAAGAGAGTTGTTGTTTTGATCTTTTTTTCAAAAATATAGAGACTGAAGCTGGTGGTTACTGTGTGAAATGGGGAATTTCTGTATTCCACTTGAAGATTTTGACCAAGTACCCACTAGTACTTTCAGGCTGACCTGAGACTCAGGATTTTACTTAAGAGAAAAAATGAGCTGAATGAAGAGACGCCATTTGCTGATTTGAAGTTAATGACCAATGGCAACTCCCAGGGCTGGCCGGAGAGGTTGAAAAAAAAAAGTCTAGAAATAAAAACAGAACAGTCTTGATTCTGGGTTGGGTGAAAAAGAAAATCTGTGAACAAAGAAAGCATTAGTGATATATCCAGGTGGGGAATTAATGTTGTCTGTGCCAAAAGGCAAGTTTCAGGGGAGCGCCCCATCGCCACTTGTAGCTGAAGGATGCAGTGAACTAGGGGAGAGGTACTGGGGGATGCTTTAAAAATTCTGGGTTATAGAGTCTGCATGCAAACCAAAGTCTTTTGAAGTTTCCCCTCCTATACTTTAAGCAAATAACCATCTCTTTAAGGAGAAATATATATATTTGTGTAAGCTCATCTGGCTTTTCCTATGTTTAAGAACACAAATAATATTTTAAATATTTTAGTAGGAAAAATTCAAAATATTGAATAAAAAGCAGATGGAGCCATTAAAAAAAAAAAAAAGAAGGGGTTGAGGGGGCACTGAGTTTAAAAACTAGATAACATGGGGTAGTCACTACACCCCTGGAGTGGAGGAATAGCCTAATTTCCAAACAGGGCAAAGGCATAGCTGACAAATGAGACAAAATTTCATCCTCCTTGTAATTGTATCATCCACAGCTCACTTAAACAAAGAACTCTTGAGACATGGTTCCATTACAGAACAACATGGATCCAGTGCTTTATCAATTTTCAAGGAATCACCTTGCCTGCAAGCCTTGGCCTCCTCCAGTGTGGCGGGGTAGCCGATTGCCAGCCCTGGTCCCACATCACACTATGTTCCCAGAGGTCTCCCATCCTACCACCACCAGGCCGGGACCAGCTGAAGCAGCAGGACATGCTGTTTCGAGTTCAGGATGTACTCCTTGCTCACCTGTGTACACGGGAAACCATCTCTGGCCACTCTCTGCTAACTGAAATCAACTCAGAACTTCATTAGCCACTTACCTGATACTGTTTGGAATCAAACTAGCTCCTCCTCTATCAAATACAACCTGAGTTAAAATCAACACTACAACATGAAATGGGACATTTAAATAGAAAAGAACCACCACACACACTCTCCTGCCTTTTAAACTCAGCTTCTTCAACAACAGTGGATGGCGGTCCTGAAGAAGCACTTGACTACCATTGTTTTATGATTTCAGCCCCTTCCATCATTCTGCCAGGGAAGACTTGCCAGTCTACTGCATGACAGATACTTAATGATAGCAAGACCCTCATCATCACCTGTGATTAAAGCTGAAAATGCTCAATGATACATCTTTTAATGATGCTCTCAGAATTGCAGTGTCTGATCATGGTTGTGAGACATGTCGAAAGCACTTTAATCTGTCCTGGGTTAAGGGCTCACACATTTCTGTGCTGGTGCCTTTTCAAACAAACAGTTGGTGATTTTTTACTCCCTTCTCCAAATATTCATTCTTCTTTCTATTTGCCTCATAACATAGAAATGAAAGAAGCAAAGAGAGTGTGTCCTCTGGAATCAATTGTAACTACTGCTATTACACAGGTCATTTGGCCCAAACTGAGGCACCCTGCCTAGTTTTTCTATGACTTGACTTTAAGGCAACAGAAAATGGAAAGAGGGGCTCATAAGAAAACAAAGTGCCATCACCAGTATACTCTGGCTATTTCAGGGCCAATCTCAGCCTGTTATCACGACCAGATCCAGAAACCTCCAATGCCTCTTGCTTATTCAAAATACCCTCCTATTTTTAGTGTAGAGATGCTTCTCACAGCAGGAGTTGGCGACTAGCAAGTTAAGTGGGAGTTCCTTGTGGCATACCTGCTTGTGTTTTTAAATAAAGTGCATTCAATTGCAGGACTGCTGGTCAGCACATATCCCATTCTTTTATTTAAGAGAGTGAAGCAGTATCACCAAGTTTTCATCTCATCTGACTTCCTCAAGCCATGTAACTACAGGCAGACTAGTGAAATCTTCTGACCCTCAATTTCCCATTGTTCCAATGAGGAACTTAAACTCCCATGATTGTTAAACTTCAAGTTCTGGTTCAGTGGGGGCTCCTGACTCACAGTATTGCCTAAGGACGAAGAGTATATCTCAAGAGTATATCTCAAGCACATCATTTTTTCTCAAAGACAGGGATAAAGGTATTTTCATCAGGGCAAGTGGCCTAATGTGAAACATTTTTCAAACTATTGACCCCAGGCTATTTGTACTTCAATTAGGTCTTATGGATGTATTGAGGCAGGATGTTCCCCACCCCTGCTCCGCCCCAGGATAAAGCAATTGGAGATTCATTCCCTGTGGACAGAAACTCCAAGACGAGAAAAGCAGGACAGTTAAGGGAGAAGGCTGGGTCCTTCCCAGACCGCATATTTCTCATTCCTGAAGTCTGGAGAGCTCGGTAACCACACAGGCGCAGAAAGGCTCCTTGGAGGTCAAAGGGTGATGTTATGTTAAGGGATATTCTACCCATATGCCTTTGCAATAGAATTCATCTTGGCTAAGAGATGTGTGCGCACATGTGGAAGGATCCTGAGACAGACCAAATACGGACTGTGAACCAGGCAAATCAAAATGATTGGCTAAAGGATAACCAGAAAAAATACCTTATATAAGTGATCTAAACAGGAAGCCATGAGGGTGCAACTCAGGGACTCTCCCTCTAAGTCTGCCCCTGTGTCTATCCACATTATACCTTTTTCCCTCTTAATACACACTTTACTTGGTTCACTACTTTCCATCTTTCTGGGAATTCTTTTCTGCAAAGCCAAAGGGCCAGGGCCACTGGTCTAGTGACTAGGATCTTGTGCTTTCACTGCCCCAACCAGCCCCAGTCTCTGGCTGGGAACCCAAGCCTGGCTCCAAGCCACTGCAGGCCAAGCCTACCCGAGATCAGTATCATAGTACAGAAATTGCTCCAACAAGGAAGAGTGAAATCACTAAGCTAAAGATAGTGATTCAACCAATTAGACTTGACATCTGAGCTCCATAAAGAGAAACTTGTTGATATCATGTGTATATTCCCCAAGTTCATCTAATAATTCAGATAGAAGGGGGAAAGTGTGATAATCTGAAATGATATCACTAAGAGTCTGAACTCTCAGTTGTACTTTTGAGGAGTAGTTATAGCAGACATGAGGGAATACAAGTGAGAGAATTTAGATGTATCGATAAGCACTGCTGGAATCTAGATTTAGAGAATGGACCTAGACACCTCAAATGACATTAATTCACTTAAAGCCCATTACCTTCTCTAGATATACAATGCCCAACAGGGACCTAAATATTCTGAGAAAACCCAAAGCACTATTTTTACTTTTGCTCTTTTTGAAGGTTTTTGTTTTATTTTATGTGTGCGTATGTGGTTTTCTTAGGATTTATTTTATTTTATTATTATTATTTTGGCCACTCTGCATGGCATGTGGCATCTTAGTTCCCCAACCAGGGATTGAACCTGTGCCTCTGCATTAGAAGCTCAGGGTCTTAAGCACTGGGCTACCAGGGAAGTCCCTATTTAAAGTTCTTTTCCACAAGTACCACTGAGTCTTAAATTGCATAGACTCTTGATTCAAAAAGTGACTTCTACAGTCTGGAAACTAGAATAAACTGGATTTCCACATAAGACATAAAGCAACCATTGTAGTTGAATTCAAAAATTATTTGTATGGACTAGAGTTTAGTCTCTGAAATTACAATAAAGGTAATTATGCCTAATATTTGGGCAAGAATATATTACTTAGATGACTAAATATCTTAAGAAAATGTCATCAAGTTTTAGTGTACACAATGTGTTGAATGCTGATGTCCCCCCAGACTTCATATGTTGAAACTCTAGTCTCAATGTGAGAGCATTTGGAGATGGGGCCTTTAGGAAATATTTAGATCCTGCAGGTGGAGTCTTCATGAATGGGATTAGTGCCCTTATAGGATGAGGCCAGATGACTTGCTGGCTCACTTTCCACAATGTGAGGATGCAAAAGGTACAACAAGAAGTAGGCAGTCCGTAACCTGGAAGAGACCCTCCCCAGAACTCTCCTACACTGGCCCTCTGATCTCAGAATTTCAGCCTCCAAATCAGAGAAATAAATCTCTGCTGTTTATATACTACCTAATTTGTGGTATTCTGTGATAGCAGCCTGAACTAAGATGGGATGTATTTGAATAAATGCAGGTTCTGATTCAGCAGGCCAGGGACAAGTCAGAGACTTTGCCTTTATAACAAGCTCCCAGATGAGGCTGACGTCACTGCTTATACCCAGACCACACTGAGTGACCCTAAGTGGTCGATTTTTGAAGAAATTGACTGTACCCATTTACATTCAGAATATTCTAAGGACAACTTGATATCGAGAATTCAAAAGGTACTTCTATTCCCTACTGGGCTCCAGTTTCATCAATAATTATTTAAAAAAAAAAAAAAAGTCCTGCTAATGTTTCAACATTATTGTTCTTTGGAATCCAGTCCTTAAAGTCTGTAGCTGATAAAGATAAGGAAAAAGGCAAGGCACAAATGTGAATAGGAGTTTCTATTTCTCCTATGCTTCTTCAATCTCTCCAGCTTAACTCTACATTTAAGTTATGACTTGAGGAATATGGCAGCATTGGATGGGAAGCGGCAGTGAAAACTCAGGTTGCTATCCTGAGAAATGTGTCTTAGGACCCCTCCCCATTAGTCCTTGTGAGGAAAGAACTGAGATAATCATATTGGTGAGGACAGCAGGCAAGTTGCATCTTGTGTGTGTGTGTGTGTCTGTGTGTCTGTGTGTCTGTGCATGCTCAGTTATGTCTGATTCTTTGTGAACCCATGGACTGAATGGTTTTAAGTGGAATCTTGCAGGCAAGAATACTGGAGTCAGTGCCATTTCCTTCTCCAGAGGATCTTTCCGACCCAGGGATTAAACCCGTTTCCTGCATGGGCAGGCAGATTCTTTACCACTGTCCTACCTAGAAAGCCCTCCAATCTGTGTACTCAACTTTCAAAGTCATTGTCCAATAGAAGAGAGAAAGGGTTCACGGTCTGTAGTTGACCTAAAGATGAGTGAGATAATATAACTGTGATAGTTAAAGACCATTTAAGACCACCCTGGTTAGTTTCATATGCACAGCACCTGTGTTTCAGCAAACATTTTTGAGTACTTGTGATGTTCCAGATACTTTTCTGGAGCTGGGAACATAGCAGGAATCAAAAAAGACAGAAAATTTTGGCCTTATATTCTAATGAAAGATATCAGACAAAAAAGAATTACTTAATTTAGAATAAAATTGAAAAATGCTATGGAGATGTTATTCACAATAGCCAAAGAGTGGAAGCAATCCAAGTACTCACTCTGCCCTCTTTGGAGAGCTACGAATGTCAAATAAAATAACAGAGAGAAAACCACTTTGGGGAACTAACCATTCTAGGGCCTCCCAGGTGGTGCAGTGGTAAAGAATCTGCCTGCCAATGCAGGAGACACAAGAGACTCAGTTTCGATTCCTAGGTTGGGAAGATCTCCTGGAGTAGGAAAGGGCAAACCATTCTAGTATTCTTGCCTGGAAAAATCTATGGAAAGAGGAGACTGGAAGGCTACAGTCCATGGGGTCACAAAAGAGTCAGATATGACTAAGCACAGGTAGGCACACACCCAGGCCCACACAGCAAACCAGGGGAGTGCAATGAACAGTCATGATTGTTGTTATGTTCTTTCCACTGTCATTTTGTAACAGAATTCTTCCTTCTCTCCAGCCTGGGGAGGGGGGGCGGGGTGGGGAGAGTCAGCCTAGAGTCTGAGCAAAGTGAGGCTGTAAAGTGAGGTGTGCAGTTTATTTGTCAGGGTCCCTCATGAGGAATTTAAACCCTTTTGAAACATCTGTTGCATTTCAACACAGCAAGTGCAAATAACAGAGAAATAGTAGCATCTGGGTGAGACATGAAAAATATCTGCTCCTATTTTAAAAGAGAGAGAGAGAGGAAGTAAGATGGCTGTATTTCTTAAGCTATAGACTGAGCACAGGATTGCCGGGAATCTCGTTCATCTGCTGCTCAGGTAGCTGTGTGATGAATGTGCCCCTCACATCGCCATCTGCTCCGGAGTCAGCTGGGTCCCAGGGCCCCTTGCTGGCTGGGTCAGCACTTTTCTCTGTGGCGGGTGCTGAGAAGTTGACTTGCTCCGTTTCCCACTCCCTCCTTTGTGCCAGTCTTTGCTTCTAGGAAAGAAGGAAGAAATGGTCCATGAAGTTTCATTTGCCTTGGGAAAAAAAAAAAAAACACCTCTTGGCGATATTGCAGGCTGCGATGCTGGCAGAGGGGAGCAAAGAAGGGAACTGCAGCCAGCCCAGCCCGCTGACTGGAAGAAGCAGAGGAGACGGATGGGGACACAGCACATCTGGACCGTTTTAGGGGAAGAAAAAGCCTAAAAAAAAAAATCTAAGCAAAGGTTTGTCTGTCCCCCTTTCGGAATGAGTTTCCTGGAGCTGTTTGGGGTCTGGCCTGCAGCAGGTGGGCGCAGGGGCAGGGAAAGACGGACCAACTCGCCCCCTCCCACCTGACCCAGATGTCCGCCCCAAAAACTGGACATCAGGACAGGTAGCTGTCGTCACAGGAGGAGATGAGCCTGCGGCACTGCAGCCAGAGATGGATGCTGGGGTTCTTTGGGGAGATCAAGGAGCATGCATCTCAGGCAGGGCATCGGGGTGCTTTTCCTGGTCAGTCACAAACTCAGTTCACCCCTGAGTCCTTTTGCCAAACTCTGGGGACCCATGACACGTCCCTTCCCAACAGGCACTAGGACACTTAGGCACACTCCTCAAAGCTCTTAATTTACACAGCAAGGACCAGTAGGACCACTCAGAGCTCATATTATTCTTACTTCAGTCATGATTTTTGCTCCACAAATTCTATTTTGAAACCATACACCGTGCTGAAATTTTATGGTGGCTCTTGAGGTGATTCATGCTTTTATCACAGATTGTTCCTTTATTTTCTAAAGTTGTCACTGAATTTCCTTCCGTTTCCTCAAACTATAGACAAATGTGTATAAATATAAAACTAGGTAAGTGATGGCATCAACTTGGCTTTTTCTAACTTTTAAAGGATGGTCGTTATCTGTTGGTTTTAGAAACCAAAAAATTGGTGCAACTCCAAATAAAAGTAATAAATCTATTCTCTTCCTTCATCCTAGCTATCCTGTTCCTATTAACAGTACCTATTATAATAACAAGCACTGACACCCCTTGAGTTTTTTTTTTCTTCAAAGTAGATGAAATTTAGTCCTTTCCCTTCCCATTCTCTTATTTCTGAAAAAGGGAAAGAGAGAGAGAGAAGGGGAAAGGAAAGAAGGAAGGAAGGAAGAGGGGGTGGGAAAAGTGAACGGGCAGTGATAATACCTCTTTTAAAAGTCAGAAAAACTAAATTCTCCCAATATTCAATAATCCTTTTTCCTCTTTGTAGGGACTGAAGGCTGAATTATGCCAAGGTGTGACAATTAAAAAACTTCTGAGTCAGGGAAAGTTTACCTTAGCCTGATTTTATGCCTTTAATACATGCTTATATTCTAAGATCTGCATTTAGAAAGGGGTTTGAGATAGTAAAGAAGTTAGGAAAGCCACAAAATACATTTTTCTCTAAATCATATAAAAGGCACTTCTTTAACTCACAAAGATGTGCAAGTGAAATCCATGGAGGACTTAACTAAGTACTACAGTAGGGTGGCTGCCATGGTAGGTTTCATGGACTGAAGAAAGAAGGATCTACCTGAAAGACTGCATTCCCCCATCCACCTCTACCCACTCCTCCTCACCTTCCTCCCTCCCCTGGACCAGGACAGGAACTTCCCCCAGTTACTGTCTCTGTTTCCTTGCTTGCTTCCCTATAGTCCACTCCCCTTCAAAAGGTCAATGACCTTTGAAACTACCATCAGAGCACATTAACTCTCTTGCTCAAAACTCTTCAATGCTGCTGCTCAGTCTGGAAATAAAACCCACCCCCCTGGCCCAGGACCTGGCCAGCCCCCCACTCTAATTTCCACCTTAGCTGCTCCCAGGCTGTCTCCCCTTCCCCCAGGAAGCAAGGGCACCATGGTGCTTTTGGTTTCCTGTTCCTACTGCAAACCTACCTTGTTCTATCTTAGAACAGTATCCTTCAAACACCTTGGAGATTCTTCTTGTAACTAAAACTGGAAAAATTGTGCTGCTAGCCCAAGATTTTGGCCACAGGACAGGGATGAATTGTGTAAGAATCAGGTTTCAAGGAACAACGATATAAAAAAAAAAGAAGAGAAACTCGATGAAGCCATACTCTACTCACCCCCTTTGGAGCTCAACTCATTGAAACCACCAGTCATGCATTTATTATTTGTGTTTCCCATTTGCCAGAATGAAAGCCCCAGGGAGCAGCAACCTCACCTGTCTCATACTCTCCCCGCCTAGAACCACACTGGGGACTTAGTGGATACAACATAGCTGAGTGAGAAAATGAGGGGAAACAATGGACACTCACACATTACAATTTTACATATTGACTCACAGCTATTTCATGACAAGGTACAAGAATGAAGGATACAAATTCTAAGTTGAAAAGAAGTTTCCTCTTTTCCTCTCATTTAAAAGATGCAAAACCAAAAATGGTGACATTTTCAAGCCCACATGGATCTACCAAAATAAGCCCAATTTCTTGCAAATCTTTTGCAAGATTTGTGGCCTTTGGCACACCCTAACTGACACAAATTTGAGGCCTTTGGCACAAATCCTTTACAAAGACTGAGGCCTTTGGCACACCCTAACTGATCATTCAAACAGCTCTTCACTTCAGAAGGAATTGCTTGACCCATGGTGGTGATTTAGCTTTCAGAGGGATTTGCCAGAAGACCATGTGATGGAGTGGAAGAGTTTTGCAGCAGTATCTGCAATGCTGGCAATTCCTGGATGACTCAAAAAAAAGCCTGTGAGTCTCAGGTTCCACATCTACGAAAAAGCATAAGATCTGCCTCGACTTTCCTCTTTAGCATCTTTGGAGGTATTAGATGCCTATCAAATCCTGTGAACTTCCCTGTGGGGGGAAAAATGTAGCATAGGTATGAAGTACATCTACCTTTTTCATGGTCTTACCTGTGTGATTAAGTTAAAATGTGACCTTGCATTTCTGCAAGATATGCTCTTCCTCAAGGAGCACAATATGATTATTTTTCCTAAAAGTCAATAAATCTGGGAGTAAGACAAAGAGGAACTTAGTTGAGACTCTGGCCTTGTAGAAATCTAGAAGATAATTCCAGCTAAGAACCAGGTTGAAAATGTGGATTCAGTTTCCTGAGTCAGCGCTCCATTGTATATTCTTGTGATTTTGCTTGATTTGATACAAATTCCCAAAACATCCAATTCATTCCTATTAAAAAGACCATATAAAGACAGAATACAAAAAAAAAAAAAAAAGGCTACAAAAAAAAAAAGGGTCCAGGTGGCCCCCATGCTGGCATCATTTAGACCTCCTCTTCCTTGTGACCACGTGAACTAGTACATTGTCCAAAGCTTATTCTCCTTCCACAATAAAGCTTAAGTAGACAGTGGTGGCATTCCTTGTTCATTGTCTAACTCACACGCATTCTTCTTTGTTTGCAGAACTCTCAATTGTTTTCAAGCAGCAATACCCAGCCCCAAGCAATATACTCACTTGTCCAGTTTCTTAGAAGTTCAAAATACTGATAAGATACAGTTCTGGCTAGTGGGATGAAAGTCAAAGTCTATTGGGAGCCTCTGGGACAGGTTTACTTCTGTGTGAAGGGGTAGATACTAGTGGCTCCATCCCTCCCTTGCTATCTTGTATAGGCGGCAATAGATGCAGTGGCCACCTGGTAACCACAGGAAGCCACTCTTGTCTTGTCTTGACAAGAGCCCTGGTATGGAGGTCATAGCACAAAAGTGAAAGAGTTTGAGTCAGAGATGATATCACTGAGCAGCCAAATCTACACCAGAAAGCGCCAGCACCTAGTCTTCTTGATGTCTGAGAACAAGGAACATCTATTTATCACTGAAATTAATTCATGCAATAATCATAGTCAAAATTATTACTAAATGACACAATGACCATATAATCTGAGAGTAGAGAAATTGTTCTATAAATAGAAATAGCCTCCTGGATCATTACAAATGAAGGGTCCCTGAAAGATCCCCCGCTTCCAGGGAAAAACATCCCTAAATCATCTCCACCATTAGTCTCTATTCTTCCTGGTTTAAAAACAGAAATCAGAAATATTCCTTACAGCCTGAATTCTTAGCCCCCAGAGCCTCATTGTTTCCCACCAGCCAATTCCCTCAGCTCTTCCACATCTGCCCTTTGTGATTTTCCATCCATCAGTCACTTGCTTTGTCCACGTTTACAATTTTCCAAACTCTGCCCATTCCAATTAGATGCCATGGTGGCAGACATAACCCGGCAGCCACAACCTGCAAGGGGCTAACATCAGAGGCAGCAGGATTCCTGCAGGCTCTGTTCCCATGCATGCCATCTTCAGTCCAGGACTAGATAATTTCACTCATCTAGAAAATTAAGGTGAATAAGAGAATAGAAAAAACTTGAATGGCATATGGTCTAGCTTCCTGAATTTGTGTGATTATCCATTATCAAATAGCAGGCACTGAGTTATTAAGTCTATTGACAGATGCAATGTAATTTTCCTCAAACAGATAACTGATCCTGGAGCTGATAAGGTCTGAATGTGCAGTGCATACTCCCTCATATTTGGATCATTCCTCACTTTCTTCATTCAGTGCCCCATGTTATCAAATTACTGGTACAAATATATACACAGACACAGAAGTAAAGCAACATAGAAGGCCTTAAATTTATACTCAGGGCTCTCATTTACTTACTTAAAATTTTCTGACTCTGAGCTGACTTTCTAGTCTTGGGAACAAGAAAAATAAAAATAAGTAGGAAAATTACAACATGAAATGTTAAAAAGATATCTGGGTCTGGGAAAGGTTTGAAATAAATTCACAGAAATATGTGAGAATGGGCTCCAAGTTTAGACCATTTTAAAGATTTCAAAGTTTAGTGACAGCACTGTTGTGATACTGCTAAATGTGTGAAGGGCTTGCCTTTTCCTTTTATAAGCCCTGGCAAGGAGGTTCACATTTCAGTAATAAATCAACACTGAAATGTATCTCAAATTACAAAAGCAAAATAAAGTCATTGGGACAATACCTAATACAAACTGACTGATAAGATGTTTTGGAAACATTTGAAAAACTCTCCTCTGAGTATACTCAGCAGGCACTCAAAGGGCAAGCCTGTTTCCAGATTATTTTTCAGAAAAAAAATCTTCTTAGCTTTCGAAACCAAGAAGAAAAATCCTTCTTGTCCTACAATATAGCCTCAGACTCTAAGTCAAAACAGTTGTTTTTCTCTGATTTATCTCCCCAGCTACAATGACTTTGTCCATGCTCTGGGTTCCAAAGAGTTTATGATAACTTAAAAAGAGTATCTAGGTGTTTACTTACCAGATACACACTATTGTATATAAAGTAGATAAACAACAAGGACCTACGGTATAGCACTGGGAACTATACTCAATATCTTGTAATAACTTAAAATGGAAAAGAGTCTGAAAAAGATTTCCTGATGGCTCAGCAGTAAAGAATTCGCCTGCCATTGCAGGAGACATGGGTTTGATCCCTGGGTCCAGAAAAAACCTCGGAGAAGGAAATGGCAACCCACTCCAGTATTCTTGCTTGGGAAATCCCATGGACAGAGGAGCTTGATGGACTACAGTCCATGGGGTCACAAACAGTTGAACACAACTTAGGAGCTAAACAACAACAAATACATATATACATACATATATATGTGTATATATATATATATAGACATGCATATATTCTCTATCTATATTTTCTATACCTATATTCTATCTATATTTATATTCTATCTATGCCTATATATACACACATATATATGTACGACTAACTCACTTTGCGGTACACCTGAAGCTGACACTACATTGTAAAACAATTGTACTTCAGTTTTTTTAAAAAATGGATAAATAAATACCCATAAAATTGGGTATGTGTGTGTGTTAGTCACTCAGCTGTGTCTGGCTCTCTGTGACCCCATAGGCTGCAGCTCACAATGCTCCTCTGTCCATGGGATTCTCCAGGCAAGAATACTGGAGTGAATTGCCATTCCCTTCTCCAGGGGAACTTCTGACCCAGGGATTGAACCCTGGTCTCCTAAATTGCAGGAAGATCTTTACCATCTGAGTTACCAGGGCACATTATGATTAAGAATTCAGGAGATTACATCATGACCCCTTTGGGAGGAAATAACATGCATCGGTGTGAGGGTGGGAATCTAGCTATTTTTGTGAAGATGCAGGTAAGACCCTGCGCCTTCACTGTGGACATTATAGATTGGGGTTGAATTCTTACTGGAAATCAAAATATTTTAGCAGTTCAAATATGTTACCTTTTGCTTGACAATAATTCACTGTGTATTGAACTCCAAAATAAATCATCAATTATATTTGACTATAAGAATATACTCAAATATAAGTTAGATCAAATATAAGATCAGATAAGAATATTATTTAATAAACATAGTGATCATGGCCTTGGGATTTCAAATATTCAGATATCATTGCACATTTAAGAGACAGTCCCCAGGTAGCCTCTTTGTTTTCCTAGCTACCAGCCTTTGATGCTTGTTTGAGGATTTAGTTAAGATTTTTCCCCTTTTTAAACCTACTAGGAAAACATTCTATTTCTTCTTGGCTGGTCATTTTCAAAGATGAAAGCACTGAGTCTTTATTCTGCAGAACTAAAGTTCTATAGAACATTTCAGTTCTCAGAGTTCCACGTGAAGTGTTGTTAGTGTAATAGATTTAGGAATGATTTTGTTTCAGAATTCCTCTTCCCTTCTTGAAGTACCACATTCAGACATAAGTTCAAGTTGGAAGAAGAAAATAAAAATATTAATTACCCAGAGCTGCCTTGATCCTGACAGCTGCGTTGACTGTGTGGGACACTGGTGGAGGCTTCCAAGGAACATCAATATTTATTATGAAGATATGCGTATTGATTGAGCTGTAAAATGATTCAAGTAATATATGCCATCCCAATAATTGAGTTCCATTCAAAAGAACACCAATGTAGCCACAATGAAAATTGAAAAAGATGATTTTGATTTATTAAATTACTCTACTCAGCCACAAGATATTGAACAAAGAGAGGAAAAGTTAACATAAGTCTATGGTCTTGCTGCCTTAAAAAGAAGGCCCAGAACTGTATTGTGCAGCATAAGTAAGAGGACTAAAACCAAGCAGGATCCTGTGGGGCTCTGGGGCATGGAAGCCCTTCTGTCCGCCTCCAGCCTTCATGAACTTCTCTGAGTTCCAAAGAGCAGATTAGGACAGTCCATAATCCATATGGGAAGGGAGGGGATGCAGAGACAGGGGAGGAACTGCCAGCAAACTATACTGCAGCCTTGGGGCATGGTCCTGGTTCCACCTCATGGGATACACAGAACAATGTCTTTAAGCCCTTTGTAGAAAAAAACCCAACAATGGCATTCTTCACACCAGAGAAGACCACTTGAAGCCAGAATAAAGGAACCAGAGAAGCTCTAAGATTACCTAATACACCCCTTAATCTTATCAGCAACGCCATCCTTGAACCATTGACCATAAAACTCCTCACCAAACTCCCCTGGGTTAGGACATAGAGTTTTTGTGGGCAGGAGCCTGCTGTGTCCTCCTCTGCCTGGCAAAGCAATTAAGCTGTTTTTTTCTACTTTACCCAAAGCTCTATCTTCAGGATTCAGCCTGGCACTGGTACACAGAGGCCAAGCTTTCAGCATCAGGATCTGGCCCCACTTTAGTTGGAAGATAGATATTCCTTTGAATGATCATTTGGTGGCCCTAAGGCCACATCTTCTTCCTTGAACAGGCCATCCCCTTTCCTGTCCCTTCTCCCATGAGACCTTCCCTGATCACTCCAAGTTTTCTTTTTTCTCTTTGCTCTGAACTCCTACATCTGTAGGTGGATACGGTGATAAACATGGGTAACAGGTTGAAACTCACATTTAAGAAAACTCTATGTAAAAATCCTCAACTAGCCAGAATTTCTCCATATACTTTGTATAAATACAGGACAAATCTCATGTATATCATGTACATTCATGGAAGAGATGAGGTCAGTTGGCATGTTTTAAAGGACTTTAAGAGTCTGTGTCATGGTCAATAAATGCGTCTCAAATTTTTCCATTCTCTCTATCTTTAGTTAATAGTGCAAATTCATATTCAGATGGGGAAAGCTGCCTGTGATATTATAGAGATATCTATTATTAAAGAAACACATAATTAACTTCATAATACCATCATTACTAGATATAAAAGTAAACAGAAACAGGTTTAAATGTAGATCAAAATGAAGAGATTTTATGAAACCATCAACCAAAAATGTTAACTTCCCCCAACTAACCTATCTTATTATTTTTGTTAATAGGGGTTTAAGTCCACCAAGAATCTTTAATATAACCTTATTTGGGAAAGGGGGTAGTTGCAGATGTAAGTTAAAGATCTTGAGATGAAGTCATCCATCTCGAGCTTGTTTTCCAAGTGAACTCAAAAATCCAACGACAAGGGTCCTGATGAGATCTAATGAAAGAGACAGAGAGAGAGAGAGAGAGACAGAGAGAAAGAAGGCCATATGAAGGCAGAAACAGAGCTCAGAAGTTTGAGGCCACAAGTTAAGGAGGCCTGGAGCCACCAAACCTGGAAGAAGCACGTATCTGCCCCTAATGCCTTCAGAAGGAGCTTGGTCTTGCTGACACTTCGATTTCAGACTTCCGTCACTCAGAAATCTGAGAGAATAAAGCCACCACATTTGTAATAATTTGCTGTAGCAGCCCTAAGAAACTAATACATCATGTTTTATTTGATTAAATGTCACTTAATAAAGGCAAATAAAGTATAATTAAAGATGAAGATTCTTCAACAAGGCATTCCACAAACACATAGTAAGTGTTACCATGTGTCAGGCACTGTGTATGACTCTGAGGATACAGTAAACATTTTTAAAGATATTCTCCTCTGAGACCCTCACGGACCTTACTGTGAAATCTGAAAAGATGTTTTTTCCCCAGGGCTTGTAAAACAATGGAAAGAAATATCAGAGATTTTAAAGAGGAGAATATTACCTGGGGTGGGTGAATGGAGTTCTTTTGATATAAAAGGTCTTTTTTATCAGAACTAAGAGAAGGCAATTTTAATGTGCAGAAAAGATACTGTAACTAAAGAACTGCACAAAGGCTTAGAGACATTCAGTCCAAACCCAGACCTTATCAGTCCCCAAAGATGCAATTGTTTTCCTTCTCCCCTGTTGATTACAAAGGAAAGAAGAGCAAACCTGGACAAGGAAGACCTGAACGCTTTCCCAAGTAACTATCCTAATGAAAGAGATCTTTTCCACTAACATATTCAAAGAATTAGAAAGTAAAAGTGGCTTCGAGTCTTCTGTTGTTTTTCTACATTTTCCAGATGATATTTTGCATTATGATGTGTCATACCATGTTGTATCAATCACATTACAATATGTCACTTAATGTAACATAAAGCAAAATGATTGACATAATCTACTAGGGCTTGTCACAACATTGCATGTCAACCAGGACATTTTTATGGGTTTTGTAAAGAAAAAAAAAGTTAACATATTTCACAGAACATCACATCCAAGGTGCAACGGGGAGGGGAAAAAAGGCTCCTTTGAAGATTTTTGCAACATTCCTGTGGAGGAAACTGATAAACATCTGCTAAGTAAATGGAGTCAAATGTCATCCTTGTACACATATCACATGGGCACAATAAGCTATTGCCATTCTGTCTCAGGTTCATGGTCAGCTCTTACTGCTCCCTGTTCTTGCTTGTCACAATTAATCCAAGACACCTTATAAGATCACCTTTAAAGGAGGGACCAGAACTGTCAAACCAAAGGCTCACGTCTGAACCAAAGGAGACAGTACAGGTAGGCAGGACTTGGGAATGTTCTAGAAGCCATTATTAGTGCACACGTGGCTGCACGCAACTACACAAAATGACTCATCAAAAAGGTGGAAGTTATTATAAGGACATGGGGAGTTCTCAAGAAACAGAGGATAGGATAGAACTAGACCTTGAAAAGGCTAGAAGCAATAAATACAAAAATTCAGCAGTATTCCCTCTTCACTCCTGTTTCTGCCTCTCTGTCCCACCTGCTTTCTTTTGGTCATTCTACTGCTGCTCACCCATTTGGTAGAATTCACCCTCCATGAGGATGAGCTTTATAAGATAGAGTCCCAACCACAAGGGAGATATCAGTGCATGTTTATTGATTTCCTCTGTGAGATGTAGTTCCTCCTCTGGACACTATTCCAGTTTCCCAGCATGCAGTGTGAGAGACGGACCTTACCTCTACTCTAGCTGCGGCTGCTAAGTCACTTCAGTCGTGTCCGACTCTGTGCAGGAAACTCAGTGGGCTTCAGTCAACCAGTGGATTCCCTGTCCCTGGCCAGTGATTGGCTCATGGAGAGACATCGGCCTAAATAGTTACAATTAGACTGAATCTAGGGAAGACTTGCCTAGAAATCTAGGACATGGTCTCACTCTTCTCCTCCAGGTCTACCTGAGTGAGAATGCGAGTTTGGAGCTGCTGTCACCTGCTACCAAGAAGGGAGTAGCCTAGGAGTTTGAGCCAACTCAAAGGAAAGGAAGTCAAGACTTGGCTGACATCATTTTTGAGTCCTCCATCAAATCCCTCCAGCAGCCCAAGTCTCTTTGTGAGCAGTTTGGGTACATAAGTCAACAAAATGCCTTTATACTTAAGACAGTATATTAAGTTTTCTATTCCTTGAAACCAAAAGAATACCAGCCTATGTCAAAGACCAAATTACTATCTTCAGAAAAAAATCTCTAGCCAACCTAGCTTGAGCCAGTCAGTCTAATTAATTGGCATCTCAAGAGTACAACCATACTTGCTAGGTGCCAAAGTTCATGGACCAAGTGGGAGAAGAATTCTCAGAAACGGGGGAAGGGTGGCATCTTGAATAAAATCTATTACCAGTGAAGATACCCATTTACTGGGTAAGTCTGGATACATAGCCCTCTCTGCTTGGGGTTTTGTTTTGTCTTGTTTTTTCATTTTTAAGCTGGTTTGTCATATCTCTGAACTTTAAATTCTTCCTGGTATGCCAATGAGGGATGAATTGACTACTCACTCTAAGTAGATTTTCATACCTCATAGACAGGTTTTCATAAGAACGATACATCCAGATGACTTTTGACATTTTTCACAACTCTTTCCCTTCTCTCCCTCTGCTGCTACTGTTTGTGCATGGAGGAAAACAAGGGAAAAAATTTAGATTCTTCAATTTTATGATTGCACATTTCCTCGCTACCCCACACTCCAAGTTCTATGGAAATACTCCTCTAAGAACAGCCTCTTTCGAGGCTGGTCATGTGGTTCATCCCCTAGTGCTTGAGGTGCAAAGACTCAGCCTTTCTGGCCTTTCTGGATAAAACTTTGACATGATGTAGCAAGAGGTTTAAAACTGCTCAAACCCTTTATGAAAAGAATTTCTCTTGGAATTTTACAAGAAGCAAAAATCAGAATCACGCATACAGAATTATGAGCTCTGTTGATTCAAGCGTTTTGCTTTTCCGTATTATTTTTATTGAAATATAATTGATATACAATATTATATAACTTACAGGTGTATAATATAGTGATGCGCAATTTTTAAATGTTATATTTCATTCATAATTATTATAAAATATTGGCAATATTCCCTGAGTGTTTTGCTTGTTTCAAATAATTTTTAAAACCTGGCTCTGTTGCACAACAGATAGTGCATTGGACTTCTAAAATAATGATTAAAAACTGGGAATAACTGAATGTTAAAAAACATTGACCTTGTTAAACAAAGTATGATTTATCCTTTTGACAGGATTCTATCAATATTAAACAATTAAACTCTTATTTTGGAGAAACACTTAAGGAAATGGAAAAATGCATGTGAGGCACAAGTGAAAGAGGCAGTTACCACAATATATATACAACATGAAGATCAGTTCCATATACATTCACATAAACTCAAACTGGAAAGAAACTGGTATTGATTGTGGTTACCTCAAGATTCTCAAGAGTAGAATTATGAATGGACTTTTTTTCTTTTTGACATATTTTTCTACATTTTTCAAATGAATGCACAGTGAATAAATTCCACTTTTAAAATTTGCAGGGGTATTAAGAGCTCATCCTATTTTTGTGGATGTGAAATAGAGTTCGCTCTCTAAATTTTGGTTTTAGAGACAGTAAAAGCACGTCAACATAACATAGTTCTGAGACATCAATGCCCCACACTTCAGTCATATTAAAGAAAATCTAAGAATAGCTGAAAACAACAGAAACAAACATCACCCACCTAAGTAATGAAAGGGTTTTGTTGTTGTATTTCCTGGCTGAAGAATTTTATTTTTAGCAGAAAAGTGTTCACTTTCATTTCTACCTTTGAAACACTTCCAAATCAAAGGTCAGAACAACTTCCTTTTTGCATCACTGTATTATGGCAGCTGTATGATTTATAACTCTGATTATATTTTTGTCTCCTCCAATATGCTAAAGCGAGTGAGGTCAGAGATTCTGCTTTCACTCAGGTTCCTTGTTTTGGTGGCTTGAAGTCAAATTATTCATATTACTTTAATGCAGTTTTGTTTAGCTTAATTATATACTGAAAGTCTGGTACACATAATTAATCAATGCATTGCTAGTGACTGTTGAACAACCCGTATCTGTTGGAAATTTTATTACAAAATACCGGATGTCAGGGGAAGGCTGACAGGAACAGATGAGAGAGAAAAACCATGCCATCTCTTCCTCAGACCAGCGTTATCAAAGTGGTCGTGTGTGTTTATAGAAATCAATCTAGTTTTACAGATTTGTCCTCACTTCTGGAAAACCCAAAATACATCTTCTATTGTTCGTCCTCCTACCAGGCAAACACACCCAAAAGACCTGCCTCAAATATTTTTACTTCACTTTACACAGATAAAAAGATGCATTCTTGTGCACATCACACAAAAATCCTAGGCACTATTGGTGTGATTATATAACCCAGCGCTTTCTCAAAACCTTCCTCTTCTCCCCAAAGTATTCAATCATGAGTCTTAATGCCTGCTCCTTTCTTTCATAGGAGAAAGTGGGGGAGACAAATAGCACTGTACATTTTTTTTCTCAGTAAAGGTCTTTGATTGTTTGCTTCCCTAGACTTCATGGACTTTTAAGGAACTCTGTTTTAAGAATGTGTTTAAATTTATTTTTAAATTTTAAAGTTTGTTTCATCGTACATTGCCATGAGGAGGCGGTAGACTTAGCATCTAGTGCTTTCTTTAAGTTAGTTTTTATGGGAGTAGAGTTGCTTCACAGTGATGTATTAAGTTTCTACCGCACAGCAAAATGAACCCACCGTACATTTATATGCACCCATTCCCTTTTAGACCCCCTTCCCGTCCAGGTCACACAGAGTGTTATCTATTTTACACACAGTATATTCTGAGCATCTCTTTTAATGATAAAGTTCCATTTGTCCATCATTTAACTATCTTTACCCCCTGCCTACTGGGAAGCAGGCACCAGGCTCAGCTCTAAGCTTCATTTGATACAAAATAAGGATGCTTGTTTCTACCCTGAAAGAGCTTATAGGAGAGTGATAGAACAACCAGATAAACCCAGGGCTATGCATAGTGAGACAAGTGTGGTTACCAAGGAGGGCAGGGGTCCACCCAGCACCCCAGTGGTCCAGGAAGGCTTCCCCGAGGAGGGGACACTTGACAGCATTTCGAAAGATAGACATGAGGCAGCTGGGATGTAAAACGCAGCCCTTTAATTTCCTGGTTCCTCAGTGATTCTTACAGCATTATTAACTCCATTCCAGAAATGAGAATCCTGAGTTGCAGAGAGGTTAAAAGATGAACAGTGTTGCACGCCCAGAGAGTAAAATGTCTGGCTGCAAAGGAGCAGCCTATATGCCAACCTCTGCCCTTCCCACCCAGCCGAAACAAAGAGCCCAGCGTTTTGCTAGGGTGTGCAATGCCACACAAAGGCACTTCCCAGAAAGTGCACTATTTGTAAATAAAGATCTTTATTACCTCTTAGAGATACCAAGTGAACTTAAAAAACTGCTTCCTCCAAGCACTTTCCTCAGCCAAAACCAACGCAGCGCACGTTAAACACCCGGCCAGAGTCGATGATAACAGGGAAAGTGAGAATCCCAACACACATGTTCTTCTCATTCCCCTGAAACGCTGATCACCGTGTGATGGGCCCCTGGGCACTGGCCTGGTTATTTCTGCGTTTTGCAGAACCCCAATCTTGCACCTGCAACCTAGTCCCTTTTCTCTTCTGCTTTATTGTTATGGTCATTGCCACAATTCAGCGAAAAAGAAAATTTGTCTGTACTGACGTGTCTCTTTATTTTGTTGTATTTACTCAAAAGGAGAGGGAGAAAGAGACAGGGCAGAACTGAAACTAGCAGAAAATAATTCTGTTTGACAAAAGGCAACAAAATTACAAAAGCAGTCAAATTCCACAGAAGTCAACCAAATTTGAAAAGGCTGGGATCCAAATATGCTTCTAACAGAACCATTGGCTTTAAGAGCTGTCTGTGGCCAGAGTGATTTACCATCCCAGGTCCCAGACACATTTCAGCTACTTCGAGAAACAGACCGGAGCCTTAAGTAGGACATCTGGATTTGGTCACCATCGTGATGGTGACTTCCTGTCATTACTGAGCTGGTTTTCCAAAGTGAAGACCCCATCAAAAATGGAGAGCACGCCTCAGAATGGGAGGCCCTGACACTCTCTCAGAAGCCAGTAAAGGACGTGTGGAGTCCATTTCTGGGCTCCCCATGGGTCAGAAATACTCCCGTCACAACTTCATCTTCTCACACCTTATACACTACTGATACTATGTATATAGATATAGATAAGTAGCGATTGCCTACTGTCCAGCACAGGAAAGTCTACTCAGCGCTCTGCGGTGATCTAAACAGGAAAGAAATCCAAAGAAACAGGGGATATACGCATACATACAGCTGATTCACCTTGCTGCACAGCTGAAACTAACAGCATTGTAAAGCAGCTATATTCCAATATTTTTTAAGAGAATATAGGAAAAAAGTGGCAGATATTGCCCCAAAAATTTAATAAAACAAAAAGTGTGAGAATGGGAGAGAAAATAAAATGTTTCCAGAGACCAATAATAACATTTATAGTAATATTTATATTGAGGTTTCCATTCTCTCCCCAAAACAAACGTCATCTCATGGCTGTTGTTTTGTGGTGTTATGTGTTTTAACTTTACTGTTAAAAAAAATTTTAAGCAAGTGTAATTGAGTCAAACTGCAATTTGAACGCAATCAGTTAGAAATGAGTATGAACACAATCTCTCAATTATTTGTCTTATTCAAAAATTTGTGTTTAAAAAAAAAACAGGAAAGAATTATTTACCAGCAAGGTATTCCCTGTGTGGGAGAATCACAACTCTGCCATCTGACACTGCTAAACGTGAACACACTGCCATGTAACCAATGAAAAGACACCCTGCCCTCTTTGTGGAGTCAGTCATGGTCCTTGCTCTGTACCAAGACACTGTCTACTTCCAATGGGCCAAAGAACCCCACCAAATGACCCTGTGTCTTTAGCTAATACAAGCTTTTATCCTTAACCTATCAAGCACCATTTATAATATGTTGGTGTTTTATATCCCTCTCCTAAGAGGGCTTGCCAGGTGGTGCCAATGATAAAGAATCTGCGTGTCAGTGCAGGAGACACAGGCTCAATCCCTGGGTTGGGAAGATCCCCTGGAATAGGAAAACGCAACCCACTCTAGTATTCTTGCTTAGGAAATCCTATGGACAGAGGAGCTTGGCAGGCTACAAAAGGTGTCAGGCAGGGTTACAAAGAATCAGACACCACTGAGCACACGCACGGATCCTAAGAGTTGAAATGCAATTGGAGATTAGGGGGAAAAAAATGGAGTATTATTTATTAGCTCTATCCATCCCAGAATAAACCCACATGAATAGAGAAGGGAACAATATTACTTACAAAACAAAAATAGATTCAGACATAGAAGACAAACTTATGGTTATCAAAAGGGAAAGGGGGTGTGGGAGAGATAAATTAGGGGTATATGATTAGCAGATACCCACTACTATATATCAAATAGATAATCTAAACAGCAAGGTCCCCCTGTATAGCACAGGGAACTATATTCAACATTCTGTGGCAAACTATAATGGAAAATCATATTTTTTAAGTGTGCATGTTTATCTGTCTATAACTGAATCACTTTGCTGTACACAGCAATTAATGCAACATTATAAATCAACTATACTTCAATAAAATAAAATTTTAAAAAATAGATAACCAACAGGACCTACTGTATAGCACAGAGAACTATACTCAATATTTTGAAAAAACCCATAATGGAAAAGAATCAGAAAAAGAACAGATATATCCATATAAATATACATGTATACATATAACTGATTCACTTCACTGTACATGTAACTAACACACTATGCATAAATTTTACAAATATAGTAAATCAACTATATTTCAATTAAACAAAGAATGAAAAGAGAACAGGAGTAGAAAGCTCTTTGGGGGCATGATGGGAGTTGGGGTGGGGTGTGCACTCGCATGTACACGTGTGCACACGCTCCCTCCCTCCTGCGTGTGTTAATCCCGACCCCTGGTTCTGAGGAAAGACAAAACAGGAGCCTCACTCATTTACAGTTAATCTCAAAGGTTAATTTTGTTGCCTCTACGCGGTAAACAAAGAAGAGATTTCTTCCCCGGCACAGGGCCTTTTGCCATCCGCGAAACAGAGAAGAAAGTCAGCGCGTCCTGAGGATTAAGGCGAGGTCGGAAGATCCGAAGGACTTGGTGCTGACAGATTCGCTTATTAACAGGCGAGCTCTGGGGGCCAGGCTGCCGCTGACGGCCTGACGCGGCCAGACTTCAGAGGACCGGCGCACAATCAGCGGCCTGTGCTGCTCCGGGGACAGCGGGCACGAGGGAGCCGTTTCTAATTTGTCAAAGTTGTATCTAATTCCACAGAACAAAGTTCGCAAAGAGAGATGAGCAGAATCCACAAATTATTGTTCACTCACCGAGCCCGAGATGGAGAGATAGAAGCCGCGCACAGCTAGGGTTTTGTCAGGTAACTCGACCCCTGCCAGGAGGCTTTGGGTAACTCGGCCTTTTGGCATAACAGTTTCCCTTGTTTTTTGTTTAATAGGATTATTTCTCAGAATATTAAAAAGATAGCATCAGCATCTTTCAGTGGCCCCATAAACTATCTCTGGAAATATAAAAAGAATGGTTCAGGTGGTTTCCTTACTCCTGATAGGAGGGACTTCTGTTCTCTCACAAACCCAAAGGTAAAAAAATGTGGTTTGGTGAGGGGTGTGCCTGGAGCAAACAAAGCAAAATGTGAAGTGTTCTGGAAAAGGTAATGTTCAAACTTACCTTGCCCATCGAAACTGTTCCTTGGAAAATGAGACTGACTTAGAAGTTCAAACTCTGCAAATTTAGGGGTTGTTCCCCAAAGGGAAAGCAGAGACACTGATAGTTTCTCTGTGTCCAAAATGGCCACCAAAGGAAAACACATTCTCTAAAAGAAAATATATTGAACAATCTGGCAGTCTCCAAGAAAATCCAGCCTTTGTGTTGGTAAGGAGCAGTGCATCTGAGTAGAAGCAGATACAGGTCTGCCAGGAGCTCTACTGATCCAAGTCTGCCCGGGAACCAGGGTGGCGAAGCCAAGCCACCCATGCTGGTGGCTTTTCCATAGCAATACCTGAAGGGTTCTTGTAACTCAGTGCTTTAAAATGATTTAAGGAAAAAAAGAAGGCAAAAGAAAAGAGATAATCCACCTTTGGGTGTTCTCGTATAAAATAATATTTTGTTTAGATTTGAGGAAAAGGAATTTTTATGACCTTGTTAAATTTGCCAGGGGAAGAAGACTCGGTCATAGAATCATACAATTGTAGAATTTTAAAGCACCATGATCTATATCTCCTTCATAATAACTTAAAAAAATTTTTTTAGCTGACTGAAAGTCAGTTAAAATCATAACATGTGTGTTGCTGGAGGTGATCAATGTACACAGTGATGCTCGCCAGCTTGCTGATGTGACCTCACTGTGGGCAAGGACCAGAAAGCGAAGGTCACACATCTTACTTAACACAGGGCTCTAACTCTGGAAGGATATGCTTGTAGCACAAGGGAGAAGGTCTACTTGATGTTCTAGAGAAGCAAAGCAGACATCCAGGGGACTTCTGACCCAACTTCCAAATGAAGTGATTTCATTTCTCCTAAGGTTCCCTGATTGGCTGTTCAGTCTCAACAACAGGCAGACTAGGAATAACATCCCTTTCTTCCTCCATAAACTTTGTTATTGAGTTGCTAAGTCATGTCTGACCCCACGTGACCCTATGGACTGCAGTCAATGTGACCCCATGGACTGTAGCCCGCCAGACTCCTCTGTCCATGGGATTTCCCAGGCAAGAATACTGGAGTGGGTTGCTATTTCCTTCTCCAGGGGACCTTCCTGACCCAGGGATAGAACCTGCATCTCTTGCATTGGCAGGTAGATTCTTCACCACTGAGCCATCAGGGAAGCCCTCCATAATTTTACCTCTGATAAATTCTCAGTGTACAATATAGAATACATATTAACTGGCAACTTGCTTTTCTGGTCAACTGTAATACACTTTTGCATTCATTTGATGGTTAGTTGAAGTCTTTATAAAAGCTATCTGAAAGTGTGTAAGGTGAGTGTGCACAGTGGTCAGGGGACTGGCAGATAACCTTGGACTGGCTTCAAGTTCAAACTCCATGTTGACCTGCACATTGTATAAGCTTGGGAAAAATTCTTTACCTCTGTATGCTTCAATTTTCTCACGTGTAAAGTGAGTGAAATAATAATCCCTGTATCATAAAATTTGGGGGGGGCATTAAATGAGCCAATATAGGTAAAGGGCTTAGTGTTTGCTTTGCTCATAGTGAGAACTCAGTGTATCTCAGCTAATTAAAACAAACAAAACAAGTTCGTTGTAAAACTTGTATTATATAAGTTCATCATTACTGAAAATGTAAATTACAGTAAGATATAGAATGAGTCAAGAGTTAGTAGTGTTTATTGCAAGTAGCAAATGTACTTTTCAAACTGGGTTTCCAAACTCACAGTCCCTCTCAGTAGGGCAGATAACCAATAAAAAGTGGCCATGTTTGAAGACCCTTTATGAAGACCTTTTATGTTGTTTGAAATCAGTCATGAGAAGGCTCCTATGAAAAATCTCTAACTAATTCCAGAATTAGTTAGGAAATGTTTTTTTCCTTCTGAGGTTTTCTAATGAAAAGGAAAGCTACTTTACTCACAATCCTGCCTATTTTGACTGTCAGTAGCCTCATAGCTAATTTCTGTGCTTAGCTGCAGAAATTTGCTTTAACATAGACTGACTTTATTTTTCTTGTCTCTTCCTACTCATTTTAATGATTTTCAGGCTTCCCAGGCCATGGTGCAGTAGTAAAGAATTTGCCTGCCCATACAGGAGATGCAAGAGACGCAGGCTCGATCCCTAAGTCAGGAAGATCCCCTGGAGGAGGAAATGAAAACCCACTCCAGTATTCTTGTCTGGAGAATCCCATGGACAGAGGAACCTGGTGGGCTACAGTCTATGGTGTTGAAAAGAGTTGGAAATAACTGAGCATGCATGCCATGCCAATGATTTTTCAGTTTTTTGATCTTTGTGCCTTATATTTTAAACTCTCTCAAAATCTTTTTATAAGATGGAGGAGAGAAAGGTAAATAAATACCACAAAACATTATCACGCAGGTGGGTTTTCTTATAAACAAATCTTCTGCCTAGTTCTACACACCTGGTTTGAAACATTTTTTTTTATTTGACCAAAAATCATCAAAATGGCAAAGTTGCTTTCTATATAAACATTTATTTTATATTTTCAAAGACTGGGGTGTGAAAATCCCACCCTGACATGTTATTTAAATGCAAAGGGAAAAATGTCTTATAAGGGTTAAAGCTGTGATGTCAACCGACCTGGGAAATCCCATGGACAGAGGAGTCTGGCGGGCTACAGTCCATGGGGTCACATTGACTGCAGTCCATAGGGTCACGTGGGGTCAGACATGACTTAGCAACTCAATAACAAAGTTTATGGAGGAAGAAAGGGATGTTATTCCTAGTCTGCCTGTTGTTGAGACTGAACAGCCAATCAGGGAACCTTAGGAGAAATGAAATCACTTCATTTGGAAGTTGGGTCAGAGGTCCCCTGGATGTCTGCTTTGCTTCTCTAGAACATCAAGTAGACCTTCTCCCTTGTGCTACAAGCATATCCTTCCAGAGTTAGAGCCCTGTGTTAAGTAAGATGTGTGACCTTCGCTTTCTGGTCCTTGCCCACAGTGAGGTCACATCAGCAAGCTGGCGAGCATCACTGTGTACATTGATCACCTCCAGCAACACACATGTTATGATTTTAACTGACTTTCAGTCAGCTAAAAAAATTTTTTTAAGTTATTATGAAGGAGATATAGATCATGGTGCTTTAAAATTCTACAATTGTATGATTCTATGACCGAGTCTTCTTCCCCTGGCAAATTTAACAAGGTCATAAAAATTCCTTTTCCTCAAATCTAAACAAAATATTATTTTATACGAGAACACCCAAAGGTGGATTATCTCTTTTCTTTTGCCTTCTTCTCAAGTCAAGTCAAATGAAAGTCACTCAGTCATGTCTGACTTTTTGCAACCCAGTGGACTACACAGTCCATGGAGTTCTCTAAGCAAAAATACTGGAGTGGGTAGCCTTTCCCTTCTCCAGGGGATCTTCCCAACCCAGGGACTGAACCCATGTCTCCTGCATTGAACCCATGTCTCCTGCATTGCAGGCAGATTCTTTACCAGCTGAGCCACAAGGGAAGACCAGGAATACTGGAGTGGGTAGCCTATCCCTTCTTCATGGTTCTTCCCAACCCAGGAATCAAACCAGGGTCTCCTGCATTGCAAGCGGATTCTTTACCAACTGAGCTATCAGAGAAACCCTTTATCATGGAAAATCTTTGGGGTAGTCTTTAGTTTTTATACTCATTTTTGAGGACACTAGAGGGCTTCTCAGGTGGCACTTGTGGTAAAGAACCCAACTGCCAATGCAGAAGACATAAGAATAAGGGTTCAATCCCTAGAATGGCAAGATCCCCTGGAGGAGGGCATGGCAACTGACTCCATGGGGTCACAAAGAGTTGGACATGATTGAAGTGACTTAGCACAGCACAGCACACATGAGGACATTAGATAAATTAATACTCCAAAGTGTGAAGAAAGCCAAAGTATGTTGTTGTCTAGAGTAAGAGGGAAAGAATTATGAAGCTTATAAAATTATAAATTTTACCTGAACAAGGAACAAAATGTGAGTCTTTTACTCCATCATTCAAAGGTACTGTCTTTGAAATGCAAAAGTCATCTTGACTTCTCTAACCGTCTAATTCCCTGAATCTAATCATGCTAAGTCCTATAAAATTCTTCCTTCCTAAATCTCTCTCTGAGATGCACTCAGAGAGTCCTCTGACTCTCCCATAGCATCTCTTGCAATCTGTTTCATATTAAAGTTATTTACGTCCATCTTCCATACTAGATCTTTTGGACTGGGGTGCCCTGGAGCCTGATTTGTCTTTGTATCTCAAGCAGCATGTAACACACAAGGTCTGTACTTCAAGTACCCTGTACTTCTCCCTACACACACACACACACACAGAGTGAGCACACACACAGAGTTGTTTTGCTCTTCTAAGCCTTTCTTTTTTATTCCTGTTCCTTTCAACTCAGTGTCCTCACCTCCTACCTTCTCTCCATTATGAAACCCTTCTTATCCTTTCAGCTCAGCTTTTGTTCCCTATTCCCACCCACACTTTTCCTGCAGGGTTCCATTCTCTGGACGCGAGGACAGTGAGTATCTCACACTGCCAGACTTTTTCCAGATCCTTCTTACCTTTCTACCTGATTGTAAAGTTCTTGAGGGATAAAACCATATCATCTTCATCCTTCTAGTCTGCACAACTGCAGTGATATGGACACTCAAAACGACTTGTGAAATGGAACTAACTTGAATCATAAGGACCAAACTCAAGAATAATGTTCCTGAGGTAAGAGATAGATGGGCCCCTGGGCTGGACAGCTGAAGTTTGTCAGATGGAGTAAAATTCAAGCTTTGTTATCACCCAGATACCCCAAGGGCAAAGATAGTGGCAGAAGCTGAGCTTTGCTAAAATAAAGAGATAAGGTGCCCACCCCTGAGGTCAAGGAACACTTCCCTGTCTGCACATGCACAGGAAGGCTTCTTGGGGGTCAGAAAAGAAGGGGGCCCCACCCCATAATAAGCTTGGACATCCACACACAAGACTCTGCGGTAGGATCCACATTAGAAAAGTTGTGAACACATCTTAGGAAGGGTCCAAGGCCCAGTCAGTTGTGAAGAAGGAAACAAAATAGTTGGCCAAATATAAATAAAGGCCTGGAAGAACTGTCCTATATTAGTGATTTAAATCACCTTCCTACTGTACCCCTCCTCCCTCAGGAAGCCCACATTCTCCTCAGGTGTTTATTTTTGCCTTGCTTCTGACTTACCATATTCCTCCTCCATCAGGACACCCCACAATCCTCACTGGGTGTGCATTTCTGCCTTGCTTCTGTCTTAAATAAACTGTTTCTCTGTGTACTCTCCCATACAGAGCATTGGAGCTTCAGCTTCAGCATCAGTTCTTCCAGTGAACATTCAGGGTTGATTTCCTTTAGGATTGACTAGTTTCATCTCCTTGCTGTCCAAGGGACACTCAAGAATCTTCTTCAGTACCACGGTTTGAAAGCATCAATTCTTCCATGCTCAACCTTCTTTATGGTCCAACTCTTAAACATCCATACATGACTACTGGAAACACCATAGCTTTGACTATATGGACTTTTGTCAACAAAATGATATCTCTGCTTTTTAATACATTATCTAAGTTTGTCGTTATCTAAGAACTGACTCATTGGAAAAGACCCTGATGCTGGGAAAGATTGAAGGCAGGAGGAGAAGGGGACGACAGAGGATGAGACAGTTGGATGGCATTGCCGACTCGATGGACATGAGTTTGAGCAAGCTCCGGGAGTTGGTGATGGACAGGGAAGCCTGCCATGATTCAGTTCATGGGGCTGCAAAGAGTCGGACACAACTGAACAACTGAACTGAACTGAAGTCTATCATAGCTTATCTTCCAAGGAGCAAGTGTCCTTTAATTTCATGGCTGCAGTCACCATTTGCAGTGATTTTGGAGCTCAATACAGGAAAATCTGTTCACTGTTTCCATGTTTTCCTCCTCTGTTTGCCATGAAGTGATGGGATCAGATGCCATGATCTTAGCTTTTTGAATGTTGAGTTTTAAGACAGCTTTTTCACTCTCCTCTCTCATCTTCATCAAGAGGCTCTTTAGTTCCTTTTCATTGTCTGCCATTAGAATGGTATCATCTGCATGTCTGAGGCTGTTGATATTTCTCCAGGCAATCTTGATTCCAGCTTGTGCTTCATCCAGTCAGGTATTTCCCATGATGTACTCTGCATAGAAGTTAAATAATCAAGTGACAACATACAGCCTTGTCATGCTCTTTTCCCAATTTTGAACCAGTCCATTGTTCCATGTCTGTTCTAACTCTTGCTTCTTGACCTTCATACAGGTTTCTCAGGAGACAGATAAGGTGGTCTGGTATTTCCATTTTCCACAATTTGCTGTTATCCACACAGTTGAAGGCTTTAGCATAGTCAATGAAGCAGAAGTAGATGTTTTACTAGAATTCCCTTGCTTTCTCTATGACCCAGTGAATGTTGGCAATTTGATCTCTGGTTCCTCTGCCTTTTCTAAATCCAGCTTGTACATCTGGAAGCTCTTGGTTCACATACAACTGAAATTTAACTTGAAGAATTTTGAGCATAAACTTGTTAGCATATGAAATGTGCACAATGGTACAGTATTTTGAACATTCTTTGGCATTGCCTTTTTTTGGGATTGGAATGAAAACTATCCTTTTCCAGTCCTGGAGCTACTGCTGAGCTTTCCAAATTTGCTGACAATACTGAGTGCAGCACTTTAATAGCATCATCTTTAAGGATTTGAAATAGCTCAGCTGGAATTCCAACACCTCCACTGGTTTTGTTTGTAGTAATATTTTCTAAGGCCCACTTGACTTCACACTCTAGGATGTCCAGCTCCAGGTAAGTGACCACACCATTGTGGTTATCTGGGTCATTAAGACCTTCTTTGTACAGTTCTTCTGTGTACTCTTGCCACCTCTTCTTAACCTCTTCTGCTTCTGTTAGGTCCTTGCCATTTGTGTCCTTTATTGTGCCCACCTTTGCATGAAATTTTCCCTTCAGTTCAGTTCAGTCGCTGAGTCGTGTCCGACTCTTTGCAACTCCATGGACTGCAGCACGCCAGGCCTCCCTGTCCATCACCAACTCCCGGAGTTTACTCAAACTCATGTCCATTGAGTCAGTGATGCCATCTAGCAATCTCATCCTCTGTCGTCCCCTTCTCCTCCTGCCCTCAATCTTTCCCAGCATCAGGGTCTTTTCAAGTGAGTCAGCTCTTCGCATCAGGTGGCCAAAGTATTGGAGTTTCAGCTTCAACATCAGTCCTTCCGATGAACACTCAGGGCTGATCTCATTTAGTATCTCCCTTGGTGTCTTCAATTTTCTTGAAGAGATCTCTAGTCTTTCCCAATTTATTGTTTTCCTCTGCTCCTTTGCATTGTTCATTTAAGAAGGCTTTCTTATCTCTCCTTGCTATTCTCTGGAACTCTGCATTCAGCTGGGTACATCTTTCCCTTTCTCCTATGTCTTTAGCTTCTCTTCTATTCTCAGCTATTTGTAAGGTCTCCTCAGACAACCACTTTGCCTTCTTGCATTTCATTTTCTTTGGGCTGGTTTTGGTCACTGCCTCTTGTACAGTTTTACGAACCTCTATCCATATTTCTTCAGGCACTCTGTCTAGCATATCTAATCCCTTGAATCTATTCATCACCTCCACTGTATAATCATAAGGGATTTGATTTAAGTCAAACCTGAATGGCCTAGTGGTTTTTCCTACTTTCTGCAATGTAAACCTAAATTTTGCAATAAGGAGCTCATGATCAATTCCTGGGCAGGAAATTAAGATGTCTCTTCAGTATCACTCAATGCTCTCCCTCCAAGATCACTCCCTTTAAGCAATCATCCTGAATTTCTCAGATCAGTTGCCAGAAGAGCAGTTAGGACCATTTACCTATTGTTATATGTCACCCAATGCCTTGGATACATGATCGCTGAGTTGAGGACAAACATGAACAAGGCTTCTCTGATAGTTCAGTTGGTAAAGAATCTACCTGCAATGCAGGAGACCCTGGTTCGATTCCTGGGTCAGGAAGATCCCCTGAAGAAAGGAAGGGCTACCCACTCCAGTATTCTGGCCTGGACAATTCCATGGACTGTATAGTCCATGGGGTCACAAAGAGTTGGACATGACTGAACGACTTTCACATGAGCATGAATCAACAGGAAACCCATTTCAAGAAATCTGACTGCACTTTGGGTTACACAGCCAAGTGGCAACATGAGAGAAGAAGGGAAAAGACCAAGCCTAATGCTCATAGAAATTCATAAGCAGAAACTTAAGAAATACCACAAAATGAGCCACATGTTGTTTTCCAGTAAATCATCGGCAACTCTATTGGGAGGAGCCCAAGATGCTGCTCCATGGCAGGATATCAAAGGAACTCAGTTGCCCTTAAGAATATGTCTTATGTTCTCTTTAATGACATGGAAACTCCTGGAACACTGGCCTCTCTGCCCCTCAGGTAGCTTCAACCCTTATTTCTGAAAAGTCTTCTGGAAGAAGGGCATAACTCATCTGCCAGCACCAAAGCTATTTCCCTGGTCTCCAAAGCATGATTTTAATCTTCCGTTTTTCTATGTACTACAATTTTAAAAATCTGTCCCAGAGATATTTGATAGCTGGACAGATGATTCTGTAATTCTTTACTCAGATGAAAAGAAAAGGTTGTGTGAAATCTTTGGGTGGAATTTCCACCCCTTCCCTTTTTATTTGATCAGATTAAAATAGTTTCAGTGTTTTTAGAGAGGGTTCCTCTTAAGAAGATGCAAATTTATACCATCTTTCTGCATTCTTAGGATCACATGCTCTGCTGAAAATCCACACTCTGCTTCAGTTACACACGCATAATTCTTCTTGACCTAGATGGAGAGGAATACTCAGAGCAAATTGAGAATTCAGACCAGTTTGAAAACCGAGGAAAGAAAGTTAATGGCTTGCATGTCATTCCCATGTACAGGATTCTTGGGGACTTTTTTTTTTTTTAATTGTGCCTTGTCTTCCAACAAAAATAAGCTCCTTTTCATTTCTTATTACAGTTTAGGAAAGATCCACACTTAAAGGGAGAGATTGCAATTTTGAGAGACACATGTGGAAATCACTTCCATGATGTCAATTTCCTGAACTGTTTTCAAAAGCCCTTTTTTGGCTTAAAGAGTCTGTGGAGCCCTTTTAAGATTTTATGCAAAGAAACTGATCAGTTCCATCATGTTGTGATAAAATTAGAACCCATATTGCTTAGCTGGACAGACTTTACACACAGAAGCTCTCTTCTCTTAGAGATGGGGTGTAATTGTCTTGGGGGGAAATCACTTCAGGAGGATTTAAAATGAGGCAGGAAGGGCATGGAGGGAAGGCAGAGACTTGAACCTTCCTTGCAGAAACTCAAAGATTCAAAGAGAATATTCTGACTCCCTTATTGTGAGCCCTGTTTTGATTCTCACATTCAGGGAACTCATTTCAGTGAGGAAACGACTGGTTTTCTCTCCTCTTCTTTGTGTGAGTGCTCAGTTGCCTAGCTGTGTCAGACTCTTTGCAACTCCATAGACTGTAGCCCAGCAGTCTCCTCTGTCCATGGAATTTTCCAGGCAAGAATACTAGAAAGGGTTGACATTTCCTTCTCCAGGGGATCTTCCCAACCCAGGGATCAAACCTGTGTCTCTTGTACTGGCAGGCGGATTCTTTACCACTGAGCCGCCAGGGATTCCCTGAGGCTGAAGGGCTGAGGACTCAGTGCGTGGTGAGTCCTGGATTACCAGTGTAATTCTCCATTTGACAAACCCCTCAGGCTTTACCCAACGCCATGACTTTTTTAACCTGATGGCAAATAAACCCCAGGTCAAGTCTCAGGTCACAGGATATCTGGGGTAAATGGAAGTAGCTAAGAGACTTTTCTGCATTCAGAGGCTGGATCTTCTTACCCATACCTGCCTCCCTGATCTGAAGATATCTTATTTTCGTGACTGTCGCCTGTTCCTCTTGCTCAGAAAGTCACCAACTTTAAGTGGTTCTGCTTTTCTTTGGGGAATTTCTTCCTGGTTCATGAAAGAAGAGAGGAACTTTTGTTTAAAATAGTGATATGTGCATCGGCTTCTGAAATTTTCAAGGCCATGGTCATGAGGTCATGGCCAAATATAACTTTCATGGGTCATACAGGCAATTTTGCCTTCATGACTCCTTCTTCCATGAATAAAAAATATAAAAATTAGTGGACTTCACTGGTGGCCCAGTGGATAAGACTCCAGGCTCCCAATGTAGGGGGCCTAGGTTCAATCCCTGGTTGAGGAACTAGATCCCCCATGTCATAGCTAAGAGCTCTCATGCCATAACAAAGACCCAATGCAGCCAAATAAATAAATAATTTTTTAAAAAATAAAAATCATATTTTGCTATAAAATGCATATATTGCTATTAAACATTAAAATATTTTCTTATATCTTAAAGTTTACTTTTTTCTTCTAATTTAATAAAAGAAACATATTTTCATGTGCCCTTAAAACCATCATGAATCCCAGGACCTGTAACTACTGGGTAAATCAGCTCTGATAGCAAATACTTTTCACCACTTGGATGGTTGCATGCATGCATGCTAACTGACTTTAGTTGTGTCCAACACTTTGCAACCCCATGGACACCCACCAGGGTCTTCTGTCCATAAGATTTTCCAGGCAAGAATACTAGAGTGAGTAGCCATTTCCTCCTCCAGGGGATCTTCCCAACCCAGAGGCTGAACTCGAATCTTTTTTGTCTCCTGCATTGCAGGCAGATTCTTTACCACTGAACCACTGGGGAAGCTGTAACTTGAATGGTTATGATTCTCAAATCCAATCCCTGGAGTTGGCTGAGTGGGGCCTCAACTTCTTCCAGTGGAAGATGACAGGATTTGAACTTTCTAACAGAAGCAAAAGATATTAAGAAGAGGTGGCAAGAATACACAGAAGAACTATACAAAAAAGATCTTCACAACCCAGATAATCATGATGGTATGATCACTCACCTAGAGCCAGACATCCTGGAATGTGAAGTCAAGTGGGCCTTAGGAAGCATCACTATGAACAAAGCTAGTGGAGATGATGGAATTCCAGTTGAGTTATTTCAAATCCTAAAAGATGATGCTGTGAAAGTGCTGCACTCAGTATTGTCAGCAAATTTGGAAAACTCAGCAGTAGCCACAGGACTGGAAAAGGTCAGTTTCCATTCCAATCACAAAGAAAGGCAATGCCAAAGAATGCTCATACTACCACACAATTGCACTCATCTCACACGCTAGCTAAGTGATTCTCAAAATTCTCCAAGCCAGGCTTCAACAGTACAGGAACCATGAACTTCCAGATGTTCAAGCTGGTTTTAGAAAAGGCAGAGGAACCAGAGATCAAATTGCCAACATCCAAGAAAAAGCAAAAGAGTTCCAGAAAAACATCTATTTCTGTTTTATTGACTACACCAAAGCCTTTGACTGTGTGGATCACAACAAACTATGGAAAGTTCTTAAAGAGATGGGAATACCAGACCACTTGACCTGCCTCCTGAGAATCTGTATGCAGGTCAAGAAGCAATAGTCAGAACTGGACATGAAACAATAGACTGGTTCCAAATCGGGTAAGGAGTACGTCAAGGCTATATACTGTCACCCTGTTTATTTAACTTACATGCATAGTACATCATGAGAATTGCCAGACTGGATGAAGCACAAGCTGGAATCAAGATTGTTGGGAGAAATATCAATAACCTCAGATATGCAGATGATACCATTCTAATGGTAGACAATGAAAAGGAACTAAAGAGCCTCTTGATGAAGGTGAAAGAGGAGAGCGAAAAAGCTCTTAAAACTCAACATTCAGAAAACTAAGTTCATGGCATCTGGTTCCATCACTTCATTGAAAATAGATGGGGAAACAATGGAAACAGTGAGAGACTTTATTTGGGGGGGCTCCAAAATCACTGCAGATGGTGACTGCAGCCATGAAATTAACAGATGCTTGCTCCTTAGAAGAAAAGTATAACCAACCTAGAGAGCATATTAAAAAGCAGAGACATTACTTTGCCAACAAAGGTCCATCTAGTCAAAGCTATGGTTTTTCCAGTGGTCATGTATGGATGTGAAAGTTGGACTATAAAGAAAGCTGAGCACTGGAGAATTGTTGCATTTGAACTGTGGTGTTGGAGAAGACTCTTGAGAGTCACTTGGACAGCAAGGAGATCCAACTAGTCCATCCTAAAGGAAATCAGTACTGAATATTCATTGGAAGGACTGATGCTAAAGCTGAAACTCCAATACTTTGGCTACTTCATGCAAAGAACTGACTCATTGGAAAAGATCCTGATGCTGGGAAAGATTGAAGGCAGGAGGAGAAGAGGACGACAGAGGATGAGATGGTTGGATGGCACCACTGACTTGATGGACATGAGTCTGAGTAAGCTCCAGGAGTTGGTGATAGACAGGGAGGCCTGGTGTGCTGCAGTTCATGGGGTTGCAAATAGTCAGACATGACTGAGTGACTGAACTGAACTGAGCCTACATTTTCTCCTTGACTGTCCCCCTAACCCGTAGAGTTAGCATTATTATTCCTATTTTCATAGACTCAGAAATTTTTAAGTTATTTTCCTAAATTGTGCCATCTGGTCATTGACAGTATTTCTTAGGAAAGCGAAAAGAATGAGCACCAACAACTACCTTGTATTAAGTGTTTCACACACAGCTGGGAGGTGATACCTGAAATGTCCATCCAAGCTAGTCAGGCTATGGGGAACCTGGCCGGGGGTGAGGGCAAAAGTATCACTAGGAAAAGTTAGGAAAACCTAACACTAAGTCCAAAAGATAGAAGCAGGGCTCCAAGCAAGAGTCAAGGGCCAATGGTACTGATGAATTTATTTGTAAGGCAGCAATGGAGAAACAGACAAGGAGAACAGACGTGGGGAGAGGGGAGGAGAGGGTGAGGTGTATGGAGAGAGTAACATGAAAACTTACATTATTGTATGTAAAATAGATAGCCAATAGGAATTTGCCGTATGTCTCAGGGAATTCAAACAGGAGTTTTGTATCAACCTAGAGGAGTGGGATGGGGAGGAAGACGAGAGGGAGCTTCAAGAGGGGGGGACATACGTACACCTATGGCTGATTCATGTTGATGTTTGACAGGAAACAACAAAATTCTGTAAAGCAATTATCCTTCAATTAAAGACTAAATAAATTTTTTTTTTAAAAGTCAAGGGTCTCAAGACACATAGGAGCCTGGGGAAAATGGGAAGACTAGTGACCTGTAGTTGGAGCTAGGCCAGCATTCCCATGGACCCTCATGTTAGCAAAAAGACAAAAGAGAAAGTAGATCATGGCCTTCCCATTTTGCAACTGTAGAAACTGACAAACAAGGGCCTTCAGTGGTTTCTGGTCACACACCTAAGTGGCAAAACTGCATTTGGCCTGTAATGCCACATCTGTTCACAGAGAAGGCATCTATAGTAACACTAAATCTCCATTCTGAGTGTGGCTTGTGGCCTCCAAAGAAGATATCCCTCCCAGCAATCCCACTACTGGGCATATACCCAGATAAGACAAAAACTCTAATTTGAAGAGATACATGTACCCCAGTGTTCACTGCAGCACTATTCACAGTAGCCAAGACATGGAAGCAACCTAAATGTCCATTAGCAGAGGAATGAATTAGGAAGATGTGGTATACATACACAGTGGCATGCTATTCACTCATAAGAATGAAATAATGCCATTTGGAACAGCATGGATGGACCTGGAGGTTATCATACGAAGTGAAGTAAGTCAGAGAGAGAAAAACAAATATGATATCACTTACACATGGAATTTTTAGAAGTTATACAAATGAACTTATTTAAAAGACAGACTCATAGACATAGAAAACAATTTAGGATTATCAAAGGGGAAGGGAGGAGGGAGGAATAAATTAGGAGGTTGGGACTAACAGATATACACTACTATATAGAAAATAAACAACAGAGATGTATTGTATAGCACAGGGAAATATTTTCAGCATCTTGTAATAACCTATAATGGAAAAGAATCTGAAATATATATGTACGAATCACTTCGGTGTAAACCTGAAACTAACACATTACAAATCAACTATACTCCAATTTAGAAAAAAAAGATATCCCATTCTTTTGAGCAAGCTATTGCATGAAAACATGCCAAATTGGTCTCTGCTAAGTTGAATAATTGTGCATGTATCCCCAATACAATACTTATGGCTTAAACTCAGGAGGAAACTCATAGCCTTAGCAGCATTCTATGCTCAATGGATACACAGAAGCAATGGAGAAAGGTACAATTTCCCCTTTATATCTTGTCAAAGAAAAACTTGGGAGAAAATGGAGAGAAAGAGGCAGAGAAACCTGACCATTCAGTCTGCAGTAAAAAGACAAAAAGGGGCCTCAGGCATTTTAAGTCATCTATGTATTATGTGTTTGACATTTCCCAATCAATGGAAGCCCTCAGGATCCCCGTTTCTGTGGAAGGACCTGTCTCTAATACTGGCTGGAGGGAAATTGTCTGCATGAGAGTCCATTTCAGCTGCCTGCCTCCAGCCACTTTTCTGAATCCGAGTGACCAACCGCCTGCTTATAGTGCAGAAGACAAAGCGTTACAAGGGTGGTGATTAGAATGGGCTGGCCAGACATGATGGCCACGGAGAGCCACAGCTCAAAAATTAACCATATAAGGTCTCTTCCACTCCTGCCAGTGACCGATTTTAGAAATGAAATCCAGTTCACTAGGTTTGTTTCCTAAAAAATCTCAATTTCTGTTATAGAATTTAAAATATGCATTTCCACAAATGCTCTGTGTATCTATTCCTTTTATGCAGTTTTTCTAACAATCACTCATAGACCTAGGGTAACTTTCATCTTAGTTTCATAACCATCTAGATTAATGGTCACCTGATTAATTCAGTCATTTAATTGCAAACCCAACCAGGGAGAGTCCTTTTTTTCCCTCTCTTTTAAAAAAATATTTATTGGGGTACAGTTGATTTACATTATTGTGTTAGTTTCAGGTGTACAACAAAGTTAATCAGTTATACATATACATATATCCAGTCTTTTTTAGATTCTTTCCCCATATAGGTGATTACAGAGTACAAAGTAGAGTTCCCTGTGCTATATAGCAGGGCCCTATTTTATATATAGTAGTATCTATATGTCAATACCAATCTCCCAATTTGTCCCTCTCCCATGCTTACCCCCTGTAATCAAAAGTTTGCTTTATACATCTGTGACTCTATTTTACCAGACCACCTGACCTGCCTCTTGAGAAATCTGTATGCAGATCAAGAAGCAACAGTTAGAACTGAACATGAAATAACAGACTGACTCTAAATTGGAAAAGGAGTACGTCAAGGCTGTATATTGTCACCCTGCTTATTTAACTTATATCCAGAGTACATCATGTGAAATGCCAGGCTGGATAAAGCACAAGCTGGAATCAAGATTGCTCAGAGAAATTTCAATAATCTCAGATATGCAGATGACACCACACTTAACGGCAGAAAAGAACTTAAGAGCCTCTTGATGAAAGTGAAAGAGAGTGAAAAAGTTGGCTTAAAACTCAACATTCAGAAAACTAAGATCATGCCATCCAATCCCATCACTTCACAGCAAATAGATGGGGAAACAATGGAAACAGTGAGAGATTTTATTTTCCTGGGCTCCAAAATCACTGCAGATGATAACTGCAGTCATGAAATTAAAAGACACTTGCTACTTGGAAGAAAAGTTATGACCAACCTTGACAGCATACTAAAAAGCAGAGATATTACTTTGCCAACAAAGGTCCATTTAGTCAAAGCTATGGTTTTTCCAGTAGTCATGTATGGATGTGAGAATTGGACTATAAAGAAAGTTGAGCGCTGAACAAATCAATACTTTTGAACTGTGGTATTGGAAAAGACTCTTCAGAGTCCCTTGGACAGCAAGGAGATCCAACCAATCCACCCTAAAGGAAGTCAGTCCTGAATATTCATCAGAAGGACTCTTGCTAAGCTGAAACTCCAATACTCTGACTACCTGATGCAAAGAACTGACTCACTGGAAAAGACCCTGATGCTGGGAAAGATTAAAGGCGGGAAGAGAAGGGAATGACAGAGGATGAGATGGTTGGCTGGCATCACTGACTCGATGGACATGAGTTTGAGTAAGCTCCAGGAGTTGGTGATGGACAGGGAAGCCTAGCGTGCTGCAATCCATGGGGTCGCAAAGAGTCAGACACGAATGATCGACTGAACTGAACTGACTCTATTTCTGTTTTGTAGATAAAGTTCATTCGTACTCTTTTTGTAGATCCCACATATAAGAGAGAGGCCTTTTATCGAATGTCTACCCACTCTAATACAGCTAACACACTAAGTGATGTAGCTTAATCACTCAAGAGCTATGTCACATCTGGAAATGCACAAATGAATTTTTCACAAGTCAGACAAATCCCTGGAGCCTGGTAAGAAGTTTTTAAGAGCCAAGAGGAGACACAAAGCCTCATTCTCAACAGCTTTCAGGAGGAGAGGTGGATCCCAGCCTGTGTGTCAGGGTGCTTTTCCTTGTGCGATCACCGGTTGAATACAGTTCCAGGAGGAAGCCAGGAGGAGGACAGAGCAAAGCCATCATTGCAACTGTAACTATGGGAGTTTGAGAGCTCCCTCCTGGGAGACCCCATGAGCTTCGCAAAGTTGATCCTGGCCCAGTCCCTGTCTCCATACAAAACAGAACCTGAGTGGTCCCACAAACCAGACTTTTCAGCTCCCCTGAAACCTGATGTTCATTTACTGAAGCATTTATTTTACATCTGCTAGCATATGTAAATCTCAGCTTTGGCACTGGATCACGACTACAGGCTGGGAACACTTAATGCACTAACATCCACATAAAATAGGAAAGCATCCACCACCAAGACGATCTACAGAGTCTTCTCAAGGCAGTTGGCCCACAGATGCTCAGCCTGCCCTGACACTGTTTACTTGATGTTCAAGTTGGGATCCAAATTCTAACAGGCCATCCAATGACACATTAACATTTCATAACGACTCTGTGTGTGTGTGTGTGTGTGTGTGTATCTGCACTCATGAATTTTTGGAGAAGAGGAGGAATTGAAGTCATAGCTGACAAAATCTGAAACCTCAGGCTGTGTCCCAGCTGCTCCAACTGGCACTCAGCCCCTCAGCAAGGAATTCGAGAACATCGCATTTTCAAGGAGTCCATTTTCAGCGTGCACTCCGGCATCTTAGCATGCTCTCTTGGAAAGCAAAGTCAATCCTAGGTCACCATTTCAATGTAGCTTCCTTTGTACTAAATCCTACTTTCAAGAAAATTCTTGCCATGGTTCACTGGTGTTTAACCTATCATATAATATCCAGGTTTACTGTGTTAGAAGAAGCAGAACAGTATTAAGCTTTTTCCCACAAGCCTGTGATTGCATTTGACCTAGTAACCTGTATTAGATTAACATTTATTCTACAACTGCACAGCAAGCCCTGCACCTTGGTGAGCTACAGTTTATAGAGGACACTAACCATTTTTACAAGTGGAGCAGGAAAAGGGAATTGAATCTGAGGGAGTAATTCCAGGCAAGTATGTTGCTGCAGCAGTTAAATTGTTTATACGAGGAGTAGGGGAATTACTTCTGACTGACCTCTCTTTTTATCTGCTTAAAAGACAAAGTGCAGGTCTCCATCACTGGGGCAAACTCTGGGGAATGCGGCTTTAAAATGTATAGGAGTCATAGGGCCCCACCAATCCACCAATGAGGAGCAGCTTCAAAGGCAAAGCTGAGCAGGAATGTAAACAAAATAGAGTCTCCGGGATTAGGACATTTTAACAGTAGCCAGGGTTCAAATGTTCTCCCATCCCCCTGCTCGCAGGCCCTCCAGGTCAGGTGGGACCCAAGTGAAACACAAGTTCAGGATGGTAACAGGCTTTCCCATCACGGATATTTTGATGGAATGGCCTCTTGGTTTGCCTTGGCCCCAGCTCAGTGTGTGGCAGATTCATTAAGGAACAAGTCAGGCTTTGAGGGAAGCTGAAAATGGCAACAAGGGATTGGTGCAGGCATCTGTTTGGGACCAAAAAAAAAACTAAATCCATGAGGAAACAATTATCGGGAAATCAGAATCAGAACTGTCTAAGCATCCACCCAAAATAACAATGAGAGGAGGTCACCCCACAGTATACAATATCATGAAATGCAATCCAATTTACTATTTCAGTGAACGCTGGATTCACCCACACATCTGGGGTGTTGGGGGATGTTCCGCCTAACGGAGGCTGAGGAAAGCTGTTTCAATGTGTTGGACTCCTCCAAGAAGGTCCAACGGTGCCTTGAACCGAAGCAAGCGACACAGCAATAAAGAAAAAGCAACATACTTACACTTGAAAATAACACGAAGAAAGTGCTAACACATCCCTCAGCCCGTGTCCCTCCCATGGAAACAGATGCGCCAGGAAATATTTCACAAATCCAGCATTTCTTTATCTACTTGGTAACTTCATCTCAATTTGCAATGGAACGATCCAGAAGTTTCTGAGTATTCATGCATGCTTATTAAAAGTGCCTAAAAAGAGTGTACTAAACATTACCCAGCCTCCTCCCCAGATATTGAGTCAGAGTCAGCCAGAATGAGGCACCATCTTCTGTATCTTGAACCACTCTCACAAAGGACTCATGCATGCTCTCAACTGAGGACCAATGCTCTAGAACCCAGGGAATGTGGAAAATCTACCAAATGGGGGTCTGCTGAAGAGGTGTCAATCAGAGCTCAGTCACAGCTATTTAGCCCCAGCAGTACAGTCAAAGCTGACTCTGTTCTATTTAGGAATCAGTTCAATTAAAAGTTGATGAAACACTGGTGTAGAAATACCACAGTCAATAGGTGCAATTCTGCAGCTGTCAGTGTCGTGTGGGAACTCGGCGCCGGAGCTGCCCGCCCTCTAAGATTTCCCTTCCCATCACCTGGGAAGGCAGGTGGGTCTTCACATATCAAACTGTCACTGCTGGGCCCCACCACCAGCACCGCGATTTGGGACTTGGCAGGCCTTTTTAAGCTGCTTCATTCAGAACAACAGGAAGGTGTTTCTTAAATTTTCCACAAGAAGCCTGGATGGCTTCTCTAATCAGATGCCCCAGAAGGGGTTGCTTTTTTGTTTTGTTTTCTTTGTGAGGGGCTAGAAAAGAATACGGACAGGAAAAAGAGGGGCCGCTCGAGGCAGGTGAGCAGGGAGAAATAAGCAAGATACACCTGGGAATTTTAAAAAGCAGCAAAGAATAAGCTCTGAGTCTGGGGTAAGAATGGCATCTGCCCTTGAGACACCACCTACAAACAGGCCTGAACACAGAGCAAGGAACAGCTCAGCTGGAGCAATGCCTGCCAATACGATGAGCACTGGGGTGAGAAATCCGCGTGTGCAAATGCCCTACTTTTAAGCCCGCCTACTCCAGTGGGTGAACAGGGAAGATTCCAGACAGCCAAAGGAGGTGACTAAATGTACAGGATGGATGTGACTCCCACTATGTCCCTCACCAGCTAGTACCAGAGCCTTGGCCTGATTCTCCCACCTGGAGTGTTCAGAGCAAGAGAATGACACCAAAGAAAGTGTTTCAGGGACAGATAATCCTGCCATCAGTGGGCTAAGGGGGCTTTCACCTAAATTCACCTTAATCCCAGGCATTTTAATTCTATAGGTTACCTCACTCCTACTAGTTTACCCTTTGGGGGAAAAATAGGAGAAGGATTGAAAAACCTGAACATTGCTCGTAGAAACATAAACAGCTCTGGGCAGACGTCTGCAAGATTGTGTCATTTCAAAGTCACCATGCAGAGTGCCTCCTAACTACACATATGTGCCACAAATAGGCAAAGGTGTGTAAATGTTCACCCTCTTCTGTATTTACACATGCAAACGCCTACCCAGATATACCCATATTTACACAATTACAAAGTAGGTAAGTGATCATGGTAGCGGGGCAATGAAGTGCAGAGAGTCTCAGAATTCAAACCAGAAAAGACTTATCCAATTCAGAAAAAAAAATGATCCAATTCAATCCCCTCATTTTACAGACAGGGAAACTAAGCCTAGGAGAAGTAGAAAGTAACTTGCCCAAGGTCACACATCACCTCCTAGGAACTGAGTCCAAACTGGAACCCCCTCTCCTCTCTCCCTGTCTGGTATTCTTCCTGCAATACCACACTGACTCCACAAGAAAAAAGAGTGGAAAACCTGACTTCAGACGTCACCCTGTCAGTATCAGGACGGGTCATAAAGCATCCAGAGCAGCCTCTTTAGATGGTGTGCAGAATGTCAAGTTGTCGGCTGTGTGTAACGCATCCATTTTGCTGGAGTCTCTAGTGTTAATTACCTCTTCGAGATACAATATGGCTTCATGCAGCTTTGGAATCTGTATCCTTCATTAACTGTTTCCCCATTAACCTTGACTAGAATCACATTCCTCCTCTAACCGGTAAGATGTGTTTTATTTGTAAGCATCCCCATTTTCTCTTAGAAATCATTCTCATATCCTTATTTCATTGTAAATGGTCCTGCTTGCAATAAAGTGGCACTGAACGTATTTACTATTTGCTGCTTAATTTTGTCCCCTTGGAAGGAGACCGATGTCCGCTCCAACAATAGTTAATATACCTTTGAGCACACACTGTGACCTTTCTCTTGCTCATGCCTGACTTCATTCTCAGATCTCATTAAACAGAAGAAATTATCTTTGGAAAGAGCAAAACCAGAAATTGTGCAGGTTTTGTGCTCAGCTATAGAGAAGAATTTGATTTAAATAGCCCCATGATGGCACGCATGTAGAAAATAGAAGAGGATGAAATTTCCAGCTAAAATGGCCTGTTTTGTCTACCTACTGGGCAGTAAGTATTACATGCACTGTAGTGTGGAGAGGATTTGAGTGATTTTGTGAACCTGACTGTCCTACTTTGTATATTACAGTATGCGAAGCCTTTCATTGATACACAAGCTTGTTATGAAGCTTGCCTGACCACATCCCAAACCAGGTTTGCATCAGTCAGGGTCTTACCAAGAAACTGATGAAACAAAGGAATGAGCCTTTAGGATTTATCAGCCCTCTAAAAGAGCCCTGAGAAAGACAGGCAGAGGAAAGGAGAATTTTTTTGAGGAGTAAAAGAAAGCTAAAGTTTGGAGAAAATCAAGGATGGAGTCGAGTCAGTACTTAAGAAAACAGATCTGGGTAAGAGCAGAGGCTCTGAGTTACTTTATTCCCCAATTCCAGCAATGGGGAAGTGAAGTGAAGTGAAAGTTGCTCAGTCATGTCCGACTCTTTGTGTACTGTACGTGTACTGTAGCCTGCCAGGCTCCTCTGTCCATGGGATTCTCCAGGCCAGAATTCTGGAGCAGGTAGCTGTTCCCTTCTCCAGGGGATCTTCCCAACCCAGGGATCAGAACCCAAGTCTCCCGCATTGCAGGCAGACTCCTTACCTTCTAAGCCATCAGGGAAGCGCCACCAGCAGTGGGGAAAGGGAACCAAAAAACAAATAGTGAAAACCAAAGATGGTGATGGGTTGGGAGAGGAGAGTAAACCAAAGAGAAGTTAACAGAGACAATCTTGCCGCTGGACTGTGACCCTGTGCTAAGGGGAGAGGACAGGACCAGAGATTTGGTCCAGAGTAAGTCAAATACCCAAGCTCTTCCAAGCTCTATCTACTTTCCAGTTTTAGGCTCTGACTCACTCAGCTCTCCCACCACAGATTTTGCTACCACTCTTAGTGGCTTTGATTTAGGTGATTCTTCTAAGACTGGCCTCTCAGTTCCTTGACTTTTGGTTGCTAATGACAATTTTCCTCTTTCCACCCCAGCCAACCACTCCTGTGCTTATACCTTGGACTAATGATCCTCAACGCTGGCCACACATCTGAATTATTTGAGACAATTTTTCAAAGTTATAATTCCCATGTCCCACAATTGTATTCAGATTCTCTGGAGGGGAAGCCAGTCATCAGTATTTTTCACAAGCTCCCCTGGAAATTTTGGTATACAGACAGGGCTGAGAACCAATGACACAGATGCCGTTATTATCAATAACTGCATCAATCACAACTTTTCTATTTTAAGCACCTCTCTGTCAGGCTAGTCCCCAATTTCAGTTTGCTTATTCTTAAACTTCAATTCCAAAATCCTTCGGCCCCATTGGGACTTCTCAACAACAGACTCCACCACTTTTGCAGTTTATCCACCCGCTCATGCCCACATCTCTCTCTACTTAGCTTAGAGACCTGTTGCCATCATCATGTCTATCTTGCTTAGCAAATGCCCTTTCTCCTCTGTGAAGCTTGCCTGACCACACCACAAACCAGGTTTGCATTAATCAGGGATTTACCAAAACAGTGATGAAACCAAGAGGGATCACATGGAGAAGAGTTTTGTAACGAGACTATTTCTAAACACGCAGGCCGATAAAGGGAAAACAATGAGGTGGAAGGAAAGAAGCCAAAGTTGATATCAGTGGAAAGCAGATATGAGCCTTACATTTGAAAGAATAAGAAAAGTGAGTGAATTCTGGGGTCTAAAAAAGCCAGAGCTATGAGAAGGCTGCCCTGTAGAAGTTGAGGGAAACTTTCATAGAGGGACGTAATCATGCCTGCCAGGGGCAACTGGGGAGAAAGCGGAGTGATACAAGCACCTCTCTGCCCTCGTGCCTCTGAGATGATGGGAGAGTAAAGACATAATTAGTATGTTCAGCACAGTCATGGGATTCAAGGTGATCAGTAACGCTGGGGGTATAATCTCCCCCTGTACATGCCATTGGCCTAACCCCATCCAGAGGCCAAGGAATCCATAAGTGGCACTCTCCCAGAGCACTGAGCTGGGAAGATGAAGAACAGGTCCAAACAGCCAAATGGAGAGTGCCCAGCATGTATTAAATTCCCTTTCTGCTTGCATCTCCCTGCCATCCAAACATAGCTGGAAAATTAAGCAGCTATGTTGGTTGATCAGTCTCATGTAAGACTAAGATGGCAGATGTCAAGTGAGCCCACAACACTGCCCAGAAACCCTTCCATGTTATCTGTAAATTTGGGTTCTCACCACCCTGGAGGACTAGGAGTCTCCTCCCCTTATTAGTCCCATCTCACTATCTTCACCTGACATTTACTAATAAGATAGAACCAACCAGGAAAAAAAAAAACACAACATGATTCATCTTCCCACTAAATCTATCTTCCACATCTGTTTAGATCTTCTCTATCTTCCCTTCTGTTCCCAAGATGACCTGTCCCCCTTCCTGGCCAAGGCCAACCTCCCTACTTACAGAATCCATCCTCTCAACTACTCAAAAATTTTGCTTCTGAAAATTAGCTACCTTCTCTCTCTCCTATATCATAAAACAAAACAAAGTAATCCTTGAATAAAAGCTTTGCTTATACCCCCACTGACCACCTTGTAATCCATGACTGTGCTGAGCATACTAATTATGTTTTTACTCTCCTATCATCTCTGGGAGGAGAAGGCAATGGCAACCCACTCCAGAACTCTTGCCTGGAAAATCCCATGGACGGAGGAGCCTAGTAGGCTGCAGTCCATGAGGTGGGGAAGAGTCAGACATGACTGAGCGACTTCACTTTCACTTTTCACTTTCATGCATTGGAGAAGGAAATGGCAACCCACTCCAGTGTTCTTGCCTGGAGAATCCCAGGGACGGGCGAGCCTGGTGGGCTGCTGTCTATGGGATCTCACAGAGACAGACATGACTGAAGTGACTTAGCAGCAGCAGAATCTCCAGGAGCTCTTTCTCAAGATATTTGCAAGCTTCACTCCTTCCCTTCATTCAGGTCTCTACTCATAGGTAACTCATCCTCTCCAATCACCCAACAAATATAGAGTCTCTGCTTCCTCCTCTGCCCTTCTAATACTGTTAGCTGGATTAACTTTTCATCATAGCCATTATCACTATGTGAATAGTAGGTATATTTAGTTTTCATTTTTCATAGCTCTTAACTAGAATCTATTTTTAGTGTCTTTTTTTACATTGAAGTATTTTGTTAATTTACAATGTTGTGTTGGTTTCAGGTAAATAGCAAGGTGGTTCAGATACAGATATAAATAGTATTTTTCAGATTATTTTCCATTTTAGGTTATTATAAGATATTTAATACAGTTCCCTGTACTATACAGTAAGTCCTTGTTGTTTATCTATTATATATATAAATATATATATATATAAATGCATATCTGTTAATCCCAAACTTCCAGTTTATCTCTACCTATTCCCCTTTGAGAACCATGTTTGTTTTCTATGTCTGTGAGTCTATTTCTGCTTTCTAAATAAGTTTATCTATATCATTTTTATAGATCCACACGTAAGTGACATCATATGATATTTGACTTTGACTTACTTCACTTAGTATGATAATCTCTGAGTTCATCCATGTTGCTGCAAATGGCACCATTTCATTCTTTTTTATGGCTAAGTACTATTCCATTGTGTGTATATATATATATACCACATCTTCTTTAACCATTCATATGTCTTGACATTTAGGTTGCTTCCATGTCTTAGTTCTTATAAATAGTACTGCTATGAACACTAGGGAGCATGCATCTTTTCAAATTAGAGTTTTCATCTTTTCCAGATAGATGCACAGGAGTAGGTTTGCCCTGGTGGCTCAGAGGTTGAATCGTCTGCCTGCAATGCAGAGGACGTGGGTTCAATCCCTGGGTCAGGAAGATCCCCTGGAGAAGGAAATGGCAACCCACTCCAGTATTTTTGCCTGGAGAATCCCACAGACGGAGGAGACTGGTGGGCTACAGTCCACGGGGTCGCAAAGAGTCAGACACAACTGAGCAACTTCACTTTCACTTTCACTTTCAGGGTTGCTGGATCATATGATATCTCTATTTTTAGCTTTTTAAGAAACCTCTATACTGTTCTCCGGAGTGGTTGCACCAATTTACATTCCCATCAACAGTGTATGAGGGTTCATTTTTCTTCACACCTTCTCCAGAATTTATTATTTTTAGACTTTTTGATGATGGCTAGTCTGATTGATATGAGGTGATACCTCATTGTAGCTCTTATTTGTTTTACTCTAGTAATTAGGATGTTGAGCATCTTTTCATGTGCCTGTCGACCATCTGTATGTCTTCTTTGGAGAAATATCTATTTAGGTCTTTGCCCATTTTCTGATTGGGCTCCTTTTTATTTCAATATTGAGTTGTAAGAGCTATTTGTATATTTTAGAAATTAATCCCTTGTCGATCTATAAATAAGTTCCACAAAGATCTTTTAGGTCCTGGTTACTACTATATATCTAGTACCTGAGATAGTATCTGATATATGATAGACTTTGGATGGGAGCGTAGGGGGAAGAAAGAAAGGACGGAGGACTCAAGCATAGAGGTGAGTTGGTGAGACTGTTTGCTTGCCAATCCTGCAGGACCCAGGCTTCCAAGGTGAAATGGCTCAGGTCTCAATAGCTTAAAGGTGGGTCTTTATATGCTAACGATTGTGTGTGTGTGCGTACTCAGTCATGTCCAGCTCTTTGCGAAGTCACAGACTATAGTCTGCCAGGCTCCTCTGTCCATGCATCTTCCAAGCAAGTATACTGGAGTGGGTTGCCATTTCCTACTCCAGGGGATCTTCCTGACCCAGACAACGAAACCATGTCTCTTGCATCTCCTGCATTGGCAGTACTGCTGCGCCACCAGGGAAGATCCATCCTAGTGATGGGTGTAAACAAATATAGGGAAATGGGTGTGCATAGTGAAGACTGTGTGTGTGGTTAGTCACTCAGTCATGTCCAACTCTTTGCGATCCCATGAACTGTAACCTGCCAGGCTCCTCTGTCCGTGGAATGCTCCAGGCAAGGATACTGGAGTGGGTTGCCATTTCCTTCTCCAAGTGAAGATTACAAAGTCCTATGTTTGATCCTGCTTATAGAACTTCTTTTCTTCTATTTTTTATTTTATATGTATTTTTCATTGAAATATAGTTGTTTTACAATATCATGTTAGTTTCAAGTGTATAGCACAGTGACTCAGGTATATATGTGTGTGTGTGTGTGTGTGTGTGTGTGTGTGTGTGTGTAATATATATACCTATATACATATACAGTTATATATTCCTTTCAGATTCTTTTCCCTTACAGGTTATTAGAAATTATTGAGTGTATTTCCCTGTGTTGTACAGTAGGTCCTCATTGGTTATCTATTTTATATATGGTAGCTGTTTCTAACACTTCTTAACTGTGCCACTTTAGCAAGTTCACGCTACCTTTCTGTGCTTCTATTTCTTTGTCTATAAATGAAGAAGGATCCAGAAAGGAGATAGATGCTGCAATGTTTCGGTGAATTCTAAAGCATTATGTCATTGCTTCTTCTAAACCAAAGGATCCCACTGATAGTTTAAAATTTTCAACTCTGGCATTTTCCTCTTATTTTCAAACTAAATTGTTTCCTTGCAAAACTATGACCAGGGCCATCTCTTATCATACAGGGAAATCACCCACTATAGTCTTAGTATTCAACATGTTATTTAATCTCTTCTTTCTGAATTTGAGCATTTTTATTCTGATGGTCTAGCAGAACTGTAAAAATGATAATTTTTTAGCCCCAAATTTTATATAGATAAACAAATAAATATGAATACACAGAGTAAGGCATTATGGTAGGACTGCCAAGTGGGGCATGGAGTTTATGTTAAAGAATCTTTGTTTCCTTTTTTCTCACCAGCTTCCAGAACTCTAAGGAATCCTGGGGATCTCAGGGTATAGTTTGAAGTCCTCTGGTCTACGCATTATCCATTGAGGTACTTTGAACTCTAGATCAGCCTTTCTCAACCTGGTAATTTCAAGTTGCAGAGATCAGTGGAAATTGGAATTCCCCATCTCTCAGAAAAGCATACTAATATAGACAGTATCAAAGTGCCAACCAATAGACCAGGGGCTGCCAGGCCTTCCCCTCTGGACACTATGCTGCCCACACTCAACCATTTACTACCATTATGGAAATACGTTTGCAAGAGCCCTAACTAGTAGCATAGTGATTCATACATCATTAAACACCCTGTCAGAATCAGTTTCCCAAAATAATAGAACCCATTATTTTTACCTAGGTAAATGACATAGAAGAGAGACTGTATATCCAGCCTCTCTTGCAGCTATGCATGGCCAAATAACCAAATTCTGGACAAGAGAATGTGAGAGGAAGTGACATATTCAACCAGGCTGTGTTCTTAAATAATGAGCACCCTCTTTCCTACGGGTGCTTACCTGGATCATGGACTTAGGGAGCCATTTAGGATCATTTATAAACAGACATCCTAAAGATAGAAAAGAACAAAATAGAAGGAGTTAGGTCTTTAGACAACCTTGTAGAACAGAGTTCCTTGACAGCCCTGGGCCTCCTACTTCCAGATCTTTACATAAAAGAAAAATACCACTTCTAGGCATACACACTGAGGAATCCAGATCTGAAAGAGACACGTGCACCCCAATGTTCATTGCAGCACTGTTTATAATAGCCAGGACATGGAAGCAACCCAGATGCCCATCAGCAGATGAATGGATAAGGAAGCTGTGGTATATATACACCATGGAATATTACTCAGCTGTTAAAAAGAATTCATTTGAATCAGTTCTAATGAGATGGATGAAACTGGAGCCCATTATACAGAGTAAAGTAAGCCAGAAAGATAAAGAACATTACAGTATACTAACACATATATACGGAATTTAGATAGATGGTGGCGATAACCCTATATGCAAAACAGAAAAAGAGACACAGAAGTACAGAACAGACTTTTGAACTCTGGGGGAGAACGTGAGGGTGGGATGTTTTGAAAGAACAGCATGTATATTATCTATGGTGAAACGGACCACCAGCCCAGGTGGGATACATGAGTCAAGTGCTCGGGCCTGGTGCACTGGGAGGACCCTGAGGAGTCGGGTGGGGAGGGAGGTGGGAGGGGGGGATCGGGATGGGGAATACGTGTAACTATATGGCTGATTCATGTCAATGTATGACAAAACCCACTGAAATGTTGTAAAGTGATTGGCCTCCAACTAATAAAATAATATTAAAAAAAAAAAAAGAAAAATAAACTTCTTATGTAAGGCCCTTTTGTTCAGGATCTCTACATTATGTAGGTTGAATGTTTATCTTAACTAATACAATAACCAAGGTCAGACTCAGGAGAGCATCACCTCAACCCAAATAGTCCTCCAGCCAAAAAGAAATTCAGTCCTGAAATCAGTCATCCAGGTGGATAAATGTAGTCCCAAGGTCACCTTTGGGAGCTACCACCCTCTAGCATTCAAAATCTAACTCCTACTTCTCACCTTGAGGGTAGGAGTCATTGGGAAAGGCAGGTGCAGATAAATGTGAAACCACAGTTCCTCTCTGTTCTATCTCTGCATGTTCTGCAGGGCCTGTCTGTCTACTTCCAGAACCAGCAGTCACAGCCAGGCCACAAGGCTCCACACTTGGGGAGTACCGCTGAATATGCTCAGCTAGGTAAGGGAGACTCCTAACAGTAGCAGCTGAAACAAACCAGGGCCCCTGTTTCTAACTGTACATAACCACCATGCAGGCTGCAGGAGAGCTGTAGCACTCCCCCTTGCTGAGCATACCCACTCACCCCTAGCCAAAGCCCCAGGCCTCACTTCACTACCACATCCTATTAGAGGCTGCCTCCTGTTTCCGACAGGAGGTAACTACTGAAATGCAATACATTTTCATGAAATTTTAGTAAGTTTCAACATAATTATGCCCGGTAAAAAGGATATTTTTTAAAATCTTTGTAGCATTCTTTGATAACATCTTATATTCCATGTGGTTTTCCCAGGATTATCCATTTTTACATTTTGAAATCCCAACCAGATGCAATGCCCAAGAAGGTGTATAATGTGGAATGAAGCTCTCAAGCTTAGCAGGGTGAACAACCACCTTTCCCTACCCTGATTCACCCCTTCCTGAACCCTATTCACCCCATGCCTGTACCCTATCCATCTTGGAAGATTACAGGGTGTTAGAACTGCAGGGAAACTTAGAGGTCATCTGATCTGGTGGTTTTCCTTGCAGCAAAATTGCCATTGATAAAAATTAAATCTTATATAGAACCCTAAAGGTTTAAGACAAATAAAAACAGAAATTTACTAGAATATATTTACTTCATGAGTTCAAATATGCCATACATATTGTATACACATTATACATATACATATAAAGTATATCTCTGACAACCCTGAGACTAATTTGGTGAATGTAAAAATTGGAAATAGCCACAGTCATATTATTCTTAGCATTTGATCTATTATCTTATTTTGGTTTAGTTGCACTTTATCTAGAGAATACTGATTCATCTAAGTATTTGCAAATTGTAACAGATTTTGTATTGTTTTGTTTTGTTTTAAATCAACTTGCCTTACAGTTTGGGCTTCTGCTCAATCAAATTCATCCAGAAGCTTATAAGAAAAGTAGTAGGAAGTATCTGTTTCAAAGTTGAATTGATAGTAACACCTAATAAAATCTTGCATTTCTACCTATAAAGTCAGAAAGGAAGAATTCATTCTAGCTCTAATGTGATGTTTTCATGATGTGAGAGAGTTAGTGGTGGATACACAGACAAAGCTTAAGCCAACAGGAGGCCCAATGCAAATAAGCTTGAGCTGGCACTAAACCGAGCAGGTGTAAATGCACTGTGGTCAAGAATGCACTTGTGCAATTTTTTGCAGCAGTCATGTCAGAATTTAAGACAACAGTCAGATCAGTGCAGAATATCAATATCCCTCACAAAATATGTACACCCATAGGCAAGCTTTTATTCTGATGTTCATTCCAAATAAGTTAACTGAGCAGCATATTTTAATATGCTAATGTTCTTGGATAAATTAAAATGTGAGATAAAACACATCTGAATATATGCTATTTTATTACAGTGTTTTAAAATTGTTAAAATGTATTCTATAAGGGAATTTCAAATGAAAAGTTGTAGAACTACTAAAACCCTTCCATGGAGACCCGATCTGAAAACCACTCCTGAGATTCACGAAAGTATCCTAAGTCCAAACAGGTAAATTTAGTTCTCTGAGTCATTGTACTCAGTCTCCAACTCCCATTCTAGTGCTCTTTCAACCAGACCAACCTATGCCTCTCACATCTCCCATTCAAGGCCATGTTCCAGACACGAGCTCTAAATCCTGGTGGCTCAATGTTAGAAACCCATTTAGATGGGTGTGTGCCCAGAAATGTTAAGGCTTTTTTACATGCCCTAAAAATAATGAAATTATAAACCTAAAATTTAAGGCTTGGAGTTAGGCACTCTCCTCATTGATAAATTGCTGGATATGAGATGAGTAGGGTGTGATGTCAAAACTCCGGACAGATTTTTTTAATCCATGGTTTCCTATGATAAGGCCTTCCCTCATAGCTCAGTTGGTAAAGAATCTGCCTGCAATGCAGGAAACCCTGGTTTGATTCCTGAATCAGGAAGATCCGCTGGAGAAGGGAAAGGCTACCCACTCCAGTATTCTTGGGTTTCCCTGGTGGCTCAGCTGGTAAAGAATCCGCCTGCAATGTGGGAGACCTAGGTTTGATCCCTGGGTTGGGAAGATCCCCTGGAGAAGGGAAAGGCTACCCACTCCAGTATTCTGGCCTGGAGAATTCCATGCACTGTACAGTCCATAGGGTTGCAAAGAGTTGGACACGACTGAGCAACCTTCACTTTCACTTCCTGTGATAAAATCTGATTTCCAAACTAGTTGGTAAAGGTTATGATAATTTCCATAAGGCATTGTATTGGTTTCCTAGGGCTACCATAACAAAATACCACAGACTGGGTGACTTAAACCACAAGAAATTTATTTTTTCACAGTTCTGGAGGCTGGAAGTCCCAGATCAAGTTGTGGGCAGGGCTGGTTTCTGCTGAGGCCTCTCTCCTTGGCTTGCAGACAGCTGCCTTCTCCTTCTGTCCTCACCTGACCTTTCCTCTTCGCATTTCTGTGCCTTCATCTCTTCCTGTGTGTATATATATGCTAAGTTGCTTTAGCTGTGACCGACTCCATGCGACCCCATGGACTGTAGCCCACCAGGTTCCTCTGTCCATGGGATTCTCCAGGCAAGAATACTGGAGTGGTTGCCATGCCCTCCTCCAGGGCCTTTCTTTAGGAGGTTTCAAAGCCTTAGGCAGGCAGTATTGACTGTGTAATTTGCTGATTCCAAGAGTCGGACTGGACTAAGTGACTTTCACTTTTCCTTTTTGCCCTTCCATGAAGCAGGCCCCGAAAAGGCTGATCCAACCTGCCATAGCCTTGGGTCTAGGACTTATAAGGAGCAGAAGGGGACAAGATTACTAAAGTGTCACTGAGTTCAATCTATTTTGGCCACCCAGATGGGTAGAAATGTAATTTACATGTCCACATACATCTTCTCTCTAGTGCTAAGAAAATTCTAACCCTGCCTTCCTTCCCCAAAGCTAGGCATTTAATACCCCAAATATGACAGTTTATAAAGTAATCACCGTGTTTTCTTTTTTCATTCTGTTTTGTCCTTAAATTTAGGTTCTATGACTTAAAAAATATCAGTTCTGTCTTCCTCTCTTTTTAGCTGATCTTGATCTTTTTTTCCTGCCTTAACTGTTAAAAATCATATTTTCAAGGTCACTGAAAGGCTCAGTAATATACTTCAACCACATAATTCACAGAAATATCTGCCAGGCAGCTAAATTTTCAACAACTCACACTAACCCAAATTTACATTTCAGGAGCACATTAAACTACTAGACAAAATGTTCTTTCTACACTTAGTTTTTCAGATTTTTTTCTAAAGCCATGCATCAAGGTGAAACAAAAATCTAGAATAGTCCCTTCTTTCATTGGAGATCTTCTCCTCAATAGCAAACACTATTAATAATGCTTCTCACTGGGATAAATAAGAACATCTTTCCCACTATGACACAAATCATTGAAACTGGAAATATTCAAACCTCAATAACAACAAAAGATTTCCCAAATTCATACTTCCTTTTTGTATTCTTATTCCTGGTGGCAAAACAAAACCAACCAACAAAAAACACCGGGATCATTTGACTACATCTGTTTTCTTCCTGAAAGCATTCTTCCAGGGACTTGTGTGTTCCCACTGTCTTTCTTCCTAACTGCAGCCTGGTGTCAGAATGTGTTTAGTCGCTCAGTCATGTCCAACTCTTTGCAACCCTGTGGACTGTAGCCCACCAGGCTTCTCTGTCCACGGGATGCTCCAAGCGAGAATACTGGAGTGGGTTGCCATTTCCTTCCTGGGATCTTCCTGACCCAGAGGTTGAACCCGAGTCTCCCACATTCAGGCAGATTCTTTCACATCTGAGCCACCACAGCAGCCCAATGTCCGGATAAAAAATGACAAAAAAGATCCAGAGAAAGTGCAGAGTATCCACTCAACATGGTCAAAGCTCTCAGCAGCTGTTGTTTGATTGATCTTGGATGAGGTAGGGGATTCAACACCTACCTCCTTTCAGTTTTTAGTAAAACCTTTGGATAAAAATAAAAAATCAAGTCAAACAGCAGGTTGGAGACTGGTTAGAGCAGGAACGGAGCATTCCCATACTAGAGCATATTTACGCTCTAGGGAGAAAATGGAGTCAAGAGAACATAAATTCAGAAATCCATGGGCCCTGGGAATAAATCTCACCGTCACCTGCCTCTTCGCTGTCTTTGAATAAATAGTAGCTGCAACCTGCAAGGCTTCCTTTAAAGCTGCACCTAACCCAGCTTTCCTGAGATTTGGGGCTCATAGTTTACTCTGGGAGGAATCAAAGACCTTTAGCAGCTAAGGTGAAATAGATGATCACTGCCCTCCAGCTCTGTGGGATAGCTGAACACCCTGCTCTGAACTTTATTAGAGCATTCATCACATCGTTGTAATTAATGTTTACATCTCTCTCTCCCACTGGACTGTGAGCTCCCCAAGGGCGGGAGTCATTTCTCATTCATCTCTCTATTCACAGTGCTTAGTTCTATTCCGGGTGTATAGAAGACTTCCTATAAGTGTTTGCTGGGAAATGGATGGGTGGATGGAAGGATAGATGGATAGTTGAAGGAAGTGGTCCTAGAGTTTCAAAAAAAAAAAAAAAAAAAAAAAAAACCTGACACAAACACACAAGAACAAAAAACAAACAAAAACTCCATCTCCCTATATTTGCCTGTAAAAAGACATCCACGCACTATAATAAAATCTGTATTGAAGGACATTTTCTTGTGTATTTTTTTTAATACTATTCAAATAATCTCATTCTAAATCTTTCTGCTTTCTCTAAGAAGCAAAATTACTTTAATTGAGACAGCATGTCTTAAACATTAGGTTGGAACAATATTCTATAAGATGTTACAGAAAAACCCAAACGAACTTTCCAGCCAATATTTCCAAAATAAGATTTTGGGTGATCATGTGTTATTGGAAAGGCAGAAACTTTTCCTCTCCAGTGTCAGGATTACCAACAGTACCCAGAAAATGTAATCCCAGAACAGGAAGAAGGAGGCAGCAAAGGGGATGGGGGACAGGACAACCTTGGGGGTTTAATTGATTAGTCTCTGTAACAGTTAGCATGGTACCACCCCTGACCCCTTGACTCAAGGGAGTTCTCACATGGAAGGAGAGTTCCCCAGACTCTATCAACTGTGACACCTCCCACCCCATCCCAGTAGTTTATGTAACCAACTCTTTACCCCATGAGAATAAAGCTGTAGGGAAGTCCAGAACTTTTTTAAATCATATGGAAAATTATGGGAATCTTGCTTTAAACCAAGGATAATGATTTAACCTAAGTTATTTAACCTAAGAGAAGTTATTGCTCTTAGTTTACTACTAGTTTAATCCCTCAGGGACACTTATTCCCATATGCTCTTTTCTTTCTTAAGCATCTACCTCTTCCCTTTCCCTCAACTCATCTACTCATGACCTATACTTTATCCTTGTCATTGGAACCTACAGTCCCCATAGACCTTATTTAACCCCACTAATGGCCCTGAGAACTAAAAAGAGTTCTGACCTTTGGTCTAGGCACATAAATATTCATTGCTATTTATTTCCACTGCACTTTTCTAAAGGGTTTCTCACATTTCACTGTGGCCAGATATATTCCATGAATCCCAAGAAACCCAAGAGACCTGAACCCAGATGGGCCAAAATATCAATACAACTCCCCAAACCCTTCCAAAGCTTACGTTCATCACCTCCCAAACCTTGCACAGGGACCCTCAGGTACCATAATTTAGAGGGGAAATGTGGTTCCTATTAAAGAGAACTGTTGTCTCATATTTTGGAAAGTTGCTTTTCCTTCTTCTTTTTCCCAACTTCAAATTAAATCTGCACTTTTGTGGAAAAAAATAAATAAATAAAGCCCTTACCATGTGAGGAGAGGAGAAGTATAAGATGGCTTTATTAACCTGAGTGTGAGCTCACACATCATCCAAACAGCCTCGTGGCTAACAGGAAGGGGACAGAGGAGATGGGAGGCCTCATTGTGCTTTATTGGAAACACATCTGTGCAGATGGCAAGCTGGGAGCACATCTTCTGTCTCTTCCACTAGGAACATGGAAAAGGAACTCCCCATGCTCTCATTTAAATTTCACGTGTACCTTAGAAGATTGTTGGTATTTTGGTAACTAAAGTATAGGAAACAGAATTCTAAGAGACAGCCTAGACATATAAGGGACTTAATTTTATAATTGCTGTGTTATCTACTCAAATTTCCAATAAATAAAGTTTCCATTGCAGGATCAAGAATGACAGTCTCTCACCAGCTTCTATCTCGGTTCATTTTGTGTTTTCTCTCTGGAGGTCTGATTTGTAATCAAACAACCAATGATACAGGTAGATAGAAGGGGGAAATTTTGAGGTGGGGGAAGGGAATATCCTAACCTTTTCAGCAACATTTTGTTGCTGAAATAAAATTCCAAGTTTTCCAGGAAACCTTGTCAACCACCCCATGAAATTAAACTTCTGCACTAAAGCCAGTCCAAAACCATTTAGCATTCAATTGTTCTCTAAATCCTTGTCATCCAGTTGCCTTATCTCCCCAATCACAAGGAAGGCTCACTCAAGTGGAGACCATATTTACTTTTCCAGCAGAGAGTTTGTGCAACCCAGTACAAGGTCAAGGCATGTCTGTTGATTGATGGCAAAGTATGCCTCTTTTGACTTCACTTAGTAAAACAAGATTGGCCAGAAATGATCAAAGCAATGTATCTTATATTCAAGATAAAATTCTAATGCCCATATTAAATAAATAGTTTAATGAGAAAGTATATACTAGAAAACCACAAGGGAATATGACCACCAGGAAACTAGGTTTTTGAATAGATCATATATAGTCCCTTTGAGCTCTTATATTTTTGTATGTAGATCCCATATACAAGAATTTAATATCACTCAGAGTTGTGTTATTTCGATCATATTTCTCCAGATTTTATCTGGATCCCCAACTTTGAAGGAATGCATTGGAATAAATGCATTTGGGGTAATTTTGGAACAGGACCAAGAGTGCTGGAATTATATGCAAATAAATCTGAAAAATAAGCAGAGGAGCTTTAAGTCACTGGCCTTTCCTTCTGATTCAGCTTTGAATATTAGTGAGAACGTTGTAGGGGATTTAGAGCACGAGAGCCCATAGGAGGCAACATAGAGGATAAAAAGGATAGCCCAGGAGCTGGTAAATCTGCCCATTTATAGCACCTTTACCACCCCACACCACACATAGCAGAGAGGAGAACTATGAGCCAGGTGGGAAGCAGAGTCTAAGTTTTATAACACAAAGACACATTTCTTTAAGGAGATTGAGAAGAAATCAAGTTGAAATTTGCAAATCAGTGAATGCTAGTGGATATAGCAAGCCAAGGGTCTGAAACCAAGAGAGCAGAAAGATACTGTATTAGTTTGCTAGGGCTGCTGTCACAAAGCACCACAAACTGGCTTCTACGACAGAAACGCATTGTCTCACAGTTCTGAAGGCTGAAGAGCAAGCTGAGGTCTGGGACTAAGGTTGGTTCCTTCTGAGAGCTGTGAGAAAGAAACTGGTGCATGCTTCTTTCCTGGCTTCTGGTAGCTTGTTGGCTATCTTTGGAGTTCCTCAGTTTGTAAAAGCATCATTCCAATCTCTGCCTTCATCTTCACATGGCGTCTTCCTAGGCATGTGTTATTCTTGTGTCCAGATTTTCCTCCTTTTATATCAGTCAGATTGGATTATGGCTCACCCTTTAGATGACTTCATTTTAAATTTGATTACATCAGTAAAGATTCCATCCCCCAAAAATGTCACATTCAGGGATTAGGGCTGCAATGTATCTTTTTTGGGAGGGGGTGGAGAAGGTCACAATCCAACTCATGATCAATAGGAATTAAAAGCAAGAATCAGTGGTCAATAAGACATTGTTCTGGAGCCCAGTGGCTCTGGTGGAAAAAAGCAGAACCAATAATAATTGAGATTACAGTTCAGAATTTTGCAAGAGTTCCTTAAATATTCTTCCTGTCTGCAGTCTCTCCTCACTTTCATCTACCATCAATAATGCTGCCAGGTTTCTTACTGCACATAGAGATGCAGTCACCTGTATACTCAGACCCATCCATAGCTACCCACCGTTGCTGTTAAAGTATAAAACATAGCTCAATTTGATGGACCAACTCCTCATTTGGCACCTTAGAAAGTTCAGGCCAGGAGAGAACCAGAGACTTGACCAGTCTTTCATTTGCCAAACCAGGGGTCACTCAAGCCTCAACTCCTCCCCTTTGTCTGCTCTGCTCCTTGAGTCCCAATTAAAAGGAAACTCTCATTCAGATTGGTCAGACTCATCCAGTGAAATTAGGTAATCACAGAGCAGACTAAACCTTCCCTTTAGTCCAAAAGTATTTTCAAGATGGAACTAGTCAATGTGGAACAAAAGAAGCTGCAATACCCAGAAACTATCTCCGTGGCCTCAGGAAGAACTATATACCTCAAGCAGGGGGATGTTGATCAAATGCTACCTGGTTTTCTTCTTTGGCCCCCTCACTCCTCGCCCACCTTTTTCCTCTACCTTTGCCTCCAGCCACCCTATTCCTTGAACCTAAAATCAGGACATGTGGTCTAGTTAGCATGATTTCTGATGAGTTGGTTCATGCCCACCAATCTCATTTAAGTAGAGATTTTCATCACACTTAATTAGCATAATTAGTGGTTGACCTCAATGACCAGAAAACAGAAAAACAATCAAAACCTAAGTAAAAGTCTGGCTTTAAGGATGGATGCCATTTGCTTGGATGTAGAAGGAAGTCTCCTGAACCCAAACTACAGCCTTAAAATGTAGACAACACAGTCTCCTGAACCCAAAATACAGCCTTAAAGTGTAGTAATCTCTAGGACAGCTGCCAGAGCCTACCCTGCTTTAGGGTGAAATCCAGCCAAGGGTCAATAAATGTATCTGTTTTCAATTCACCTGCACCGTGAAGGCGAAGGCATCACAGAAGGCAAAGGCAACTCCGCCCGCTGGCTGCACTCCGACATGGTCCCCATTCAGAGGCCGATAATTAGACTAGCTAAATCTTTTAATCTCACAATTGGAAAGCATGACTTCACGTGGCTCTGTGAATGTTAATGACCAATAAAAACCAGCTGTAGCACCACATTTGGTGCAGTTTATTAATGTGCTATTTCAGATGAGCTGAAGTAAAAAGAGACTCCATTATCCAACTTGAGACTCCTCTCTTGTGTACCACCCCTTAGACAAGGCTTTTACTCTACAAGAAACCCAGATTCTCAATCTATCCTTTTCCCTGAAGGCTTAGTTTTTTGTTGTTGTTATTTGGTTTGGTTGGTTGGTTGTGGGGTATGTGTGTATGTTTGTGTGTGGCAGCATTTTGGCTAAAAAGCAATTAAGTAAAGATGAACAGTCCTTAGGGGCCAAGATAACTGCAACTCTTCTCATCCTCCACAATCATTGCTTCCCAGAACTCAGACATCCGCCTCTACTTTTTGCTCAAAGGCCTACATCTTTCAATCATGAAGTTCAGTGGGCTTGACCACTGTACTAGTGGGCTTGGCCCACAGCAAAAAAGAATAAGTGTCCTACATCCAAGGACTGTACACGTAAAGATCCAATAAGCAGTTGCCTCAGCAAACATTCATGAAGCACTTACCCGGTCAGACATGGGGTACATGGCAATTCAATGAAGTAGAACAATTTATTTATTCTTTCAGTCAGCAGCTATCTCGAGACCGAGCACATGCCAAGCTTAACTCCAGATGCTAGAGACATGGAGCAGGACAAGTCAGACCGCCCTTTGCCCCCATGGAGCTCACTGTGAGTTAGTGAGACAGATCACAGACAAGCACATAAATACTTGTTGTTGTGTTGTTGTTGTTTAGTTGCCTAGTCGTGTCTGACTCTCTGTAACCCCATGGACTGCAGCACTCCAGGCCTCCCTGTCCTTCACTGTCTCCTGAAGGTTGCTCAAGTTCATGTCCATTGCATCAGTATTGCCATCCAGCCATCTCATCCTCTGATGCCCTCTTTTCCTTCTTCCCTCAATATTTCTCAACATTACAGTCTTTTCCAATGAGTTGGCTCTTAATATCAAGTGACCAAAGTACTGGAGCTTCAGTTTCAGCATCAGTCCTTCCAATGAGTATTCAGGGTTGATTTCCCTTAAGATCAACTGATTTGATCTTGCTGTCCAAGGGACTTTCAGGAGTCTTCTCCAGCACCACAGTTCGAAGGCATCAATTATTTGGCTCTCTGCCTTCTTTACCGTCACACTTTCACAACCGTAAGTGACCACTGGGAAGACCATAGCCTTGACTATACAGACCTTTGTCGACAGAGTAAAGTCTCTGCTTTTCAGCACACTGTCTAGGTTTGTCATAGCTTTCCTGCCAAGAAGCAACCTCCTTTGATTTGATGGCTGCAGTTATCATCCACAGTGATTTTAGAGCCCAAGAAGAGGAAATCTGTCACTACTTTCACCTTTTCCCTTTCTATTTGCCTTGAAGTAATGGGGCCAGATGCCATGATCTCAGTTTTTTAGTATTTAGTTTTAAGCCAGCTCTTTCACTCTACTCCTTCACCCTCATCAAGAGGCTCTTTAGTGCCTCTTGCTTTCTGCCAGTAGAGTGGTAATATCCACATATCTGAAGTTGTTGATGTTTCTCCCACCTATCTTAATTCCAACTTGTAACTCATCCAGCCTGGCATTTCTCAAGATGTGCTCAGCATATAGGTTAAACAAACAGGGTGACAGCAGATAGCCCTGTCATACTCCTTTTTCAATCTTAAACCAATCAGTTGTTCCATACAGGGCTCTAATTGTTTCTTCTTGACCTGCATACAGGTTTCTCAGGAGACAAGTATGATGGTCTGGTATTCCCTTCTCTTTAAGAGTTTTCCACAGTTTGCTATGATCCACACAGTCATAGGATTTAGCATAATTGGTGAAACAGAGATAGATGTTTTTCTGGAATCCCCTTGCTTTCCCTATGATCCAGCAAATGTTGGCAATTTGATCTCTGGTTCCCCTGCATTTTCTAAACCCAGTTTGGACATCTGGAAGATCTTGGTTCTCATAATGCTAAAGTCTAGCATGCAAGATTTTAAGCATGATCTTAAATACTACATAAATATTTTATAGAATGCTATTAAATAGCTGTTGTTCAGTCATTAAGTCATGTCCAAGTCTTTTCGGCTCCATGAACTGCAGCGTTCCAGGCTTCCTGGTCCTTCACTATCTCCCGGAGTTTGCTCAGACTCATGCCCATTGAGTCAATTATATCATCCAATCATCTCATCTTCTGTTGTCCCCTTTCTCCTCCTGCCCTCAATCTTTTCCAGTATCAAGGTCTTTTCTAGTGAGTCAGCTCTTTGTATCAAGTGGCCAAAGTATTGGAACTTCAGCTTCAACATCAGTTCTTCCAATGAATATTCAGGGTTGATTTCCTTTAGGATTGACTGATTTGATCTCTTTGCAGTCCAAGGGGCTCTCAAGAGTCTTCTCCAGCACCACAGTTTGAAAACATCAGTTCTTTGGCATTCGGTCTTCTTTATGGTCCAACTCTTACATCGGTACATGACTACTAGAAAAACCATAGCTTTGATTATATGGACCTTTGCCAGCAAAGTAATGTCTCTGCTGCCATGAAAATCAGTAAAGCCAGATAAAAAGGTAGGCAGCAATTGGATTGCTTTAGTAGATGAGAAAGTTGAGAAATAGATTGGATAAAATTATAGAGTCAGCTATGTTCTTGCACACAGAAAAAGTACAAGAGGCAAGGTGGTGAGGGTTGTCAATAAAGACAGTAGGGCCATATTGATTAGACCCTTGTAGGCCACTGAAGAGTTTGGAAGAGGAAAGTTTTATGATCTGATTTTTATTATAGAAGAACCTTCTGGCTGCTGGGTAGGAAAAGAACCACTGGAATTCAAGTTGGAGTGGGGGAAGAAACAGGAACAGAAGCAGGCAGACCAATTAAGAAGCTATCAGGGTCATCTCTAGAAAGAGATAGGATGTTAGCTTAGCTGAGGTTGGAAGTGAAGGAGGGATCATAAGGGATTGGATTCAGGATACCTTCCTATCAACAGGATCTACTGATGGATGTGAAATAGGAATTTAAAAGAGACAGGATGATTTAAGGTTTAGCAATGATAGGGGCCTTTTAGTTCATAAGACTTTCACATATATTACCTGGTTTAAGATTCACGAGGCCTTTGCTTCTCAAAATGTGACGAGAAGATAGGTATCGTCAGTATCACCTGGGAGCCTATTAGAAATCTCAGGCTCACTTCAGATCCAAAGTAATCCACATACACATTAAAGTTTGAAAAGCACTGATCTGAGTGGCAGAAATGATGATGATGATGGAGGTGTTGATGCGGAGCAGGTTGATAAAACAGGCTCCTGGAAGTTAAACGATTTGCTAACGATGGTCAGGATTCTAGGATTCTGACTGCAAATCCTGTGTTCTTCCCATTACGCTATGTTTTTGAGACATAATAGGTTTACAGCCTATTGGGGAATATAAACCCCACTAGGTAACAGTTATTGTGTGAAACAGGTTCATTGGGGGTCACGATTTAGGGATCACAGGACAGGCTTCAGGGAGGAGACCAAATCATCCTGGATGTAAGGGTGAGTAGAATTTAGATAAGGACAAGAGCAGAGGTTGTGTGTGAGTGTGTGTGTGTGAGTAGGGAGGCGGAAGTCATGGTGAAGAGGAGAGCCACATGAACAAAGCCCAGAGCTCCCCTTGACACTGATAAATCACCCTCCCCATCACATTCTGCCTACCAGACATATTGATCCTGAACTAATCAAGTAGAAAGAGTCATTGGGGAAAAAATAACAGGCTTAAAAAAATAAATCCCCCTCACACAATTACTGCTCCAGAAAGAGTGACCTCTGCCCAGTTGATGGCAAATTTGCCAAAGGGCATGGTGGCGGGAGGGAGGGGCGAGAATATGGGAAAGCAAGCTACCACCAGATAGCAGCGGGTGCCTGCTGCTGTTTGGTTTTAACCTGTATCCTCTGAGCATCTCCAGTGTAACATCTGGGCTCAGCGCAGACCTGATTTAATAATGTGTTGGGAGTTGGCATTTGCTGCAGTCCCGCAGCAGCAGTAAATAGTGGCAGAGAAGATGCATACCAGACCTACGCTGCCCCCTTTTTCTACTAGAAAGGCACATTAATATTTAATAGAAGAAAAATAATTCATGCAGATTTGAAAGCAAAATCCATGAAAAGGCACATTGAAAAAGCTGGGGGGAAATGGGTCTGTTTCAGGAAAGCTGGATTCTTCCCCTAAATGAACAAAAGCTGGTGATTTACACCCACAGAGGCAACCTAGGCAAATTTCTCCCACCTGCTTCCTCCTATATTTTGGTTCTATGGCTATAAACATCCCTTAACTTCCCACCCAGGCCTTGTGTTTCTGCCTTCTTAGTCTAGTCCTGAAAATTCACCAGCAAAGGCAGGACCTGATGATCAGAATATCAGATGGGGAGTTGGGGAGGAGCTGAGCCTTCCAGTATCATAATCATTTCTTAGGACAATTCTGGGGCCTCGACTTATGGTCCCTATTTCTGTTAACTACAGAACAGGTATAAGAAAGCAGTTTGCTTGGGGTCCCTTAAGAAAGGACTATATGCAATGGTATTGATCTAGGTGGGAAACAACATTCTCCATCCAAGGCAGTTGGGAGAGAAAGAGAGAAGACAGTCTCAGACCATTCTCATCCTCCTTTGGGCAGATTTCTTCATGAGGATTCCAGGTAACTTTTTGCTGGGCCTTCAACCTGGCCTTGACATTGTGCAGTCCACAGAAAGAAGATCTATACTTAGGCCTTTCCCATCTTCCTGCTGTCATCAAAACTTACCAGTCCTATGTCCTCTCACTGCAGAAGGCTGCTCTTGGCATCCCAGACTGACAGCTGCCAACTGATCCATCCTGAATGTCCATCAGCTCGATGGTGTCACATCCAAGGAAGTACATTGGTACTTTACCAAGAGTTCTTTAGAGGTCAGGCCTTACTTCTAAAGATTGACCCTATGTATATCTGGACAAACTATAATTCAAAAAGATCCATGCACCCCTATGTTTATAACAACACTATTTAAAATAGCTAGGCATGGGAGCAACTTAAATGTCCATTGATAGATGAATGGATAAAGATGTGGTACATATATACAATGGAATATTAGCCATAAAAAGGAATGAAATAAGACCATTCGTAGCAACATGGATGAAACTAACAATGGACTTTATTTCATATTAAGTGAAGTAAGCCAGAAAGAAAAAAAAATAAAATAAAACGGACTCCCAGACATAGAGAACAGACATGTGTTTGCCAAGGGGAAGGGAGTTTGGGAGAAGGAAGGATTGGGAGTCTGAAACTAGTAGATGTAAACTATTGTATATAGAGAATGGATAAACAACAAGGTCCCACTTTATAGCACAGGGAACTATATTCAATATCTGTGCTAAACCATAGTGGAAAAGCATATCAAAAAGAATGACCTATAAATATATATGAGCTTACCCAATGGCTCAGAACTGCCTACAATGCAGGAGACACAGGAGACACATATTTGATCCCTGGGTCAGGAAGATCCTCTGGAGGATGGCATGGCAACCCAGTCTAGTATTCTTGCCTGGAGAATCCCATGGACTGAGGAACCTGCTGGGCTACAGTTCAAAGGGTCGCAAAGACACAACTGAAGTGACTTAGCATGCTCATATATAATATATTTGAATCACTTTGCTACACAGAAGAAATTAACACAATTGCAAACTAACTATACTTCAATTTAATATTTTTTAAAAAAAAGACTGGCCCTAAAAGGGTGACTTGCAGGCGTAGGAGCGTGTTGGCAGGGGCACATGTCAGAGCTTTTGTGTCCCTCAAATTACACGATATAGAGGGGCTTGGCCCTGCTTCCTTGAAGCATATGCTAGAATACAATTCAGTGAATTTCAATCAAAGATAGCCACCCACACCCCCAACTCAATCACCTCTTATGTCACATTAGCCGGCAGGGTGGGCTCTTGTTCCTCTGCCACACCGGGGTCATTTCTGTCTCTCTGCATCCTACAAATTGCCTTCCAAAGGAACCTCCACTTCTATATCTCAGTCCTTAACTCCCCTCAGCTCATGGCGTGAGCCAACTTGCTTTGATGATGAGAGGACAAAGGAGTTGTGGAAGCCGACAGGTGGGCCCAGCCTGCCTCCTTGAGACAGAGAGCAAACCCCGCAGCAGAGGGCAAAACGGTCCCACGAGCACAGGAGGTGGTTGTGGTTATCCCTTCCCCAAGCCCGTAGGGGTAACTTCAGCAGGTTTCCATTTGGCCCAATTTTGCCTCATTTCCTCTGAAATCACTACTGCCATGATTTAATGTTCAGTCTGAGAACAACACATCCTATCCTCTCTCCTTTTCGTACCACGAGCTGACCTCCCCTGAGGATACCACAGAGACCGGCATGGCGGGCCAGCACCGTTTAATAAACGCAAAGCAACATGATTTCACAGGGCAAACGTGTGACGACATTTTTTCCACGTTAAAATAAGTTTTGTGACAAAGGGACCTTGGACTTTTTTTTTTTTTTTCTCCTATGAATAGGTCCATTATAAGCTGCACCTGACCAAGAATCATTTTAGAATTGTTCTTTCTCAAGCTTTCTACTTAGCAAATATTTCCTGATGCTAAATCACCCTAAGCTACATTTTATGTCACTGTGAATTTGCTCAAAATAACTTCTATCCACTTCCTTGGAGTCTACTTGGCAATATCTCTCAGTGAAGATTTGACTGTTGAAGAGATTGTTGCTGTTGTTTTAAACCTAGGAAGTTGTTAAGCAGAATGATTTGGGTAGGTGGGGGTAGGATTTAGAGGGGGGGAAAAGTCAGAATCCCTAGGAGTTTTTCCACTAAAGCAAAGCTTATTTAGAATTTGCTTATTTTCTTAAAACCAACAGGAAAGAAAGAATAGTGCTCACAGAGTGGGCTGTTCTCCAGCTAGAGGCCCAGTGGAACAATTTGCAGAGAGACTAGGTCAGCTCAGCCTGCCTCTGCCTCCAAGAAAAATACTCAGGAGAAAGCTCCAGCTTCTCTGGGGGGCCATATCAGCAGGTAACCACGGATGGAAACGGAGTATTAATTATCCCTTCCTGTGTTTTATATTTTCCGATTTAACAGCCATCGGAAAGCCAGACATTGATAAAAATGACAGGAAATATTCTTAGTCAATTAAATCGCCACAATGTCAGGCCTAACATCTGTTCTCTGAACCCTGCAGAAATGTGTGGCATTAATATTTAATAAAAAAAAATAGCCCTGATTTGGACTCAACAGCCATTTCACACTGTTCTCCCAGGACATTCACTTCAGGTCTTATAACCCCACAGAATTTAAATACATATGGCTCTCCCCGGTGGCCCTTCTCCTTGGTGCTCAGAGGGGTGCTCAGAGGAAGCTTGGCTTTTCCTCTTACTGGACCACACACCTTCCAATCCTGCTGCGTTCCCCAGTGGTTTCTGCTCAGTGAAGGCAGCTGTCACAGGATTGACCTTGGACCACACTCACCTATAAACGGAGAGACATCACGTGAGACGACAGCAAAGCTCTGTACTCCAGAGTTCAGCCCCACCAGCTGCCCCTCGTCCCTGCGGGCCCCAGGGCTTGGTTGTCTTCCTCTGCGAAAGGCTGAGTTCACCAGGGTATCGCCCCAGCTGCCGTTTTCTTCTCTATCTCAGCCAACAAGGAGTGGCCCCAAATGGCCCCAACATCCCTGGACACCTGTCACCGCGTGCCTTCACTGCTGTTGGGAATCTCCACCACCATTTCCCTTCAGTATCCACAGTACCTTACGTGGGACCCTAAGAAAAACCCATTGGTTAGAATTTTACCCCTCTCTTTCAACAGAACCATCACCTTGTCCCTGTTTCTTTCTCACCTGGAATTTATGTACAATGGGTGACCAGAGTGCAGCCCCAGGATTTTCAGATGAAAAACCCCACTTGCCAGAATGAGGGCAACTACCCTCCCTTTTTTCCAGCAGGCTTATGGGAAAGTCACTTCAAGAACTTTCTTTCGTTTTCTCCATTTCCAGCCAATCCTATTCCCCAGGAGCTCCACCATACACTCAAATCAAGTTTAGGAGAGTGGGATGGAAATTGCCAAGGCCATCTGTTTGGAACAAAAGCAAAGCTCCTTTTACACAAAGCTTGCCTGGGCAGAGAGAAGGAAGGGAAAGTCCACACCTGGCTGGAGGCTGGCGCAGCTGAGGCGATGGAAACGATGTTACCTTAGCTTTGAGAGGAGGTGGCATCATGGCTTCAGTGTCACTCCTCTTCCCTCCCGAGTTCTGAGCAAGTGAGTCAGCCTACTCAAGGGTCATGAGGGAAAGGGATGCCAAGGCATTTGTTTTGTTAATGTCCAAACAAATGCTCAATCAACCACGAAGACTGGGTTCTAGGTTCAAGCCGGTGGGGAGGGCGCAGGCTGGACTTCGGGGCGAAGTGGAGGCTTCCTTCTCCAAGTTCGTTTCTAGTCCTTGGGACCTGTAGAGAACCTATCCTAACACATGGCCCAGTAGTCGGGAGAGAGGCCAGGGCACGAACCGAGAGAGAGAGGGACCCGTTCGGTCTGATGACCACGTGCAGACAGGAAGTACATGTGCGCGTCTGTTCTGGACAGGCAGAGGCTCCAGGCCGCACTGAGCAACGTCCTTTCACACAGCTCGTGGGTGGCAGCCTCTCGGACACCCGATTACCTACCTCAGCCCTCGGGAGTGGGGGAAACCCAGAGTGTTCACTCCTAAGCTCCCTACTTTAGGGAACAGGAAAGAAATCTCTTTATGAGAAATGTGAGGAGGCGAGGGCTTGGTTAGAAGAGAGAAGCTATCTAGGTATTGGTAAGAACAGTCTCAAGGAGAAGGAACCAATCTCAGTACTCTCTAAGAAAGTTCTGGAGCCATAATCCACCGTATCTGAAAAAGAAAGGAAAAGGGGCCCTGAGAGAAGCCACACCCTAGAATGGATACCACCACCACCCCCACCCTTCACCCCCACCACTTCCTTCCGCAATCCCACTGCTAGTGAAGAAGCATCTAGCAAAGGAGAGGATGGCAGGAATTCTTTGTCTTCATTCCCAGAGTGGTAATCCCACTTTGGAAGTACAATGAAAGCCTGATTCCAGCCACAATTCAGGAAGATTCTAATGATGGAGTCAGCACCCCAGAAAATATAGTTTTTCCTTTCACACAAAAATCAAATAATAAGCTCTGGGATTAAAAGATGTATTCTGCGCTTCTGTGGTGCATGTGATTACAAGTGACTTTATTATACTGTACAGATAAAGGAAAATGAGCCAAACAAATGTCAAGTGCAGAAAAGTGTTTGCTTCAAGTTACTTGAATTTCAACAAATAACTTTCTCAGAGTCATCATTTATAAGTGGCATCTTTCTGCAGAGATAGCATGGGATCATGTTAAAAATAAAGTTATCAGTGGAAAATAAGATCATTTGAAAGTTCTAAATCCTTGACAGCCCACTCCCTGGGATACTCCATCTGATGTTGACATCTCATCCATTCTTTTGTCTTAACCCATAAAACGGGGAGTATTTAGATTTAATAGGATTTTCCTCTCTCCCTGCTATTTCAACACAGCAATAGAAAATCCATCCCAAAATCTCCCAGAGAGTCAAGCACATACATAGCTGCCAACACAAGGGCTTGGCATCTTATGTGGGTCTGGCCTCATCCTGGAGCAGATGAGTGTCTAAAGTTAGCATCAAAATCAGCTTTGTCAAGTTCTGTTTTCTCGTTGTCATCAAGTATTTAATGCTTTATCTCAGTTTCAGGTTGCTTTCTCTTTTGCATAAGGACCTAAAGCTTTAGCCTGGAGTTCCCCAGCCTCAGCCTCTCCAAACAGAAAGTTAAGGATCCCTAGACACTCATAATAGCTAACATTATTGAGTGCTCACTGTGTCTGAGTCATTTTACCTCATTCATTTAATACTCTGCCAGATGAAGGCACTGGTATTTTCCCCATTTTGCAGATGAGGAAAGACAAGTAGGGGAAAAGATGCCTGCCTCATATCACACAGCAAGCAATAATAGAGGCAGGAACAGGACTCATAAGTCCTCCTCCATCACAAGACCTGATATCTAGCCTAAAGCAGTGCATGGTTCTGTGTTCATTGCCACCTGCAGAGGGGTCGCACTGCTGTGCCCCAGGTAATCCTCAGCTTGGTCTACAGAGGTTTTCAACAATCAGGTTTGATTTTCTCAGACACTACACCCAGGTGCTCAGCAGGACCTGGAAGAAACTAGAAAAGGACTCAAAATGTGTCCCTTTTCCAAAAGGGGAAAAAAATCAAAGGGAAAAATGTTAGCAAAGACCCAGTTCTTTTTTTTTTCACTCCTTGAAGAGAAACCACACACACACACACAAATGGCTGTCCATTAAAAGTTCCACCTCACAGGTGAGGATGGGATTGAACAGGAAGAAAGAAGTTTCTCCTGCAGTCATGTCAATGCAATATGCATTTCCCAGAAATCCTTGCTAGTGGCAAGAGAGAAAGAGCTGGTCTCCCTGGGCTCCAGAGCAAATGTGGTAAGTCCTCACATTTACATAGCATTTTGCCTCTCTAAAGCTGCTTCACGTGTCATCTCTACAGCCTTCCTGTTAAATGTATAGCAGGAACTTTCAACCCATTTTACAGATGAAAGAACGCAAAGTCAAGATTTTGATGTGCTCAAGGTTCCCTCTCAGGGAAGATTAAGACAGGATGTAAGAAGTCTCTGAAGAAAAGCTAAAAGAATTTTCTCTTTCCTAACTTTTCCCATGCCTCCTTTCCTGGTAGCAGGGACTTTAGGCAAACGTCACAAGAGACTTTACTGATGATAAAAAGTTTCTCTCTGACATCTTCCACTTCTTTATAACTTTATTAGTGTTCCTCTCCTCTAGGGCCTCTGCCCTCAAGGTGACCTCAGCCCCCCACACAGGAATCTGCCCAGGTCAGTTGAACTCCCATACTATTCCACAATCTGAAGTTCTGTCTTCCTTCCCATCAGTCAAAATTATCAGTTCTTCGTAGACAAGTAAGCCAAGCTAGGTGTTCAGAGGAAAGGAACCTAAAAGAATTAGTTCACCGTAAAGCATAGATGTTTGTTAGCCTCCAACATTTTCAAAAGTTGTGGCATTATTTTTAGAAGATAGAATTGGTTGGCCTTCATGAATCTCCACTGCTCAATTAACTGAGATCCTCTTCAATAAAATGAAGAGACTCAGGACACTCCTGGGTAAATGACTACATTATATGAGCTAACCTTCCTGAGAGTCTAAACTAGGAACTGATCATAGGATATGTTGAGCCTCTCACGATTTCTTCCTTTTCCTCCCCATTTCTGGACTTAGATATGTTAAAAGCTCGAAATTACAACTCCCATGAGGGTAGCACCATGACATTGGTGGAGGCTAGGAAAAGGAAGAGTTAAAAATGTCAGGTTCAGAGTTTATAAACTAGACACTATGCTTTAGACCTCCTTGGGACAGAGGAAAACTAATTTCAAAACAGGAAAATGTCAAGTGTAGATTACCACAGTGATAGCTAAATGCCACCCCCCAAAAAAGAGTCTAGCAAAGACTAATGCAGCTGGCCAGGAGATTAAACAAAACAAAAACTGGATCATTTTTTAGGTTAATAATCTGCAGATGGATATCTTTTTTTTTTTTTTTTCTCAGAAACCACCTTGGCATGTTAGAATAGGAAAACAAAATGATGGAAAACAGACAGGAAAACAGACCAACCCAGCCAGATAGACTCAGGACAAAAGTAACGCAACTAGCAGAGTAGCAATTATGGTTTCCATTTAGTGAATGACACCATGTGCCATATGCTGAACATGTACAGCTCACTGAGTCATCCCAATATTCCACAATAGGCATTATGTCCAATTTACAACAAATACACAGGGCCTCAGGCAGGGTAAATCATTTGTCCAAGGTTCTATGACAACCTCAAGATTCGAATCCTGATGACCTCAAGATTAGAATCCAGGTCTGTCTGATTCCAAAAGCCCGAATTCAACTATTATACTAATTATAAGTCCATAAACTCTTGGTTCTCTGGACATGTTCTCAAGCGTCCAAAATAATGATCCATGAAAATTTAGTAATTTGGTTCTCTTTTTGTAGAAAGATGATAGGCCTTTGGGCACACCTAACTCAGAAGAGCCTCGCTCTGGCACTCTGGACCAAAGCACTGCAAGCATATTCACTGGGTGGATCCCTAACTCCTGTGAAGCACTTAGAAATGCTGATTAGCAAGAAACATGGTAGCAAATCCACAACAAATACTTACTCTGTCTTCTTTCAAACAATGATTGGATTAGCTATCCACTTAATGCAGGTTTAACTAACAATGCAGTGCTAACCTTTCCTGCTAATGAAGGAGACAGCAAATAGAGTGAGTATGAGATGCCTCATTGAAATGGGCATTTGAGGATTGCCTCAAGGCAGAGTATGGGCTAAGAGAAAGGTCCAATTATCCTGAACTACCAAACAAGAGCCTGAAGTTTCTAAAGCAATTTTCTATAGCATTCTTATGCAACCAGGCTTTCTCTGCAATAAGAGAGTCCTTTCTTCAGTCAACACAGAGAAACAGATAATATATAAAATTGAACTTGACATTATATGTCTCAACTACTAAGGATAATGTACACTCTTTCATTTCAACAAAGTGTTACCAATTACAAAATAAATTGATTTAGCCTTTCCATATGATTTTTAATTGGGGAGGGGTGTTAGAGTTACATAAAAGCTATAAGCATGAGAATTTTTCCTTAATTTCATGCATGTACTTATCTAAAACAATTATTAAATAAAAAGTTCCGAGAAGTTTTTCTTTATTCCTGTGAGAAGTGTTCTGTACATTCTCAAGTTTGGGAAACGCAGGTGTTAGTCATACTCTCCTCAACTACGTTCATAAAGAGAAAAGGAGGTATTTTTTACTCAATGCTGGGAAGGAAGAATTTTCCTCTCCCCTTCTAGGTTCTTCTGGCTGGCATAAGAATTAAGTTGACACAAAACGGATTAACAGATTAATCAAACAGAAGTTTAGTAACATGTATCCATGGAAGAGACTAGGAAAACTGATTAACACACCAAAATGGCTGAAGTCATCACCTAAATTTTTAGTTAAAGACAAAAAAGGATGTTGGGGGTAGTGATTTGGGACTTCAAAGGGGGAAAAGGCAGTTGACAAGGAGATGGAAAAGCACATGTTTGGTAAATAAATGTTTGCTGGGCCATGCAGAGACACTGAGACACAGAGAAGAATTTTAACAAACAGAATTTGCTGGATTCCTCCCTGTCTACACACCTAGTTCAAACTATAGTTTTCTATTGTGATGGCTCCCTTCCTAGATGGCTCCCTTCCCTCCCTTCCTCTATCTACATTCTTTCAGGTAATTAGGGGGAAAGTCAAACTTCCTTCCTGAGTCTTTTGGGTCTTGATTATTTACAGCTCAAAATTCACATGCCAAAGAGATATTTGGGGATGGAAAATTTTGCTCCCCATATCAGGATACACTAGGTTCTACCATGCGTGCTAAGTCGCTTCAGTCATGTCTGACTCTCTGTGGTGAGCCCATGGGCTATATAGCCCACCAGGCTCCTCTGTCCATGGGATTCTCCAGGCAAGTATACTGGAGTGGGTTGCCATGCCCTCCTCCAGGGAACCTTCCCAACCCAGGGATCAAACTTGCATTTCCTGCAACTCCTATATAACAGGTAGATTTTTTGCTGTTGAGTCACTGGGGAAGCCCAGGTTCTATCATAATGCCAAATAAATCCTGAAACCTCCACGGTTAGTATATCAGTGATTTACTTCTCACTCTATTTGAGGCCAAGGAAGCAGTTCTTATTTCTCTTCCAATAGTGACTCAGGGAACCTCTCTGTTTCCTGGGCCCACTCAGCCCCCTCCTCTGCGGCCACCCCAACCCTCCCTCCACATGGGGAGAGAGAGCATGAGGAGTTCACACCAGCTCAGAATTGTCTCAGACAAGAAGTAGCACCAGTCACTTGTGCTCATATCCCACTAGACTCAATGGAACCATTCATATCGTTTCACATCAAAGAAGGAACACATGGAGAATATTGGGGAAGAATGACAAGGAATCAGAGATGATGAGAAAAGAAGGTTTAATCTGCAACATGGATTCTTTGTTAAATCATATTTTATTTACAAAGTTTGATTTATTCACCTTTCCAGAATGTATCTGATGTATAAAAAGTACTTCACTGAATGTTAATTGAGTGTCTATTATGTCCCTGGTATGGAAGATGTAGAGATTCATCAGACAGAAATAAACTGAAAGGACACCCATAGTATCTAGTAACTCAGATACTAAGAACTGATGAAGACAAAACAGTGTTATCTTTAATTTTCAAATGCTTTGCTCCCCTGCCTTGTGCCAAGCTTCTGTTCCTTGGAAAGGATTTCTCTAAGATAAAGAAGAATCAAGAAAAAAATAAACTTGAATGGATTAGGTTTATGTAAAGTCTACACCTTGATTGACCAAAAGCTATGTAAAATAGCCTAATTATTCAATGTTTAGTGGAAATGCAGAAGAAACAGGAGGTTGTTAACAAAGGATTCCTTAGGTAAGGAGTCTTGGGGTCTGGACCTCTATAACCACCATCACACGCCAAGCCAGGTGGGTGATCCCAATCCCACTGGGCATCAGTCATCTTTGTGAAATGAAGATAATACCACTTTGCCTTCCCTGCCTGCAGGTGACCAGTGGGCTTCAGTGTTGCAGGAAGATTCCACAAGAGCTGATGGTACGTTTTGAGCTGAGACAAATTACACTTTACCTGGCTGCTAGCATGCTTCCTCCCTTCCTGATATCTCACGTGGTCAGATTGAGGGCAAAATTAGAAAAGAAACAGCACCACCTCATTCTTCCCAGCATCCCTTCTCTGAGTCCTTTCTTCTAGTGGACCCTCCAGCCTCTCTCCTGAAGACACACAACACTGCCACTACTCTCCAAATTTCCTTTTAGCAAATCCTGCTTCCAATAGGGAGTTGATAAATACACGCTCTTACTAACCAGTGTGTGACAGATGTGAATATTTACTAATGATCTACTAGAGCTTCCCTGGTGGCAGGAGCAGTAAAGAGCCTGCCTGCCAAGGCAGGAGACTTCAGAGATGCAGGTTCAATCCCTGGGTTGGGAGGATCCCCTGGAGAAGGGCACAGAAACCCACTTCAGTACTCTTGCCTGGAGAATCCCATGGACAGAGGAGCCTGGAGGACTACAGTTCATAGGGTCACACAGAGCCGGACACAGCCGAAACAGCTTAGCACAGCACAGTCATCTATTATGTGCCAGTTAATATGCTGGGTGCTGACTTACAGTAATGAGTAAGATGTGTCCGTGCACGTAATGAGTTCACAGTGTCATGAGACAGTCAACAAACAGTGCTGCTCTTTATGAAATCATGCCATGTTAGCCAAACCTGCTCTTCAGAGAGACCAGAGGTGACTATACCCACCCATTCACTGAAATAATTAATGTTTGTCTTGAGTTTTGTTTGTTTTGTTTTTTTAGATCTGGACTCCTGAGTTCCATTCTAGTCGATTTTACTCATCTAGTATTGGGCCTTTGTACTCTTCAAAACTCCCCATCAAGTGATTTTGATGTGAGACATCTATGTTCTCAATTCATTAAGAAAGTCTTTGCTTTCAGAATCAACTCTCATTTCTGTAGTAATTTTATCATTTGCATGAACCAATTAATAGTGGGACAGCATCTATCTTCAACACGCAACTGTGTGAATCCGAGTCTGAGACAATAAAAATCAGCTAAAATCCACTCAAAGAAAAAACAGTTAGTAAATTCACAGGTTGTGGATTTTTTATTAGCTTGATTTTTACAGGTTTATTAATTTCAGCAGAAAGTATAGCTGATATTTACTTTTTAAAGGATGTCTGCCAAAACATAACCCATAAACATATGCATTTGTTTCCGTACCTTCCCTAAAGCCAAGCTAAAATTATAATAAAGGAATAATTCACAAGAAGAAAGGAAGAAGACAGTAGTGGGTAAGAGAGGCAAAAAAAAATTTTTTTTAATGTTAACAGAATGGGAAATTAACTGAGAAATTAATGTACCAAATGCCCATGGATGGGTGAAAAAAATAAAGCATCATGTCATAACTCAGAGACATTTGTTTATGTGATCCACCTTACAATACAAAAGAAAGATTATGTCAAATAATAAAGTCAAAAACAGAATTTATAAGAGAGAGAAGAGAGAAAAATATACTACAGACTGTCTAAGAAGAGTGAATCTTGTTTGCCCATTTTGAGGGTAAACTGATAGCCAGCAACTAGCAAAGAGGTAAACCTTGATCAGCCTTCCTGAATTACTAAATGTAGTCATTTAAATTTTGTGTCTTATGGCGTTAAAGAAAACAACTATAGTTGGTAGGGGCTCTTAAGAAATTCTTGAGCTTTAGCTGTATGACTGACTGTCTCTGACAGATACCTCGAACACAGCTCTATGACCTTAGTTAGACTAGATCTGCCCCATTTTCCTCCTTATAATTTCTCTGAAGTCAGTTGAATCTGCAGAACTAAAGAAAGAAAGAGTCTCAACTCTGAATAAAACAGATACCAAGCTCACAGGTGCAATTACCCAGATCCTCCTCACCATCCTCTGTATCCAGGCAACTATCTCTTCTCATCCTCTGAAAACATTTCCCCAAGAGAGTCTAGACTCCAAGACATAAGTTCCTTCCACCACTTTATGGTAAGAATGCTGGCAATCAGTCCCACATCACCACCTCCTCTGGAAGAAGACTGATGGATTATTTCTAGAGACTCTTACCCATATGTAAAATCAATATATAGTGGCAATTAGTATTCGTCTCACAAAATGGCCAGATGTACCTAATCATTCTACAGTGAAAACCACTAGCTGACAAAAAAGAAAAGAAACACACCAAATATCCAGTCAACTTGGTACTAACTCACTTAAACATAACCAGACACTGAAAAACCAAGTTGACCTGAAACAAAGAGCTGCCAGATATTTCTCCAGCAAAGATAGGTTTATTTGGGATTGGTAGAGAATTGTAATTCAGGGTCTGCAATCTGGCAAGTCACACTCAAGTTCACCACAGCAAGGGAAAGAGGCTGCTTTTATAGAGAGGAAAAGGAAGTGGGGAGGGCTATAGAAAACAAAGAGCCTATGGCTTTTCATTGGCTGAGTTTTTGCCACTGACGAAAAGTCTTTCTTCTTCCTGTTGGGGCTCTGCTATTATTGCAGAGTGTGACAGCTCCCCCTCCTGGTCTCCCAACTCTATTTAACTGAGGCTTTTGTTTATTAATTTATTACATTAACATGATTAAGAAAAGCCTCTAAAATGAAAAACAGTAAAAATGAACAAAGAATAACAGGAACAAAATCAGGAGCAGGAGAAAACTGAAAACAAAAACTATCATTGATATCCTCAGAGAAATGAGATATGTGGCATACCTTATATAAAACAAAAAGCCATAAAAAAGAACAATCAGAGAATTAACACCAGCACTGGAAAGTAAAAAAAAAAAAAAAAGCAGAAAACTGTAAAATCCTATAGAAGTGGTAAAAGATACACTTGGAGAATCTCAGAAAGTACAGAAAAGGTGAAAAATAAAAAGGAAAGCCAAGAAAATTAAAGAATTGGGTCAAGATTCCTAACAGTAGAATAAGAGAAGCAACAGAAAGAGAGAACAGAGAAAATGAAAGGAAAAAATTAAGTAAATAACAAAAGGGAAAATGACCACACCAAAAGACTGTGAATTTCTATTTTGAAAGAACCCACTGAATGTTTAAAACAATAGGTGAAAATTGACCCACATTAAATCATATCATCGTAAATTGTCAAACATTGACAAGAAAAGATATTAAAATATTTCATGGGCAATGGCAACAGAGGGTGAATTAAAACTTAGCATGACAGTAGACTTTCCAGCCACGATACCAGAAATAGAGACAATAAAGCATTTCTGAGGGACAATGATTGCAAATAGTTGCAAGCAAATAAAATGTACCAGTTATCAATTTATTGCCTCTCAGCTCCAAACTCACTCTTCTTTGCCTTACTTTGTGATAATAGAGATTATTCCTGAAACATATTTCCTTCAACACCCAGGTGAGCAGGCTTCATCAATAAAGGGTTCTAGAGAGACACTGGGCTTCCTATTGGCTCAGACAGTAAAGAATCTACCTGCAACGCAGGAGACCCAGGTTCAATCCCCGAGTTGGGAAGATCCCTTAGAGAAGGATATGGCAACCCACTCCAGTATTCTTGCCTGAGCAATCCCATGGACAGAGGAACCAGACAGACTACAGTCCATGGGGTCACAAAGAGCCAGATATGACTCAGAGAGGCATGGCAAGGTAACAAATAAAGGGGTTTCTCTTGTTCCCAGTTTGCATTGTCTTCAGTTGATGACAAAGCTTCCAGGAGCATGCAGACAGCCCACTACCACTTGCTCTTCAGCAAGCTTCTCAGCATCCCAATGGACACCAACTGCAGCCCAGGACATCCAGTAGACTTCTCTGCCACCAGCAGCCAAACCACAGTCTCTCCAATATGTTCTAAATCTCAGCCTTGGGGAAGGGAGTACCCCTGATCTGGTTTCAGTCTCCTGACTAGACCCAGGCTGACACATAGTATCAACTATTTCCTTTCATGCATCCTTTCTCCGGAAGCTTTTAGAAATTACAGTTCACAAACACCAGAAAAAAAATTATAAAAGAGAAAGGTAGCATATTAAGGAAGCAGATGATCCAACAAAGGAGAAAAGTCGAGAGAATTTTCAGAACAAGGCCTAAGGAGCCGACAGCTCCCTAGTGTGTACCATGTCCCAGAGTGTAGCAGAGAGACAGAGCACCTGAGGATGTATGTCTCCAGGGAGGGAAAAATGAAGTTGACACATCACCTGATGTGTTTGAAATAAGCATTAATTCCAGGAAACTACACTTTTTGGTTTAGTAGTCAAAATAATGCAAATACTACTGTGACATATAATGCTGATTTATAAGAAATCTGTATTTATTTTAAATATAAATTACATTAATTAAAAATACATAAGTAAAATTAAATAAATAAAATTGATTTAAATTCTGTATAAATTTGTGTTTGTGATATTGTGATTTTTACTAAGAAATACTTATTTGGTCTTCATTCTCATTTCTGGCACAGAGCTCCTAAAACTCGAAGAATCAAGATTGCCGGAGAAATATCAGTAAACTCAGACATGCAGATGCTGCTGCTGCTTCTAAGTCGCTTCAGTCGTGTCTAACTCTTTGCGACCCCGTGGACTGCAGCCCACCAGGTCCCTCCGTCCATGGGACTTTCCAGGCAAGAGTACTGGAGTGGGTTGCCATTGCCTTCTCCAAAGATATGCAGATAACACAATCCTAATGGCAGAAAATGAAGATGAATTAAAGAGCCCTTGATGAAGGTGAAAGAAGAAAGTGAAAAAGCTGACTTAAAACTTAACATTCAAAAAACTAAGATCATGGCAGCCAGTCACATTACTTTGGCAAATAGATTTGGAAAAAGTGGAAACAGTGACAGATTTTATTTTCTTGGGCTCCAAAATCTCTCCAGATGGTGACTGCAGCCATGAAATTAGAAAATGCTTGCTTCTTGGAAGGAAGGCTATGACAAACCTAGACAGTGTATTTAAAAGGAAAGACATCCCTTTGCCAAGGAAGGTCCATAAAGTCAAAGCTATGGTCTTTCCTGTAGTCATGTACAGATGTGAGAGTTGGACCATAAAGAAGGCTGAGCACTGAAAGATTGATGCTTTCAAGTTGTGCTGGAGAAGATTCTTAAGAGTTCCTCAGACAGCAAGGAAATCAAACCAGTCAATCCTAAAGAAAATCAGGCCTGAATATTCATTGGAAGGACTGACGCTGAAGTTGAAGCTCCAATACTTTGGCCACCTGATGCAAAGATCTGACTCAGTGGAAAAGACCCTGATGCTGGGAAAGACTGAGGGCAGGAGGGGAAGGAGGGAACAGAGGATGAGATGGTTGGATGGTATCACTGAGTCAATGGACACAAGTTTGAGCAAACTCTGAGAGATAGTGAAGGACAGGGAAACCTAGCAAGCTGCAGTCCACGGGGTCACAAAGAGTAAGAACAAACAAAAAATAAGCTTATGATAACCTCTGTGTGTGTGTGTGTATGTGTGTGTGTGTGTGTGTGTGTGTGTGTGTGTGTGTGTGTGTGTTAGTCAGTCAGTCCTGTCAGACTCTTTGCAACTTCATCAACTGTAGCCCACCAGGGACATCTGTCCATAGAAGTGGACAAGAATCCTGAAGTGGGTTGCCATTCCCATTCTCCAGAGGATCTTCTGAACTGAGGGATCAAACCAGGGTCTCTTGCATTGCAGGCAGATTCCTTACCATTTGAGCCACCATCAGCAAGCTAAATGATATACCCATAGGCTCCTTGACAGTTCCAAGACTGACCATAAAGATTAAGATGTGGCAGTGGTCCAATTTCTGGAAATTTCTACTCCTTTCACAGGATAGCTGTAATACTCTTCCCACTCATTAGCCTATGAAATTACTCAGCCTGTAAAAATTAACCATGCCATATTTTGAGGCTCCCTCACCTTCTGAAATGGCCCACACTCTGTCTGTGGAGTGCGTTTCTCTCTTTAAAAAAATCCTTTCTTACCTATCATTTTGTCTTTCACTGGATTCTTTCTTTGATGAGACATCAAGAACCTGAGCTTCATTAAGTCCTGAGATCAGGTGTGTGATCTCAGTTACAACACTGTGGGTTCAAGTCCCAATCTGGGTTACATGATTTTAGGGGGAACCTCTGATTTAGCTCAACATTCAGAAAACTAAGATCATGCATCTGGTCCCATCACTTCACGGGAAATAGATGGGGAAAGAGTGGAAGCAGTGTCAGAGTTTATTTTTTTGGGCTCCAGAATCACTGCAGATGGTGACTGAAGTCGTGAAATTAAAAGACACTTACTCCTTGGAAGGAAAGTTATGGCCAACCTAGATAGCATATTAAAAAGCAGAGACATTACTATGCCAATAAGGGTTCGTCTAGTCAAGGCTATGGTTTTTCCAGTGGTCATGTATGGATGTGAGAGCTGGACTGTGAAGAAAGCTGAGCACCGAAAAATTGATGCTTTTGAAGTGTGGTGTTGGAGAAGACTCTTGAGAGTCCCTTGGGCTGCAAGGAGATCCAACCAGTCCATCCTAAAGGAGATCAGTCCTGGGTGTTCATTGGAACAACTGATGCTAAAGCTGAAACTCCAATACTTTGGCCACCTCATGTGAAGAGTTGACTCATTGAAAAAGACCCTGATGCTGGGAGGGATTGGGGGCAGGAGGAGAAGGGGACAACAGAGATTGAGATGGCTGGATGGCATCACCGACTGGATGGACATAAGTTTGAGTAAAATCCTGGAGTTGGTGATGGACAGGGAGGCCTGGCGTGCTGCTATTCATGGGGTTGCAAAGAGTCAGACACGACTGAGTGACTGAAATGAATTGAACTGAACTGATTTATAGGCAGTTGGTCAGAAGTACAGGTAACAACCTGGACTTGCTATTAGCTTCTGAAGTGTAGGGGATGGGAGAAGGCGAGGGGAGAAGGGAAGCAATCTTCTAGGACTAAGCCCTTACTTAACCCGTGGAATCTGATGGCATCTCCAGACCAACAGTCAGAACTGAGCTGAATTGTAGGACATCCAGCTGGTGGTGAAGAATTGTTTGGTAGTATGGGAAACCCTCACACACACATTGGAATTGAAGTCAGAATTTTTGTATCTATGTATGAATTTGGATTTGATTTATAATCAAATTTTGGTTTATAATCAAAGATACTGGTGGGAGAGGAAGTGGGAGTATGTGTGAGTGTGTGTGAAAGGGCAGAGGGGCTATGAGAGACCTAAATCTTCACCTTAGTAAGAAGTCAACAGGTAACATCTACATTTGGTAAATCAAAAATAGCACATAAAATATCATTTATGAATATGGTAATAAATACCAGCAGTGACAGCTAAAACAGTTGAAAGTAGTTTCCTCTCGGAATCTGAACTTGATGATAGGCCTAGAGTGGGGTTCTCCTGCTTTTTATCATAAGTCTCATATGACTATTTGATTTTTAAAATTATATACATGCTTTGCTTAAATTAAAAAACAAGAGGTTAAAGCATATCTCAAGATCTTGACAGTGGCTACTTGGAGGTGAAGTGTTTTCCCATAGGCATTTTTTCCTAAGAGCATTCTGTATTTTCCAAGTATGTACTATTTTCATGATTGGTGGGGCATAGATTGTAAAGAGTCTGCCTGTGATGTAGAAGACCCAGGTTCAATACCTAGGTAAGGAAGACCACCCTGGAGAAGGAAACGGCAACCCACTCCAGTATTCTTGCCTGGGAAATCTCATGGACAGAGGAGCCTGGCAGGGTACAGTCCATGAAGTCACAAAGAGTCAGACACAACTGAGAGACTAACACACACACATGAGAAAATAATCAATATACGTCCATAATTTTAATATTTTAAGCAAATGAAGGTAAAATATGATGATACATGCCAGGTACATGGATGTACATGTGTGTGCATACATGTGCACACATGCAAAAGTATATGTACTAGCCCTTCTCCAGCGGATCTTCCCAACCCAGGAATCGAACCAGGGTCTCCTGCATCACAGGCAGATTCTTTACCTGCTGAGCTACCAGGGAAGCCCCAAGTATATGTACACATATGTTTACTTGTCATATACAAATACTTTGGCCTGACAGAAGCAGGAAATATTAAGACGAGGTGGCAAGAATACATAGAAGACAATACAAAAAAAAAAAAAAACCCTTCATGACCCAGATAATCACAATGGTGTAATCACTCACCTAGAGCCAGACATCCTGGAGTGTGAAGTCAAGTGGGCCTTAAGAAGCATCACTACAAACAAAGCTAGTGGAGATGATGGAATTCCAGCTGAGCTATTTCAAATCCTGAAAGATGATGCTGTGAAAGTGCTGCACTCAATATGCCAGCAAATTTGGAAAACTCAGCAGTGGCCACAGGACTGGAAAAGGTTAATTTTCATTCCAATTAAAAAAAAAGGCAATGCCAAAGGACGTTCAAAGTACTGCACAACTGCACTCATCTCACATGCTAGGTAAGTAATGCTCAAAATGCTCCAAGCTAGGCTTTAACAGTATGGGAACGGAGAACTTCCAGATGTTCAAGCTGGATTAGAAGAGGCAGAGGAAACAGAGATCAAACTGCCAACATCCATTGGATCACAGAAAAAGCAAGAGAGCTCCAGAAAAACATCTACTTTTGCTTTATTGACTATGCTAAAGCTTTTGACTGTGTGGATCACAACAAGATATGGAAAATTCTTAAAGAGATGAGAATAGCAGACCACCTTACCTCCCTCCTGAGAAACCTGTATGTAGGTCAAAAAGCAACAGTTAGAACTGGACGTGGAATAATGGACTGGGTTCCAAATTGGGAAAGGAAGACGTTGAGGCTGTGTATTGTCACCCTGCTTATTTAACTTACATGCAGAGTACATCATGCAAAATGCCGGGCTGGATGAAGCATAAGCTGGAATCAAGATTGCTGGGGGTAATATCAATAACTTCAGATATGCAGATGATACCACCCTTATGTCAGAAAACAAAGAACTAAAGAGCCTCTTGATGAAAGTGAAAGAGGGGAGTGAAAAGGCTGGCTTACCTTTTCAAACATTCAAAAAACTAAGATCATGGCATCTGGTCCCATCAGATGCTTTGATAGCTTACAGAGAACAGTGTCAGATTCATGATCTCCAAAGATTACTTAACTCTGGGACCAGGGACCAGGCTTGATCACTGAAGAGCTTTTGTGTAGCAGAGTTTTATTAAAGTAAGAAAAGGGACAGAGAACGCTTCTGACATAGACATCACAAGGGGGATGGACAGCGCCCCCCTAGCTAGTCTAAGCAAGGGAGTTATATACTTTTTTAATTAGTTGTTACAATAAATCAAAAGAATGTCTCAATGTTGTAAAGATCTTACTAGACCCACTCCCATAATCTACATTTTAAAATAACAGGGTTACCCAAGAGGCTTTCAGGAAGGAGACCCTGTCCTCAACCAGGATACACTGTTGTTATACAATCCTTAGTACAGAGTTTCAACTGAGTTGTTTGTTGTGTAATCATCAGTTTTTCTAGGCCTAAAGAAAAAAATGTTCTAGGTGACTAAGACTAAGGAATGTAGAGGAAAAAAGGGCATTTGTCCTTTCCTCCCCCTTGAGAATTCCAGACACCTATCTCCTCCTTGAGAGCCCCAGACCCTCTCTCCTCCTCCTGGACCCGGGACTTCTTATCAACCTGCCTAGGAATTCACTCTCTCAACTTCATGGAAAAGAGATGGGGAAATAAAGGAAACAGGGAGAGACTTTATTTTCTTGGGCTTCAAATCACTGCAGATGATGACTGCGCCATGAAATTAAAAGACACTTGCTTCTTGGAAGAAAAGCTATGACAAACCTAGACAGCATAAGCAGAGACATTACTTTGCTGACAAAGGTCCGTCTAGTCAAAGCTATGGTTTCTCCAACAGTCATTATGGATGTGAGAGCTGGGCCATAAGGGAAGCTGACTGCCGAAGAATTGATATGCTTTAGAACTGTGGTGCTGGAGAAGACTTGAGAGTCCCTTGGACTGCAAGGAGATCAAACCAGTCCATCCTAAAGGAAATCAACCCTGAATATTCATTGGAAGGACTGATGCTAAAGCTGAAACTCCAATACTTTGACCACCTGATGTGAAGAACTGACTCCTTGGAAAAGACCCTGATGATGGGAAAGATTGAAGGCAGGAGGAGAAGGGGACGATAGAGGATGAGATGGTTGGATGGCATCACCAACTCAATAGACATGAGCTTGAGCAAGCTCTGGGAGTTGGTGATGGACAGGGAAGCCTGGCATGCTGCAGTTCACAGGGTCACAAAGAGTCAGACACGACTGAGCGACTGAACTGAACTGAACTGAAGTGTCCTATTCAAAGTTGCTTAAAACAAAGTTGATGGAGAGGTACATATGTATACACGTACAAACATATATGCACATATATATACACACATGTATATATGTACATTAGGTACAAATACATACATGTACATATATATACATAATAGAGATATATGTAAATAATTACAGATAAATAAGCAAGAGATAAGACAGATGGATGGCTAGATAGATAGATATAGAGATTCCGCCCCCCCCCCGCCCCCCCCCGCTCCTTGAGAATTGATCCCATATGTATTTTCCACAGATCCTAGAGAACAAAAAAGTCGTGATTTGGCCTCTCTTTCTCAAGTGTGTCTGACTTTATGGGAGAGGTACTGAATATTTTACTAAAGTCATGAGTGGCCTTCCTGGAGGTGGGTGGGGGTGTGTGAGAGCAGTTTGGAACTGGTTTCAGCAATCATCATTTCCCAAATCAGTCACCCTGACCCCACTCCTTGATGAGCAGGAGAAAAGTGCTACACTCGTCACCCCTATGAAACAGGTTGTTTGGACTGACCTTGACCATATGAAGATTTCTTCCAGCATTGATCAGAAGAGTGTACAGAGGTGTCAGGGAGATGGTTGCCAGTTTTGCGGGGCCACTGAAAGCTCAACATAAGTCACTGTAGTGTGCAGTTCAGGTCCATGCTCAGGGCTGCCTTCAGAGAGTCCTAGCAAATGTCTTTATCAGCTGAACAATCTCGGTAGCTCTAAGTCCAGTTTTCCCATTTGTCAAACTTGCCAATGGAACTGTTTCAGGATTGACAAGTCAAAAATACCCCCACAAGTGTTTGCTATTGTTTGTGACTATCTTCTCTGTAATTCTATTTAGTTGTCAGGGCTGTCACAGAGTCTGCAGTGTTTGAGGCTCAAGGGGTTGGCAACTGAGGCATCATCACCACCTCCATTTTAGAGAGCAAGAGACCAAGACTCTTGCATGTGAGTGAGCTGCTTGGTTTTGCACGTGGTGAAGCCAGAACTTATCCCGAGATCTTCTAAATCCATTGCTACACCTTTTCCTGAGCCTAAAGAAGCACCTGCACTCCAACTCAATAGATCATGATACTGCTGTCAAAATCTTGTACTGCTCTGTAGTGAAATTAAAATCACCAAGGATCTTTCCATTAACCAGGATCTGAACTGCTGACAGCCTGAGAGCTGGGATTATGGCCCAGAGGCAGACAAACTATAGTTGGGTCCAGCTCTGACAGTATATGCAGTCTTGGAAAAGTGAATTTCCCTCACTGGGATTTGGGCTCCTAGTCTGTAAATCAAGAGAGTTTGACTATAAATCTGGAGAGATCACTAGGAGTTTTATCAGCTCTGAAATGTATGATTCTTTACACTATTTTTCCTCCTTTAAACAGCTTAGTCTTTGAAAGACAGAGATGCCCAAAAAAAGATACCTCATCAAACCCAGACATCTCTTGTACCCTTTAACAGGCAGCTTGCTGGGAGTAATGAGATAGTAACTAGATAGGATCAGTGCTTATCCCAGGAGAGCATGGTGGATGTGAATTCAGAAAGCTAAACCTGAAGAGTAAGAGAGCATCTCTCTAAACCTGAAGAGTTCTCCCATTCACTCTTAGGGAATCTGAAAGTGACTAGGGAGCCATCCAATGCTCTCATTTAACAGATCAGAGAACTGAAACAATGGGGATTTCAATGCCTCACCCAAGATGACACAGTTAATTAGCAACAGAGAAGCAACTCTGTTGCCCAGGGCTCCAGGCTCCTCGCCCACGTTCATTGCACTGTGCTGCACTTTATACTCCAGGTTTAGAAAATCCACATTAATGGTTCAGATGTCTCCCCGCCAGGAGACAAGCCGTGTAGGGATCAAAGCACATCTGTGAAACTAATGACAGTCTAATTCACTATTGGCAGAAACGTGAGAGATTTGGGGAGAAAATTGCAACAGACTGTTACAGACCGTTCTGCAGCACATTGTTGAAATGGGAAAAACACCTCTTAGATCACAAAGTATCATTGAAGGGGGAGCCAACATTCCCTGCTCACTTCACATTCAGTTCCTTTGGATGGTTGGTGGATCCCCCAGATCAGCATGTTCCGAATGCACATCTGCTTCCAGGCTGGAGAAATGATAGCCCAGGCTCCACTGCTCTCATCATAAATTTATTTTTTCAAAAGCTGAGTTAAGAGCTTAACTGGATAAACTACAAAATTCAAGTGAGCATGATGCAATCAATCCCTTCATGTTCCAAAACACAGCCATGGTCCCTGACATCTAGATAGCTATCTTTCCAGACTTTTCCCAGCCTTGCCAGCTGTCATCTGAGTTTAAACTCACTTCCTGCAAAGGAAGAACACAGAAGGATTCTTGTTTCGTTGACTGAACAAGTTTTTACTGACCACTTTCCAGATACCAGAGATGATGCTCAATCATCTCAGGGGCTATTTCTATTGCAATTCTAGTTTCTGGACTAATTTACCAAGGCCATCCTAAAGACCTACTGTCCAACTTGAAGCAGAATTCAGGTTAAACAGCCCCAAGCCCCAACCCAAAGCCCTTTCCCCTTCCTGGTAACAAAACTTTATTCTCAAGGGTCCTTAAAGACCACATGATACATATTTTTTATTTAAAAAATGCCATCTATAAAGGTTATATTAACAATCATCCACATATATATATATTATATGCATATATGACAATTAAAGTCTCAATTTCAGGTACTTTCCTTATTTAACTTTTATTATAAAAATTTCAAACACACACAAAAATAGACAAAATAGTGTAATGAAATATCAAATACCTGTCACCCAGATTCAACAATTATCCACATTTTCCCCTTGCTATTGCTTCTATTTCCACTTACTATATAAACATATATAAAGAAATGCAATGTATATATACATATATATATAGTATTTATATATATAGACAGTCATAGATTATATTTCTTTGTATCAACTAATATTAATAAATTCTAGAGCCCCTTTCTTTTTCAAACGTGACCTAATTTGGATAAATTCTGGGGTCCCCTTACCTATAGACAACATTACTGGTTTGAAACACTTAAGAAAAATGGCTGTACCTCATACTATTCATTATTCCTCAGTGTTGTCTGATTCTTCCATGGTCTTCCCTGCACTTCAAGGGTAGAAAGCTTGGGAACTAGAGTTCAAAGATTTCCTTGCTAAATCTACCACTGAGAGAACTTGGCATGAGATTTGAAAGGCAAAAGAGAAAGAAAAGTCTTACTCTCCAGCTGCAGCAGGCAAATAGGAATTGGAGGAGATGGCAGAAGTGGATTTTGCCTCTGGGGTCAAGGCCACAGACAGCCCAGATAATAGATGGCAACTCTCCAAAATCCCTAAACTTCTGATTTCTTGACAGTGACCTGACTTTTGTTCCCAGGGTCCAAACATTATAGTGGCCACCTCTTCCCCACATGAAACCTCTTCCATCTTGAAATGCCTCGAGTGAATTCTGGTTTCCTGATTAATTGCTGGCTGAAACTGTGAACAAGGGAATCCTTGTTTGGATTCTGAGTATTGCTTCCAAGAAGCTCGGCACCATATAAGGTACTGATGACCATCCACCCCTCCACCCCAATTTCAGCCCCTCCAACCACATCGACAGCTGATACCTGGCCAGGAACCCATGCTGTTTTATGGGTTGGCCAAAAGTTCTTTGGGGTTTTTCTATACCATCTTACAGAAACACCCAAACGAGCTTTTTGGCCAACCCAATATTTCCATATCTTTTCTCAGGTTCATCTGTTAATTTCTTCTTTACCTTAGCCCAGTGCCCTTGGCTAATTTCCATTACTCGTGCAAGAAACCAAGTACTTCCTTCTCAAGAAAGTTCTTGCTTCTGTGCTCCCACAGCAATCCAAAATCTCCATCCGCAGATTCAGTATTATAAATTTACATTTGAGATGTCTGCTTACATATGCGCACAAATGTATGATTGAAAGTGTATGTCCTTCTTGAGTATCAAAACCTGGTTCTGTAATCCCATTGCCTAACAGAATTTGATCTACAGTAGACTTCCCTGGTGATGCAGGTAGAAACTAATCTGCCTGCAATGCAGGAGACCCATGTTCAATTCTTATGTCAGGAAGACTCCCTGGCGAAGGAAATGGCAAACCCACTCCAGTATTTTGCCTAAAGGATTCCACGGACAGAGGAGCTTGGTGGGCTACAGTCCATGGGATCCCAAACAGTTGGACTAAATAAATGAATGAGTACTTTCTTACCACCTTCAGCAGCTTGAGGATAAAGAATTCTGTGTCTAGAGAGGACAAAGTCCTCTCAGCACTGAATCCATGCCCAGGTCTCTTACACTGCCCAATAAGTGTCTGGTGGCCACTACTCCCTCAGGCTAATTAATTTTAATTAATTGCTTTAAATAAAATTTAAAATTCAGTTTCTCAATCACATGGGCCATGTTTCAAGAGCTCAATAGTCATCCATGGCTAATGGCTACCAATAGGATGGCATGGATAGAGGATACTTCCATCATGACAGAAAGTTCAGTTGTACTGGGCTGGTCTCTAGTACTAGTAGAACAAAAGAACCATCCTAAGAGGCAAAGCTAGTAAAAGTTTTCTCATCTGGATACACTTGGAGATGACACAATTTTACAGGCTGACTCAGGGACAAAATGACCAGCCAGAATGCTTGGAAACAAACTAACAGTAAGGATATGGGCTCTGTGAGAGAATGTGAATCCCAAAGCTGGCAGTTGTTGGGCAGTTAGTATTATATTGGGCAGTTGATATTATAGAAGCCACTTTGATAAGTACTTGACACAAAACTTACTTAAGAAAAATAATTTTATGCGTAAATGTAAATTCATTATCTTGTATCTACAATTTCAAAAGCCCTGAAAACTATCTCGTTTTGTCACAAGTTTTCCACAAACTCTCTTGGTAATAAAATCTGACCTGCGTTTTAACTGCTGCAAGTCTATTCCTTATCCTTATTTAATGTCAATAATCACTCATAGTATCCCAGAAATGTCAATAGGTTACAGGATACCACCCAAACTTCGCCCTTGTTGGGGATTTAATGTAAACTAGGGGATATGGACTAATTTACTTTCCTAAGATATGAAAGAATCTGAATTTTAAAATATATCTAGCTAGCCCCAAAGGTTTCAGATAAGCAACTGTGGACCTGTATTTTTATTTCCTATTTTACACATGAGAACACAAAACCCAGAGAGGTTAAAATCATAGAGACAGGGACTTTCCTGGTGGCCCAGCGGTTAAGAATCTGCCTTGCAATACAGGGGACATCAGTTTGATCCCTGGTCTAGGAAGATCTCACATGCCTCACAGCAAATATGCCCATGCAAAACAGCTCCTGAGTCTGCACTCTGGAGCCCTTGAGCTACAACTATGGAAGCCCATGGACCCTAGAGCCTGTGCCGCAACAAGAGAAGCCACCTCAATGACCAGCCCATGTACCGCAACTAGAGAGTAGCCACCGCTCGCCATAGCTAGAGAAAGCCCACACACAGCAACAAAGACCCAATACAGCCATAAATAAATAAATAAATAAAATGTAAAATCATAGAGACAGTGAGCAGGAAGCAGAGATTTATTTAACCCAATCTATGCCCAAAGGCCAATCTCTAAACACTAGTTAATACTGCCTCCCTCAGCTGTTGTTGAAATAGAAGCAAAACAGTTAGCCTCTGCTACAAACACATAGCTGAAGCCAAGCCACAGAACCTGCAATTAGAGTCTAAAAAAATGACATGTTGTGGAGGACCCTAACCGACCCCATAGCCACAAACATAAGAGATGGTATTAGGATCACCAGTGCCTAAAACATGTGCATTTCAAAGGAAACTAACTCTTGCAGTGGAGTTCTCCAGCAAATTACAGTAATTAATATCTTCAGGACCCAGCTATTTAATTCAAAATATCTCAGTGCAGGGGGTCCTCAACAAGAGAGAAATAATGAAAAAATGCACTATCTCAAGAAGCATGGCTTCCCTAATCACAGCAGAGAGCAAAAACTCTCTCAGGCTAAGAGAAACCAATGCACTTTCCTTTTTCACAATCCTGCTGAGAAAAAGAATGCCTGGAAAACCTTCAAAGTCCCAGAGGCTTGGCAGTCAGCTTCTAGCGGGCAGCCTCTGCAGGCACATCAGGTCCCCAGGAGGGACTCAGCGGCGGCATCAGTGACAGGGATCCCAGGCAGAGCAGCAGCAGAAGCATCTAGACATCTTCTGGTTTGGTTAAGAATTCGCTCCAGAGTGGAGAAGAGCACCAGTTACCGCAGCAATATTTTGCAGTGTGGATAACTCCATCTGGAATTGTTTAATTAGCTAATGAGGTTGGGGAGCAGTTCTGAGGGATCAGTCGTTAAGGTTTAAACACGTGACACTGCAGTAAATTCTCATTTGTAAGAGTCAGCAGATTTTCCTTCTCTTTGATACCCAGTCAGAGGCTGTCACCGTGAGTTGATGACACACTATCTGAAACCCTTAAAGCCACGGTAAGGGGGTTTAAGGCATGGAATTACAGGGGGGCCCGTCAGGTCTAATCCAGCGGGGGCTTAAACTCCTTTCTCGGTCTTTCTATTTTGGGTGTCTGATGATGAGTATAGAGAAGCCTGGTGCCCCCGACAGCTATCACAGTAAAAACAGCAACGTTTGTTCATCCACACCTGTTTAAGCTCTTGTGGCTCCAACAAGGAGAAAACTGCCTGATCCCCACCCCACCAGGAACTGGCAGCCTAAGTCCAGGTAAAGCACTCCTGCTTCACTCCATCTGGAAAGTTCTTTACCCCCCAAACCACAGTGGAAACACATCACTCATGCACATGCCCTTGGGGCCTTTGTGGAGGGAAATGACTTCAAAAGATTATATCAGTTGATACTTCAGGAAGCCATTAGTTCCAGATAAACACAAATTCTCTCTTCCACGCAGCAAGTTCAGACACAGGCATGTAGATAATTAACTCCAGGGAAAGATGCTATATCCCTCACCTGTAAGAACTGTCCTCAACGTGTCCACAGAACTTAGTTCTGCATCCTTCTGTGGGAAAGGTCGTTCAGAGAGCTGCCACTGTTGGCAGTTCTACCTGGGATCAGCTAGAGTGAGGGCCTGAGGACAGAAATCCGAAGTGCCAATGATAAACTCATGCCTGACCAGGATGTCTTGTTCCAGTCAAGGCAGAAATAGCAAAAACAATCCAAACCAAAGGAGACACACTTCCACGCAATAACCAGCCTTTCTTTTGTATAGAGCTGTTGCATTTCCTGTCCATACAGCTGTCAGAAAGGAAAACGGAAAATACATAGAAGACGCATCTGATCTAGAGAGCTTGGATGGCTCCCTTTCCTACTTAGCATTCTTCCTGGCCACACCACAAGCCAAGACTACTAGTCCCCTTGACTATTAAAGAAGGCTGAGCACCGAAGAATTGATGCTTTTGAACTGTGGTGTTGGAGAAGACTCTTGAGAATCCCTTGGACTGCAAGGAGATCCAACAAGTCCATCCTAAAGGAGATCAGTCCTGGGTGTTCATTGGAAGGGCTGATGTTGAAGCTGAAACTCCAATACTTTGGCCACCTGATGTGAAGAGCTGACTCATTTGAAAAGACCCTGATGCTGGGAAAGATTGAAGGCAGGAGGAGAAAGGGATGACAGAGGATAAGATGGTTGGATGGCATCACCGACTCAATGGACATGGGTTTGGGTGGGCTCCGAGAGTTGGTGATGGACAGGGAGGCCTGGCATGCTGCTGTCCATGGGGTCACAAAGAGTCGGACATGACTGAGTGACTGGACTGAACTGAACTGAAGCTAAAACCAAAGATTTAGAAACATAAATCTCACAGTGTTCACTGATGATTTTCAAATGATGGTGTGTAAAATGTGCTAGTGTAGGAATAGGAATCCACTGAGTGATCTTGGCAAATCTTTAAAGGTCTCTATGTCTCATCATATGTAGGTTATGTTTGATTCAGGGCATCAGCTCTGAATCACATATCTCAGCTGCATTTCTCAGGTTCAAATCTTGATATATTACTACTTACTTTGTGACCTTGGACTTAGGACAGCACCTGGTTTATAGTTCTTACTACATACATGTTGATATTATTGTTACGGGTAACATGGCAATGAAACCATTGGTCTTTCCTATACCATAGAGAAGTAATAAGGGACAAAAGAGATGAGACTTTTGGAAAACATTCAAAAAGAGTAGGAAACTACTACGCTAAGCAAACTCCCTAATACTATGTGTTTTTTATAACACATTCTACTAATGTGGTATTCCATTGATTCTAAGACACATTTTTTTAACATTTTAACATCTCTGAAGTTAGATGCATCTTACAATTGGCATAATTAATTTGACAATCTTTTATTTCTAATGATACACAAAATAATAATGTCTTATCATTAAAGATATCTCTTAGTCAATGAAATATGATAGTACATTTTAAATAAACACCGCTCAATTGGTTAATTTCTGAATTCAGCCCTCCAATCCTGCTGATGTTAAGGATTTTATTTACTCAGATGCCTTCTTTTTTTTTTTTTTTAAATTTCAAGCTAATTTGGTCTAGGAGTACTGAACTCTGAAATAGAAGAACTGGGGTTCAATGTCAACCAGCAAAAAAACACAGGGGTGGGAGTACAGGGATTTGATAAATGCTTATCTAAAGAAAAACATATGAAAGAAGGAAATTTACAAAAATTAGTTCTAAAATAAATTTGCATATGCATGATGGGATTAGAAAAATAGCATTTCAAATCCATGGGGAAAGAATAAACTTACTGATCAATAAATCAGCTGAAGACAAAAAGGCAGTTGCTGAAAGGGGGAGAGAGGAAGTACAACTGACACCTACCTTACTCCCTACAGCAAAACAAACTCCAGCTGTATTTAAATGTGAAAATAAACCATACATTTTTTTTCAGCATCAAATACTTCCTACATACCTCCTATAAACAAAGTACTGTAGAGGACAAGAAGTTCTTCCCCTTATCACACTTACATTTCAATGCATGGAGAATAATAAGTGCTGTGAAAACAAAGAAAGGCAAAGGAGACAATTTAACTAATTCTAATTATTCACAAGCCCTTCCTATGGCACACAAATGTGCTAGAGAAAATATTTTTCAAAATAAACTTGGAGTACCACAAACATTTCTAAATATGAATGTGACAGAAATGCATAGACACAATAAAGAAATGCACTAATAAATTAAATTTTATTTATATTTTTAAATTTCTGAACTGGGAAAAAAATTATAGACAAATGGCAAACAGGGAGGAGTGGGGGAGGAACTGCTACGTTAAGGGAAAGGGGTACATTTTCTTATAAGTACATATTAGTTTTATAACTTTCAAAATCCAGCTTAAGAAAGCAGAAACAGGATTCCAGTTCTGCCTCCAGCTAATTTTGTGACTCTGGTTAAATAGCAGTTCCCCACTCCCCCACCTCAGTCTAAATTCCCAGCCCAAAACCAAGTTGCTCTTCTGAACTACCTGGTATTAATACATGGGTTCTTCCAATTTTAACAGACTCTTGGCAACCCCATGGACTGTAGTCTGCCAGGCTCCTCTGGACATGGACTTCTCTAGGCAAGAATACTGGAGTGTTAGCCACTCCTTTCCCCAGGGGAACCTTCCAAACCCAGGGGTCCACCCCGTCTCCTGCATTGCAGGCAGATTCTTTACCATCTGAACCACCAGAAAAGCCCCCTAACACTGTGCAACTGTCTGCAAATATCCAGGTTCGAAAAAACAGAAAAGGAAAAATGTGCACACAAAGAAAACGAATTTCACAGACAATACAACATCGATTACAACACTGGTTTTATTGTTTGAATTCCTAAACAATTATTTTGCAGAGGTACAAAATGAGACTACTTATTTGTAACTTAAAATTCTTAGAGAAGCATTGGGGTGAAAAGTAACACAGTCACATTATGAGCCAGTTCACAGCCCGCAAAATGTAAACTGTATCCCTCCCTTTAGAGGGGGTAGAAATAAAGGGTCATTCAGGGGCTGCCTTCCCAAGAGTGAAAATTAAATTCCAGTAAATCTGGAAGGAGAGCCCGGCATGTCCACTGAGTGAACCCAACACCTACAAAAACCACAGAGGAAGTGAACGCGGAGGGTGGTTTCCGTCTAGAGCGGTGGGGAGGTGAGGTCCCCGTAGGGTCGCGGTCCACAGCCCGCCCCGCATCTTCCCATGGAGCCTGACTCGCGGCTAAGCCACTCTGGGTCCCCAGTGAGGAAGGAGCTGGCCCCAGCTGGCTCCTCGTATTTCTAATCTCGGATGCTCTGCTTAACCCCGACTAGGTTACTTCCCACTCCCAGTCTTATCGGCAGACCCCAGACTATTGCAGCATCTCTCCTCCAACTGCCCTCGCCTGTCTAGCCCTTGACGTCACGCCCACAGCCCTCTGAGGCTCCCTGAAGCTGCTCCCTTACCCCAGCGGCCCGCGGTTCCAGAACAGTGGCGCATCGATAAAATACAGCCGTCCTATGATTCGGCTTTCACTAAGCTTTTGAGGAAATCTTTTGCCCTAGACAGTTAGGAAAGGAAACAGAACAAGGAAATAAAAAAGCAGCTCGTTAAACCTGCAGCAGAATCCGGGGCTGAGCGTTACTCACTGGGAAAGGCCTATTGAGGGGCCTGGGGAAGTCTGCAGGCTCTGTAGAAAGGAAAGCTCTCTTGTGAGCATGAAATATCATCAGCAGCCTTTATATGAAGGGCAGGGGTTGCATCCCAGCACTGGGATATGAAATTAGGACAGAACCAAATTGTTCTAACATCATAAGTCCCTTCCCTGACAACCTCAGAATCCCAGGGCCCACTTGACTCACCTGAGGCTGCTGGACCGTCCCAAGACTCTTACTCATGTGGTCTTTCCCTTTCTCCAAGAGATTCTTCCTTGAAAGGTGACGGGCCTTGGGGAAGTAGCTTTTCACACAGATACGTATTAAGGGTCTACTCCTCACCAGGTGTCATGTTCCATGGTCTGGTATACATTGCCCTGTTCCATGGACATGCAGTTGCAGTCAGATGCAGGGAGTCTGCTGAGACCTTCTAAGACCCTGTAGAGAAGCCTCTGAGATGAGGTTCCAGTTTTACAAGTCAGGGCTTGGAGCAAACGGAGGCACCCAGCTCAGGTGCCTTCAAAGGGGGAGCTTATTAAAATGCAGACCCTGGTTCTGCAGGTCTGTGCTGGGGTTTGAGATGCTTTGTTTCTGACTAACTCTAACCTCTCTTCCAGGAGCCAGGCCCCAAACCCTGGAAAAGAAGATGCCAACTTCATAGACACCACAGTCCTGGCTTTTGTGGGAAAGGGATCTAGCTGCCAAAGATGATCAGAACTGTCAAAGGATCCCCAGACTGATAACACTCAGCTCCCAGTTTTTCCCAGCTCAACTCCCTAAAGAGAGGTTTGTTTGGGGGTTTTTTTGTTTGTTTTGTTTTTTTAATAAGCCCAGTGGTTAATAACTGGCTTGTTAGTTAAAAGCTTGAGGGACACAGAGGGAGGCTTATGCTCTCCTACTCACTTCATTAACTGGAGTAACAACCAATTTCAAGGTGATTATTGCTATTATAAGCTCTGATCAATTTTTTAAACATGTTCCCAGGTTTTAAACCAAAAGCGGGAATATTAGAGCAAGGAGAGCAGCTGTGTTGAGAATTAGTCATATCCCCAGATTAATATCTGATCTTTCCATCAAAGGAACACAGGACACATTTAGTTAGGGTTCTAATTGTACCTCCAATAAACCTCCACCACAGTGAAATATGAGCAGCCATAATTTTTAGTTCCAACTTCCTATACATAATCCATCTGACTGGATGGTCTCGAGCAAAGGCAGTTAAAGCAATTTGTTTCACTTATATAAAGGAATAAATCAGTGCTTAATTATGTGAGGTTTATTATTAACAGTGCTGGCAATCTGACCATATGCCATGACTTCATCTTTTTACATCAAGAAAAAATATGAGAATATCCTGATTGCCTTTATGATGCCTTTCCCCTCTCCACAGTGGCACACAGGGAGGAGGGTGGCATGTGATCGGACCAGATGAGGAAAAGAAGGGGCCAGGAACTCCCTGCTCTGAGTGCCCAGTGGGGCCTCTGGGACGGTTGTGGGATGATGAGAGAACAGTTGCCGTGGAGCAGGAGCAGGGAAACGTTGAACCATCCTAGGTGTCACTTCCCATCATGAGAACAAGACCCTCAAATCTTTTTCTATAGAACTTCAACATCTTTCCTAAGCCAGCATCCAATTGCTGGCATGCAACAGAGGATAGGAACACAGATCAGTTGTCAAGAGATGTGAGTCCAAGTCTCTACTCTAGCTCTTACTGAGTGACTTGAGTAAGTGATCTAACCCCCTCTGACTTCCTGTTTCCCCAGCTGAAAAATTGGGATATCAGTGCCTCCCGTCCAAGGTCATAGGAGGATTAGACAATAATAGATGGGTAACACCTGGCTCATATTAAGTGCACAAAATAAGGTGACTATTACTATGGGAATTCCTCTGCTGGGGATAAACTGGAGCCTGAGACTTAATCATGTCCACATCCTGTTGTCCTTGGTGAACTGGTGACACCAGTGACAATATTTCAAATTGTGCTTTTACACTCCTGCCTTTGATGTCAACTTCTAGCATCCAGAGCCAATTTCCCCACCTCTTTAGATTGCTGTGTATCCCATAGCAAATTGATGAACCTCTCTGAGGCCCATCTGTAATTCAGATAAACCAGTTCATTTCCTTGTCTACAAACTCTGGATGCTGGGAGACTCTGCATGTATGAAGAAAGGGTATTAATGCCTTTGGGATCAGCTGGGAGTATGCAGACTTGCACAGAAAACGCCTCGCACAGGCTTGCTCGGGAGCTCCTCCTGTGGCCCACAGACAGTTGCCCAGTTAGTGTAGTTAATGTACTTTTCTTCCTTCCTTCTCAGGAAATGAATCCAGTTGCAGATCTTAGACTAAAATATGCCCTTGTAAGTGGGAGTGGCCAATGATATGCAATGGACACTGTTTTCCAGAAAGAGGGAAAGGCACACAACTGGCATCTTCTCCTTTTGCCGTTCACTCCCTACCTAGGCCGTGGAAGTAATGATGATCGAAATCCAGCAGCCATATTGGACCATGAGGCAGCCCTGCAGATGAAAGCCATATGCTAAGGTTGGAGGAACAGGAAGATGGAAAGAACCTGGGACCCTGAGGACACCATGCAGTCTCCGTATTAGCCTAGACTGCTTGTCTCTTCATCTATCACACAAGAGAGAAAAATCCCATAACTTACATAAGCTACTGTTATTTCTGATCTATGTTCCTAATAGCCAAACAATTCATTTTTCTATCTTTGTGCATATCCGAAATAGACATAACCACACTCATGAAGAACTCTGGAAGAACAGTGTTCCAGATCTGCACTGGAAATGCAAAGAGCTGAGCATTTTCCATTACAAAGTTCTTAATAAACCAGTATGTTTCTCATGTTATTGTTTAGTCGCTAGATTGTGTCCGACTCTTTTGTGACCTTATGGGCTGTAGCCCACCAGACTCCTCTGTCCATGGGATTTCCCAGGCAAGAATACTGAAATGGGTTGCCATTTCCTCCTCTAAGGGATCTTCCTGACTCAGGGATCGAACCTGCATCTCCTGCATAGGCAGGTGGATTCTTTACCACTGAGCCACCAGGGAAGCCCTATGTTTCTCATAGATGGCTGCAAATGTGCATGTGCCTTCCAAACAGAAGGATTTATTTAATTTAGCAATTCTCTAGACTTGTCATAAATACGCCAAAGGCACACCTTCCTCAAGATCTCTAGCTTAATTGGCTCCATGTTCTGAAGCTTATGAAGTCACCAGTCACCAGGTCTGCTTTTCATCCTTCACCAAGGCTGCATGAAACTCTCTACTAGACACTGCAACAAGATAAAACATTCTTGAAAACATTAAGGGCTGATGAACTGGTTTGGATTTTCTCCAATCCTCTAGGCTTTCTCTCCTCCTGATAGATCTAAAGCAAAGGCCAGTCACTTTGAAATGAAGGCATTTGATTTGAGGCCACCACACACTGCCTTATCTAGCAGAAGGGGCTTGCATTTTTCAAGCCAGAGAAAAGAGCTTCCATACCACTCTACGTCTCTTTGGTGTGGGGCACTGGGTCTTGGCAGCCAAAGGGAATATACCGCCCCATTTCTCACTCCCATGGAGAGGCAACAGAGATGGCCTGACTTGAAAAAATAACTGTTCAGCTCTGGACAAATATATAACTCCAAAGAAATTCAAATCCTATTTAGTTTTCTTCACTATATCACACTTTAGGTAACTAAAGTAGAGAGAGGGGGAAAAAAGACAGAATCCATCTGAACTTTAATGAGACATTCAATATAAGTCCATGAACATTTCCATGTTGTCTTAAATTTGCTTATCTTATATTCCTAGTATATGATATCAGCAATATAATCCACAGATACAACATGGATTGACTTACACTCAACAGGCGGAAATTGATTGTGCAACAAGCTTCAAGAAGGCAAACAAGCTTCCCCTATATCTCTCCTGGTGTTATTTAAAATCTTTATAAAATGGTAAAAGAATAACTTTTTAATGTGGGCAAATGCAATAGCTGAGTTCATATCTAGAAAAGTAGACATAAAATTTAAGACACCTTTATTTGGTTAGAGAACATGGTTCATCTGAACACAGACTGGTCAGTAACAGAAAAAAGTGCAAAGGCAAACAAACACCAAAATAAAGACACCATCAGAAAAACACTTGGTTGGGGAACAAGGCAAAGGAGACCGTGAACTGTTCTGAATTCTCCAACAATAATACAAGACTACCAAATGAACTCCCTCAGCTGGCTACTAATTCTTTCCCCAGCCAAGGTCACAGGTAAACATTCCGTTTAACATCTAGAGCACACCCTGAAAGCTCTGGGTTCGGAATCTAGGGGTCAGTGATCCAGAATTCTACTTCCTAGCTCTAGAAGACCAAAAGACAATTAGTGGTTAACAGTCTACCACTAGCAAGAATATCCCAGTCCTGTCTTCTATGGTCTCCAGCCAGGATTCAATGCGGTGTGAATTTGCACAGCAAAGTAGGTTTCTTCATTAAGTAGTTAATTAAACTCCTTTGAAAACGTGATCAGAGTTGATATATTCAATCCAAATTAGAGCCTTAACTGATAAAAACAATAGCCTTCAGCTCAAAAGTTCCAAACAAAAAGCTTGCAATGCCCACTTCACGTACATTTACACACACACACACACACACACACACACACAAGTATTAATTACCTAACTCTAGTCCTAAATTTCCTCAATGAGTTTAAATGTGTTGGAGGGTTACTTAGAACCTGAAAATGTGAATGTGAGAGAAGCCAGATCTCAGTTTAATACATACTGGAAGGCATGGAGAGAGTCTGGGCCACCTCTGCTTCCAGGACTGGATTCACTTCCAGGTCAAGTTAACATCTTGTCCAGTTTTTTATATTCCTGTGCTCAGAAAATTGGTAGCTCCCTGCCTTTTTCTGGAAATCTCAAAATAGAATTTCCACTGTATGCATCTTTGTGCTCCTCAGAACATATTAGATTTCCCAAAACTATAATAATATGCTCAGAAATGGCAGCAATATTTCAGAAGATGAATTTTGTAGCCCTTGATTTTCAGCCCTCCCCACACACAAACATACCATGTCTTAGTACATTGTGTTGAAAATAGGCTTTTTAATACCATTTTGTTCTAGATTACAAAAAAAAAAAAATACACAATACTTGAGAATTATTTAAAAAATACCAAAGACTACATATAAATGCATACATATATATCCACACACACACACACATATATATCCATATAGATATGTACTTAGTGTCTCTTTTTCCAGTCATTTTAGAAAAGGTATAAATGTGCAGTCTTTTTTAATGTATGCCACTCTGTAGCCTATCTTTCCCTAAGGACTATATACTGAACATTTTTCTGTGGCATTAAGTATTCTTCTACAAAGTTATTTTGAGAAACTGAATAATAATCTATCATATTTCTTATCATACAGATGAAAATTTTAAAATTTGCTTTAATCCATCTTCTCTTATTGAATACTCAGATTATTTATATATATATATATATATATATATATATGTATCTTTTACCATTAGAAACATTGCTTCAATGCCTGTCCTTAGAAGTAAGTTATTGCTCACATTCAGTATGATTTTTTTCTAGGACAAATTGCTAGATGTAGAATGTTTGGGACAAAGGACATAACAAATTTAAAACATTGATACATGCTGTCAAAATGCCCTATAGATAAATTGTACCAATTACACTCTACCATTAATATAGGAAAATGTCCCAAAATAGGTCCAGTCTCCCTATGTGCTCTCCAGATTTATTATTTTTTTCTCTGTGTGACAATGTTTTTAAAGGCATATTGATTAAAATTTAATTTTTTATTTCTAGCGAGGCTGAACTCTCACAATTTATTTATTCTTTGTCCATTTGTATTACTTCTTTCTGAATTATTTATTCATGGTATTTACCGATTTTTCTATTAGAGTATTTGTTTCTTTATTGGATTGGTAAGACTATATTACACATCAGTTTGGTAATAATATGCACCTTTTAACTAAGTTAAAGTCTTTTTGACATAAAGTCTTTTTGACATAAAGATTATGCATATGTTTTTCCAACTTATTTGTCTTTTAATTTTTCTCACAGTTTTTGTCTATAGAAGTGTTGCAAGGCTTTTGTACCCAAATCTATCCTTTTATCTTTTTAAAAAATTATTTTTATAAAGTTTTTCTCTGCCTCATATCATCATTTATTACATTCGCTATCTTTTTCTCACATTACATTTATTGGTATACTTTGAGCCTACACATTTAATCTATCTGAAATTTATTTTGCCATAATGAGAGGAAAGGCCCTTCTGATTCATTCTAAATGGTTATCCATGAGCCCATCTGACCCCACTGATAGACATGCATTCACTATTCATATGGGATTATATTGGGGGCTTTAATTTTAGCATAATGATTAAGGGCTTGGGTTTTGGAGTCAGACACACCTGATTTGAATTCACCCTAAGACCTCAGGCCAATTCTCCAAACTCTTTAAGCTTCAGTTTTCTCAATTGCAAAGCACTTAGCACAGAGACCTTGCACATATTAAGTGTTCAATAAATATTAGGCAGTAACAACATTTTCAACAAGATCTCAGAATGACCACCCAAATTCTACATCTGCATCTGATTTGTTGTCATCACAACACTGAAGAATAGTTTAGACAATTTCCCTAATAGCCTAAAGTAGCCTTCCCCACTTCAACCACACCATGGAGGGCCCAGTGACAGTTCAAGGGAAGCCAGAGTCACTGCTTTTGTCCACAGAGCTCCTGGTCCTGCCTATCAGAATAAGCCCCCGTAGGCCAACAGCAGGGCAAGAGGGATCTGCAACCATAGGACAACCCTACTGTCTCCCCACCTGCAAACACAGGCTCGGCTGCAGCTCCTCTTCTCCCTACCTTGGAGCAGACCACTCACTTCACTCCATGGCTTAAAGGATTTATTTTTCCTTAAGGAACAACTCCTGTCATTACACTTGGAAAGCTAGATAGTTTAGAACCCAGGAGAAAAGGAAAGGGGGAGAGAGAACACCAGTGTAGGACAAAGAGTTTTCAACGGTCATGCAATTAATTCAGTCAACTGTCCTAATCTTGGATGATTTCTAAAGACTAAAAAACCCCTACCTGGCTATACAGATCCAAGCAGTTAAATATGAAGCATAAATCAGCTCTTGATTAGGACGTTCCCCACCTCTCTCTTAAATCATTACATTCATTCTGATATTTCCTTAGCATGGAAGTGGGAGATAGCTTGATGTACGGTAGAAAGAACTCAGTATTTGGAGTTAGACATAACTGAGTTTGAAGAATCCCAATTTCAACACTCACCTGCCATGTGATTTGGGGCAACAGAATGAGTTTGCCCATCTATAAGAGATGTAGATAAAGCTCTAACCTCACAGAGTTTGGGGGAGAATAAAATCCTCTGACATAAAGATGCTCATTAAAAAAAAAAAAAAAAGATGCTCATGAATGGTGGGAATTATTACAGATAACCATTGGCATTTCTGTACATATTTTCTGAGTTAAGGTCCTAGGGAGCTAGAAAGGAGATTGGTCCAATCAACTGCTCTTCATTCCACAAATGAGGAATTGAGACCTACCAAAGAGGTCAAAATATATTTCTACGCCATACAATAGCTATCAAACTCCATCACCTATCTTCTAGTCTAGTTCAATTCAGCATGATTTTAGTACCTACTACATGCCAAGTGTGGAGGATAAAATGAAGAATAAGACAGCTTCTGTCCTAGGGCAACTCAACTTCCAATCTCCCCTGGGTACACACTGTCCCCCATCACATCGTAAATTCCTCAGCTAGGAAGAATATGTCTGCCACCACCTTCTAGAACCCCCCAGGAGCCAAAGTCTCATATGGTGCCTACAAGAGAGTCCCAACACATTTTGGAAAGAACTGAGATACATCTTTATCGTGACATGTCTGGTCTGCTCCAGATAGAGAACATTGTGTTCCCAAGTAACCCAGGGTTCACAGCATGTGACTTACCTGTCTCTAGAGTCCCCTCGCCTCCTTAGTCCCAGTCCAGCTCCACAGGAGTAACAGTAAAAGAATCAGACTCTGTGGCTTCCAGGCCTCTCATCACACCATCTCTTCTAACCTTAGAAAAATACAGCAGAGAGTGTAAAACAGCAGTCTACTCTCTAAGGAACAGGCAAGAGCCTCCTGAATGCATCCCTGCTCTGGGTACCAGTGGCATGAAGGCATCATAATGAAGTGCTTGACTTCATTATCCTTTCTTTCTGAGCCTTCCCTGCTTCATCACGTTTATTCATCAGCCTGAGATTGCATGCATAACCCTTGGCTTTCAACGTTTCTTATGTCTACCAAACTCTCAATTAACGCTGCAAAGAATTCTCTAGAAGCCAGGTCTTCCTGGCCAAGTACCCTGGGGTCCAAGTGGCTCCTTCATTTTGGCAGATGGTGCCCATACTTCCTGAGTCCTCCAGTCAGCATCAAGGAGACTACAAACCACTTCCAAATTGCTTACTCCCTGTGTGCATATTCCCATCTTCTTCCTCTGGCTCAAGTTGAGAGAACCGGGGATTGAGATCTCTCTGCCTCTGAAGAGGGTCTACCTCTGCCCATAGCCATAATTTGATGCCTCTCTCTGGGATACAGAGAGGGAGTTATTGAGCCAAGAGTTTATTATCAAGCTTAGCATGAATATACAGTGAGGAGGGCTGAGTGCAAAACCAAATGTTCCAAGTGTTCCTAATTCCATGTGTTTTGAAGTGCCTGGAGCAGGAATTTTGCGGAAAAGGGAAAAAGACTCTTCCCTGGTGGTAAATTAAGGATATATCTCTTTAGCTTTGGATCACAATCAGGCCCTTACAGTCAACTAATCCCATTCTCTCTTTATTTTCTCATTGTATTCTTACAAACAAGGCTGAGCCTCATTTTCATTGCCTAGGAAGACTTGCTACAAAGCTTCTCTGTTCCGAGACTCCCTCTCAAACATGTCTTCGCTTCCAAGGGTAATGAACTCCTTGATAATAAACGCCTCGCTTTAATGCACGCTCTCTTTGGTTTCCAGGAACTGCCTTATAATTACACAGCTCTGGATTGCATGTCAGAGGTTTGCTTCTCCTTTAATATTTTATGAAGAAATTCAGATTTTGACAGTAAAAATATTTAACCCAGAGGACCTGAAACCCAGACGATTATTTTGTAAAGTAGCCATCTAGCTGCACACTTGTGCACGACGGGCTCTCCCCAATGCGTACTCACTCTCTTTGATACTCTCTGAACAGACCCAACCACATGCTGTCCAGATGGAAACCTGGCTGTATCATTACATTATATTGAAATAACCCAATACCACCTGTTTCTGTTGGGGCTCCTGCCAACATTTTCCCATAAAACATTTATTTTGCTAATATTTTAGTTGGTCACCACAGAAGGACACTTGAAGTTAAAGATTTACCATGTGTTGCAGCCACTCGGAGCCAGAAGAGGCAAAAAAATAAAAAGCCCTTTGAAACCAGGCAGCAGGGTTCAAGAAGAACAAATGTCTATGTATTGTTTCCAAAGGTGGATGCCTCACCTGGCATGATGTCATCACGGGCATGGGGATTTCTGAACAAGGTTTTCTTGGCAATCTTCACAGAATGAATTATTCTAGTGTCTCTGGTGCTCATCCTTGGGTCGTAAAAATATTTTCAGCTCTGTTAGGAGGCTTTCCTGCTTCTTGGCAAATTTTCCTTCTCCAAAAACGTTGCATTTGTAATAAGTTCACAGAGATAGGAAATTGATTCACTTGACTTACAGGAACAAAAGGGCTTTCCTGATAGCTCAGCTGTTAAAGAATCTGCCTGCAACGCAGGAGACCCTGGTTTGATTCCTGGGCCCGAAAGATCCCCTGGAGAAAGGATAGGCTACCCACTCCAATATTCTTGGGCTTCCCTGGTGGCTCAGCTGGTAAAGAATCCACCTGCAATGCAGGAGACCTGGGTTCGATCCCCGGGTTGGGAAGATCCCATGGAGAAGGGAAAGGCTACCCACTCCAGTATTATGGCCGGGAGAAGTCACAAAGAGTCAGACATGACTGAGCAACTTTCACTTTTACTTTTTCCTAGGAACAAAGGTATTTATTATTTTTATTATGGCCGGGAGAAGTCACAAAGAGTCAGACATGACTGAGCAACTTTCACTTTTACTTTTTCCTAGGAACAAAGGTATTTATTATTTTTATTCCGTCAACAAGAACAGGGTGCAAAGTGGTGTTACCTATTAAGATCTGGCAGTGAACCTGAGGTTACAGTCATTAGATGCCCTTGGGAGCAGATGCAATGAACTTTGGAACTGAGCACCTGGTTGGAATCCTTGGGTTAAGAGACATAAAATAACCTCAACAAAGTTTTCAATGTTTTGCCTCTCTTTTTCTGTCCCTCACAGCTGCATATTTACTTGTCAAAAAATAAAGAATTAAAGCTTACCCAGCTCAAAGACTGGGAGGCCATTGGAATAATTTGCCAACATTGTCATTTGGAAATGTTTGCACCCAGTTGCACCTTCAGAGGAAGTTAACTATCTACCTCCTGTGTGGCTGCAGCTGAACCCAGCTTCCCTGGTGGGTTTAGCTTCTGCCAGCATTACTGTCTTCATTTTCTCCTATATGCTGAATCCCTTCTCCAAAATGAACCTGAGAGGACTAAGGAAAACACATACAGAGATGCATGGAGTTTGGCTGCCTATGCTTGACTTCAATGTTTTGACTCTCGTGGTGCCTGGAATCTCCATGAGACTTCCCAGAATTCTAACTCACTGTTAAGTGGTTCTCCTTTCTGTTGTTGTAATTGGCGATCTAATTACAAAGGTTAACTGCATGGACTTTCCACCCCTTTCCCTTGGTTAATTAACAGGCAGGGTCGCCTCCTGCCCTGCTTCTAGACTGACTGATCACTTAAAATCAGAGGAAGGAAAAAGGAATGATGTTAGCCTGGAGTCCCACTCATACAACGTGTCCATTTTTCAACACAAGGAAATTTTTTACACCTAAATGCCCATTTTGCAGTGCAAAAGTAATTTATATGTTAGATATTTGTTTTAAAAGTCAACTTGTAACCTGTAATGACTATAGATATAGATTAAGAATCACAAGTAAAGCAATGTACGTCTCTTGACAGCTCCCGTTCATGTTCACATAGCCTCCCTGAAGACAGATAATCATATAATTAAGCAATCCATTTTTCAGCATATATGTGCTGTACAGAAGAGTGTTACAATGAATCCTGGTGTGTGCTTTGGTTCAAAGTAGGAAATACTGAATAATCACCTTTTTTATGAAAGCACTTGACCTTTAAATTGATATTTCCTCCCAACAGATTAAAATTATTGTTCAACGAGGTGTTGAAAGCAGCACAGATAACCCAAAGGTGGCCCATCTGTTATTCACTGTTACAGTTTATGTCCAACTAACAGTTGCAGCTGACTGCCTTAGAAAAGGTAGAAAGAGCCACTTTTGGCTTTCTGTCAATATCAGATTTGATTTGATTTTTTTCCCCTTTTCTAAGACTGAATTTAAATTCTTAAGACTGATACGAATTCACAAATAAAACTTGTGAATTTGCATCTTTCTGGTTAAAGAGAGCTTCAACATTCTGGATGGCATGAAGCAGGATAAGTAGTAACTCGATAACATTGAGCCCACTCCCCAAACATAAAAGTTTGCCTTGAGTAGAGTTGCCAGATTTACAACAAAAATACAAGATGCTCATGTAAATTTAATTTCAGAAGTAGGTATGTCCCATACTGCAAATTATTCTTTGTCAACCTGAAATGCAAATGTACCTGAGCATCCTGTATTTAATTTGGCAGTTCTACACCTGAACACGCGGTCTCAGATTCTGATCTGCCCTAGTTTTCTCTTTTTTACCTTTTCTACAGAGAAAAACATCAAATATGGGCAGCTACAGCAACCAACACCCACAGGTTGCTGATGGCTGAAAACTAGGAGTGCTATGAAGTCAATATCCATCATCCATCCCATTGTTTTTTAGTTACCGATTAGACTGCTTCCCTTCGTATGATTAAATAGCTCTCTTAATCATTGCTTCAATTCCTGGAATCCTTTATCAAGAACAAGGACAACTCTGTTCTGTGTGAACAAGGAAAAATGTGAAACTGATGCTAATATTTAAAAGCTTTTTGTTTACCCTTCTAGCATCTATCATGACATGCACATTGAGTGGATTTATCATAAGAAAAGCTCAAGGAGATGCGGTGGTTTCAGACACAATCAAATCTGCTCCTTTTGAGCCCTGGAAATGTGCCCTTCCCTTCCCAGAAGTGTCCCTGCTCCTGGCACACTAAGCTCAGATCTAAACCAGGGTAAAGGAGCAGCCGGAGAGCAGAGAGCCTTGAGGCCGGAGGCTGCACAGGGAAGATATCCCACAGTGGGGCCACCAGGGCAGAACAGAACCCTGACTCTGAATCAGCAAAAACTGCTCCTTCATCACTGGTCACCCTGCCTTTTCAAGACTAGGGAAGAAAGTCTTTCTGGGTCTCCCCTTCCTTTGCTCCATAGAGGGCCACCATTGACTAAATCTGAAATGACAGCTTATCAGAGGAAACCAAGGAATCCCCATTAAGCCAGGAAACCAATAGGGAGGGCTGAAGACATGACTCTTTTCTTTATTGAACTATTACATTGATAAGAATCTATCATAATCTGAAACACTTCCATGACACATTTCCAATGTTTTGTGTTCTTCTGTATGTTCAGATTTAGAAAAGTACTTTCACTGACCTCATGTCCTATCTCAGTGATCTATGGCTCCAAAATAAACTTTTAGATCACTCTGCATGTACGCTAAGTCACTTTAGTCGTGTCTGCCTCTTTGCGATTCTACAGACTGTAGCCCACCAGGGTCCTCTGTCCATGGGATTCTCCAGGCAAAAATACTACAGTGATTGCCTTTTTCTCCTCCAGGGGATCTTGCAGACCCAAAGATCAAACCCACATCTCTTATGTCTAACCTGCATTGGCAGATGGGTTCTTTACCACTAGAACCTTCAGTTACTTTTGTAAAAATTCATGTTTTGATTTCAGAAACTCCAGACCAGCAATGGTGGCCTGAAGCCAGAAAGACTAGGCACTAACATATTTTGAATATGATGTCACAGATAGCGTCCAGGAAACGATTATCACTGGACAGATAAAAGGAAAACATCTTAAAAGAGAATATAAACTTCTTAACATACTCTAGAGGCATCATGGTGAAAAGTTCTGTGCATCAGAGAAAGAAAACTCAGTAATGCGTGTAAGGAGTGGCTTGCACGTGTGTGAGGTTAGAGAAAAAGCCACACCTGGACTGCAAATGTATTGGTTCCATCTATGAGTGCTAGTCTACCAATCCTGAAATAGAACAAGTATCATTTTTGTTTCTTCAGTGTGATACTATCAATTAACACATATTTAGACATTGCTAGATGTCAAGTACTTCACATATGTTAACCATATTTAATCCCCTCTGTCACCCTGTGAAGCCAAGGAGACACAGAGAGCTTAAGCAAAGAATGGTTAAATCACTATTCTGGAACCCAAAGGGGGTGCAGGGGACCAGACCGAGATGAAATCGGACAGCCTGACCCCAAAGGTCCCATTCTGAACACTATCCTGGATCTGGCAATGGTTGTCTCTCCCAAAAACTGACGGGGTTCAAAATCTGAATTCCCCCGTCAGATTGTTTTCCAACCAGACCCACGAACTGTAATTGGATTACGCAGTTGGAATCTGAGAAACAGGAAAGTGCAAATGGTCGAAATAATGAGCACTCATTAAACTCCTCAGAAAGAACAACATAGTCGTTCAAGGCAATTCCTATAAGCAAGTTTTGTTTGAAGACAAGAACTCAAAGGTAAGGCAGAGCATCGAGAACATGATCTTTGCCTTTAGAGCTTAGTTGCTTTCCCCCAGCCCCTACTCCTTCACTTGTTCTCCCACAGAAAATATGGAGGTACTCACTTATTAAAAATCAGCTTGCACCCCAGTCCACCCCAGAGTAAAAGCAAATGGCTCCCACGGGAGTGAGAGGAAAATGGAGTCATTTCCGTGAAAAATTCCCAAGAGTGCTTTTTTGCTTTTAAGAGCAGTGAAATCTCTTTATGCTGGTAATTTATTATTTCCACCAGTTATTCAAATATTTGTCTACATGTTGAAAAATTAGTCCTTATTCAAACAAGTTTCTGCTTTTAGAGCAAAAGCATGTTAAATATTCAATGAAACTGGAACTCTAACAAAAGGATCCACAGAGAGCAAAATTAAAGACACATGCTTTCTTTCACCTTAGATATGCAAACTAAAAAAAATTGTAATAATGAAAAATAAAAATGTATGCCTCTCTCCAACAGACATTGGGCTTTACAGCCTGGACTAGATGCCTAACTTCAAGGAAAAAGGTTGATTTCATCCAAACATCACTTGCAGTACCATCGCCCTGAGCTTCTGTGTTAAGTGGGTCCAATCATTTCTAAAAGTGGTGGTCCAGGCTGGTCTTTGTTTTGTCCCTAGTATCCTCAGCCTCAGATGATAACAGTATGAAGACAGAAACTGTATTATGTGTAGATTGTGACTAGTGTTATCCAAAAGGAGAAAAGTTACTGTTCATCAGTTATCATGTTACAGATATTTTCTATCACTACAGTTATAGCTGTCATGTTTATGTGGATAATTTCCTCCTTTCCATCCAAGTCAGAGGTGTGCCATTGGATGGGATGAGAAGGTATACAGGGGGGACAGTAGGGTCCATAGGAGAAAGAAAGGACTATTTACTGGATGCTTCCTGACTTCCTACAGGGAACAAAGTGAAGGCAGGAGACTCAGGTATTACACCCAGTAGTGCAACATTTTCCCTTTTATTAATAGAACTTCTGTGCTCTTGGTAAAAGCAGATGGAGCCATGACTGAGTAGCTTTTCTTCCTGGAAAACAAGGTTAGTTATATTAAAAAAAAAATACCTCTTGCTAAATTAATATTTCTATACTGTACCCAGCAAGCAGTCCTTCTGTATGGAAAATTGTATAGAAGGAAGAAGAGCTATATGACTTCTTCAAAAATTAGGGAAGATCAGAGAAAATGGGAAAATACTCAAAGAACTGAACTGTGTAAATAAATACAACAATTCATCCTAACAGCCTCTGAACCCTCACTTATACCATAGCTGATGCCTAGAAGCCAAAGTTCCCACTCAGTCAGCATTAGCCTCAAACACATCATCATCTAGGGGATTATTTTTCCTTGTTGTCTGTTTATCCTCAATTGCCCTCAGTATTCAGCACACAGGAAGTGCCCAATAATTACTTTTTGAATAAACAGAAAATGACCTCATAGAGCACATAGCATAGACATGGGATTCTTCTTAGTAATTATCAGATTTTTGGATTTGCTGAAATTATAAAAAAAAAAAAAAATCTGATTTGGGTCAGCAAGTTCAATAAATCGGCCCCATAAAAGAAATTTGAGGAGAGCCTTTTCCATTGACCTTTTCTTCACATTAAAAATGTCTCTGAATCTGACGGTAGGTATCAAGAGATTTGGAAAAGGTCATGCCTCCTGCCCGAGTAGCTCAACTTCCAGTTATCTACCCCAAGGAAGTAATAAGAGGTATGAATAAAGATTTATGTGTGGAGATGTTCACCAGCACTATTTAGAGTATCCTTGGACATACCCGTCCAGCCACAGGCTCAAGTTTCAGTTAATCTGGGATCAGGGTACAGTCATGAAGTGGCATGTCCGTGACCATTAAATGTGATGTTTTGTAGATTTGCAAATGGCATGGAAGATGTATAGTGATAGATGAAAAAAAGCAGGACACAATGCAATTGATACAATATGATTCCAAATCTACTGGAAAGAGAGAACTCCAGGAAGAGAGAGACACATAAAGGGAAAATCAGAAGTCAGCATTTCATTATATGAAAAGGGGTTACTCCTCACTTATGAGGTTATTTTTTTTCTTTCACCTTTTTTTAATTTCCTAGTTATTATATATACCCAAATTGTTTTTAGAGTTAGAAAAAATAGGAATTTTTTAAATCTTAGAGTTGCCATCCATTTAAACCATGTTAGAAAATCTAATTATAGGGAAAACAATATATTCTAAATTCCAGTAGTTTCACTTATAATCATTAAAACTAAGGTTCCAGCACATGAGCTATCACAGGATCTCTACAGTTTTGTTATGTTTCTCAAAACATTTACACATTCACCCAAATATCCAAACACTTATGATCTATGTGTAAACAGAACTTAGTAATTACACGGACTTGCTCAGGAAGGGAAGGTGGCAAGGGGAGGTCAGGAGAGTCCAATCCCAGTCATAGCTTCCCATTGACTTACTGGGCAAGTCCCTTCACCCTTTCAGGCTTTCTGTACGTCATTTGAGAGTATTAAGCTAGGTGACTTCCAAGTTCCACTCTCTCTGAAGTCCATGAAATAATTACCTCTTTCACTGCCCTGTCTATGCTGTTCTAGGTGGTCACCACTGAATGAATTGCATTTGAAACACGGCAGACTCAACCAACCCTGTGTGTAAGAACGACGGTCCAATAACCCAAAAAGACAAGCGTGGCCAACCACACACACTTTGGCTGTTCAACAGTCTTCCTCCTATCTCATCTCCTGCCTCTGAACCTAAATAACACAATCCACTTAAGAGTTCTGTTCTCCCCAAAGGTGTGATTTGTAATGGACTGTATTCACTTTTGTCATAAGGGAAACCCAATATGTCCTCAATGACAAAGACTCTCAGCCTTTTCTGGGACATGGTTGCCTTTGAGAACCTATGAAAAACACTGACCTTTCCTCAGAAAAGTATTCTTTCATGTCAAATTTTTGCTGATCACTTTATGGAGTTAGATAACCTAAAGTTCTTAGTGGTCCTTGGAAACAAGATTAAAAATCTCTGGTGAAGAAAATATTGACCTATTCAATAGAGGCCCAGACAATTTTAAAATACAATTGTTTTTCATCAAGGTCATAGAAAATAGACTGATGGTTGCCAAGAGGAAGGGGAGTGGGAGAGGGTTGGATTGGGAGTTTGGGAGTAGTGAAGTGGCATATATAGAATAGATAAAAAACAAGGCCCTACTGTATAGCACAAGGGAATTAACTATATTCATATCATGTAATAAACCATAATGGAAAAGAATATGAAAAGGTATGTGTATGTATAACGGAGTCATTTGCTGTATAACAGTAATAGCACAATGTAATTCAACTATACTTCAATAAAAGTAAATTAAATATGCTTCTTTTCTAAGAATAGGATAATCTTGATGACTAGAAATGCCCCCATGTAACTGAGGAGACTCTCCCAGACCTTGTGACTTGGGAGGAAAGTAAGGCACAGGGATGGCCTAGTAAGAAACTCTAGGAGTGAACAGGACTCAAGACTGCAATGGGGAGGGCAGGATCTCAGAAACTTCCCCTGGTGCCAGAGCCCATCTACAAGGCACAATGCCACATCACCACCATGGCGACCTTATCCTTAAGAAGAATTGCAACTACCATGCATTGAGTATTCACCTTGTCTCTTGCCATTACCTCGTTTGATCCTCGCCACAATACTTGGCGTAGTGTACTTTCATGGTACTCCATATATCTCCATTTACGAATGAGGAAATTGAGTATCAGGGAGGTTAAGAAGCATCTCCAAGTCCACAGACCCAGGAAATATCAGGAACAAATTTCACACAAGCTCTGCCTGGCTCTATTCCACCTGCCTAAGGCTATCCATTGCCAAGCAAGTCTCCTGGCTCAGTTCAGTGACTGGATTGAATTAGTTTCTTAGGAAACATTGCTATAAGTTGAACCCAAGTGACACAGAGCAGACTTGTAGAAAGTGAGCAACAAGTTACTGCTGAAGGATAGTAAAGCCTGGATGCCCACTGCTTCCCAAAGATCTGTTTGAAGGAGGAAATGAAGGGAGAGATTGGCTGGGAGTTTCTGAAAATAATGGCATCTTTTGTTTTTTCCATTTGCAGAGTCATTGTTTCGTTGTCTGTCCAAGGTTGTGAGTGAACAGGTACAGCCAAGCTCTAGAGCCCCAGACCATCACCAAGGCTTCCCTGAAATTCCCAGGGCCAGGGAGCCACATGCCAGTGCCAGCAAGGGCGGCTCTGAGCTCCAGTTCTCTTAACAAAATGCGCCCTTTGTCCCCTAGTGACCCTCTCAAATCATAGGACTCCAGCAATGCAAAGATCTCAATCGTGAGCTTGGTTTTACTCCTTTCCCTTTTTCATCAAACCTACCCTTCCTCTACCTTGAACTTGACTTTACCAAGGAAGCAATTCCAGAGAGGAGAAAACCAGAGAAAAGAAACAACTTTCTTGAGATTATACAGTTAATTATCACAGAGTAGAAGCTAAATTCAAGTCTCCTATGGGCCAAGAAATATACTGATTTTTTAATAAATAAAATTCCATTTAAATTTACTCACTGAAGCAAGCAAAATTACATCCGTTTTATAGATTGAAAAACACTGTCCAAGGATATAAATAACTCACCAAAGTCAAAAAACAAACAAAATGTTATTTTAACATGATCAGCCTGAGCCGTAAAGTCAAGGCCTTTTTCAAAAAATTCTATTGGACATTAGTGTTGAGCAAGAAGTTACCCTGGTCATAATACTGTGTGATATAAATCAATATATTTTTAGTTTCCTCACACTCTACTTACCTCTGGTGCTCTGCCTCTCAGTTCAGAGAATGCACACAGACATGATGATAAAAACAAAAGTGAGACCTCCTCTATGGGTGCAGTGGGACACAGAGCCAACACTAAAATTCAAGACAGAACCATCTTGGGTTGGATATATGCCAGAGTAGATGGAAGACATGCTCAAGGGTCACAGGAGACAAGTGACATCTCAAAGATGCCACAATAGCAACAGACAGATGGAGATAAAAAGCAAACACACTTTCTTTACCAACACTAAAGTGTCAGGCACTCCCATCAAATGTAACACCAATATTTGGGGAAAGGAGGGGATAAAGGAGAGAGAATTCTAAATTTGACAAGGCTCTAAAATGGGAAGAGTAAGCTTTCTGCATTAGCCAAAAGAGAAGCTCAGTAAAGTGAGTTATAGAAAAATAGAGATGGCATTTTTTATACTCCTAGGTGACTGTGGACATTCACATGTGCTACTTCTCTGGATACTTTTGTGGCTTTAACACAAAACAATCATACAGTGATATCGTACCCATAGTTGGGTCAAACTGATTATTTTATCATGCCGCTGATTTAGAAATATTCTATAGAAATTTTGGAAACTCTTTAAGACAAGCTTGAAGTAGATCTTAGTTGAAGGAAAAGGGGAACCACCTAAAATGGTGTGCCCAACTCCCATTAGAAGCCTTTCCCTACCACCTTCCTCCCACTATTTATTATTTCAGATTTGAAGGGAAAGTGGGAGAGAAAAAGGAAGAGGGGTTTCAGAGTAATTTGTTTTTGCCTAAATGGAAGGAAGAAGCAATGGAAATAAAGCTATCAGAAGAAAAACCAGATTCCACCTCCCCACATCCCTCATGAACTGATTTCATCCAGAAATGAAGGTTTTCAGAAACCTTGACCAGGTATTTGTTTAGTTTATTTCTTTAGGAAGACCTGTGACATGAGCCTAATGAAATTTGAAGTTCCCCAAAGAGGAAATTCTAGAGCTACCCTCACACCCTCACAATAGCCTACAGAACCCTCTATTAGGTCTTTATAAAACTAAGCATTTTAAATCTGTGTGATTTCATTCAGCAGTCTCCCCACTGAATAATAAGTCCCATGAAGGCTTCCCTGGTGGCTCAGACAGTGAAGTGTCTGCCTGCAATGTGGGAGACACGGGTTCGATCCCTGGGTCGGGAAGATCCCCTGGAGAAGAAAATGGCAACCCACTCCAGTACTTTTGCCTGGAAAATCCCATGGACAGAGGAGCCTGGTAGGTTATGGTCCATGGGGTCGCAAAGAGTTGGACACGACTGAGCAACTTCACTCACTATGAAGGCAGTCTGTGGCAGTATTATTCACCAAAGTGTCCTCAGAAACTAGCCCATTATGTCACATAGAATTTGCTACACATTTTGCTGAATTAATTAATTAATGCTACAGTCCAGAAATTGGAAATACTGTTATTAAATTCTTGCTCTACACATGAGGTGGGATAGTGTTATTTGAAAGTGAACTTAGCTTAGCTTAAAATTGATATTGAAAACTCTAGAGCAGTCTTTTAAAGATGTACACTTGCTAAGCAAAGAGAGGAAATCATATAAAATACTCAATTGAAAACAGAAAGAAAAAAACAGGACAAAAAAAGAAAAAAGGAAACAATGTAATGAAGAGGAAAAGTTATGAATATTGTAGATATTAATCCAAATATGAATATATCAATAATCACTGTAAATGTGAATGGCCTAAATGTATCAATTAAAATACAGAGATTATCAGAGACGATTAAAAAAAAAAACCAAGATTCAACTATATGTTGTCTACAATAAGCCCACTTTAAATATAAAAATAGATTAAATACCACATCCCAGTCTTCCTTCTCTGCTACACACACATGCACATACATGTATACACACACATAAACATAAACACACGCCACTAATAGAACTAAGAATGAGTTACTTCCTATTCTTAGTGCACTAGGTCCTGTGCAATTACTAATCAAGACATTCTCAAAAAGGGATTGAGACTTCGAATGATTTCATACCTTCTGTAAGCAGTTCTCCAAATCTAGAGTAAAAATGAAAGAAGTACTTAATAAACTTGTTGAAGTCTTGCTCTTATATACACAGTCAGGATTTAAAAAGCAGTTGAAATTTAGTTACAGTTTCTTAGGAAAATAATGAAAGAAAACATGCAAATATAACCCATATGTTAACTGTGATATTTGTCCCCCAAGGCTCTGTCATGTTACCATTTCACACCTAGCAAATGACCACCTCTCCTACTATGTTGATTAAAGAAAATTAAAGTTTCGCTTACCTAAAGGAAAATTAGTTTATCCCTACCTATTGATGCCCAAATTGGGCATATTACCCCCCCTCAAACCTATTACTCTTAATAATTTGCAAGGAATTTTTTCTGGAAAAGAAACTAAGATTCAACTTCCTGAAACAAATCAGCTACTAACTGAAATAAATTTAAACAATTTATATAGAAAAAGTCAAGAAGACTATATAAGCATTTTTAATTCAAATAACAAATACCATATGATTAATAATTTGTCAGCCAATTTCCTATTAAATTAGCTAATCCTTGATCTTTGGAGTTGTATTCTAACCATATGAAGCAATTACAAAAGCTCTCCATAAGAATAATAACTCTGTTTACAACAAAATTTGCAAACACACAATTGACAAGCCACATTTGTCCACCTAGATTTTCTTGCCTCTATAGTTCTATTTTAAAAAATTAATTTGCTGTCAGCATATTCTAAATGAGATATTTCACATGTATACTCTAATTTCAGACTTCTCTTGAAAAATAGATCTGTTACAGCAGGGCTTATAATTCAACATGGCAGCAATCAGCTGAGCTAATAGCAACTGCTTCCTTTAGTCAAGAAAGCTTGAACAATTCAGTTTACCACAGTCACCACCATACTGCTTCCCTGACAGTGAGACCCAGTACAGTTGCCACTCATCATCAAGCTTGTGCTGTTGTTCTTCTTGTAGTTAAAAAAAAAAAAAAAAAAAAAAACAACTATTTCTCTGTATTCAAATGGCAACCCGCTCCAGTATTCTTGCCTGGAAAATTCATGGGGTCACAAAGAATAGGACATGATCAAGCACTCACTCGCACACATGCACATGCTTCTATCAAAACTGGGATGATAGAGAATTCCCTGATAGCCCAGTGGGTAAGAATCTGCCTTGCAATGCAGGGGACGTAGGTCCAATCGCTGGTCAGGGAACTAAGATCCCATGTGCTGTGGAGCAACTAAGTCCATGCCACAAATACTGAGCCCACAGACTCTGGATCAAATGCTGCAACACAGGACTGACACAAATAAATGATATATTTTTTTAAAAACTGGGAAAATATACCAAGAGGATATCAAGTGTTTTATCTATCTGCATGCTTCAATCATGCATAGTCACTGACCATGCCATGTAAACATTTGAACTTGCAACCTATGTCCTAAAACAGCAATGGAATAGTTCTAGCTCTGTAAAGCAAGAGGTATAGGCTAGCAATAAATCAAGGTCATAGGCCTTCTCGCACATAACAAGAGTAATCAAGAAGATGGCACTCCACAGAGGGAGAATGAATAGAGATTTGAGGTCAATCAACATTTTCTGAAAAATAAAGGTCTTCCAGAACACTCTCTGTATTAGCTTCCTAAGGGTGACATAACAAAGTACCACAGATTTGGTGGTTTAAACAACAGAAATTTATGTTCTCACAGAAGGTAGGAGTCTAAAATCAAGTTGCTAGCCAGGTTGTTTTCTCCTGGAGCCTGTCTCTTTTGGCCTCTCCCCGCCTTTTCAGATAGCAGTCCCTCTTTGCACGCAGGCATGTCTTTGTATGCCCTAATCTCCTCTTCCGAAAAGGACAACAGTCAGATTGATTTAGGTCTACTCTAACAGTCTCATTTTAACTTAATTACCTCTGTAAAGGTCTTATCTCAAATACAATCACATTCTAAAGTACTGGAAGTTGAGGTTTCAATATGTGAACTGGGGAGGGATGGGGACATAGTTTAGTCCATAACAGTCCCTAACTCAGTCTTGGAAATGAGCATAATCTTTTTCTCTTCAAATATTTCCCCTTCTCTTCCTCCTCCCCTCCCCTTCTCTTTCCTCTTCTTCTCCTACCTCCCCTTCCCCTCCTCCTCCTTCTTCTCTCTCTCCCCCACTCTCTCTTCCCTCTCCCCTAGGATTCAAATTATACATGTGTTATAATGTTTGATATAGTCCCAGAATTCTTGGATAGTCTGTTCTGTTTTACTTTCCCTTTTTCTCTGTGTTTCGGTCTGGGTACTTTCTATAGACCTAGCTTTAAGTTCACTAATTCTTTCCTCAGCTGTGTCAAATCTACTGATGAGCCTGACAAATGCATTTTTCACCTCTGTTATTGGGTGTTACATTTCTAGTGTTTCCATTTGACTTTTTTATAGTTTCCATCTCCCTGATGAAATTGTCCATTTGATCTTGCATGCTGTCTGCCTTTTAAACCTCTGTAGGGTAATTCCAACATCTGTGTCAAATTTGAGTCTGGATCTGATGATTGCTTTGTCTTTTAGAGGTGTGTTGTTTTTTGTTGCCTTTTCATATGCTTTATAATTTTTTCTATATCCATGAACAGAAACCAGAAGTCTAACATAACTTTGATATCAAAATCTGAAGAGACCATAAGGAAAGGGCATTATGGACATCATTAAACATAATATTGGAAAACAAAATTTTTAATGCACTAAAAAGATAATAAATCATGACTTCATTGGGCTTACTCTCCCCAAAATAAGTGATTTAGCATCAGAAAAATGAATCAATATAACTCACAACATTAAGATTAAAGGAGAAAAATAACTTAATTACCTCAGTAATTGCAAAAGTAGCATTTGATTTATTCCAAGCCCTTTAATGATATAAAATTAAAACTCTTAATAAAGTACAAAGAGAGGCAATAATGGAAAAGAATATAAAAATATTATACATATATGTTAAACAACTGAATCACTTTGCTGCCCAGCAGAAACTAACATAATATCATAAATCACCTGTATGAAAATAAAATAAATTTTAAAAAAATAAAATGAGAGAAATTGATAAAATAATAATTTGAAAAAAACACACATATAAAATACCATACTTAAAAGTGAAATGTTGAATTTATTCCCTTTGTGATTAAAAATAAGACAAAAATATTCACCATTACCAATTTTATTCAGTAATGTACTGGAGGTCCTAGACAGTACAGTATAAAGACTAGAAGAAAAGAAATAAAACTGTCATTCAGGTACATAATTAGAAGTCAATTTATCAAATGATGGTTTGAAGAAGAATTAATATAACTTTGCATTTTCACATACCAGCAACAATTACTCAGAAAATAAAAAATTTTAAATACCATTTATATAACATCTAGGAATAACACTAACAAAAGATCTCTCTGGAGAAAACAATAAAATTACTCTAAAAGAGATTTTAATATGAATATAGGAAGATAGAGTAGATGCAAAGACTAGGAGACACAGTGTCATAAAGAAGCTTGTTCTTCCCATATTGATCTATAGATTCAGGAGAATAAGTCCCAAAGGTTTTGGATTTATTCTACTTAATAAATAAGGGATCAAAATGCAACAATTTATGTAAAAATATGAGACGGGGGTGGGAGGGAGGAAGGGGAAAGTAGGGTGGGGGAGTTGAGACTATGCTTATGTGTACTTGAATGTGTTTTGAAACTTGAAAGTTGATTTTGACATTCACATGGAAGTATCAAGACATTCATGAAAAAGAAAACTGGGGGATCTTGTCCTACTATAATATGAAATGATATGATAAAGCTCATCATAAAGATACAATGATTAAAAAGCATTCTATAGGCCCAGAGATGAAAAGACAGATTAATCAAACAAAATAGAGAACTCAGAAATTGAATAATACCCATGTGGACAACTGATATATAATTGAGCTTGCATTGCAGATCAATGGTAACAGGATGAAATTTCAAAAACTTGTACTGAAACAACTGGGTATTCATTTGGAAAATAAAATAATATTCATGGAAAAAAATAATAATATTTAGCTTTACCTATAATTATATAGGAGAAGGGCATGCCAACCCACTCCAGTATTCTTGCCTGGAGAATCCCCATGGACAGAGGAACCCAGTGGGCTATAGCCCATGGAGTCACAAAGAGTCAGACACAACTGAGCAATTAAGCATAACATATAATTATATAAAAATCAATTCCAGATGTTTAATCCTAAACATTTATTTGTGAAAGCAAAGGAATAAGATTTTAGAAGGTAATATTTTTTTGGTGTAAAGGAAGATTTTTTTTGAATAAGACACAAAAACCAAACTCCATAATGAAAAAGATGGAAAAAGTTGATGATACTAAAATTAAAAATTTCTATCATCAAAAACCTGGAGAAGGAAATGGCAACCCACTCTGATATTTCTGCCTGGAAAACCCCATGGACAGAGGATCCTGGTGGGCTACAGTCCATGTGCATATGTGCTAAGTCATTTCAGTCGTGTCCAACTCTGATCCTATGGACAGTACCTGACAGGCTGCTCTGTCCATGGGATTCTCCAGGCAAGAATACTGGAGTGAGTTGCCATGCTCTTGTCCAGGGGATCTCCCCAACTCAGGGATTGAACCCACATCTCTTATGTCTCCTGCATTGGCAGGTGGGTTCTTTACCACTAACACAACCTGGGAAGCCCTTCATGAGGTTGCAAAAGAGATAGAACTTAATAACTAAATAATCAACAACAACCATCAAAAAACATCATAAAGATAGCAAGAAGGTAAGTCACAACTAGGAGAAAATAATGCAATTCATGTAACCAAAAGAGGACTGCAATCCAGACTAGAATAAGTTCTGCAAATTGAGAAAGGAAGGAAGGGAGGGAGAGAGAAAAGGAAGGAGGAAGAGAGAGGGAAAGGGAAGGAGGAAGGGAGAAAGGAAGAGGGGAAAAAAGAGAAAGGGGGAGGGCAGGAGAAAAAAAATGAAAAATTCTTGAACTTTAATAGAAGAAATGTGAATAGTTAATAAGATGTAAAAATGTACTCAACTTCATTAATATCAAAGAAATGCAGATTAAAAGCACAATGTGCTAGTACACTTGTACCATATTTGAAGAAATTGTAAATTTTACAATACCAACTGTTGCTGAGGACATGGATAAAATGTCAAATTTCATACACTGCTGATGGAGGTATATATATCCATACAACTATTTTGGAAAAAACATTGGCAGTACTTGGAAAGTTGAAAACATGAATTTGTTATGACCAAGTAATTCTAGATTATATACTGGAGTTGTATATATAACTCTTGCCTTAGAGGATCTGAATCAATTGTCTATAGAAGCACTGCCTAAAACTGGACACAACCCAAATGTACATCAACAGTAGAATAGAAAAAATAAACTGTAGTATATTAATACAGTGGAACAATACACCACAAGAAAACTGTACCCAGCTTTCTGGGTACATAACATCAAAATCTTATGTCAGTGAATTCCACAAACATTACTGAGGGTAAGAAGCAAGTGACCAAAAAAAATTATATTTTTTTAAGTTCAAGAAGAAAAGGAAACTCAGTGCAATTTTATGATGCATACATATGAAGTATATAAAGGAAATGATTATGGCAATAAAATAGTAGTTATACTTGAGGGATAGAGAGGGGATTATGTTAGGAGCACAAAGGAAATTTCTAGAAAACTAGCTATGTTCTATTTCATAACCTAGGGTGAAGAGTTCAAGGGGTTTTACTAGTGTTATTTAAGTTTACATAAATAATCAATCTTTGGATTGTACAACACTTTTCTTTTTAAATTAAGGTAAGGTCTTCAGCGGTCTTCCCATGTGATACTAGTGGTAAAGAACTTGCTTGCAAACACAGGAGACCCAGGTTCGATCCCTGGGTTGGGAAGATCCCCTGGAGGAGGGCATGGCAACCCATTCCAGTGTTCTTGCCTAGAGAATCCCATGGAGAGAGGAGCCTAGCAGGCTACAGTCCATAATATCTCAAAGGGTCAGAAATGACTGTAGCCGCTTCGCACTCAGGCAGGCAAGATCTTCAGTAGTACATAACTATCCATAGAAGCCAGAGAGATTAAAAGTCTAAAGGGAAGAAACTTAAATAAATTGTAATATGTCCAAATGGATATACTATGTAGCAGTTTAAAAGAATAAGATATGAATTCACATATCCAAGATGTACACTAAGTAAAACTAACAAGTTGTAAAAATTCCATTTATGGAAATATTCCATTTATGCAAAAATTTTGAATCCCATAAAAACATATATCCCCTTATACAAACACAGAAATTTATAAATTTATAAAATGAGTTCAGAAAACACAAACACACACCCCTGGTAATAGTAGTTATCTTTACCAAAAGGACTGACATAGTATAGAGGTGGTGTGGGGTGAAGAGAAGTTGAAGAACTCCAGAGGGAATTTTATCTAACCAGTATTACTTGTCTCTTTTTTAAGGGATGTACTCCTGCACCAATTGGTTTTCTTGTCAAAAGTCTAGGACTTCATCTTTCTCCAGTGAAGGATAAAATGCCATGGGAATGCCTCTCCTCTATAAATAATTGAAAATCAGAGAAAATACATAAAACAATGGTATTTAGACATTGGATATCAGAGAGGATAGGACTGTGGTCTGTGAGAGAAAGGGAACAAAGGAAGTGAGCCCTGAAACTGTCAGAGATAACAGCATAAAAGAAAAAAAAATTGGACTTCATCAAATCAAAAACTTTGATCTTTAAAATAGACTTCTAAGAAAAACAGAGGAAAACCACAAAGTGGGGGAAAATATTTGTAGACTATGTATCTGATGAAGAACTCATATCCAGAACTTATCTTTTTAAACTCAATAATAAGAAGACAAACAACTTGATTTTTCAAATGAGTAAAAGATACAAACAAATATTTCACCAAAGAAAATACACGGATGTCAAACAAGCACATAAAAAAATTCTCAGTGTCTTTAGTCATTAAAGGAATGCAACTTAAAACCACATTGAGATGCCACTTTACTTACCTTGGAATGGCCAAAACTTAAAAGACTGACAGTATCTAGTGTTGGTGAGAATGTGGAACAACTGGAGTTCTCATACATTGTGGGTGAGAATGCAAAATGGCACAGCCATTTTGGAAAATGTTTGGCATACATACCATCTAGCAATTCTACTCATAACCATTTGCCCAGAGAAATGAAAACACACTTCCACACAATTTTTGTATGCAAATGTTCATAGCCACTCTATTATGACCAATGACTGGGGAAAAAGATCCAAATGTCCATGGACCTATGAATGGATTAAGTATATTATAGGACATCCACACAATGGAATACTATTCAGCAAACAAATGAAAAAGATAATACTACCTGCAACAACATGCATGAATCTCAAAAGCAGTTCAAAAACAAACTACATAACTACTGCCAGGCAGAAAAAGTGAAATCACTCAGTCATGTCCGACTCTTTGCAACCCTGTGGACTGTAGGCCACCAGGCTCCTCCATCCATGGGATTTCCCAGGCAAGAATACTGGAGTGGGTTGCCATTTCCTTCTCCAGGGGCTCTTCCTGACCCAGAGATAGAACCTGGGTCTCTGGCATTGCAGGCAGACACTTTAACCTCTGAGCCACCAGAGGAATGAATTTTGTCTTCCTCCATCTTTTGTTCTATTGGGACCCTCAACAGATTTGATGATCCTGGGCATCAGGCGTAGTTCAGCTGGTAAAGAGTCTGCCTGCAATGCAGGAGACCCTGGTTCAATTGCTGGGTCAGGAATATCCACTGGAGAACGGATAGGCTACCCACTCCAATATTCTTGGACTTCCCTGGTAGCTCAGCTGGTAAAGAATCTGCCTGCAATGCAGGAGACCTGGGTCTGATCCCTGGGTTGGGAAGATGCCCTGGAGAGGGGGAAGGCTACTCATTCCAGTATTCTGGCCTGGAGAATTCCATGGACTGTATAGTCCATGGGGTCGCAAAGAGTCGGACATGACTGAGCAACTTCACTTGCTCACTTACTTATCCTCATTGAGGAAGGCCATCTGCTTGACTGAGTCTGCCAATTCAAACAACTAACCTCATTTACACATGCTGTTACTGACACAGAAATAATGGTTAGCCAAATATCTAGGCACCCCATGGCCCAGTCAAGTTAGCACGTAAACTATCACACTTTCCTTAAAACTTTTAACCCTAATCTGGGTTAGAAACCTTCTTTGGGCCTCCCACTACACCATGAGAATACCACTATCATTACAAAATTGAGTCAAGCCAGGATGAAATACCCAAATTTAATGACATTCTTCCTCCCAGTTTCTGAGCTCCGGAAGTTCCTTATGCTTTCACATCCGAGTTCCAGTTCTCTTCCTACAGCATCAGCAAATCTCAGGTCTCCCCTGCCCTTGTAAGCTTCAGGGTGTGCCCTGAGTCATGGTCTCAACTATTCCCTCCCTCCCTATACTGCTGGAAGAAACTGTGGGGACCTTTGGGTCTCAGGAGTTGAGAGAGCAAGGAAGGCAGTCCACCACTCAGGCTCAGCTCTTGATTTCTTTTGTTCTTCTCAAGAACCTAAAAACAACTTCAGATGCATCTTCTACTCTCATGGAGGCCAGTCTCCTGCCAATACCTGTTCAGTAAGTCTGAGCAAGACATTCATATTCAGCCTCATCCTTGGCTTGTGTCAGACATAATTGTACTCTAAAATCCTAAAATAATTTTGCACCGACCTAACTGGAAGCTACAAAATGCTCTCTCTTAATTTGACATTGCAGCAAGCCCAGCTATCCTCTCCCAGTTCCTGGAATCCCCATCTAAGCAGTGGTTCACCTTTGGCTGTGGGCCTCAGATGAGCACAGAGATGCTCCCAGGAGCCACCAGCCAGCGTGGCCACAGAGCCCTTCCTAGCAACCACCTTCAGAACACAATCAGACCCAAAACCAGGCAAACCCATCCCTGGAATGCCTTCCCCTCCAGTCTACTTCCTTCTCAAAATCTCCAGCTCTCAATGCAGTGGCTTCCCACAGATATTCCCTCGGTGGAGAAAAGAAAATTCTGCCTTATACCTAACACTTACCAGCATGACTTTCTGCTTATTTTAACGTAACTCCCACAAGCATCTTGAGGGTAAGCACCAAGCCTTGCTCATTGTCATCCTCCCAGTGCCCAGAACAGTATTTGCCACATACCAAATTGAAAAAAAAAAAGAATACCCCACAGTTCTCTTGAATTCGAAGAATAATACAAGATTATGATTTATTCCCCACTCCAGTAGTCTGGTCTGGAGAATTCCATGGACAGAGGAACCTGGTGAGCTACAGTCCATGGGGTCCAACAGTTATGTCGGACCCAACTGAGCATCTAATACACACACACACACACATACACACACACAATTTATTCCAAGCACAAATCTTTAAGCCAGTCCATGAAAAGGTGGCTGTAGAAAGGCTTTAGGCATTCACCATCTCATTCTTATTTGAGGTATAAGAATGCCCAGAAGCTTTGGTGCAACGCTAAATCTGTACTGAGGGAAAGGCTTCTATTCTCATGGTAGGACTTAGCTTGTGGGTCAAAAACAAGAAGGTAAACTGGGCAGGAATGAGAAATGTTAGCTGAAAGATGAAAGAGAAGACACCAGGGTAGAGAGACACTGGATTGTGAAAAAAACTGATAATTTGCACTCTACACACGCACCCTGACTGTCACCTCTATCTAGACTTTGAGTTCATTTAAGAAGCAGGCTGGTTCCCACCCTTCCCACTCAAAGCCTTAGTCTCCATGGCCCTTCTTTTCCAAGGGCTTCAGTCCTCTGGCAGACAGATCAACAGAGTTCTACTGCAGTTCCATTTCTGTTCTCCCCTGCAATGAATACCCTCCAGCCTTCTTTCACACCATGTGAATTAAAAGCACTTCAGTGAGAAAATTACTGGAAAGAATACAGTTTCAAGGCCATGTGGCGGCATGGCCATGTGGAAGCCACGTGGTGTCCGTGGTACCAGCAGCAGTTCGCCTTTGGCTGTGGGCCTCAGATGAGCACAGAGATGCTCCCAGGGGCCACCAGCCAGCGTGGCCACAGAGCCCTTCCTAGCAACCACCTTCAGAACACAGTCAGACCCGAAACCAGGGGAACCCATCCCTGGAATGCCTTCCCCTCCAGTCTACTTCCTTCTCAAAATCTCCAGCTCTCCGTGCAGTGGCTTCCCACAGACCTTCTCTCGGGGAAGATGAGAGGATAGCACCACCCCTCCCCCTTCTCCATTTTTGAAACGGCTCCAGGAGTACCAGATGTACAGACTCTTCCAGAAGGGTGTTGGAGGAGAGTGTGGCGCCCCGAGAGCACCGAGGCGCCCTGATTATGCAAGGAATATGAGAGCCCCTCCATTCATCACCTCGAGGTAGACGATTAAACCTCTGGAAGCCTTCCACACGGTTTAGGAACGGAGATCCATTATGCCCGCCCTCAGGTTCCACTGAACACCAGCGAGGAAACATATGGTGAGTCAGTTCTAATGGAATTCCACACCACATGCGGGCTCTGCGCACAGCGCCGGGCGGGGTGGGGGAAGCTGGCCCCCAGCAGCCTTTGATGGCAGCTTTGCTGAGCGCTTTCTGCGACAGGATTTTCTTGCTTTCACCATGTAGCGATGGGAGGCTGGGGGAATTTGTCATCTTCTAACAAAGAATTTGTTGAGGAGTGTAGACATCGCTCTCTGTCCTCATCTCTTAGATGAGTTCATTAGCTGACCTTGGGCCAGTCACTTCGCCCCCCACCCCCACCCACTGCCAAACCTCAGTCTTCTTCTCCTTAAAGTAGCCACAGACAATACAGCACTCCGATTTCACAGGTTTTGCAATAAGGAAACACCTCAGCGGAGAGAACAGTCTTTGGAAAGCATTTCAGATTTGTGTCATTTACCATCACCATCTTCCGCCCAGATTTCCTATCTCCAACCCATCTCTCTAAGATACAGGAATCAACCACTTTCTCCTAAGGATGGTTAAAACTAAAATAATAAAACTAGAGTATTAATAATACTGATACCAAGAAAAAAAATGCTCCAAGACTACTCAAGATGGGCTCTAAAGTCAATTCCTCTTCAGCAGGTATTAATAGAATTTTAAAAGCAAAAACTTACCTTCCCCTTTGTCCTCCCTCTCCCCGACTCAAAAATAAATAAATAAATAAAAGTGATTATGGAGTGAGAGCCATACTGATGATTTTGACTGATCAACTGGAGAAATTTAGATAAATTTGGCTCTTCATTAACTGCAGCTGTTGGTTCTTTCAGTGCCTTAATGCAATTTATCATTTGAACGTGCTGGCTGAGGAGCGTTCCTTGAGTTTTCTTTTGCCTTCAATCGTTAATCCTAACAGTATGAATCCAATTTCTGTAGTTAGCCTTGAAAAAAGGCCCTTTCCTCTCCTTTAAGGTTGTTCTTATTGAAAAGTTATGCTTTTAGAACAGTTTCTCTCTCTCTCTGTCTCAAACATGCAGACATGCACGCATGCACGCATATATGAACGTGCACAGCACTGGCAACAAATTCCTGTTCAAACCCAAATCCAGCTCCTGTGCCCTAAAAGGGCAAATGCAAGAAACTCTCTGGAGGCAGCTCTCTGATTCCCACGCCTCCTCCCCACCACCGCTCCCCAGCTTTCACAGTCCCCACATACTTCCTTATTTAGACCATGTTGAATTTGGTCTCCACATTCAAGCAAACAGAAGTAAGTTCTCCCTGGACTTCCCTGGTGGTGAAGTGGTAAAGAATCTGCCTGCCAATGCAGGAGACGTGGGTTCGATCCCTGGTCCAGGAAGATCCCATACGCTCATGTGCCATAACTATCGAGCCTGTGTGCTGGAGCCCAGAAGCCCCGATTACTGAGTCCATGTGCTACAACTACTGAAGCTGGAGCGCCTTGGAGTCCACGCTCCGCAACAGGAGAAGCTACCAAATGAGAAGCCTGCGCATGGAAACTAGAGAGCAGCCCCTACTCCTCACCACTGGAGGAAACCCACACACAGCAACGAGGACCCTGTACAGTCAATGAATAAAAATTTGTTAAAACCATAGGGGGAAGAAAAAGGCGTCCGGCCTCCAAACCTCAATGAGGTTTCCAGCTCCAGTGCACAGAAAGAAAGTTTTGTGGTTCCACATGACTTGTCTGTGAATGAGGGCTGTGAGGTGATAAATGACCTCCAAACAGTATTGACTTATTTAAACTAAACTATTATTCATTTATACAGGAGGATGAATCATGATGATCTGGATTTTAAAAAAATGAAGGGGAGACAGCCTCAGAACTTGTTTCTTGCTGATATTCCAGGAGTAGCATGATGCTGGGCTTTATGTGGTTTCTCTTTTTTCTTAGAACTTTACTTACTGTCTTAATTATTACATTGTTTCTCTTGGAAGGGGGAGGAGAAACAGACAGACTGTATTTTCTCTTTTCATGCCATAATGGATTCAATGTCAAGAATAATTAAATGCCACAGGGTGGTAGCCACCAATGGATGCTGACATCTTTCAGGAAAACCCACCCAGGAAAGAAGAAAATAGAAACATTTCAGCATCTCTGTGTCTTTCCTGACTTCATTATGTAGGCGGAGATCCCAACATCTTAAACTAAAATGGAAAAAAAAGAACAGAGCCTCCTCTGTAAGCTATTAATTATCCTGTTTGGAATGAGAGTGTTCAGAAGAACAAACGTGGATGTTGTAACATTTTCCAAAGTAGAAGAAGCAGGGAGTTTACTCCTATGCATGCTGACAAAACGAAGCCCCCCAAAAGAGAGGTCACTCCAGAGAACTGAGAACCAAGACGGGGCATCTTCAAAGGTCCCCATTCTGAGTTTTTGAGGGAGCAAATGTGGGCAAGGAAGTAAGGGAGATGTTACTGGCTAGTTTATCAACAACTGATTAAAAGGTTCTACTTCTAGTTCTAAGAACCAACTGCAAACAAAATCACTGATGCGTATCTGAGGTTGATGGGACTGAGTTAAGCACTGGAAAAGCATTAAAATCTTTTAGGAAAATCAGGAAACCAAGGTCAGCCATGGTATGGACTCTGAAGTTCAAGTTCACCTTGAAATGCTAAAACCAGGACAGTGCTAAAGCTAATGCACTTTCAGGGCATTTTACTCACTCTGGTAAAAAAAAAAGTCATCACAGCACACATCAGTGATTTTAGTTCAGCAGAAAAGTTGGCCCCTCTGGGAGTAGCAAAATCTGTTAGACAAATGATACCCTAGAAAATGTACTATCCTCTATAAGTTCCCAACACTCAGTGAAGAGCCTATTAATTTCCATGTGTTGAACACAAGCCTCAGTTCTCCATACAATTTGAATGATAATTAATATCTCCACAACATTACAATCACACATGTCCCATCTCTTCTTTTTTTCATTTTGTGGGGGGACTCTCCTCTCTCCCTGCCCATCCCCTCGGTCTTCTTTACTATTAATATTAAGAACTTGTTCTTGATTCTGCATTTCCTTGTTTCAATATCACATGCTTTGAGGAGCCAGTTACTCACTCCTGGTTCACAGATGAAGTACACAGAAAAAGCAAAAGCCCTACCAAGCCAACAAGCAGGGCCAGGCCAGATGCTGTCAGCTCTTCTGCGGGAAGCCAGGATGCAATGCCCTGAGCTACGAGGGAACCTGATGGGAACAGAGAGTGCAGCCCTGTCATCCCAGCTGCAAAATAAACGTCAGATTTTTAAACACCAGCCCCAAGTCCTCCTTCTCTTTTCCTCTGAAGAGCCACCAATTAAACACTTGCCTATAAGACATGCCATGAAAACTCGGAGCTCTGCAGGAACCCCAAGACCCAGTACTTCTCAGAATGCATCTCAGGTCAGAGACCTTTCCAAATGGCTTCACGCCATTTGGCTTCCAAATGGCTTCTTTCAGAATGGAAGGCCAAGGGCCTTCTTGGTTCCCCTTGGTTCTCCTTGAGGTGTTAGAATTCCTCCTCATCACTCCCAAATGAGTACACACCACACCAGAAACTCCAGCCCACAAAACCAAATGCGATAGTGTTACACCCCAGGGTTCTTGACCTTCCCACATCAAGAGCAATAGCCTAGGGGCCAGACAAGAAATTCAGGCAAGGCTTTATTGGGGCCCCTGCTACAGCAGTGAGGAGCAAGAACAAACAGCACATTCCCCTGCTTGCTTACTTCTTGTTGGGGTCAAGTTTGTTCTTTCTGTGGGGTGAGGGGCTTCCCTGATGGCTCAGTTGGTAAAGAATCTGCCTGCAATGCAGGAGACCTGGGTTTGATTCCAGGGTTGGGAAGATTTGCTGGAGAAGGGATAGGCTACCCATTCCAGTATTCTGGCCTAGAGAATTCCGAGTCCAAGGTGTCGCAGAGAGTTGGACACGACTGAGCAACTTTCACTTTCACATGGGGTGAGGAAGGGGTATGTCCAAGGGTCAGGCCAGAGGGTAAGCCGAGGTGGTTTGCCCACCCCTTAGATGGAGTTGTGTGCAGAGGGCATACACAGTACCCTGCTTTTGTTCCTGACACTTGGTTTTTATTCCAGGCCCTTCAAAACTATGGCAGTCGGGTTTCTTGATCTCTTTGTATCTCTTGGAACCAGAATTTGCCCCAACTGTGCATGCACCAGTCATGTTTAGTCCCATATAGTTTCTTTGCATTTTGTTGCTCGAGGAGAGGTGTGTCCAGGTGTAAGTATTACAGCTCTTCAGTGGAGGGTCCCAGGTCCCAGGCTTCTGTCAGCAGCACAGCAGCAGGGTTCCAAGAAAGACTTATTCCACATCCCTCCAGCCCAATCACCCCCTTTCAACCCTTTGCTCTGTGCTCTTCCCATCTCTGAATAGGGTGAGGAGTCAGAACAGAGCATACAGGGCCCCAACATCAGCTCTCACTATCTTATACTAGAAGCCTGTTGAAAGAACATTGCTAGGACTCCACACCCACATAAAAAACAAAGCACAATAAATGTCATTAATTTGTGTATCTCTTGCCACCCAAGAAGACACTATCATCATGGCTACCACCCCAGTTCCTGGTTGGAAAACCCCTACTCAATATTATTGCACGTAAGTCTGCAGCAAATGAATCAATAGTTATTTGAACATCTGCTGTCATAGATATAAAATGTTTTATAGCCCAACTTCAGTTTCAGTGCCACAGTTCAAATCCCTGACCTTGAAACAAAATTTGCAAACGGACTGACTCCTCCAACCCCCAGAGAACTTTCCTTGGACACTCTGGCCACCTTGGAGAAACAAGCCTGTCCCCTACCAACTGGGCAGCCAAGAACTTTCCACACTCCTGTCTACCTCCTCAAAGAGAAGTACGACTTTAAGAACTAGAAGGGAGAGAAAGAGATGGTGTACTCAGTGAATATTTGTCGAGCCCCCAGTATGTTCCAGGCAGTGTTCAAGGACCAAAGGCATAATGATAAACTGGGTGACCAGGCAGCTTACCCTCAATTGTTTCATCCAGTCCTCACAATCTTATGAGGTCTACAACCACTTGACTTAACCAACAAAGAAAGGTAAAGAAACTCATGCAAGCCCCTCCAAATAGAATGGATAGGATTGGGATTGAAATCCAGGTCTGCAAATTCCAAACCAATGTTCTTTCCAGGAGATCTCACTGCCCCCTGAGTTTGCGAGGGGTGAATGCAAGACCAAGACCTGTCCTATTGTTCTCTTGCCTGTTACTAGAAAACTGGTAAGGAGATAATCTTGGGTGCCAATCAGACCTACTCCGTGTTCAGTCCAGGGCTGGAGCATTGTCAGTGGGAAAGGGGACCTCCTGCTGGTCCCCTCCACTGACAGCACATGGTCACGTGCTAATGCCAAATGATCCAACAGGACTGTTTGTCCTCTAGGCATAAGCTTAAACCACCAGCAATGCCAAGGACTCCAAAATAAAGTGTGAGGAAAAAAATTTTTAAGAAGAATTGATACTTAAAAAGATGAAAACACACCAACATAATAAGATAAGAATTCTGTTATATTTCTTTACCTTTATTGTAGAGCTTTGTGTTATTTTCACTCTGAATGACATAAAGAAAGAGGGATTCTAAAATGTTGTGATGCTTAAGGCCTCTAAAACTCTTAATCTGACCTATGAAGTGCTCTTAGACGATTCTACTCTTATGCCTGTCTTATGCCCAGAAGAGAAGGTACACATTTGACCTGTGGTCTTTAGAAAGAGAAGGTATTATTATTCCTATTTTACATAAGTAACTGCAATACACAATAGAGTAAAATGACTTAGCTAAGGTCATACAGGAAAGGCTAATACTAGACCAGAAGCTGAGTTTTTCTGCCCCCTCCAGCACTGTTCTCTACCACCCTCCCTAAGAGTCAGGAGAATAAGTGCTATCAAAAGTACAAAAACTGGGGGTGCCAAGACACCAAGACGGTGAAGTGAGAGACTCAAGCCCCTGATCCCCAATAAAAATCAACAATTAGACAGCTATCCACAAACCAAAGAAAAAGCTCTAAGAGAGCTTAAGAGTCCATTTGAGAAAATTCAGCAACACAGCAGAACAAAACACCTAAGAATAACCACACCAACAAGGCTGGAGGAACAGCTCCATTATGCCTGCAAAATCCCATCCCCCAGGCTAGCAGTGCTCAGCTCCAGGAGAGAATTTCCAGATACAAAATTTCCTCTCACCAGGAAGGGAGAGAAGGGTGAGTGACCAGTGTCCCAGCCTTTTGGGGCACTCCACAAAGACCCACTTCAGTTTCATCCCACTCAGAGACCAGTAAAGCTGAAAGGTATAGAAACAGCAAGGAACAAGGAAGAAGAGCTAGGGCCACCACAGTTAGCCACATCATGGGGGTGACCAGGACTCCCAGTGACCTGTTCTGCACAGGACTGCAGCAGGTTTTGCCTTGAGAAACCACCAGCACAGCAGTTGTTGCTGCCCTGCAGATTTCACCAGCTTTTACCTCTCAGGAATTCCCATTTGTAGACGCCAGCCACCTGATCATGCTCTCTTCCACCACTGCCCCCAGCAGAGCCTGGACGCACACCTGCTCAGGCTTTTGTGGTTGCACAAAAGGAAACACGAGCCTAGATGCCTGCAGCTGCCTCCTACCACCTTGTGCATACTTGGGGCTGCATTTCCAGCCCTGTACTTGCACACCACCAGCCTCATTCTCATTACCAGCTTCTACTGCCGTGAGCACAAATGTGGCAAGATCCCGTAGCCACAAAAGTGCACATAGGGCTCCCAGAACTGCCTGTGGGCCTGGATCCAGCCCTGTTTCTTGTTACTGGCCCATACCACTAGGCTTACCTGCAGCTAGTTACTCCAGCAGTGCACCTGCATACCCCGAACCTGATTTCCTTCATCTGCCTCCACTGCCAGGTGTTCGTGCATGGGAAGACCCTGCGATCACAAGGGTGCATATGAACAGCCAACACCCCTGCAGCTGAAAGTATGCCTGCAGATGCCCCAGGTCCTTGATTCTAGTCCTAGCCCCCACTATTTTGTAAGTATCTACAACCAGCCCCTACTGCTACATAGGCATCTGCAGCCAAATCTCACAGCTAAGTGTGTGTGCTCAGCTGCTTTTGGCCACCACTGCTGCCTGCCATGGACTCTAGCTACAGAACCTGGAGGTGCTGCTGAGGACCCATGGACGACCCCCTCCCTGCTCTGCAGCACTAGCCAAGCACCACACCGTTGTTGCTGTGGACCCTGGTGGCCTGAGTCAGAGACATTATGTCCTTCTGGAAACAGAGTTGCCACATTCTCCTGCACTTGGCACTCCACATCAATATACCCAGGGTCACAGAATGATCTAGAGTGCTCCCACCTGCATGTGCAAGTCTTTCTGGAAATACCAAAGCCAGCAAATAGAAAACCACCCACACAAGCCTACAGGAATTAAAAAATATTGGGAATAGATGCCCATCAGCAGACGAATGGATAAGGAAGCTGTGGTACATATACACTATGGAATATTACTCAGACATTAAAACGAATTCATTTGAATCAGTTCTAATGAGATGGATGAAACTGGAGCCCATTATACAGAGTGAAGTAAGCCAGAAAGATAAAGACCAATACAGTATACTAACGCATATATATGGAATTTAGAAAGAGGGTAACGATAACCCTATATGCAAAACAGAAAAAGAGACACAGATATACAGAACAGACTTTTAGACTCTGTGGGAGAAGGTGAGGGTGGGATGTTCTGAGAGAATAGCATTGAAACAAGTATACTATCAAGGGTGAAAGAGATCACCAGCCCAGGTTGGATGCATGAGACAAGTGCTCAGGGCTGGTGCACTGGGAAGACCCAGAGGGATGGGATGAAGAGGGAGGCGGGAGGGGGGATCGGGATGGGGAACACATGTAAATCCGTGGCTGATTTATGTCAATGTATGACAAAAACCCACTACAATATTGTAAAGTAATTAGCCTCCAACTAATAAAAATAAATGGAAAAAAGAAAAGCAAAAATATATATATATATTGGGAAAACATTACACCACCAAAGTAGCACAGTGAACTTCCAGTACATGATAACAGAGCGATGGAGACACATGAATTGCCCAACAAAGAACTCAAAACAATTGGTCTCAGAGAGCTACAAGAGAACAGAGATAAGTAATATAACTAAATCAAGACAGCAGTGTAAGAACAAAATGAGAAATTCAACAGAGAGATGAGAGACATAGAAAAGAACCAAGCAGAATTTTTCTTAGCTGAAGAATACAGTGGCTGAACTGAAGAAGTCAATAGAGAGCTTCAGCTTAGTTACCTCAAAAGCAGATCATTCAAAATTACCCAGTCAGGAGATCAAAAATAGAAAAATGAAAATGATAAAGAACATCTACTTGAATGAGGAGAAGAAAGAAATAAAAAAGAGGCAAGAACCCTACTTACATACATAATGATTGAGAAATTCCCAAACCTGGTGAGAGATTTGGATATCCAAGCTCATGAAGCTAATAGATTCCCTCATAATTTCAATCCAAAACTTCTTCTCCAAGACACATTATAACAAAACTGTCTAAAATCAAATATAAAAAGAGAATTTTCAAAGAAGCAAGAGAAAAAACAATTCTTTCATACAAGGGAACCTCTATAAGTCAATCAGCAGATTTCTCAGAGACCTTGTAGGCCAGGGAAGATTGGGACAATACATTCAAAGTGCCACAGAAAAAAAACTTTCAACAAACAATATTTTACCCAGCAACATTGTCCTTCATACATGAAGGAAAGATAAAGAGTTTCCCAAACAAACAAAAGCTGAGAATTCATCACCACTAGACCTGACTTGCAAGACATGCTGAATGAGCTTTGAAGATGAAATGAAGAGATGCTAACTATTAACATGAAAATATAATACACTGGTAATGATAAGTATATAGTCAGATTTAGAATATTTTAATGCTGTAATAAGTTAGCATGTCAACCATTTCTCTCTGGTTTAAAGGTTAAAACCAAAAGTATTTAACTGGATATAAATACAAAAATTTGTTAATAGATACACAATATAAAAAGATGTAAATTGTGAATCACAAACATAAAATGTGGAGGAGGAATAAAACTGTAGAATTTTTGTATGCAGTTGAAGTTGTTATTGGCTTGAAATAGACTATTTATATCAATAAGATGTTTCAAGTAAGCCTAAGAGGTAGACATAAACCAAAAACCTATAGCAGATACACACAAAATAAAGAGAAGGAAATTAAAGTATATCACTAAGAAAATCATCAATTCACAAAGGAAGACAGCAAGAGGGGAACAAAGAAACTACAAAACAGCCAGAAAACAATAAGAGGCAAGAGTAGGTCTTTACCTATCAATAACTATTAAATGTAAATGGATTAAAGGCACCAAACAAAAAGTATAGAGTGGCTGAATGGATAAAAAGAAGACTCAACACTGTGCTATTACAAGAGACTTACTTTAGCTTCAAGGACACACATAGGCTAAAAGTGAAAGATGGAAAAAGATGTTCTTTGCATGTGGAAAACAAAAGAGAACAAGAGCAACTATACTTTTATCAGAAAAAAGTAAACTATAAGTCAAAATTTACACAGTTCATGGGGTTTTCACGGCAAGTATACCGGGGTGGTTTGCCATTGCCTACTCCAGTGGATCACATTTTGTCAGAACTCTCCACTGTGACCCGTCTGTCTTGGGTGGCCCTGTCTGGCATGGCTCATAGCTTCACTGAGTTATGCAAACCCCTTTGCCATAAGAGTCGGACTCAGCAACTGAACAAACACAGTCAAAAATTGCAAGAGATTAAAAAAAAAAACCTGTTATGTAATGATAAGGAGGTCAATTCAAGATGATATAATAATTGCAAATATATACATATGCACCCAACATTGGAGTACCTAAATATATTAAACAAATACTTACAGATCTGGAGGGATTAATAGACAATACAATAATAGTAAGTACTTCAATATCCTACTTTCAGCAATGTTTAGATCATCCACACAGAAAATCAATAAGGAAACACTGGACTTAAACTATACTTTAAATCAAATGGACCTAACAGACATGTGCAAGACATTCAATTAAACAATAGCAGGATACATATTATTCTTGAGAGTACATGAACTATTTTTCAGGATAGAAATACAACATACCAAAACTTATGGGATGTAACAAAAGCAGTTCTAAGAGGGAATTTTATAGAATAAATGCCTACATTTTTTATAAAAGGAAAGATCTCAAATAAACAATCTAACTTACACCTAAGGGAACTTGAAAAACAAAGTCCATAGTGAGCAGAAAGAAGATAACAAAGGTCAGAGCAGAAATAAATGCAAAAGAGAATAGAGAAATAATATGAAAAAGTCAACAGAATTAGGAGTTGGGTTTTCGAAAAAAATAAACAGAATTCACAAACCTTAGCTAGACTTACCAGGAAAAAAAAAAACTCAAAAAAAAATAAACTATAAATGAAAAAGGATACATTTCAACAGATACCACAGAAATAAAAGGATCATGAAACTACTGTGAGAAATACACCAACAATTACATGCCAGCAGTCCATTGCTGGACCAATCAACTACAGCAGAGATTGGAGTCATATTAGGGAATGTACCTCAGTGGCCATGAGGATGGATGGAAGAAAAATATTCTAGGAAAGTATAAGCCAGCAAACAATCCAAATTCCTATAAATAGATTGACAGCACTGACAAAATTTGCTAGCAGCCCTGGACAAACTGTGACATCTAACCCTTCTTTATGGTCCACTATCTCTGCCCTGCCTCTCACCCCACAAATCTTTGTCTTTGGACATTGAAGGCTTTCAAGTGATCTAAACAGCAATCCGAGGTGCCTACCCTACCCAGGTGTACATCCCCACCCAAACTTCATCTCAGGGTTTTCAGTATTCAATAGCAATTTTAATCACCTGGTATGCTCCTCAGTAACCTTGGAAAAATATCTCAGCAGACAGGCCTAATGGGATGAAGGGGAAGTAGAGTCCAGTGTGCCTTATAGAGACAGAAACCAGAAATGTCTGTCAGTGGTTCAAGATCCAGACTGACAGCTTATGCCCTTGGAAGACTGTCTTCAGACAATCCTTCTCTCATATTGTCATTAAAATGAGTCAGGCCTTCTCCCTGTGTCCCTGTGTTCCTTTAGATTTTTTACTTCTATTCCTGAAGCCTCTGTCCATCCCTCCTGTTTAAATTTGTGATTGGTTCATCATGCCCTTTTGAGCAGAGGTCAGCTAACAGACTGGCTGGCTTGAAGTCCAGCGCTTAGCTCCTCCAGTCCATTATCTCTGTGCGGAAGACTAGGTCATGGGCTCTACACTCTTGTCACTCCAAGTGTGTGCTCTGGGGACCAGCAGGTTCTATGTCACCAGAGAGCTTATTAGAAATGCAGATTCTTTCAGGTCCCACAGGGACCTACTGAATCGAAATATGCGTTTAACAAGATCCTCCTGGGTAATTCACAGGCTCATTCAAGTTTGAGAAGAGATGGTATAGAATATAGTCCTTCAAGTTGGGAACTGCTCTGAGCTTTGTCACAAGCAAGCCACTGTGGACAGCTCTGGTTACTCGGTCCCCTGTCAAGCCACAAATTGCAATGATAACAGCATTATCTATTCCTCCTTTTAGAAACACTTACATCTTTTTATAATAGATCCTAGAATCACAAAATCTGCAAGAAAGGAAAAGGATCTCTTGGTGACATTTCAGGTACCATAATGGGCAATTGGAGAAGAGATAATTGTTTATTTATTGTGGGAGAGATTTTTATTGAAGAAGTGTATTATGTTTGCTTTGTCTTGTGTCAGAGACCTTCATCATCTATTAAGCTTGCCTCCAGAGAGACTGCTTATTCTGTTGACTCTTCTGTCTCCATATAAAAACAACCCCGCCAAAGAAAATGTCTCTACCTTCTGCTGTAATGAAGTGTTCATCTTGAACCATCACTGCTAACTCCCTACAGAAAGGGGATCCTCCTGACTTTATGGCTTCCCTGGATAGCTCAGTTGATAAAGAATCTGCCTGCAATGTGGGAGACCTGGGTTTGATCCCTGGGTTGGGAAGATCCCCTGGAGAAGGGAAAGGCTACCCACTCCAGTATTCTGGCCTGGAGAATTCCAGGGACTATAGTCCATGGGGTCACAAAGAGTCAGACACAACTGAGCGACTTTCACTTTCCTTACTTTATAGTTGTGGGAACTAAGGCCAAAGAGAGAAGAGATTGAGACAAGTTCACAGAGCTGAGTAAAGCTTTACCTGAGGCCAGAACCTGGGATTCTGACTTCTCTGTGAGGGTTCCCTTCACTAAACAGAGCTGCCACCAGACAAATTCTCTCGCGTGTAGATTGTTGGGATGGGAGGTTGGGAGGACACAGCAAGGGTGCTCTGGGAGAGCACATTTCTGGAGAAATTTTGGATAAGGGCCTGGAACCTAAGGGTCTGGGCCAGACTCAGTCCTTCAGAGTATAGATGCCACAGGACCTTCCAGAACCTTCTGAAAGAGCTTTTATGAAAACAGCAAGTACAAAATATGAAAACAACTGCCCCAGCTGCTCCTGGGGTCGCTGTATTCTGACTGCAGCTGTGGGGAATTGTTGTTGAATTCCATTCTTGATGTTACTCTAAAAGCATTTCAAAGAGGTTCAGAGAAAGCCGGGTGCACTTTGGTAAATTGGAAACTATTTGTGACTAACCATCCATCACCATCTCTCAACATTCACCATCAGAAAGAGGTGGGGGCCCAGGGGGCAGAAGGTCAGACCCAAGTCGGGGGGGCTACTCACAGGCCCAGTTGCCCCTGTCTTTCCGGGAGACCCTAGAATAATGTATGTCCCTTCTTGTCCTTGCCAAGGAGATTTTTAGAAGGAAAAGGAAAGATGAAGAAGCAGCAGACATTTCTGTTTGCCATATACCTGCTTCTCAAGAATTGTAAGCACCTGTGAAGTTAAAATAGAAAGTCCTTTCCCATGAACATTCTTCCATAAATACTAATTATGGTGACACTGCATTTTCTTTAATACCTGCTCACTGTAATTGTCTCCAAGCTGGAGACATTTGTTAAGAATCATTATTATTCAACTACTTTTTCTTACTATTCAGTCTTAAAATGTAGAAATGTTACTGCAATCCTTCCTGAAATTTACAGAATATGTTTCTTTTGTGTTCGTGAGGGGGAGGCAAAAAAGATGATGAAGACCTTTAGCAAAAGAAGAAAAGGATTTATTATTCCATTAATGTAAATTTCAAAACCAGACAAAACCAACTGAACTATAGTTGTTAGGGATTTCTGCTAAGGTGAAAAGCCAGGAGGTAATTACCATAAAGCTGGGATAGTGGTTAATTTGGGAGTAGTAATGGGTAGAAGCATAGGGGATGGGAGGGAACTCAGAAGTACAGGTCATGTTCTACCTCTTGACTTCAGTGGTGGTTACGTGAGGACTCACTTTCTGATCCACTTTGAACAATGCAATTTTATTTTTTGTTGCATCTTTTTATTTGTGTCTATTTCACAATTTTTTTAAAAAATTAAGGAAAACAAGGTCAAGATTAAGAAATGTATGTCAGCCACCAAGCCCTTCACTTGTATGAAACCGTGTTTGATTGTGTTTCCCCTGAGTAACAGGGGAAAAGACATCTCCAAGAAGGGCAAGCTGTGGACAAGATGAGAAGTAGGCAAGCCTTCCCTGATCCATTCCTATCTTCTAGGTTATCAGAGGATAACCAACTAGGCTCATCCTGATGCTCATTTGCACAAGTTTTTAGTCTCAGGAAGTGCTCCCCAAATACTTTTTTCAAGCAAGACCCTTTAAAGGGACACTTACAAGGAGGTTATCATATATAAAATACACAAGTTTTGCTACATGGGTATAACTGAATTATCCCCATCCTGATTCCTCATTGAGTTCTACAAGTGACCCCAAAGGCACTTTCTGGAGGGCCGCCTAGGCCCTTGAGAACACAGTTTAAAAATCCTAATAAATAGCCATCAGTTAGCCACTGATAACCTTGAGGCCAGGACACTGGTCAGGGGAACTGGGGTGTAGGATAGATAAGTCTTAATGTGAGAATGAAGGTGAAGCAAAGTTAAAGTGTCAGCTGGTTAGGGACTCATGGAGGGACTCAGGGCAGGTGGAGAGCAGTGGACGCCGGCCGCTGGGCAACACGCTGAACAGGGACCCAATCATGGGACTACGTTGTGCAAATGAGCGTGAGAACACATCCACTTAGTTAACATGAACAGACCTCCCAAAGATCCCCAAGGAGCCTTGCTAATGGTGGGAGTGGCAGGGACTCCAGAAGTCCCAGAGAGAAACACTTCGGGTCACGCAGACCTTTTCTCACATAAGAAGTAAGCAATGCCTGCCCTGTGTTCCAGTGAAATTAAAGAAATAAAATAGCTGTGATTTTTTTTTTAGTAGGGCTTATCACTGGGAAGATGATCTGCTGCCACAGAACAAGGCTTTCCTTCTCCCCACCTTGCCACCCTTGCATTGAAATGAAACAGAGAGACAAGGAAATTTACTGGGCAATCCTTTACTTTTCTCCAAGTGGAAGAGAGGAGGAGAGTTTCATGTGGCCTTTGAACTACAAGGGTTTTCCAACCAGATATTCTCCTGCTAAAAATCATTGCTTCAAGCTGGGCTTAATTTTGCTTTGTTTTTTAATCAAGTTAAGTCTTAGAAAGACCAAGCAGAAAAAAGTAAGCACCTCTACACAGCTCCGGGTCTCTGCCAAGTACTTTCCCATTCTGTCCGTCCACACCCCACCCAGCTAGATCCTAATCAGCTGTGAGGGCAGCTGACTCTTCCCCAGCCCCCTGGTGACCTCTGGTGTCTCATGTGGAGTGAGCCCGTGTATAGGATTTGGCAAACGCAATGTTCTCAACAAATGTGAAGTCAGAGTAGTAATAGTACTACTAGTAGTAATAGTACTACTAGTAGTAATAGCAGTAGTATTTGTGTTAGCTGCTCAGTTGTGTTTGACTTTGGCGACACCACGACCACTGAACTTCCCAGTTTGCCCCTCTTTAACACTGAACATGTGGGTAGGGATGGCTGAGGTCCCCACAAAACACAGTGTGGAGAGTCAAAGTTTTACTAAATCTGTGACTAAATCACTGGGTATTTGAGGATCTATAAACATCACAGCTGAGACTACAGTGTGAAAGCTGATACTACATACTACAGTGACTCGACAGGGGCCTGTGTTTGATGCAAAGCCAGTTGAAAGGCAGAGCTCCCCCACTGAAGACAGGATGTGCTGGTTACCCCCAGAATCACCACCAGGACCATTACCAAAAGTCCCCTGCCAAGCTCCTGATGGTGCATCCTAAGCAAACAGACCCACCACAGTGAGCGCTGAATATGGGAACTCCTAGGTTACCCTGCACTGGACCAGGTACTGGGCATCTCTGGAAAAAGTCCCTTAGATTCCCTGGAGCCCAGTTTCTCCTTCTAAGAACTCAGTTGAGGTTTGTCTTCAGAGCCCCGTCACCTCCTTTATAATACAGCTCCAAGTCCCTCCCCCAATCCCCCACTGGCACCCCCACCCCTGCACATCCAGCAAAGGTGTTTATATCCTTCCCCCACCTCCTCCCATGACCAACTAATGGCCCCTGTGCAAATAGTAAAATTAGGGTAATCTAGAGGCTCCCCTTAGTCCCAGTACCATTTTACACTCCTAGCAACAACTGACATATCCAAATAGCTTCTGTTTCCATGGGTTATATACATCTCATTTATCATGTTAGAAGCCCAGGTGGCTCAATGGTCAAGAGCCCATCTGCCAATGCAGGAGACATGCGCAGGTTCAATCCTTGGGTCAGGAAGATCCGCTGGAGAAGCAAATGACAATCCACTCCAGCACTGTTGCCTGGGAAATCTCATAGAGAAGCCTGACAGGCTACCGTCCATGTGGTTGTGAAAGAGTCAGACACAACTCAGCAACTAAACAACAACAAATAGTTGCTTTACAATGTTGCGTTAGTTTCTGCTACATAGCAAAGTGAATCAGACACACATATACATACATATATTCCCTCTTCCTTGGATTTCCTTACCACTTAGGCCACCACAGAGCACTGAGTCCAGTTCCCTGCGCCGTAGAGTTAGTGCTCATTAGTTATCCGTTGTAAGCATAGCAGAGCATATATGTCGATCACAGCCTCTCAGTCCATTCCACTCCCCTTCCCCCTTCGGCATGCATATGTTTGTTTTCTATGTCTGTGTCTCTATTTCTGCTGTGTACATTAGTTCATCTATATCATTTCTCTAGATTCCACATTTGTGTTAATATATGATATCGGTTTTTCTCTTTCTGACTTCACGCTATATGATAGTCTCTAGGTCCATCCATATCTCTGCAAATGGCACAATTTCATACCTTTTTGTGGCTGAGCAATGTTCCATGATATATGTACCACATCTTTATCCATGCCTCTGTTGATGGACATTTAGGTTGCCTCCATGTCCTGGCTATTGTAAATTGTGCTGGAATGAACACTGGAGTGCACATATCTTTTGGAGCTATGCTTTTCTCCAGGTATATGTTCATTAGTGGGATTGCTGGATCATGTAGTAGTTCTATTTTTAGTTTTCTAGGGAACTTCCATACTGCTCTCTATAAAGACTATATCAATTCGTATTCCCATTGCATTTATTGTTTGTAGATTTTTTTGATGATGGCCCTTCTGATTGGTGTGAGGTGATACCTCACTGTTGTTTTTGATTTGCCTTTCTCTAGTAATTAGTGATGTTTGAGCATCTTTTCATGTGTTCATTGGCCATCTGTAAGTCTTTGGAGAAATATCTGTTTAGGTCTTCTGCTCATTTTTTGATTGGGTTGTTTGTTTGTTTTATATTGAGCTGCATGGGTTGTTTGTATATTTTGGAGATTAATTCTTTGTCAGTTACTTCATTTGCAGTTATTTTCATTCATTCTGAGGTTTTGTCTTTTCATCTTGTTTATGGTTTCTTTTGCTGTGCAAAAGCTTTTAAATTTAACTAGGTCACATTTGTTTATTTTTGTTTTTATTTTCATTACTCCAGGAGGTGGACCAAAAAAGATCTTACTGTGATTTGTGTCAAGGAATGTTCTGCCTATGTTTTCCTCCAAGAATTATACTGTGTCTGACTTTATCAAAATCATTGAATAGTAGTTTTCTGGTGGCATCTTTAGAATTTTCTATGTATAGTATCATATCAGCTATGAAAAAGTGACAGTTTTACCTTTTCTTTTACAATTTGAATTCCTTTCATTTCTTTTTCTTCTCTGCTTACCATGGCTAGGACTTCCAAAACTATCTTAAATAATAGTAGTGAGAGTGGACATCCTTGTTTGGATTTTAGAAGAAATGCTTTCAATTTTTCATCATTGAAAATGATGTTTGCTGTGGATTTGTCAGATATAGCCTTTATTATGTTGAAGTAGTTTCCCTCTATGCCCACTTTCTGAAGAGTTTTTATGATAAATTGGTGTTAAATCTTGTCAAAAGCTTTGTCTGCATCTATTGAGACAATCATATGGTTTTTATTCTTCAATTTGTTAATATGGTATTTCTCATGGATTGATTTGCATATATTGAAGAATCCATACATCCTTGGTGTAAATCCCATTTGATCATGGTGTATGATCTTTTTAATATGTTGTTGGATTCTCTTTGCTAGAATTTTTTGAGGATTTTTCTATGATAAATATCAGTGATATTGGCCTGTAATGTTCTTTCTCTTTTTATATTTTGGTGATATCTTTGTCTGATTTTGGTATCAGGGTTGTGATGTCCTCATAGAATGAGCTTGGGAGTATTTCTCCTGTGAATTTTTGACAGAGTTTGAAAAAGATAGGTGTCAGTTCTTCTCTTGATGTTTGATAGAATTAGCCTGTGACGAGTTCTGGTCCTGGACTTTTAATCACAGTTTCAATTTCATTCCTTGTGACTGATCTGTTCATATTTTCTTTCTTCGTGGTTTAGTCATGGAAGGTTGTACTTTTCTAAGAATTTGTTCATTTCTTCCAGATTGTCCTAGAATTTATTATTGGCATCTAGTTGCTTGCAATAGTCTCTTATGATCCTTTGTATTTCTGTGTCATTTTAACTTCTCCTTCTTTATATCTAATTTTATTGATTTGAGGCCTCTCCCTTTTTTTTTTTTCCTCAATAAGTCTGGCTAAAGGTTTACCTATTTTGTTTCTCTTCTCAAAGAACCAGCTTTTAGTTTCATTGATGTTTGCTATTGCTTTTTTTGTTTCTGTTTCATTTATTTCTGTTCTGAACCTTATGATTTCTTTCCTATTAACTTTGGGTTTTGTCTGTTCCTCCTTCTCTAGTTGCTTTAGGTGTAAGTTTCAATCGTTCATTTGAGATTTTTCTTGTTACTTGAGGTAGGACTGTATTACTATAAATTTCTCTCTTAGAATTTCTTTTGCTGCATGCCATAGGTTTTGGGTCATCATGTTTCACTGTTATTTGTTTCTAGGTATTTTTTTTTAATTTCCTCTTTGATTTCTTCAGTGATCTCTTGATTATGTAGTAGCATATTGTTTAGCCTCCATGTGTTTGTCATTTTATAGTTTTTTTTTTTCCTTACGATTGACCTCTAATCTCAGTATTGTAGTCAGAAAACATGTTTGATACAATTTCAATTGTCTTAAATTTACTGAGACTTGATTTATGACCTAAGATGTGATCTATCCTGGAGAATGTTCCATGTGCACTTGAGAAGAAAGTGTATTCTGCTGCTTTCAGATAGAATATTCTTTAAATATCAATTAAGTCTATCTGGTCTGATATAGCATTTAAGCCTTGTGTTTCCTTATTAATTTTCTGTCTGGATGATCTATCCATTGGTGTAAGTGGGATGTTAAAGTCCTTCACCATTATTGTGTTACTATCCCCTTTTATGGCTATTAGCATTTGCCTTATGCATTGAGGTGCTCCTATGTTGGGTGCATAAATGTTTACAACTGTTAAATCTTCTTCTTCTTAGATTGATTCCTTGATCGTTATGTAGCGTCCTTCCTTGTCTCTTGCAACAGTGTTTATTTTAAAGTCTATTTTGTCTGATATGAGTACTACTTTCAACTTTCCAGCTACTCCAAAGCTACTCCAACTTTCTTCTGATTTCCATTTTCATGGAATATCTTTTTCCATCCCCTCACTTTCAGTCTGTATGTGTTCCTAGGTCTGAAGTAGGTCTCTTGTCGACAACATTTATAGGGGTCTCATTTTTTTGTCCATTCAACTAGTCTGTGCCTTTTGGTTGGAGCATTTAATTCATTTACACATAAGATAATTGTCATTATGTATGTTCCTATTATTAACTATTTTCTTAACTGTCTTGGGTTTTTAATAGTTCTTTTTATTCTCTTGTGTTTCCCACCTTAAGAAGTTCCTTTACCACTTTTTATTAATTTTTACTGGAATATAGTCGCTTTACAAGAATTTGTTATAAACCTGGCTTAGTTGTGCTTAATTCTCTTGACTTTTGTTAGTCTCTGAAGCTTTTGATTTCTCCATCAAATCTGAGTAAGATCATTGCTGGCTAGAGTAATCTTGGTTATAGGTTTTTCCCTTTCGTCACTTTAAATATATCATATCACTGCTTTCTGGCCTGAAGAGTTTCTGCTGAAAAATCAACTGAAAACCTTATGGAGAGTCCCTTGTATGTTTTTGCTGCTTTTTCCTTCCTGCCTTTAATGTATTTTTCTTTGTATTTAATTTCTGTTAGTTTGATTAATATGTGTCTTGATGTATTTCTTCTAGGGGCTTCCACCCTGGAGGCTCAAATCCAATCATCCAACCACTTGAAGGTGAAACAACATCCTGCAAGCTGTGTGGCACAGCAAAAAAAAATAAAATAAAAAAGAAGAAACAAAAAGAAAGGAGAGGAATAAAACAGAAAAACCAAACTCAAGACAAATAGCAAAGAAAAAAACAAATAGCAACAACAGCAATTTTTTTAAAAGGAGAATCAAACAGACAAAACCCAAGACAAATGGTAAAAGCAAAAACAAGCAAAAACACACACAAAGAAAAGAAACAACAACAACAACAAAAAAAGGAGACAAGAGAACAACCACACAAAAGAACCCAAAAATGAAAATAAATGAAAACAAAACTAACCAAAAAAGCAAAATCAAAGCAGAAAGCAAACTAAAAAAAAAAGAGAGAGAGAGCAAAAGAAACATAATAAAACAAACATATAAAAATGATCAAAAAGAAAAAAGTTAAAAACAAATAAAAAAATAATAAAAATCCAAATAATGGAAAAGGAAAGCAAAAACAGACAAAAAATATATTACAAATCTAAAAAAGAAAAGTAAAATAAATGAAAAAGAAAGAATAATAATAAAACAGCAGAAAAAATTAAACAGAAAAATGAGACTAATAATAATATTTTCCTGTGGCCTCAGGTTTCTGTGTGCTTGCCCCCACTGTGAACCCCTGCCTCCCCAGGCGGCCCTCCCACACCTCTAGGGAGTTCTCTGTGGGCACTGTAGGGGAAGCTTAGACTCTGACCTGGCCTAACTCATTTGTGTGCTTCCCCGCAAAGTCCACAGCTGCCCAAGTTAAACTGGGCTCAGTTGTGGGAGCAGTCATTTTCGATTCAGATATTCCACAGATGCAGGGTTTACCAGGCTGGTTGTGGGGATTTAATCTGCAGCTTCTGCAGCTGTACAGAGATTTCTGTTCCTCTTCCTTAGTGGCACCAGACCTGGGGCTCAGCTTTGGTTTCAACCCCATCTCTGTGTGTGGGCCCTTCTCGGGCATCTGTTCCCCACCCAGGCAAGAGACAGCAAAAGCAGCAGCTGATTGAGACACAGTGAACTTGGCTCAGGCCAGGGAAGGGTGAGGCAGCCACAGGTGGGATGTGCATGAGGTGCCTACAGCGGCAGAGCTACAAAATGCCTGTGGCAACAGAGGCCAGTAGGAGGTTGCAAGAGACACGTGCATCAAGCACTCCCCCAGGGAAGTTGGCCTCAGCCATGGAATCCTTGGCAGCGGCAGGCTGTGCAGGCTCCCTGTGAGGCGTGGGCCATGCCTGGCAGTTGCTTATAGGATCGTGGCGGCAGCAGCAGCAGTAGTATTCCATGCCAGCCTCTGGGATCTGAGTTAATAGCTGTCACCCACCCCTGGAGCTCGTGCAGGTGGTGTCCTGCTACCTATGAGTGCACAGAGAAAGAAACTCATATGGTAGGCCCACCCCTGTCCCATGCACCCCCCCGACAATGGTTTCTTGCCTCCCTGGCAGACCCAGGCTTCTTCCCAGACTCCCTCAGCTGTGGTGCACTACAATCTAGCTCCTTCAGGCTGCCTTCACACAGCCAACACCACTCCCCTCCCTGGGGTCTGACCTCCAAAGCCTGAGCCACAGCAGCCAACCCCCACCCATCCCAGCAGGCAAGTGGACAACTGTCTCAGGCTGCAGAGGGCTGGTTGGCACCAACCCTCTTTGCAGGTACCTCTCAGCTTTGCCTTCTGCACATCTGCCACTGGTGTGGCCTTCCTTCCAAGACTCCAAAGTTCACCCCCACCACATCCCTGCCAATGTGTGGAAACCTTTCCTTCTTCACAGCTCCCTCTCAGAGGCACAGGTCCCATCCCAATTCCTTTCTCTCTCTATTTTTTCTTTTGCCCTAACCAGTTACATGGAGATTTTCTTGCCCTTTTGGAAGTCTGAGATCTTCTACCAGCATTAGCAGATGTTCTGTGAGAGTTGTTTCACATGTAGATGTAATTTTGATATATCCACCAGAAGAAGGTGAGTTCCACATCCTATTCCTCTGCCATCTTGATCCCCCTCTAGACTTTTAAAATAAATATTTTAAGTACTTACTTATTAACTGGTTTGAAAATAATAATTAACATACCATATATAAACATAAATAGTATTTTCATAAAATAACTCTATTTACCAAAACAAAACAAATTAATGAGAAGTATAGAGTTGGTCTTTTTAGTCTTTTTGCATAGCTGTACAGAAGATAGCTTAATTCCCCCATCTCCTTCAATATTCAGTCTGATGAGATTTATTGTTTTGCTTGAAGTGTATGAAGAAAATCAGGTTTCACATAGAAAAGCCCGGGGAGAGAGAAAGGAGTATGTATTATAACATCTTTTCAGAATTACAGATAATCTTCCTTGACAATACATCAAAATTCAAGTGCTGATTTAATATTACACTAAAACTCAACAAGTATTAATGAGGACTCGGAATCCACATTAACAAACTTTTCAGATTCTGTTGTATTAAAGTCCATTAGTGTATCTTGTATTTTGAATGGAACTTTTCCCCACACATAATTTTATAATGGGCTTCCCCGGTGGCTCAGCAGTAAAGAATCTCCCTGCAATGCAAGAGCCACAGGAAATGTGTGTTTAATCTCTGGATCAGAAAGATCCCCTAGAGGAGGGCACGGCAATCCACTCCAGTAATCTTGCCTGAAGAATTCTATGGACAGAGGAGCCTAGTGGGCTACAGTCCACAGGCTCATAAAGAGTTGGACACAATTGAAACAACCTAGCGCACACACATACAGTTTTATAACATCACGCCTTGGTCATTGGAAATCGTTGGTTTATTGAGTTGTGCAGATCCTCCAAATGTACAATGGAAGAGTCCACCACATACTCATGAGAAACTAAGACTGAAGGAGGGAAAATAATATCTCAGTATTACTACAAAAGGAATAGTGTTGATCTTGGGGACCCCCAAAGATCCCTGTCCCACACTCTGAGAACTGAGGAGTTAACCCATCACCAAAAGTAGTAGGTGAAGATGTGTAATTTCGAGAATTGTCACCTATCCCGGATGAATGAGTTAACCCATTTAGGCAATGCCTACTACTTTTCCTTCCAAACCTGTCAAAACAAGAATGGATACTGAGTGTAGGTCAGAAGAGAGGCCTGGAGGCAATCAAGCTCTATATGAACCACTTTTCCCTGGCCCTACCCATATCTTGGAAATTTTCAATACCAGTAATGATGTGTTGGTGAATGTTTTAGAGCCAGTTCTCCAGGAAAAAAAAAAAGAAAATGCCCTGATTTTAGCATTTGCCAATACATGTGGTAGACTAGCCCGCTGAGCTCCTCTATCCATGGCATTCTCCTGGCAAGAACACTGGAGTGGGTAGCTGTCCCCTTCTCCAGGGGACCTTCCCAACCCAGGTTAAACCTGGGTCTCCCATATTGCAGGCAGATTCGTTACCATCTGAGCCACCAAGGAAGTCCTTCCACTTTGGCTGATTTCAAGTGATGAATAGGACATGCCTGAACAAGCTTTTGGGACAACAGGCACAAAATTGGTTCTTACAAGCTGGTGTGAGCCAGCTCCAACATACCCCTGGAAAGGAGATAGAGACCCCTCCCCCAATGAGAACAGGGCCAAACAATTTCCAGTCATTTGGTTTTAGCCTCCACATTTCACCCTCTGGCCACAGATGATTTATATTCCTGTGATATGCAAGGGCCAGTCTTCTCCCATTACAGACTTGGGGTGAGACCCAGTCGACTAAACCAGGCTGAAGTGTAGATGAGGCTTCTCAAGTATCACTGTTAGGTCCAGTTCTTGTTGCTTGGAATACCTATAAACTAAGGACACAATTTTCTGCCTCTAACATGCCCAACATACTATACACCCTGCATACAATAGTGAAACCTGACTAGGATGACTAAATAGATACTCCTGTTCAAAAATCATGGGAATGCAAGGCACATAGCCATCACTGGTCCACAGCAGTTCTGAAATCAAGCATAGCACAAGTTACCAGTTCCTTAATTAGGACTGATAATTTAGTCTGAAAAGATATATATTAGTATCTTGCTTGATCATTTTTCTAATCTCTTTTTTAACCTAAGAAATAATAAATATTCATAAATTTTAAACTGTCCAAAAATAAGTCTGCTTCTCATTACAGTTTCTCAGACCAACCCCCAAGGCAGTACTACTAGCACTCTTTTAGTGCATACTACCTAAAATAGTCTGTGCACAAACACACAGATAAATGATAGATCCATAGGTAGTTTTTTTTTTAACATAAATAAGGGTATGCTGTACATTCTGGTCTGCATTGCTTTTTATCATTAATTATCTATCTCAGAGATTATTCCATAAGAGTACATGTAAATCTACCTATCATTGCTTTTCCCCCTAATTTATTTTGTATTCAATTCCCCTCCCCTTTTTTTGGAACGTCATTTGCTTCTTTCTGTAACACATTTCCGTATCATCTGATCGTCTGCTTTTAGAGCTCATCATATTCAACCAGTGGTTCTAGATTGCTGACACTTAATACATGCCAGAGAACATTGGAATACTTTTTAAGTATTAAACTCCTTGAATTCTTGCAAGGCCCTATGAGGCCAGTACTAGTAGGGTATGAGACTTTCCAATGGCCATACAGTGAGAAGTAAGAGAGCTGGATTCAAACCCAGACACTTTGGCACAAAACTGTGCATTTATCACTTCGCTCCTTTTCTTCCCCCAATACCTCAAGTACTTACCTTGATATAATAAGGCTCAATGTCTGTCTTTCTCGTTAGATTCGAGGATAAGGATCGTGTCGATGTTGCTCACTGTCAAATCCCCTGGTAGTTGCTCAAGAAATATTTGTGAATTGAATGTCAGTAATGATATCATGTTCTGGAAATTCTTTACTATGGTCACCACGCTAAGCATTTCACATTCATTATCTCACAATACAGCAACTCTAGAAAAATTATGCCATGACAATCCCAACTTTACAGTAGAAGAAATTAGGAAGGTGTGACTCAAGTCTGTCTGACTCTAAAGCATATACTTAACCTCCAGGTCAGCCACTCTCTCCAACCCACCAACCTCCTTGCCTCCCAGGAGCCCACCCCAGAAAGCCCTGAGAACCTAGAATTAGCTATAGAACAAAAGGCTCCTGCGGCAGACACACTATAGTTTCTACTGCTCCAGAAAAGATTTAGAAGGTGCCTGGGTTATTATGATTATTAAAGAAGTGTCCCTCCACACTCAGGGCTGTTTTAGCACCCAGTGTAGTCCAATCTCAATGGATCGTAAGGCACTAAACATCCTCTCGATCATTATCACGGGGATTTACACGAGACACTCACACCCCTGAACAGAAGACAATACAGGTTTGCCACTCAGCCAGGCATAATGCTTGATATCTTGAATTGGGGAAGAGGAAAATCTTAGAAAGATTTTCTTTGGGGTGAAGCTAACCAGCACACATTTACTGTAAATCCAATAGACCAGTTTCCCCATCTAACATAATTTATCTTGAAACACTACAGGTGGCCTCTATTAGGAGCTATGCTGGCTGGACTACTTGGCTTCCAGCTCTGTGGTCTCACACTGCCCTCTGCAGCTGACTCCAGTCTTCACATGGCTCCCCACAACCAGCCCCAGGCATCACAACATGGAACCTTCTGAACACCCCTAGTCCTTCAGGTAGAATCACCATAGACCTTTGGTCTAGAGAGAAAAAGTAAAATATTACAAAACTTGCTGCCTGAGCTGTGGAATGTACAACCACGATGCATCTCTCCAGATCTTCTGGAACTGGTGGGTTTGGAAAATACACCTTGTTGGGGAGGGGAGGTCCATGCATAACATTCTTTTCCCATAACAGGGATAAATCAGGAACATGACATTTGACCCAGATTGGTGTGATTTGTTCACTCCAACCTCTCCCCAACCCAGCAGATCTCCACTTCACAACACAGCATGCAACTGAAGAGAAGGCAGATGCTATCTAGATCAAAAATATACTGGGTGAAGAGGAAAACAATCCAAGGGAGAGAAAGAGAGTTCTGCAGACTTGACCTATTACTCAAGAAGAAAAATCCTTAACAGACATATATACCCTGAAGGAAGATGAAGAATCTATCCTAAAATCCCAAATAAATATATTTGCAAAACTCAGAAAAGATCTTTTTTTTTCTTGGATATATTCTGAATGTGTATATGTATATGTTCTTCTAGAAAAGTCTTCCTAAATTGGTTGGGAAAGGGCTGTCATTATGTTTCAATATCCTGGGCTCCAAGAGAGACAACATAAATTTCCTTGGCAAACTTACCACCAGCCTGCCAGATATTCTTAGAAATCTGCTTCTACCACCACCTCCCCCACCATCACACACACACATACAAACAACCTGTACATGCATGCATTCCACAAAACTCTCTCTGTGAGGGAGTTTTTCTGGGAAACCAGCTTGAGACCACAGGCAAACACCACTTCCACACCATGCTATGCCAAGCTCAGGGCCCTTCCTTAACTAGGCTTTGAATCCAAAGCGCCAAGCTTTCTGTATTTGGACCACACATTTAGGGGTCTGATGGGGATGGAGGGAGATGGTTATCTGAAGAAAGAAGAGAGAAGATAATGTGCAAGTTTAACAAACCTCTAGAGGGACTTCCCTGGGGGTCCAGTGGTTAAGACTCTGCGCTTCCAAATGCAGGAGTGAAGGTTCAATTCCTGGCCGGAGAACTAAAATCCCACATGCCGCATGGTGTGGCCAAAAATAAATTAATAAATAAAACCTCCAGGGATAGGATCCAAAAGGGCCTAAGGAATTCTGTGAATTAGTCAAAAGTTGGCATCAATGCCTTTAGGTTCGTGTTCAAGTTCCTCAGTGTATTTGAGGCTCTTCAATCTCTGTCCAAAGTCAACCCCTCCTGTCTTCAACCTCCCACAATCTAGTCCAGGTCTCTTTGGTGCAGTTACACTGTATCTCCTCACCCCCTTCCCTCCCCTCTGGCACCCGCTTGCCTATTCCTCCAGCCCTGCTTGTCTTTCTAAACATAGTCAATTCCTTCAGTGATGGTCTGGATATGCCCACCCCCGCCAGGACACTGCCTGTGGCCGGTCCTCATTCACCTTCTGCCACCGCCAAGGCGGTCGTTCTGCTTCGGGAGCAAAGGCACAGCTCTCGTCTCACTGAGTAGACTGCATGTTACTTGAGGCTGGGCAGTATGTACGTGTCTGTTGAGTCACCGGTTCCCTGGCTCCTGCTGCCTGGGCGAGCTGCCTTACGACCACATCGGAGCAAAGGGTCCCTGGAGCAGCAGCAGATCTGCTCTAAGTAGCCATCATCATGGCCAGCACAGTTCCAGGCATTTTCTGGGCACTCAGCACACTTTAATTAAATGAATGAACTGGCAGGACAAAAAAATGGAGAGTGACTGCCCGAGGTCACATATGCTAGGAAATATGTCAACCCGCTGATAAACTCTATCCAGTCAGCAAACAGGAAAATACTGAGAGGCCCATTTAAAATGATTTGATAGCTCTGCCCATTGCTCCTTATTGTACAATCACAGTCATAAAAGGCTAGTCAATTGTTTATAATTTAAACACACACACACACAAAATCACTCCATTGGCAGGGAAAGATCTGTCTGGAGTTTCTGAAATGTCAGTGCCTCTCCAGGTTACCAGAATTTTCAAAGCTCTAAAGGGAGAGGCATTTCAGATCAGGAGAAAGGATGTTTTTCAGGGTCAATTAGATTCTTTAGTACAATAGCACCAGCCAACAGGTTGAGAGAGGCACGATTTACAATGTATCCCAATTAGTGTGGCTTGTGTCCTTTGTTTCCCAGTATGAAAGGCTTCCTCAGATTGTAAGGAGGATATCTCCCCCGAATCCCCCAGTGTGTCCCTTTTCATTCCATGACTTATAGATAGATAGAAGGGAAGGTAGGTAGGTAGGTAGATGGGTATATGACAGATAGATAAAAGCAAGAAAGGAAAAATGTAAGATCATAATAGCCCAAGATACCCAGACATGTTTTCTAAACATCTTTTGGAGAGTGTTAGTTTTAGACACAAGGTTCTAATTTGATTCTTCAGCATTCATCCTCTGTGTTTAGAGGGGAAAATCTCAAGAAATGGGTAGGAAAAAAGAGGTTTTTGAGGTTTTCTTGGTTCTTTGTTTTAGTTATATCAAAGCAAACAAAATAGCCCTTTTTCCCCTAAATATTTTGCTCTCTGACTCCAGAATTTACCATATTGTTTCTGCTAGGGTTGCAGAAGGAACTCTTATATCCATTCTGCCCTTTGTATCAATCTGTGTATATGGTCACCCAAAGCCTTGAATCAAGTGCATTGTGTAAGATCATCCAAACTGTACAGCATTTTCAGCAACTGTGATAAGTTAGTTTTTACAGTGTCAATAATTTAAAGGGGAAAACATGTTTCTCTCGAAGATTCCATAGGTTCAGAATCACAGAGGAAATTATGTCATGTTTCAACCCCACAGTCGCATGTAGGTAGGGAAGTAAGCTAAAACTTTTGTCAGTGTCCAGACTTGTTTTTTTTATTATGAAGATACGTGGATCTGCATATCATCAAGGGATGTCAATTTCCAATTCTATTTGTTGTAGAGTGTATTAGTAACCAAGTTAGCATATACAAAAATAAAAATTTAAAAAGAGGAGGAGAGAGAGGACAAGGAGAAACTGAAAGGTGGAGGGAGATTTATTATCAGAATTCTTATTTTGGGTATCTTTCCAAATGCACAGCCAAGAATATGTAGCCAGAAAAGGCTGGAACTAAGAACTGTAAAAACATCAGGAACCCAAGAAATAAATTTTGTCTTTCTCCCAACTCTTTATTTCTGTGGGTCTGCTTCCCTCTCTATTTCCTCTCCATCCCCCACCCATTCTCACTTCTCTGTTCCATGGTAGCACATGGCTTAATCTGTCCCAAGCATCCACACGATGGATCCATACCATTCATCTGGTTCCATCAGACAAAAAGTCAGCAGGATGGGGGCAGCTGTCACGTGATCCAGCGTGGCAATAACTCATAAGCTGAGGGGATCTGACTGTTGGGCTTGGCAGACTTCCGAAAAGATGCCTACTGCATTAACACCTTCAAGTTATTGGAGGGTGAAGAAATGTATATAAATTATAAATTAGTCTAAAACTAGGTATATCTTACACATATCTAGACCACAGCAATCAGGAGTTTATGTGTCACAGGTTGAAACATTCTTCTCTGCAATGATAAAAATAAGTTCATTTGATGTAGTCGTCTAAAGAGGCTCTAAGGGGCAACACCCCAGAATCAGCCTTATAAGAAGATGAAATATTTATGTGGGGGGATTTAGGGGAGCCTCTGATGGTGGAGGGATTGTCCAGGGAAAACAACAGGGACAAGAGGGGTGCAAAAGTAAAGAGAATACACTATAAAAAAAGAGGTAGCTGGAAATTCCCTGGCAGTCCAGTGGTTAGAACACCATGCTCTCCCTGCTGAGGACAAGGGTTCAATCCCTGGTCAGGGAAATAAGACCCCACAAGCCACAGAGCACACCCCTCCAAAACAAGAACCAAAATGACCTAAAATTGCAAAAGAAGGTAGCCATTACAGCCTGAAAAATAAGTTGGCTTTTTTTGAAAATCCTTCTGGAAAACAATATATTATATATTAAAAAGCCTTAACTATTAATAGTCTGGGGACTTATCTCCATTAAATATTGCCCCTAAAAGAAAGAATTTATGGCATGAAGATACTCATTGTAGTATTATTTATAATAGTGAAAAATCATGAGCATTCTAAATCTCCAAGAATGAGGAAAGAAATATGTAAATTGTGATACATCTACTTGGAAGACTGTAGATGTGCAGAAAGTGGTGAATATAAAGATTAGGTGGTAACTTGGAAAAATGTATGTGAAAGGATGCTAAACCCCCAAAAGCAAATAATCAACTTATATGAATATTAGGATTAACCCATATTAAAATATGTTTCCATGGAACACAGCAAATAAGGAATCCTTATAATTGAAAATACTTATATGGGAAAGTCTCTACTTTAGAGAATTTGTATGATGGCATTTAGTACTTACAAAATACAATATATTATAGTATTTAGAAAATATATTTTTTTAAATTTCTTTTATTAAAGTTGGTGCTAATGGTAAAGAATCCACCTGCCAATGCAGAAGACACAGGAGATGCAGGTTCCATCCCTGGGTCAAGAAGATCCCCTGAGAAGAGCATGGTAACCCACCCCAGTATTCTTGATGGGAGAATCCCATGGACCAAGGAGCCTAGCAGGCTACAGTCCATAGGGCTGCAAAGAGTTGGACACGACTGAAGTGACTTAACACACATAGTTGATTTACAATATCGTGTTAAGTTCTACTGTACAGCAAAGTGATTACATATATATATAGTACAGTTATACATATATAATTTTTATATCCTTTTTCATTATGATTTATCACAGAATATTGAATATAGTTCCCTGTGCTATACAGTAGGAGCTTGTTGTTTATCCAGTCTAGGTATAACAGTTTGCATCTGCTAACCCCAAACTTCCAATCCATCCCTCCCCCAGCTCCCCTTCCCTCTGGCAACCACAAGTCTATTCCCTATGCCTGTGGGCCTGTTTCTGTTTCATAGGTAACTTGTGTCATATATAAAATATATTTTTTAAATTTACATTCAGTGAGCTCTATTTATTTCCCATCTTCAGCCTCTAGTCCTCACCTAGAATGCTGTCTTTTGCTCAGAAATGTAATTTCTTTAGTAATGGGCTGAAATTTCTGCTCCCCTAGGAAATCCACTAACACCCCAACGCTCAGTGAGCATGACCTCCTCTACGGTAGGCGCCTGCCTTTTCCTCTGTTGTGCCTGAAGACGACTTGACGAGTCAGAAACCAAAATGGATTTCTGGAAGCTCCAAACCAACCAAGAAAAAAGCCAGACACCCCCAGCGGCAGATGGTTTAGTTTTACAGTTTTTATTTATTTTCTCTGCACACCAGGAGAGGTTAGCAGATCTACTGAATGTCTCTGCTTTAGAAAATGTCTGGCAGTGTGGCATTCACACGGGGCGAAATGTCACATCTTTTGTCCCAGCGTTCCAGGGGATGCTCTATCAGGAGAATTTTATCAGTGCAATTAACACAAAGGCCCCCTTCTATCTTAAAAACACAGGCCTCAGAAAACTGTAAGATGAACTAGCCATTGTTTCTGCACTGCACAAAAACTCCCCCTCCCCCCAGTCCTCAACCCATTTATGGGGTTTTATTAAGGCTCATGGGTGCCCCTGACTTATTTATTTAGGAAACACTGTTATTGTCTTAATGTAAACAGAACTCAAGATCAGTTGACAGTTGGAATGGAGCCGCAGAAAGGTTTTTCAAAGGCGCCTCCTTGGAAAGGGGTCCCTGCATTCAGGCCCGGTTCCTGTATCATTCTGCCAGCACTGTTCACAAAATAAACAAATGTTTGTTTTACAACATGGCAAAGGGGGCTCCCATTCAACGCTGGCCAGATATGAAAACAAACTTTCACATATAAGGGCTTTTGATACACATGACTTACTTGGATGACAAGGGGCTCGGCTGGGGAGTGCTTAAAGCTTATTAATATTGCACAAAAGACTTTTGTTTATCATTTCGCCGGACTGCCTGGGAATCACAAGACTCAAGCCGCCACCCGGCTGGTGTCCTAGCATTTCAGCAGCCGTAACGTGTGGAGATTGCGAAAGCACGACTGGTTTGGAGCCAGAAACAAACTCTCCGCAGACCCAGGTGAAAGAACTCCGAGCTGCTGGTGTCTGAGACCCAGATTTGGAATTTCAGCGAGTGAAGTGACAAGAGCTCCCCCTACAGGTGAAAAAAATGAACGCCTTGCACCTTCCTGTTTGGAGGGGGTAAAAACTTCCTTCCAGGAAAAGTGAAATCTAGGGCCTGCCTAATTTAGGAATCTTTCCCCTTCTGTTTAAAAGGTCTGGTTCTCCAGCAGCCCTGAACAGCCTTTTCTGTTCAGAAGATCTGGTTCTCCAGCAGCCCTCTTCTTCTTTTAAGCTGACCAGTTGCATTCCTGGAATGTCTTAAGAGATGTTAGCTCTCTGAGCAGAAATATGAGTGTATGAGGGTGAAAACTCAGGATCAAAAAACCAATTCTTTTTTTTTTCTTTTTTAATTGGAGGATAATTGGTTTATAATATTGTGTTGATTTCTGCCATACATCAACATGAGTCAGCCTTAGGTATACATATGTCCCCTCCCTTTTGATCCTCCCTCCCACCTCCCACTCCATCCCGCCCCGCTGGGTTGTCACAGAGCTGACAGGTTCGAGATCACTGTGTCAAAGAGCAAATTTCCACTAACTATCTATTTTACATATGGTAAAAAAAAAAAATAAAAAAGTAAAAAATCAGTTCTTTAGGCACTGGTTTGTTTAGCTGGGAAGGGAACTGTGTAAATCTGACACAACCACCCTGCTCTAGGCCCGTTCTGCTAAAACAGAGGCTACCAGTCACATGTGGCTACTGTTCACTTAAATATGGCTAGCTTAAACTGAGATAGGCTGGAAAACAATGTCACATATCTTGGCAATTTCTTACACTCATCACATGCTGAAATGATAATATGTGGATTATGCTGGGTTAAACAAGATCTATTTATTTCACTTATTTCTTTTCATATTTTATAATGTGGCTACTAAAAAATTTTAAATTAAATGCACATCTTATGCATTACACTGTATTTCTATTGTGGCATATCATAGAATTACTTCAGGCTTATAAAATAATAATAAATTTTGACTCTATGACATTAGCAATCTGTGCTGGGTGAGCTGATTTTTTTTTTCTTGAGTACATTTATTCAACCCAGAGACCCTGAATCTCCTACTACTTGCTGCCCTGCAATTTTAAGTTTGTTATATTTAAAGTCTCAACAAAATGAAAGTAAAGTCTTCAGTTTGGGTTAAATTCATAGATGGTGAGAAAAGTTTTCAAAAGTAAGGATATATCGTCTCTCTACAAACTCCTTCCTTCTCCTGGTCATAATTTATGTGTGTTTAACTATAAATTATCCCAAGAGGAAGAAATTTCTTCTACCATAACAATCTTGCAAAACTGTTTTCAAATCATTAGACAGCAAATATTTGTTTAATACCCTTCCATAACTGGCAACCTCACCCACCTAGTCAATCCTTCATGTAAGCAATATTTGGGACAGGTGAGGTATATGCGATTATGTGAGTAATATGTGATCCTAAATAAGGTTGGACCAAACTCACCATCATGTTTATATAAAACTACTCAAAATTCACTTACAGTGGGCAACGCTGTTGCCCTAATTTCTGAGCTCGATTTCAATGATACCAGCTGCTGCCTTTGATAAATGCACTCAGATTTGGCCCATAGTTACCAAAGCACGCATAAAAGGAAAACCAGAAGAGAATATTTAGCCTTACCAGGTCTACTGCCTTAGATTTGTTCTAGGTTATTTTAGTCTCAGGAATGTGCCAAGATCTCACTGGAAGTTTAACTACCTCAGTGATGAGACAGCAATTTAGGAATTATAGAAATCTTTCTGAAATCTTTCCCTGAAATTTTTCCTTGTAACAAAGTCAAAAGTGGGAACAGCACTACAGAGTCCACAGTAAACAGTCAAGAGGACACTGCTGTAGAGAGTGAACCAAGGCAGTATCCCCAAGTCTTCTGAACCCTTCAGCCAAAGGTGGGCGAGATTGGTTAAGTGAATTGCAGCTACCATCTTTGAGATTACAGATGAAGTTGCCAAGGAAAAGAAATTCAGACAAACAAGGATTTCAGTTACAAGTCAGAACAAATATAGGCTTCTGTGAAATAGCTAGCTACACAGAGAAAAATTTGGAGTGGTACCCAAGACCCTCATCATTCTCCCACAGACAGAAATGATGACTCTGGGGAAGAGAGGCTGCAGTCCTACCACCTGAACTGGGGGTCTGGGCTATGGTATTTGGAGGGCACTAGAAGGGGACAGGATATTCATTGAAGATATTTACTGGCATAATTTTCCATCTGACCTTACTATTCTGGCACGGCTGCCAGCACTTTATAATCCCAGCATTGTGTTCACAAGCAATTCCTCTGCTCATTAGCAGAAGCTGGGTCCAACTTCGATCTTGTAGGGGCTTGTAAATCAGCATGGACTGACAGACAGTGTTTCCAGGAGCTAGCAGCAAAGAAACAAGGACACTACTCATTGAGGGGAAAGCGCATATATCTGTTAGGAATGACATTGGCCTCTAGTAACAGAGTCTGGAAGTAGTAGTGATTAAATAAATTCACTTCCTACTCATGTAAAACAAGTCCAGAACAAAACAGTCTAGGATTGCATGGCAGGGCTGTGGTGTAAGGCTCCCTTTGGGTTTAGGTTCCATCATCTTGAGATGCGGGTCCCATCTTCAAGGTTGCCCCATAATCTAAGATGGCTATTGGAGAGGCTCCAGTAGTCACATTCATATCCAGACATGGAGTGGGAAAAATTGGAGGGGGGGGGGGAGAAAAAAACGAAGGTGAGATATGTGTCAGCTGTTTTTCCCTTCTCAATGAGCTTTCCTGAAAGTCTCAAATAACAACATTTTTTAGGATTTTTTTTTATGTGGACCATTTTTAAAGTCTTTATTGAATTTGTTACAATACTGCTTCTGTTTTCTGTTTTGGCTTTTTGGCTGTGAGGCATGTGGGATCTTAACTCCCTGACCTGGTGTCAAACCTGCACTCCCTGCATTGGAAGGCAAAGTCCCAACCGCTGGACCTCCCGGGAAGTCTCCAACAACTTGTTAATCTAATTGCTAACTTCTAGCTACAAGGGAGGCTGAGTGCTCAAATAAAATCCATTTTCTTTATCCAAAGTACAGGAGAGAATAAACTGAATGTTAGATAGAATGTCAATCTCCAAGTTGCTTCAGAAGCAAGCAAAGATAACTCTAAAGGAGAATTAGATGCTGCCTGAAATGTTTATTTCAGCCTTGGTGACCAAACCAACACTAGGCATCATAACCTCTGGGCCACAGTGTACTTTCATGACTTATGCCTTTTGTTGGATCCTGGAATTAATTTCCTTAAAATTATTTGCAACTCGTGCCAGTTCTCCATAAAATTCTTTGATATGAAGGACATTATTTCTGGGCCCACATCACTGCCAACACCTACAACAGTCAACATTACATCTGTGGACTTGATAGAGAAAAAATTAAGCCCCATCATTAGGTTAAGATTCTTCTGACTTACTATATGGAAAATAACATGGATAAAGAGGGGGAAAAAAATACTGCACAAATTGCCGTGTATCAATACAAATTCCCAAAGTAACATGAAAAATGGTTCATCTAACCAGGTGATGTAAACTCTGATTAGTCACCAGTACCTGAACATATTGAATGAAAGTGGTTGCTTGTTTGTAGGGTCCTGGAGAGCAGGAAAATGCTAAATGCAAAGAGGTGTCTAATGAAAACTCCTGGATGATAATAATGAAGATATTAATGATGATGATGATAAGTAGAATGACTAATTACTTTAACTCTTCATTTGTGGCCACAGTTTCTACTGATGTGTTCTACTTCTACTACACTTAAGAGTTTATAAGCAAATCTATGATCTCATTTGTGCCTCAAAATTCAGAAGTAGGAGGGACAGGTATTGTCATCAACATTTTCAAATTGATAGGAGAGAAGCTCAAAAACACAAAGTGACAACTTAAGTTGTCACAGTGAAGAAGCAGAAGTTCAGTTCAGTCATTTAGTCGTGTCCAACTCTTTGTGATCCCATGGACTGCAATACACCAGGCTTCCCTGTCCATCACCAATACCCGGAGTTTACTCAAACTCATGTCCATTGCATCGGTGCTGCCATCCAGCCATCTCATCCTCTGTCATCCCCTTCTCCTCCTGCCTTCAATCTTTTGCAGCATCAGGGTCTTTTCAAATGAGTCAGTTCTTTGCATCAGGTGGCCAAAGTACTGGGGTTTCAGTTTCAGCATCAGTCCTTCCAATGAATATTCAGTACTGATTTCCTTTAGGATGGACTGGTTGGATCTCCTTGCAGTCCGAGGGACTCTCAAGTGTCTTCTCCAACACCACAGTTCAAAAGCATCAATTCTTCAGTGCTCAGCTTTCTTTATAGTCCAACTCTCACCTCCATACATGACCACTGGAAAAACCATAGCTTTGACTAGATGGACCTTTGTTGGTAAAGTAATGTCTAAAGCAGAAGAGGAAGAAAATCAGCATCAAAACCCCACCCGGGCCCCTGAGTTGGAACTCTCAGTTATACTTCTCTAGCAGAATTTTTATAAGCTTTAGACTGCTTTACTGAAGCCTGAGGTTATTGCTTGAAGATTTTAAGGTCTTTAAAGGCAAGATCTGTGTCTTATTTATCGTGAATTTTGTACACACTAGGCTAGACACTCAATTAATATTTATTAAAGATAATGATGTACTAGCCAGCATGCAATGAGTTCAGCAACATGTACTGCTAGCATAAGAGAGGACTGAAAAATGGGGCAATCTTGACCTTTTCTACCAAGAATACAAGGACAATGGCTTTATCTTTGGCTTGATGGAGGAAAAGGGGAGGATAATGTGTGATCAAAATTTGACCTCACTTTTTTGGAGTTGCTTTGTCTGTAACAGAAGGTGATGCGAACCCTGTGATATCTCTTGTACCACAACTTCATAATCCTAACCACTACTTGAACATTTCTGAGAAAAGATCCAGGTGAATGCTAGAGAGGTAAGGTTTACAGGTCAATCTCTTTTGGATCTTTTTTAAATAACTGCTAGTCTCATTTAGATCATCTACTCTTCCTCTTCTCAATAAGTTATACCCCAGTTAGTCCCCATTCTCTCAACCTCAACACATCATTAAAAATAAGGACAGCTATACCCCAGTAAGAAGTACTACAAATACACATATGCTTCGGAGGCTGCCCTCTCAGGTCCCTGCTTCCACCGACCCCCTTTATTCCTGAGCCTCTGCCGTCATTAAAACTACCACAAAAATTTCCAAAGTGAGAATCTTTTAAATCCAGCCCCCTGTAAATCCTTCTCCCAAATCTGAGCAAACTAGTTCTACAAAACCACAGATTCCTAATCCCAATGCTCAGTCCAGCCCATTGAATCATGCAACATTTACAATATGATAAAATCTTGACTTCAGTTTTCCCTGCTTAAATAATAGTCAACCCAACCCAATGAAAGTTTCACAAAGCATTCCATTATCTGAGTCATGTTTTGGCTGGTGGCCTATGGGAATCTCCTTTTGGAGAAAAAAAAGAGTGAGAGCTGTCAACCTAATGAGTTCCACCATTCTTCATACTAATGCCAAAATAAATCACCAGTATCCAGAAGTCCCTTTTATTCCCCAATTAAGATAGCTCTGTATTATAGTTGGAGATTATGGTGGCGATGGTGATATTGATGATAATGGTGATGACAGCATATTTTTGAACATGGTCTGCACTGTCCTAAATGCTATAAGTGCGTTTTCTCATTTAATCTTAGCAATCATCTACAGTAGTCTTATTAACCACAACAGTTTCCTCATTTGACCAGTGAGGAAACTGATATTTAAGTTGTCCATTGCTCCACAGCTGAAAATTAGTTCAAACCCAGGTCTCAAAGATTCTAGATCCTCTGCACATTGATTACCCTGATTTTTGGAGATTAGAAACAACAGTGAATCCAAGAGTCATGTCCAGAATCAGGGAGGATGTAGAAGACTCTCAGCCATGAAACTGGCAAAGAAAGGATCAGATCAGAATTTCCCTCCCCCACTCCCCCAAAAAAGACATAAACAGGGTGATGCCATTGAGACCAGATTTTATTCTTAGGCCAGATTAAACCCTGGAAAATCTGTTTAAATTGAAGACATTGCTCTCTAAATTTTTTATAACCAAATTTAAAAATGCCATCATTTAGAGAATTTCCACAGTTTGGGAATACTAAAATAGTAACAATCAATTTCCTTTCTTTTACCACCTGTGGACCTCATGGGGTAAGGGGCAGATGGTAAATTTGGGGGGAAGCTGATCTATTTTGAATGCTTATTTACAAGGCTACATTCATGCCATCCACCAAACACCATCTGCTGGGCTATTTCTTCCATGAAAACTAGAGCATTTTGTTCCATAGCAAATAAAAGTGAGACCAGAATTCTATCAGCATGCTGTGTTTGGGAGAGCACCAACACTTTTCAAAACTAGCTTTAATCCTTCTCCAAGTCCAATGCAAAGAAGGCTCCCCCAAGAACAGTAACCCAGTCAACACATTCATTCATTCTTTCGCAAGCTCATTTTGAAAGAAAGCTGGCCCCGTGTGGGCCAGCCAAATGTGGAAAGTTAATTTTACAACATGAACTGTTTTCACCCTGGGCCAAGAGACAAGTATAGGCACCATATGACCTGGGTGTGATTTAGAAGTATCTCGGGACTCTGAAACATGAGGGTATTTCAGCAAGGAGCCCCTACCTTTTCTCCTGGCCCCTCCTCCCCATCCACTAAAGCTCCCAAAGAATGTCTTTCAGGTTTGCTGCATTCACTTCAGGATGACATGCTCCTGTGGGCCGGTCCTTGAATTCTCGGCTCATTGCACCAGAATCAAGGGAAGTCAGGTTGAATCTTTCAAACTGGGACTCAGCAGTGAAGAAGAGCATCAGCAACGAGGCAGGAAAATCCACTCCATCTAGGTGTTTGAAACTCCAAGTCCCGTTTGTTGTTCTTTTTTTTTTTTTTTTTCCGTTTGTTGTTCTTAAGAGATGAAAGGTCCTATAGTTTCCAGTGAAGTGCCTTGGGTCAGCAATCAGATCTCAATTTTATTTCCAGCGCCATCACTGACAGGCTGTGTGGATCTGGACAAGTCATGTAATCTCTTCGGACCCCTGATTTGCTCCTCTGTTAAATAAGGAGATGGTGCCATAAGAAATACTTCACAGTAGTACTAGAGCCTGTATAGTTAGCTGTAAGTGAAGAAGCAAAACCTCCATAGAGTGAGTGAGGATGAAGAGGGGTAGCCCAGGAACCAGGATACTTCCAAAGAAATTCTACAGCAAATATCATGTGGAACCTACAGGGAAGCCCCAGGAAACCTCAATGGGATGTAGATCAGCATGAGTCAAGTTGCCTCCCTCCTAGTTTTGTGGCTACTCTGACACTGTGGGAAGCAAGTCTATGAAAATCATGCAGCGCAATCAATGATCAAGAACACGGACCTGTGGACACAGAGGGGAAGGGGAGGGTTGAAGGAATTAAGGAGACAAAGATTGACATATATATATACTACCATGCGTAAAATAGCTAACAAGTGGGAACTTGCTCTAAAGCACAGGAAGCTCAGCAAGGTGATGAGCTCATCCGTGATGATTAGAGGGGTGGGGACTGGGAGGTCCGAGAGGGAGGGGATATATGTATACATATAGCTGATTCACTTCATCGTATAGCAGAAATTAATACAACATTGTAAAGCAATTAAACTCCAATTAAAAAAAAAAAAAAGAACACAGTGTTTGGAAAGCTTATGGACCGGGACTGTGTTCTTTGCTGTCTCGAGCTTCATCCTCTGCATCTGTAAATTGGGATGATAACTATGTCTGCTGGTACACTTGCAGCAACTCACAAAAGTTTTTAATTTTCTGGAATTTCACCAGCTGGCTAAGGTCACACTGGGAGTTTGAAGTAGGCTGTGGGAATATTTACAACAGAAATTAGTAAATGCTACAAATCTGGGCAGCCCCCCAAAGCTGGGGAACACTCATCCACATACCACTATCCACCTATTGGTGTAACTGAATGGACTAAGGGCAGATGATGCCTACAAAGTATTTACACCATCTTTTGGTGCGTGGCCAGAAACAAGACTCAGCATAGTCCTTAGCAATTTGGGACACTGTCTCTTCTGCCTTCTCTCACTCTCGTCTTGCCCCCAGATCTCATGCTTGTCTCTGGAAACCCAGAGAGGGAGGCCCTTCAATAAAAGCTTTTCTCCCTCATTCTTTGTAATTGTTTGTGGTCTCTTGTTCAACAGACATGAATTGAGTCCCTACACTGGGCCCAGTTTGGTACCTGGCACTGCGGATGCCAACATGATTGAGTACAATCTGGCCTTGGCCTTGAGATGTTCACAGGCCCTTTGGTGGACAGGATGCATCTGAGTCTAGGAGAGGCACATTTTATGAACAAGATGGAAATCAGAGGAAGGCAAAGTCATTCCCAACACTGTCAACTCTCCTGGCACCTGGGATCCCAAGACCTTTGAAACCTTTGGGGTAACTTCAGCTACAAAAGGCAACCACCTTCTCTAAGATGACACAATTATTAGGACTACAGGGCACTCAGCTTGCTTTCCTGCTCTCCCTGCCCTAACGGCAATCACCCTCCGATTGGCAACATCCCTCCCCACTGGCTAGGATGGTTGCTTGTATGCGGCCTGGAAACCAGAAATGTGGAACATCAAGCCTGGCCCCTTGCCAAATTTCTACAGGGCATTAGTAACAAACTGGTGAAGCTCATTAAAAAAAGAGAGAGAAACCTATAACCATTAAAAGTCCATTAAGCAGCCTGTCATTTTGTAGAGCTAAATAGCCCACAGTAATCAAAAGCATATGAACCCCAGCTGGGATACCTAGTGAATTGTTTCGATTTAGGGGAGAATTCATCAAGAAAGATTGTTCTTGGGATTGGGTTGATTTTTCTCCTTCAGTTCCTGGCCCCACGTTCCATTATAATTAAAGTGATTGATGCACCTCCCAGACAGAGGTGAGCAGTGACCACCAGAGCCAAAACATCTGCTCCTTCCAAGCAAACAGCTAATATGGAACTTCAGTCAAAAGGCACGTAACCTGAGGTTACCCATCCTCTGTCAATTACGTATGGCACAGTCAACTCTTTGCTGTCCGGCTGGGTTACCTCTCAGTTATCTGTGAAATTTTTCTTTCCAATCATAGAAGGACTTCTACCCACACCCAGATTATGGTCAAGAAAGAAATGACTGTGAAGCCAATAAGGGACAATCCCCAAAGTAGAAGATGTATAATCCAACCATTAGTTAGTGAATTATCTTCCTGTCAATGGATGGACACTTTTTAATTTGGGGAATGTGGGTTTGTTCCTCCACATTTACCACAATACTTCCCTTTTCTGTTGCCATTTCCTCTCCCCTGTGTGGTATGGCCCTGCCACGCCATTGACATTAGTGCCTCCATAGGTCCACACGCCACAGACAGAGCAAAAACTCAGAATACAGTTTATGGTGACAGGAGATGTGTTCTTGTGTCCATCCCCCATCATTGACTCTATAGAAAGTCTTCTAAGAGCAATTATATGTTTCTGGCTCTGACATCATGATGGTGAGAAAGGAGAGAAAATTAATGATTCAACATGGGTTGAGGAGGTCATTGTAGGAGTTACTTCTTCATGTTTATCTCCTCCATCATGACACTAGGTGAAAGCAAAGTGTTCATAGAAAATGAAAGAATGAAGATGTTCAGATTCAATACAAAGTCTCCTAGAAGCCACAACTATTGAGCTCATGTGCTGCAACTGCTGAGTTCATGTGCCCTAGAGCCTGTGCACCGCAACAAGAGAAGCCACCACGATGAGAAATTCGCCTACCTCAACTAGAGAATAGCCCCTGCTCACTGCAGCTAGAGAAAGCCTCCACGCAGCAACAAAGATCCAGGGCAGCTAAAAAGATTTTAAAAAAATAAATATGATAATTTTAAAAAGAACAAAAAAACTTTCCCCCCAAGTCAAGAGTTTGATTTTTAAATATATATATATATATATATATATATATATATATATAATGTACATGTATATATGGGATTAATAGGTACACATTACTGTACAGAAAATAGATAAGTAACAAGGACCTATTGTATAGCACAGGGAACTATATGCAATATCTTCTAATAGCCTATAATGAAAAGGAATTTGAAAAAGAACATTATTTATATACATATATATATATATATATATATATATATATATAGCTGAATCACTTTGCCATACACCTGAAATTAACACAACACTGCAAATCAACTATACTTCAATAAAAATAAATAAATAAATATATTTTTTAAAGTCATAGTATATTCAACACTCTTCCCTCAACCCTTCACTGTCAAATACTTGAAGTCCTCTAGTAACTTTGGAGCGCTACGTATTTATATTGACTTTTTGGGACCCTTGTACTGTTAAATGTGTTCTTGTGTCCATCCCCCGGAATTGACTCTACAGGTCTCAAGGTCAGGAACATCTTTTCCTCTGTACCTCCCATTGCATCTTCTTACAAGAATCCTTGCAAGTCACAGTCCCTCACTAAATATTGATGGAGTGATCTTTCAGGGTTGCCAGGCTCAGCATTCCAATCTCTCAGAAACTGCCTTCCAATTCACCAAGCACTTAATGAGCCCCCGTGCTACCCACACAAGTTCATTTGCCTTGGGAATAAAAACAGATCAATGCCCCCGTTATGCACTGAATCTGCTTAAATACACATCACAGATTTACGTACATATGGTGTGCATGAAGGCGACTGCCCCCAGCCTCCTCTCGCCCTCCACATGCCATTCTGGGAAACATTCAGGACCTGGCTGCCCTCCCATTTCCACTAAGACACCATCACCCGGTGCAGCCCCGCAATCTCTCCCTCTGAATCCTTTAAGTTTTAGTAACTCACTGTTAAAACTGATAGCTCTCGAGACTGCCTTGAATTGACTTAGTTAAAGCTAATATTTCACTCCTTGGGTTATGAAAATGTTCCCCCAGTAAACTCTTCGGGGGCAACGGTTGTAGTTTGTCCTAATCTATTCTTGCAATCGAAGTAGAGGACCAGATGCACAGTGAGTGGCATAAAAAAGTGAGCAAGAAAATCAGGGAATGACAGTGGGCATGGCTACCCAGATGGGGCCAATGGAATGGGGTAAGAATAAGAGCAGGAGGACTGACTCTTGATGAAATGTGAGGCACTCTGTTAGTGCAGGTCAGTAAAACATGGCCTTCTCCCATCACTCTGTTTCAGGGAACCTGGGGAGATGTGGCCTATGGCTGGACAGAGGGAGTCTCTGACCCTTATGTTCTTTCCTCCTTGGATGTCTAATAGTGAAGGAAAAATAAACACATAAAAGGCCATAAATCCTCCTGCAAAAATAAAGGCTCTTTCTTAATGCCTGATAGCTAATGACTTAAGTTAAATTCCAGACATTCACAAAGAATTGTAAGACCTCTTCCACCTCTTGGCTCTCTTGACCTCCACCCTTTCCAGAGTCAGGAAACTCACTAAGCTTCTCTTTGTTGATGGACGTCTGTAAGCGATGCCTATGGCCATATTAAGGGCTTTAAAACAATCACATACTTTAAAATCAACTTGAGAACTGTCCTGGGAAACAGGACTCAGGTCCTCCTCCTGAGAGTATTTTCTCCCAAATCCACAGTTGGGACTGAAAGATGCTTTTCTCTGGAGCAACTTGTTTTTTGTTGAGAACTGACATGCTGAGTGTGTCCATGGCACTTAGGATCACCTGATCTAAGAGAGACAAAGAATTTACCTTTTTCTTGGCCTGTTGCTGGCCCAGGACTTCCTAGGAGGGAGGATGTTCATTAGGATCCCCTTCACCATCCAAAGTCCTCACTCTGCTGTGTCTTTCTCCCTGCAGGCAACCTGGCAGCTTAGGACAACAACGAAAACCCAAGAGCCATGAGGTAGCTGCTCCTGGTCTTCATTCTGCTCCTGGCTAGCTGAGTGACTCCAGCTCTCTGAACCATTTTATAATCTGTGAGATGAAGAAGTCCCACTAGATCATCTCACCATCCTTCCCAGCCTGACTTCTGCCATCCTCCATATCCATCTTGCTACTCTTCCCCTGAAGTTGACTCACCCCCATTCCCACCCCGTGTGTCAAACACGATGCTGCCTCCTTTGCAACACCCAAGACTTCTACCATCTCCTCTAAAGTAATTTCAATCTCTGCCTCTCATCTCACTTGAGTATTTTCAGTCCTCCCTCTCATTAATTTCTTCCCTTCTGACTATCCATAGGCTGCAGTTCTTTCTAGTCTAAAAATCAAAGAGGCATCCTTCTGTGATCGAATGAACCTGTAACTCTCTTGAATTTTTCACCATCAAATTTCTCCACTGAATATTCTGTACTAAGATCTCCAACTAGCTCCTTATCCAGTCCCTCCTCAATCCTTTCCAACCTGGCATCCACTTCTCATCACTCTACCTACTTGGGGCTAACTAGTGGTTGCTCCATCCTCAGGAATGTTCTCCCAAGACCACACGATTACAGATCCCATCCATAGGAGAAGATTAATAGGCAAATGATAAATGAAGATGCTGCTCCAGAGGAGAACAGATAAAGGAGTGGAGGAAGCCGGGCAAAGTAAAAAAAGAAGCCAAACAAAGTCTCAGAGGGAAGTTCTAAAGTATAAATTATACCTCAGGGTTGTCCTGACTTATGACAAGGTAGCTGGGCTTTCATACTCCCCAGCTAGCAGTCATGAGCTACGGACTCAGATGGGAGGTGTTATTGTTTGCAGTGGTGGTGTTGTTCAGTCCCTAAGTCATATCCGACTCTTTGCAACCCTGTGAACTGTAGCACACCAGGGCCCTCTGTCCTGTACTCCCAGAGTTTGCTCAAATTCATGTCCATTGAGTCGGTGATGCTATCTAACCATCTCATTCTCTGCCTCCACCTTCTCCTGTTGCCTTCAATCTCACCCAGCATCAGAGTCTTTTCCAATAAGTCAGTTCTTCTCATCAGGTGACCAAAGTACTGAAGCTTCAGCCTTTGCAACAATCCTTCCAATGAACATTCAGGGTTGATTTCCATTAGGACTGACTAGTTTTATCTCCTTGCAGTCCAAGGAACTCTCGAGAGTCTTCTTCAGCAACACAATTTGAAAGCATCAACTCTGACAATCAGCCTTCTTTATGAACCAACTCTTACATTCATACATGACTACTGGAGAAACCATAGATTTGACTATGTGGACCTTTGTTGGCAAAGCAATGTTTCTGCCTTTTAATGTGCTGTCTAGGTTTGCTTTCCTTAATAGGAACAAGTGGCTTTTAATTTCATAGCTATAGTCACCATCCAAAGTGATTTTGGAGCCCAAGAAAATAAGATCTGTCACTGCTACCACTTTTTCTCCTTTTATTTGCTATAAAGTGATGGGATGGGATGCTATGATATTCATTTTTTAATGTTGAATTTCAAGCCAGCTCTTCCACTCTCCTCTTTCACCCTCATCAAGAGGTTTTTTTAGTTCTTCTTCACCTTCTGCCATTAAAGTGGTATCATCTACATATCTGAGGTTGTTGATATTTCTCCTGGCAATCTTGATTCCAGTTTGTGATTCATCCAGCCCAGGATTTTGCATGATGTACTCTGTATAGCAGTTAAATAAGCAGGGTGACAAGATGCAGCCTTCATGTACTCCTTTCCCAATTTGGAACCAGTCAGGTTCTAACTGTTTCCTCTTGACCTGCATACAGGTTACTCAGGAGACAGGTAAGGTGGTTTGGTACAACCATCTCTTTAAGAATATTGCACAGTTTGGAGTGATCAAAACAGTTAAAAGTTTTAGCATAGTCAATGAAGCGAAAGTAGATGTTTTTCTGGAACTCCCTTGCTTTCTCCATGATCCTACAAATGCTGGCAATTTTATCTCTGATTCCTCTGGCCCTTCGAAACCCACCTTATACATCTGGAAGTTCTTGGTTCATGTGCTACTGAAGTCATGCCAATCTACCTTGATTAAAGGACCTAGCATTCCAGGTTCCTACATAACATTATTCTTTACAGCATTGGACTCTATTTTCACTACCAGAAACATCCACAGCTAAGCATCATTTCTGCTTTGGCCTAGCCACTTCATCTTTCTGGAGCTATTAGTAATTTCCCTTCATTCCTCCCCAGTAGCATATTGGACACCTTCCAACCTAGGGGGTTCACCTTCCAACATCATATTTTTTTGCCTCTTCATGCCATTCATGGGGTTCTCACAGCAAGGATACTAGAGTGGTTTGCCATTCCCTTCTCCAGTGGACCATGTTTTGTCAGAACTCTTCACTATGACCTATCCATCTTAGGTGGCCCTATCCAACCTGGCTCATAGTTTCATTGAGTTCCATGAGTCCCTTCACCACAGTAAGGTTGTGATCCATCAAGGGGCAGGTGGGAGGTAGGGGCCAGTCATTCCAGGCACTTGCTTCTCTCTGAACTTGCCAGCAGAGTCCCACCAGTATCCTGAAAGCTATCTTCACAAAAAGAGTCACAGGGGCTAGCAGTTGGAGCCAAAAGCACCTAGAGACACTGAAGGAGACCCAAAAGACACACAGGGCACCCACTGCTACGTGCTTTTCATCCTTCTTCATCTTCTCCCAGTATAGAACATGCTCCTTTTTGGAAGTTCTCCCCTTGGTCTTCTGCATGGAATGCATCCGTGTCTTGCTCTTCTGTTCATTCCTTGTCTTCCTGCCTCGGCCCCATTCCCCTCCCAGCTGTCCCATCTCTTTATTTTTGTCATTTAGTGACCTCATTTATCTTTATAGCATCGATTACCACATCTAAAGTCTCTCAATCTTGATTTTCAACTCTGTCAAGAGCACCTACTCAGATGTCCACCCAATCACTCCTAAATCTAGAATCAGAAGACAGGGACTTTTTAGTTCAAATTCAACAAAGTCACTGATACAAAGTTGATATCCATATGGTTATTGCTATACCAAGCAACATCAAGACTTCATAAAATATATGTTCACTTTTAACTTTAACAATTTTGCTTTTCAGTATTTTTTGAACAATATGTAAATGACCTTTAAAAGAAATGTATTACCCTGTTGAATCCCACTCACAATTTTAAACAGTGCACTTCTATTTCCTATCCTGCAACAAACTGAAAACAACCATCAACAAGAAGGTAAACTGCATCTTGTAGCTTAATACAATTAGATGTCACAGCATCTGAGAGGAAAACTTCAGTGCACCTTTACATGCCATTTTACAAATTGCTCTCATCATTCCTACAAGCTTCATTATTAAGCCTTAAAATTCTAACATCTAAGCCTTACAAATTCTAACATTTATAAAGTACACAGAACCTTATAAAGGCCCCATTTTATAAACCATTTCCATGTGTGAGAGGATCCAGCACACATACCTCTCCTTGATAGTGAAAGTGTTCATCACTCAGGCATGTCCAAATCTTTGCAACCCCATAGGCTGTAGCCCACCAGGCTGCACTATCCATGGAATTCTGTAGGCAAGATTACTGGAGTGGGTTGCCATTCCCTTCTCCAGGGGATCTTCCCAACCCAGGGATCGAACCCAGATCTCCCACATTGCAGGTGGATTCTTTACTGCTGAGCCACCAGGGAAGCCCAGCTCCTTCCCAAACACCAACTCTGCTCTCAGGCTTTGACTTTTCAGGACAAGGGTTCTGGCCACTCCAATCTGAAGAACAGCCAGGATGGAAAATGACTTTGATAACTAAGCTACTTCATTTGTGTTGCTCAAGTATAATAGAAGATTGTGCTAAAAACATTGGGAGCTGAGACAAGTGTCACTTGTTCAGAAATCCATCCAGTCATTCATTGCCCACCTTTCCTCCAAAAGACATCCCAAGGAAAGGAGCATGGCAGGGAGGGGCTGGTCTACAACTTTCTTCCACCAAAGAGGTAAGGTTCAAGCTCAGGAGAACAGTGCAGTCCCAGGTGAGGTCCATGGCCTGATGGTGGGTACACACTCTCTGCTCCTATCTTAGTACAGAAAGCAAGAGAAACCATTTAGACATGTATATAGCAACTTGACATTGTCAGGACACCAAGCACATGATCTTCTCTTCTATAAATTATCAGTCTGCAACTGACTGAAAAAAAATTTAATAGTCCTTTGCCACAAATCGTTTGAGAAGCATTGCCTGGGAGGGAACAGTATATAATTCAGTATAACCTTCATACACACAAGATGGTCAAGATCATGCCCACTAGGCAAAACTTGGACTTCTAGTGTTCTGACTCCCCTTCTGACTACAGGAAGATGCAGTGAATCAGAGCTAATAAGACCAAATAAGACCAAAGATCCTCTCTCCAAGCCCATTCCTTCACTGGTATGTTGAGAGAAGTGTGTCCCTTTTTACTGGCTCATATTCTGGCAAAGACAAGAAAACCAAAACAAGGAAGAATGAGAAGGGGATTCCTCAGAAGACTCAGCCTCATTACGGACATATGTTGGACTAAGGGGAGTAAGTTATACACTCTTCAGACCAAAAAATCTGTTCATTTCTAGCACAGAGACAATAATCTCTATCACAACCCCCCTCAGCAGACATAATACTGCCTCAAGCTATAATATTTTAACCTATTTGAATTCCTTCTTCAGAGTAGATTTTATGTTTCAGGAGTGACTTTTCCTTTTGGACTTGTCACCTAGTTTATTCTGGGACCAAATTCTGCCAGGATACCTTCATCCTTCAGGAGTAAAAGTGAACATTAAAAAAATTCATTCATCCATAGACTACAGAAGAGGTAGTCCTAGGGAAGAGGCACCAGGAGCTGAGAGGTACCAAACTGATTAATAAGAGCTAAAGATCACAGGAAAAATGAAAAAACAGCCAGGAATTTGCATACGCCCCCCAACACAAACAGGAGAAAGAGATGAGAATGGGTCGTTTAAGCCAGAAAGCAGAAGTTAGCACCTGTTAATGACCAGTTTGTTGGCTCACAGGCTGTTAACACTCAGACAAACTGGTCGTTAAATGTGGTCATTACTTATTTCAATGCAAAATTTATTATAGCCCCCACTGGAAGATTTAATGGAAGGGCAACTCTTGCCCTCCACACCTGCTATACCCCAAGGAGGCTGGGGAGCAGCTCCTAGCTGCTATGTCTGGATTAAAAAAATAAGTAAGTAATAATAATAATAATGGTCATCCTGTCACATCAATTACTGATTTCCTTCAGCAATCAGAAGGTTAGATGTGTCCTAATTCACAGCTGGATACCTAATAAGGACCACTTGAGTCTTCATTACTTTGTAGAACCATTACAGTTAAGTGCACACGAGCTACGTTCTTCACAAGCCCACCGCATGACTCACTGTCATTAAGTAGACTTTCGATTAAGTTCAGAACACTTTTTTTCATCTTTTCAGCCTTTTTTCAATTGCAAAAAATAAAATAAGAAGAGAGGGCTGAAGATTCACAGTGACACAAACTTACAGATTAGAAGCAGGTTGGAGGAGAAATGTCATTAGCATTACTTTGCCTCAGGCTGTCCCCAGGATGATGACAGAAAGGGGGCCACCTGGAACCTCGAGGACCAGAAATTCTCAATGAAAATTTTTTTTTCCACCACAGCACATAAATCTACAGTCATTTGTGGATTATGTAAAATAATGTCTGTTGGGGGAGAAGTTAAATTTTGGGAGCCTCAGACAACTCCAGTTAACAACTCGTATTTTTTATTGAGGGTAAAGTTGGCTAGTAGGGCACTCTGTGCATCTCAGAGAGCAGTCAACAGTGCATTAAAAAGCTGGCCTCTTTTCCTCACATTCCTCTCACACTGTGGCACTGGGGTTGCCAGATCTAGTCAATAAAAATCCAGGATGCCCAGTTAAATGTTTATTTCTGATAAACATTGAATGATTTTTTTTAGCATAAGTCTGTTCTGTGTAATATTTGAGACATATTTATGCTGAAATAACATTCATTGTTTCATTGAAGGGCTAATTTAACAGGCATTCTGTATTTTATCTGGCCACTGTATAGAGGACACTTGGCTTTTAGAGAAAAGGAAATTCTTTGGAATTAGTAGTTCTTCAAACCAGTGGATCACATAAATCACTTGGGAAATTAGGTGAAGATTGTGCTCTGGGCATGTTTTACTGAAGGCTTTGAAGATGATGATTTTGATGACTATGATGCCAATGGACTAGTTAGGGAAAGCAGTGTTCTGCAATATATCTACATGACTCCTAAAATTAAGGAGAGAGTGGGGAGTTAATTGGTGAAGTAAGCACTGACAAAGCTTGGCCTCCTAAGGCCTGACAAAGCCCTATTCATTAATCAGAGTTCCAGAGTTTCCACCAGGAGCAGAGAATATGCCCTGGGGGAACTAAAATCCAGGAGAGAAGAGACGCTTTACCATCTGAGCCGCCAGGGAATCCCAGAAAAGAGACTAGGGTTTGGAAGACATACATTAACAGAGTCGTCTACATGCCAGGGACCACACTGGCTCTTCTACAGCCAGGATCCCGTTTAATCCTCACAGCAGCCCATTTGTATGTAGGTACCACTATCCTACTTCTGCAGATGAGGATATTGAGGCTCTAACAGCTTAACTTGCCCATGATGAGAACATTAGCAAGCGCCTTGTACTACAAGTGAATGCCATCCAATAAGCACCAAGTGATTGGAACAAATGAAGTACAAGAGACAAGCATCTTGATACTGAGTTCTCTGGTACTGTTACTCTGGTACTTCCTACCTACCCTTATAACTCTGGGCAAATGACTTAACTTCTCTGTGTTTGCAAAGTTGCTGCTGCTCTGCAACTGCCACCACTGACACTCAGAGATAATAAATGAAGAGAATCTTTAAGCTGGAATATAAAAATACATTCACATCCTTAAAATATAAGAGGTGAAAACAAGGACCTATTATTATTATAATTGCTCTGCTACCAAACCGTGAACTCCTTAAAGGGCAGAAATCTATACTGTTCTTCATTTGGTCAACATTTGCAGTGTCTTACAAAAAGTAAATTCCAGGTGACTGAGTGGTTGAATGGATGAAAGGAAGGAAGGAAAGGAAGACAATATGAGTGGATTAATGAATTGATACACAGATAAAGGGGTGGGTGGATTCAAGAATAGATCTTCTGGCAATGATGACTGAGAAAATCTTCATGAAGAAGATGAGAATCAAGCTAAACTATTAAAGGTAAACCATATGACAATTTCATGGCTTTGTGCTTGCATAATACTCTCATTCTCTCTTATTTGTATAGTTTAATTACATGATACCAGCCTTTTCAAAAAATATTCAGAACATATAGCTGATTAACACAATGCTATGCACCTAGTAGTTGCTCAAAAGATAAACTGATTTATTCAAAAATATTAGCAATTTTCTTTTTCTCATTGGGAAAAAAAATGTGACTTACAGTATGCTTAAATCCATAATATTCTTAAAGATAAAAACATATCAAAGCAAGTGGCCAAGAAGGAAAAGAAGAGTTGGTGCTTTTATTCTGTCCTCGAATTGCCCGGGTTTTAGAGATTAACTTGATTGTCGCCCTGGCTTCATTTAAAATAGAATCACTGGGCTAGTAAAATTTGAGAGGTGTATTTTAATTTGCTCCAGTCTGTGCAAACTCAAAGAAGAGAGTGTGAGAGAAGATATGATAGGGATGGAAAAGAAGGACATGGGAAGGAGAAAGGCCAGATTGTAAATCAAGGGCCAGCAGGCAAAAGACATGAAAAAGAACCTGGCAGAGTCAAAATAATCAGAAACTAAGAGGAAAAACCAAAGGTTCAGAAAAAGTGAAGAGAATTCCATTAATAATCATTTCAGAAGGCAGCAGAGGGTAGACAACCCTTGCAAGAGAACGAACAGGAGGAGTAAAAATAAAGTGAACAGCTGCACAGACTTCTCTCAAGACTGCTGTGGAGACAGCAGTCTCCACAGTCCCAAGCTCTTGACCTTTCCGTGTGAAGGGCTCCTAAAGACATTGGCGTGAGGAAGGCTGACCAGCCCTCCGAGGAGGCAGCTGAGCCCAAGGAGCTTTGAAGACACACTGGCCCACCGGGGTCGCAGACTTCACCAACATGCTGGGCCCACTTTGTGAGCAGACAAAGTAGGTGGCAGCCTACCCTAGTGTATTTGAGGGTCCAGGCTGCACCCTAAAGAAAGAATTCCCTAACCTACTGTCTAACAACTGCAATTCCACAATTACAGGTTTCTTTTTTTTTTTTTTTTTTTCAATTACAGTTTTCTATTTCACCCAATTTATTCTTCTCAATTACAATGAAGATGCTCCTAACAAATAGAAATGAAAGGTACTAGCCATCCATGCAATCATGCATACTGAGTCACTTCAGTCATGTCCAACTCTTTGCAACCACATGGACTGTAGCCTACCAGGCTCCTCTGTCCATGGGATTCTCCAGGCAAGAACACTGGAATGGGATGCCATGCCCTCCTCCAGGGGATCTTCCCAGCCTGGAGATCAAACCTGTGTCTCCCAGGTCTCCCGCATTGGCAGGTGGGTTCTTTACCACTAGCGCCACCTGGGAAGCCCCCCAGCCATCCGGACTCATTGTGAATGAGTCCAACAAAACGTTTTCTGAAGATGCCTTGCTAATAAAACAGTTAAAGAGATGCTGAGATCCAAGATGCCTGAACCAGGGTCTAGCAGATCAAGGAGAGGATTTGAGGCACTCAAACCTGCCAGGATCCTTTATCATTCTGCCTGGCTGTCATCTGGTGCAAATGTCTCATCCCTAATGGGACCAAACCCAGTGGGTCTTGCTACTTGCTCCTGTGATTGTGTCAATTGTGCTTCCTAAAAAAGAAAAATTGTCCCCAAATGTCTCTCTGTTGGATATTTGGTGGCTCTTTTGACTTAAAATTGCAAATGAGATTGAGAGGTAGATACAAGCTCTTGTTCGGTACAAAAACTAATTAAAATTCTCCTGAACTCATCTTACTAAAATGAGTATGAATTAAGAATGACAAACTATTGATCATTGTTCATCCTGGGTAATGAGTCATGGGCACCTAGGGGATCATAATAGTCTCTCCAGTTTTGTATGTTTTTAAATTTTCATAATAAAAAAGGGAATAATAATCATTTTTTAAAGACTATGTTTCCACTGAATTAATTCTGCTGAATTAAAATAATGATTGAAGAGTAAACATTTGCATCTCTTAGATGTTTTACCCATTCCCATCCCAACACAAAGGCTTCCCTCATAGCTCAGTTGCTAAAGAATCTGCCTGCAACACAAGAGACCTAGGTTCGATTCCTCGGTCAGGAAGATCCCCCAGAGAAGGAAATGGCAACTCACTCCAGTATTCTTGCCTGGAGAAGCCCATGGTCAGAGAAGCTTGTCAAGCTACAATCCACAGGGTTGCAAGAGTTGGACATGACTTAGGGATTACACCACCACCACCCCAACATAAAATGCCTCAATGATTTGAACTCCTCAGTTGCTTCTACTTGTAGGGGAAATTTTGCTTTTCATTCTGACATCTTGATGGCTGGTGAAGGCTGCCTGAACTTTCATCCCTATTCTATTGGGGCCCTTGCCTTTTCTCCAATCTGTTCATGAACTTTGCCATCACCATCCTCAGATCTTCACTTTTAGCCTCTTATTTCTAACTCAGTCCTGCACAACTTCCTCATCTCAACCTCTAGCCTTTGCTTCAGCTACTCTCATAAGATGTTAGGAATCTCTGTCTCAGATTCCCTGTTTCTTAGCTCTTTGGTCTCCTGCTAAATATGCTTGTTCTCTTTTTTCTCCCCTCAATGGCTGGCTTACTCCTGCGTGATTTATAAATGTTCTCATCTGCCTCAATCTTATCACATGATAACTGGCATTAATTAACCCTGTGGAGTCTTTCCCTTGTTAGACGCAAAAGGAAAAGGACTGCAGCATTGAGGCCTCATGTCAGAAAGAGAGAGAGAGTTTATGCTAATTTCTAAAAGATAGAACTCACAAGGAAACCACATCAATAGGACTCCTAAATTAGCACTCATGACTCCTTGGGGCATAAAGGGCAAACAGATCCACAAAATTCACACTCAACAACAGCAAAACCTTTGATAAGGATATTGTTATTTCTGTATCTCATTTGGAGTCTTCCACAAAGGATCACTGCTTTGGGTTAAACGTGAAGATCAAACTACAAAATAAAGACCAAATATAAAACCTCCACTTGGGATCCAGATCAGTTCTCAGTGAGCATGTGCCTGTCATAAAGGCCTCAAAGAACCAGGGTCAGGTCTGATCCATTTATTAATAAAATTTCTGTGACATCAACACTTATCTTCACTCTAGTGGTTGGAGAGTAAGAGGACCTGCAAATTAAATAAAATAAGTCAATTCAATAGTCTATTAGGGCCAAAAAACAAGCAAGCAAAAACAACCCATCTCCATGCAGCAGCTAGAAGGATAAACTTGATATAAATACTCAAGAGAGGAAGAATGGAATCCCAAATGCCTCTTCCAGGGAGAAGATAAAATTAATCTGCTTCAACTTTCAGTATCTCTGTGAATTCTTTTTAAAAAATCTTTCACTCAGCATTTTGTTGTGAGATTAGTCTATCTTGTTGCAGGTATGGTAGTTCATTTTCTAATTGCTATGTACTATTATAATTATGTGCAATTAAATATGTTATAATTGTTGCACTGTCCATGTCCGTGTAGCTATTAGAAATAAAAGTGCCCTGAAGAGTCTTGTATATGTACGGGTACAGGCCTATACACACCCATTCCTGTGGAGCAGATACCAAGGCCGAGGAGATCTGAAGTCACCTGATTATGCACGCATGCTCAGCTGTGGTAGACACTGCCTTTAATAATTTAACAACTGAGTAGATTCTCTTAGCAATTATCCAGCATAATAATTATCCTGCATAATCCTGTTCTCCAAGCTTTGAACACCTTCACTTTCCCTTGTGCATACCTCTTCCTCCCAAGATTCTCACCTAATTGCCCCCTTCCCTCTATACCCTGCACCTTTTAGTGACCGCTAACTGACCTTCTATTTCTTTAACAACATGGTGACTTCACATCAAAGTATTAGTCTTGTTCTTGCATCTTCTAGCTCAACATTCACCCCTGAATGTTCTTCCACTGATTAAAACATGTCTAATCAAACTCTTCTTCCTCTCTCTGTCACTCTTATCATTTATCTTTCAGACCTTCCTGGCTTGATTGTCCTTCTCCTGACCATCTTGGAAGCCCAACTTCTAGGAAGAATTTAAATCATACCCATGACCCTGCTACAAAAGACCTCAAAGGTGAGGTTCTCCTATAGAACAGTTCTGTTAGTTTATTTAAAATGCCTACCAAACTGAGAAACAGCAGGAAATGATTTTTATGTTTCCTCTCTCTCAAATCACAAGGACACACCATTTATTGACTGGGGACCTAACCAACTGTCCTCACATTACGCTTTGTAAAGGAGCATTTCTCTTTAAGAAGTGATGTCCAGAAAAGAGAAAAAGCAGTTTATATAGTGTTTAAGAGCATGGCTTTGGATCAAATAGATCTAGGGTTCAAGTCTGGCTTTTGCTATCTTCTACCTGTGTGACCTTGGGTAACTTATTTCTCTCTGAGCCTTGGATTTCTCATCTACAAGACAGTATAACTATTGCTATCTTGACCATTTGCTGTGAAAATAAATGAGGTCAAGAGACCTGGTATATCACCCAACACTTCTATACTCATTAAGCTGTGGTTGGTGCCACTGTGTTGCCAATTCTCTACATGGGAACGCTGGATAAATTGCAACTTGTTCTGTGTCCCAGAGAGGTTGCCCCTGGACAAGCAGCAATTTCAAAGTTCTAATTTCTTTTACTTTGCTCTCTGAATAGCTCAGAAGGGATGGATAGGTGGTGAAAAATGTTCTCGGGCTGGTCAATTTGAGGTATTTCATTTCACAAATCTGTCTGGAAACTGCTAGCTCATTTCATTGATCAATGGCCATCCCAGTGTTGGAGTTTAAGTTATTATCATTTTAAACTAAAGCTGAATGAGATCCTTAGGAGTCAGAAACTCCAAAAGTCTCTGGTGGAGGGACAGCTATGGTCTACAATCAGACTTCCATTCAACAGAGGTGCGATTTGCATGAGTGCCTGACTCTCTTCTCTCCTGATGAAACTCTCTCCTCTGGCTCCGGAATGGTGTTTTACAGTTGCCTCAGATGGTACTTCTGCAGAGCTATCAGTGCCTACATCTGCAGCCAACTGTCTTGTCTTACCCTCTGAACACCCTGTCTTTTATTTATTTTTTAAATAATTTAATTATTTGGCTGAACTGGGTCTTAGTTGCAGCGTGTGGGATCTAGTTCCCTGACCAGAGATCAAACCCAGGACCCCTGTGCTGGGAGCTCAGACTCTTAGCCACCGGTCCACCAGGGAAGTCCCCACCCCGTCTTTTAAAGTATAAGCCAATCCAAGCAGATACTGTGTCAATCCATCGATTGATCAAACAAACACCAAGTACCTGCTAGGTACAGCACCTGGAATCTCACTGCAGGAAAGCACGAAGTTTCTCTGATCACAGAGCTCAGGTAACTAACAGTACAGGTGAGCGTGTGACAGTGGGGCAGACTCAAGTAGTTAGGTATCAAGATATTCATAAGAAAGAGAAGTCATTTCCAGGTTCCTGGAATTCCAGAAACAATGGTAACCAATCCCCATTCCACCCTCCGTCCCTCTGACACTATAAAACAGGGAACTGTACACAAAGTGGGTGACTTATAAATGCCAACAAATAAATGCTAAGACATGTATTCTTAACATGGTTTTTTTCCTAGGTTTTTTATTTATTTATTTAGTTTTAATTGAAGGATAATTGATTTACAATATTGTTGTAAATTTGTGTTGGTTTCTGCCAAACATCAAATGAATCAGCCATAGGTATACTTATGTCCGCTCCCTCTTGAACCTCCCTCCTACCCACCTCCCCATCCCACTCCTCTAGGTTATTACAGAGCCCCAGTCTGAGTTCCCTGAGTCACAACCAATTCCCCTTGGCTATCTATTTTACATATCTTAACAAGTTTTTGAGTTGTTATTCTATCTTTCAGAAAATCTATGCTCCTTGGTAGCAGAAGTTTAGGTGCTGAATCCTCATAAACTAAGGTGATTTCTCATACAACACAGTAGAAATATAAGTTTATAGCCAGTAGGTAAGTGATAACTGAAAGTCAAATCCCATCTTATAGGGAGGGGAGGGATCATAGGATGGGGTTTGACTCAGTTAATTATCTACCTACTAGCCACAAATCCTGAGCCAGTTAACGTTCTGTGTCTCAGTGCTTTTATCTGAAAAAAAAAAAAAAAGAGAGAACATCTCTTTTGCAAGATGGTTGCTGGGTTTAGAGATAGTGTAAGTAAAGCATGCAATGGTACAGAAAAGTGCTAAAAAATTATATCCATCAACATTACTCCATTGAACAAAATTAGTCCAACTCCCTCCCCTCCAGCTTCTTTCCATCATGGATGAAGCACTCAGCTAAGCTGCACAGGACTCCGAGCTCGGAAGACACCACAGTAATTAACAAAGCTCACAATTCTCTTGGCCCTATCTCATCCAGCCTTCCTAAAAGGAAAAACGTAAAACACAATGATAGGCATTCGGAAACTGGCAGATACTCCCAGATACTGCTTGAATCCCTGCTCTCTTAGAATCTTCCCTGCTCAAGTCTGTACTCAACCTAGAGTTACACACACCCACCTCTGGACTAGCGTGACCCACAAGGCCTCTTTGTAAGTGACTCTATATACAACAGGAATTATCTTTAAGAGCTTGTATTTTTCCATTAATAATTGTTCACAAATCAGTTACCCTGAATCACAGAACCCATCGAAGGATGGAAAGAGTATCTCTTTCTTTCATTTACATCATTATCATCCTCACACCAAGATTTTTCATCTCTCTCTAATTTTTCCAGTTCCAACAGATCTTGCAGGGGTTGAAGTGAAGCGATAGGAAAAGTACACATGTTCCAGCACAAGTCAAATGAAGTTAACAGCAGGGGTGGAAATGTGGAGGCACGGGCACACACATAAAGTACAAATTTTTTTTTTCCATTTGTGCATTTAACCAGATCTCTTGAGTTGCTGCTTCAGAGCCAGGCACATTCTAAGTCCAGCGAAAAACAAAAAGTCCCACTTTCTGGAAATGAACTTGGACAAGGTTTTGCAAAGCAAGGCCAACACAGTGTGGCCAAAGGTCTGGTGAGCCATAAAGCAGAGGAAATAGCACTTTCCTCTTTGGATTCATGCAAAAACCATTTCCTCTCGGTCCTTCTAACCATTCATGGTCTGAAAACATGATGCAACTGACCCCATGAGCCACCCGACTCCCATGGCCTCACCCCTAGTCCAGGGCCAAACTGACACAGAAATCAGACCCAAAGTGAACTCGAGGAGGTGGCCTCTACTCTAACCAAAGGGGAAGGGAGGCCCCGCAAGTGCTCTCTCTGTGTCAGCACTATAAAAACGTCGGACTGACCCATGAAAGATGGAGGCGGAGGCGCAGGCTGCCATGAGGAGCCATGCCTGCCTCCGAGCAATAACTCATTCCCACGGTATTATGAAAATGGTTTTATTGTAGTGGGTTACTTTTCCCCCCTCTGCAAAAATTACTGCTTATCAGCGTCACAGAAATCAAGCTAAAAACTCCCCACCTTTTCTCTCTTCTAATACAATCCCTCCCTCTGGCCAGGGACTTAATAAAATGGAACATTTCATTATTCCGGTTTGCATACCTCTTTTGAAGCTGAAGCTGTCATCTCGAGTGAGTGCTCGGAAGTGGCCGGTGTTGGGCTAATTTGATTGGCCCTTGCGTTTGCTCAGACACCATCTGAAAGCTTGAGGGGACGGTGCGGCCTCCAGGCCTCTTGCTGAACTGGATTTGGGAGTTGCCACGGGAAGGAAGTCATTCAAAAGCAGTACTTTCTGATTCCTTCAAAGTACAGTTTGGATACGGCTCTTTCACGAGCTATTAACTGCCTGTCAGATGCCTTAAGAGGAGAAAACAGAACCAGGTGTATTGAGAATTCATATATTCACAAATAGCTCAGCCCAGGGAGGCCTCTTTTTCTCTTAAAGCTCAGTTTCTGGGCAAGAGGAAGAACCAGATTGAAATGATCACCTCCAACCACTGGTTTCCAGGAAGACCTCATACTATGTTCAGACAACTGAGCCTCAATAGATTAACACACCCAGTTGAAATCCTCAGTCAATACCTTTATGCAGAGTGTGAAAGCTTGGGAGGTATGCAGAATCTAGGGCTTTCCTGGTGGCTCAGATGGTAAAGAATCTGCCTGCAGTGCAGGAGACCTAGGTTCGATCCCTGGGTTGGGAAGATCCCCTGGAGAAGGAAATGGCAACCTATTCCTGTATACTTGCCTAGAGAATTCCATGAATGGAGGAACCTGGCAGGCTACAGTCCGTAGGGTCACAAAGATTTGAACATGACTGAGCAACTAACACTTTCACTTTTCACATGCAGAATCTTAGGCTCCACCCCAGATTTATGGAACTGGAATCTGCACTTTTACCAGATCTCTAGGTCATTTGTAAGCATGACAAAGTTTGGGAAGCAATGGCTTATACCACAGAAGCAATGTAGATGGACCCACTCTAACTGCACACGTTATTCACCTAGTTGCTGTTGTTGTTCAGTTGTGTCCAACTCTGGAGAGCCCATGGAGTGTAACCCACCAGGCTCCTCTGTCCATAGGATTTCCCAGGCAAGAATACTGGAGTGGGTTGCCATTTCCCTTTCCAATTCAGTTAGTACCCAGTTATTAACAGGACTCTATGGGCAAGTCACCACATTACACACCACTGCTATCACAACAACCGGGAAGCCATGGTCCCGGCCTTTGGGGAGTTCAGTGTCTGGGTAGACCACATACAAGGATGGTGAGTGTCTATGAGGCATTAGGCAGCCTAAGAAAGAGACCTGACACACCCACAGACTTGAAGTGCTGGGCATCAGACCCACCAGCACATCTGCTGCCCTAGGTAGTATGTGGTCCCCATGAAGGCAACCAGATGTTCTGCCTGCAGCCTCTCCAGGTCTCCCGCAATCCTGTCTGCCCAAACCCAGCAGTTCAAATAAGCATAGAGCTGACTCCAACTCTTCTGCCTTTGAGAGGGCTTTGACATTGCCCCTCCCAGCAATTCAGCCCTCTGCAAGTTTCTTTAAAGCACTCCTACCACACAAACGGCAACCCACTCCAGTACTCTTGCCTGGAAAATCCCATGGACCAATGGAGGAGCCTGGTGGCCTATAGTCCATGGGGTCGCAAAGAGTCGGACATGACTGAGCGACTTCACTTCACTTCACCACACAAATTCAGGTAGTTAACAAAATCAGACCCTCAACGTGGCAGCTCATTTGTCACAGTTATGCTTTGAGGCAGGCATTTAGCCCTTATTATGAGTTCCCCACATCTCCCAGCATGGATGCAGTCAGGAGGGACACTGTGGCTCATTATGGTCAATGAGTTGCAAGCAGATATGATTCATGTCACTGCTGGAGTGAAGCATTGAAGAACTGGTGTTCCAGGCCCTTCTTATGCTCTCATAATGAAAATGGAAGAGTGTTCCAGATAGCAACAGAGGCAAGCAACCTAGTTTTCTAGGAAAGGAGCTTCCTGAAGAGCCAAGAGCTGAAGCACAAGTAGAATTCTCATAAGGAAGAAATGAGTCTTTATATACTAAGCCACTGAGAGCTGGGGATTGTTTGTTACCACAGCATTACCTAACCTATCCTGACTTATACATCTTTGAATCATCTTTTTTTTTTCCATATGAACTTCACATGAAGTATTTAACTTGATTGTTGCCTAAATTATGGCAAGAAGTGACTGAATATAGCAAGGGCTTCTATTCAGGTTTTCTCAAGTAAATGCCGTCATTCAATTTTTCTTAAAATAATGGTTAAAAAAATAGAATGAGATTTACATCTTTAAAGGATGTTTTGTTTGATTGTCAGTTTTCCTTTGAATTACTTCCCTGTCCCATCCTCTAATTTGAGAAGGCTGTTGGCTCTTATGTTAAACAAATGTGGTCACTACTAGATTCAATAATTTGATCAGAAATAGTGAATAAAAGCAGTCATTTGAACAGGTCAATAACCACATATTGGGGGACAGTGGTTTTCTAAACCATGTTACAGGCTGCCTGCCCAGTGGAGAAAATGTCCTAGTTATTCTTTTTCCCTATCAACTGCATAGATAATACACTACAGCAGTAAGCTTCTCTTCCTGGAGATAACAATTCACCCTAGGCTTTCTCTTTTTCCAAATACATTGATCAATTCTTGATAAGAATTGCAAGTTGAAAAGCTATTTAATGTTGTAGGAATATACACAAGCCTATATTGTGACTTTAAATAAATGTAAATAATATTTAAACCATCTGCTCCAGAATCAAGCTATCCACCAGCCAAAATTCTTTTTTGAAGGAATGAGCTTTTCATTTTCCCCTTTCAACTAGCATTTAAAATGAAAAAAGTCCACACCCACAAGAGATACTCTAATAAAATCACCAGGTATTAGCAATCTGGCTTCAAGTGCCAAGAATCCAGGGTAATTCTTATTTAGGACTGAAATTCTGTCCTGCATTAGCCTGTTGTAAATGGTGATGGGAAAAGCTCATATTGCTTGGTGGGTCAGACGCCCACTGTTAGGAAGATCTTTCAGATAATGGACCATTTGAGTTATAATACCTGAGCAGGGTTATATAATCTGGAGAGAGGGAAGTTCTGCTTAACTCATGGGTGACTCCATTCAGGAGTCAGACTTCAAAGAGGTGTTTTGTTGTTTCCTGCTTGAAAATCTATAATCAGATGACTTAAACAATGTTAAAGCTAAAAAAAAATTGTTGAAGTAATAGAACTGAAGGGAAAAGGGAAAATATTTAATCGTAGAAAATGTGAGTGAAGACATCTTAAGGAAACAGAAACAGAAAAGAAAAAAAAAAGAAGAAGAAGAGACAGAAGGAGAAAAACAAGACTAGAAAAAAAGAGGGAAACATTCGAAGAAAGAAATCTATATAGAGAGAGATTGAGAATAATGTTAGATATACCCCCCAAGATATGCTGCCCTGGGAACAGGGATTGTGTTTTCTGCTTTGTGCATTTCCCACTCCTCTAAAACATAGCGCAGCACTGAGAACCCAGCTGCCCTGGACTGACAGACAACATAAATTGAACTAATGATCTTTGTTCTATGCTTGGTTCATGGGATCATAAACCAGCCTAGTTGAGGCGAGGAAATTTTGGATTGAATCATGAGTTTCACAACCAACACCAAGCAAAATCCCACAGAGGAATCATGGAGCTAAATGAAATCCATCGGCCATTTACAAGGGCTTAGCACTTCCCTGGAGTCCTTTACAGCTATAAAGACCTGTATGATATAAAAAGAAGTTCTTCCATGGTCTTCCAGACAGTTAGCTATGAGGCTACTGATGGAAGCATACAAACTAAATATAAGCCGAAAATAGGATCATTGCAGAGCTTTGACTAATAACGGAGTCAAGGTTGGCTTCTGAGCTATTACTCCAGTGCAACCCAGAATGATATCTGGTGACATATTGGCCTATAAAATCCACTTACAGTGGGCAAGGGTCAACATTGCACATCCCGAGAAAGTCCACATGGGTGCTCAGATGCTAACTGTCCCAAGGTCACCCATCCTCAATTAAGTTTCTTTTCAGTATATGTCAACTCAGGTGTGGGACTTGTCTCCTTTCCCTGGATGGACAGGAAACATACTGAATACACACAGCCACCCTCACCAGTGAAGTCCACACAAAGCAAGTTTTACTGAAGAGTTCTTGAAGACGGATGGCATTAGAAAAAGTGAGAGCAAACAACATAATTATAAATCCAGATTACATCATCAAACCAGTGTTTAAAATTCTGTCAGCCTTTCTATCTGCAGTTCCCCTGCTCCTGTCCTTACTTCCCTCTTGCCCCCAAGAAACAAATTCTCCATCTTCCTAAGCACTCCCATTTTTTTCTGCTCTCTCCTTCCAGAAACTTCCATGAGACCTCTCTTTTCAATGCCCAATAACCCACCATATCATCTTATGAAACAAAGTCAGTTCTTTTCCGAAGAATTGAATTTTTAGTGCCAATTATTAATAATTTTCTTGTGATAATGTATATCATTTAAAAGCACTGGATATACAAGTGAATTTATGTTTACAAAACATAGATAGACTGAGAAATAGAAAACAAAGAGTTTTATGGTTACCAAAGGGGAAAGAGAAAGTAGAAAGGTTAAACTAGGAATTTGAGATTATCATATACAACTACTATACATAAAATAGATAAACAACAAGGACCTAATATATAGCACAGGGAACTATATTCCATATCTTATAATAACCTATGGTGGAAAAGAATCTGAAAAAGAATAGATATATTCAGTTATAGATATATAATTACTTTGCTGTACACTTGGAAATAATGCATTATAAATCAACTACACCTCAGTACAAAAAGAAAGAAAGTAATTAGGCACCAATCCTTTGCTATCAATATTAAAAGAAAAAAAAAATGAGCATTTAAGCTGACTTTCTTGTGAGAATTACATTGATTATGAACTGCATACTAAATTACCCTATTAGTTTTTTCTTTTTTTGTTTTGTTTTTATTACTTATAAATTTTATTAGATGTAAGTGTGCATGATCATATCTAAGAAAATGTAGAGGTAAAGCAACCTAATGTTTTAAATTAGAAAAATACTTCTGTAAAAAAAAAAATGGGTGAAACAAATGCAGCAAAAACTTGATAATTGTTGAATCTGGGAAATATGTGATTCATTGTTCTAGTCTCTCTACTTCTGTCTTCATTTGTATGATATCCAAATAAAAATTTTATGAAAGGAAAAAAAAAAGAACCACTGGACAGGTCACTTTGATTGAAAATATCTCCCTCTCATGGCCTTAGATTCGTTCAGCACTGTGTTTTCTAACAAGCTGTTGTTGGCAGTCACATGTTCATTAAGTCTTCTCTAAGTGAGGGTGTTTATAGCTCTGTCTACATCAATATCTGTATCTGTATCTATATCTCTAATTATGCCTATATCATAAACTTGCCTGCCAACAAATTCCAAACAAGAAGCACAGCATTGTGTGCCTGGAGGTTCAGGAAAGAGGAAATGAAGAGGGAAGAGGCATAGGGGAGAAGGAGGAGGCGGGGAGGGAGAGAAGAGGAAAAGCCATCACCATCAAAGACATGGGGAAGGACATCAGTGAAAATTGGCCTCTTTCACAAACTCCCAAGGGCCAGCCCTGAACACAGTCCCCAGTGAATCCGCCAGAAATCCCTTTGCCCAGCAGACTCATCCTTGGCAACTCTTCCAACCCCTCCCTCCTGACGGACCAGGTGGATTCAGCAGCCCTGGAGACAGGAAGCCCACAGCCCCAGCCCTGCCTGCCCTCCCCCGCAGCCTTCCCACCGCCTGTCTGGGGACTCGGGCAGACCTCCAACTGCTCCAGGAGAGGGAAACAATTAGGGAGAGGGGCCCCCTCCCTCCTGGCCTCTGGCTGCCCAGCCAGCATGATTAGCATAATTACAATATGTTCCTCCAGCACTGGGATGAAAACTTGTGCGAGAGGGGGACGTGTTAACACACACAAACCCGCCAAACAACAGTTAGGCTTTGTAATTAGCTAAACAGTTCCTCTTTGAGAGCTTTCCTGGGATATTCCCAGGAAGCCCTAGGCTCCAGGCAGCACCTTCAGGGCGAAAGGCAGTCATAGGAACTCAGTAGTCCCTGCTTGAAAATAGGGGGCTGAGTACCCCCCCGACAACTCTACTGCCAACCCTCTCCAAAGAGGTAGCATTTGCCATTTTGAAATGGAAGGTGACATCTCCAAATCTTCCCAGTAGGTATTAAAGAAATACCTCTTCAACTGTCCTTTCTGAACTGACCTTGGGGAGTCCGAAACTTCCAGAGGCTCAATTTCCTCATCATCAAAGAAGGAAAAATAATCCATGCCTATTGCAAGAAATAATTAGGTAACCGCTATGTGTGCATGCTTAGTCAAGTTGTGTCCAACTCTTTGTGATCCCATGGACTGTAGCCCACCAGGCTCATTGGTCCATGGGATTTCCTGGGCAAGAGTACTGGAGAGGATTGCCATTTCCTCCTCCAGGGAATATTCCAGGCCAGGGATCAAACACACATCTCCCGTGTCTCCTGCATTGGCAAGTGGATTCTTTACCACTGAACCACTTGAGAAGGCCCTAGATAACCGCTGGGAAATCTCTAAATAGAAAAAAAAAAAAATGCTAAATAAAGACCAGGTGGCAATAATGGTCTAAAAGTATTTGTCTGGATTTGAATTACAGAAGTCATCCAATATCTGAAAGCATATTTCTGCCCTCTTGTCCCAGAATTAGATTTTCAGCATTTCCCTCTGGGAACCCTGACCCATAACCCATCACCATAGTTAGCACATTAACACAGTAATAATAGAATTATTCAGATTCTCTGTAGCATGTTTTCCTACCTTTTTCCTGCCATGGCATACATAGAAAATGGTATTTGTAATAGTCCAAAAATGGTGCTCATGGCAACCCAGGTCCCATCCTGCCACTTCCAAGGCCTGATGGGATCAATAATTCCACATCCATCCAACACATCCATGAGGCCCAAATGTTTCCCTCTGTATTGCTGGGAAGCTCTCCTCCATGTCATTGGTTTTATTCTGATCATTGAATTGTTAGCTGGTTGTTTTGCTTTTTAACAGCCTGTGGTGGTCCAAAGCAATTGCCCTCAGCTTTGACTGTCATAAGAATCACTAGGAAAATTTTTGTAAACACTAATGCCTGGGCCTCACCCCCCAAGAAATTCTGGTTTAATTAGGGTGGGGCCTGGGCATTAGGTAAGCCTGACAAGCAGCCAAGGTTGAGAATCAGTGCTCTAAGCTGTGCCTCAAGTTTCAAAGTACAGTCAAAGCATGCAGGGAACTTATTAAAATGCAGATTCTGATTCAGCAAGTCTGACAGAGAGGTGGGTCTGAGATTCTGCATTTTCTGTTAAGTTATTCTGTATAACTGTTAGGTTACTGATGCTGTGATCCACAGGGCATATTTTGGGCAGCCTCATCTAAAGAAATAAATTTCAGGTTTCAGCATGCCTCCCAATCACCAGGAAGGCCTTGCTGAAAAAGGCTGCCAAGCCCATCCGAGAGCTTTTGATCCAGCAAGTCTAGTGCAGGGCCTGATCATTGCATTTTTATCCCCAAATCATGAGCACACGTTACCTTTAGAGGTGGACCAACCTGAGAGCCTGGAAAGGCCTAGATGAAACCCTCCTGGGGGAGGTGGCTCCCTTTCTCCCTGTGTTGGGAAGGCCCTGAGGAACTCTGCAAGACTCAGTTTCTAGCCAATGCTGACCTCTCTAGTGACAGTCCACTGGCTCTCAACAAAGCCAACATTCTTTCCCTGAGAGGTGAAAAGGGCTCAGCCCATCTTTAGGGTACAGAGCATCTCATTCCATCCCACCACCCAGGAACCCTATCCTGGGAAAAAGAAATCCGTGAGTTCCACCTCCTTTCATATTCCCATGAGTTTCAACACGAAAATAAAAAAAAAAGAAGAATGGAGCCAAACTGGGTAAGAGGAGAGACTCAGGAAAAACAATGCACCCAAAGTGCCTTGGAAACGGCTCTTGGTGCCTCCCAGATTTACCAGCCCTCCTCTAACAGGCTGCCGGTAATTGACCATAAAGACTACCCCCTAGCCAGTTTACATCATTGGATCTGGACAGCGCCCAGATAATAAACTCCAACTGGGAGGCTCAATCGCTATCAAGCCAGAGTGAAAGAGGCCTGCAGCACAGGTATAATCCATGTGAGCCATCTCCCACTCCCCGGATGCCCCGACTGTTAACACCGCAGCCGGAAAGCCAGGTCAGGATGGGGAACACTGGGGCTTCATCACATGATAATCATTCAGTAGAATGTCCTGCCCAGCCCTGGGGAAAGCTCATCAGGATCAGCGCTGCTCTGTGTTTGCTGGCAGCCTCCTTGAGGCTTCCCTTGTAGGTCAGTTGATAAAGAATCTGTCTGCAGTGCAGGAGGAAAGTGAAAGTGAAGTTGCTCAGTCGTGTCTGACTCTTTGCGATCCCATGAACTCTAGCCTACCATGCTCCTCCATTCATGGGATTTTTCCAGGCAAGAGTACTGGAGGGGCTGCCATTTCCTTCTCCAGGGGATCTTCCTGACCTAGGGATTGAACTCCAGTATTCTTGCCTGGAGAATCCCATGGACAGAGGAACCTGGTAGTCTACAGTCCCTGAGGTCGCAAGAGTCGGACATGACTTAGCGACCAAACCACCACCACCTCCGTGTGCATCACAGGACCCACTGACAGCAGGAATTTGGTTGTGTGTTAATTACAGAGTAATTAAGCAGGGTCAAGAAAGGGTCTGGTTTCAGTGAAACCTTCCAGGGGACACACATCACATTCCAGCTCCCAGGAGTTGGGCTCCTTTACCTTATTCCTCTTGGTCTTGGAATCAGAAAACCCCTGAGCAGACTGCTGTTTGGCTATGGGTCCCAGGCTATACGATCCAGCCCTCACACTTCCCTTCAGTGGACCCTTGACTCTGCAATCACAAAGCAAAAAATCCCCCCAACAATCAACAAGAGGAGGGATGAAACCTGGTAAACCTAGAATAGACCTAGGATTTCAGCCAGATGGATTCTTATTCCAAAACTGGCTCCAGGACTTCACTAGTGTTTATCTGTGAACAAGTACCTTAACTATTCTCAGTTTTCTGTACTGTGAAATGATAGGAAGAACACCTATTGGTAATGTTGTAGAATCTAAAGAAAAACATGCATAAAGCACCCAATAGCTTTCAGCTATTTTTATTAGTAGTGTTACTATTCTCATTTCCAACCTCTCTCCCTCACTTCCACCAAGGCTCTATGATGTTCTTGAAGAGTCGCCAGTGAGATTATTCTCTTGAAGGAGATCATAGACACAAATGGTAAGTTCCAAATATATCACAGATTTCAATCAAGAATTTAGGAACTCGAAAAGCAAACTTCTCAATTCAGTTTCATTACCAACTTTAATGTGTCCCTCTATGCTTAAGCTACTTTTGGAGTTTAAAGCAGCATCAGTTAACCCACTGTCTCAATCAAGAGTTCAAATACAAAGATCTCTGCTTTCTCAGCCCCCAAACTGAGAACAACAGCAAGAGAGGGGCTTGCAGAAGTGGGAGCAGGATTCTCCAGCACAGGAACCTTGGGCTTAAAACAATTTTCCCACTCAAGAAATGTGGCCAATTCTGATAGGATTCACTAGAACCAATCAACCAGCAAGTGTTTCTTGAGTGAGAAGTGGTGAAGGGGTATGAACGATCAGCTCACATGAACTCAAAATGCAACTAAGCTAGAGAAAATCACACAGCTGAAAATCCCGGGCCGCATACAGATGGGGTTCAAGTTCTGTGGGTGGGTGGGCTTGACTGGCAGCACACCACCATAGGACATAAGGAAGTGATGTTGGGGAAACATTTTTTAGGTGATCGTGCTCAGGGTGGAGTGGTGTGTGAAGGGAGTGTTGAGAGAGAGGGCAACCAAGCAGAGAGCCCAACAGGAGCTTCCTGCAAAGGAAAAACACCCCCTAGAGTTAGTCACTGAGTGCATAAACATTTGGAGTCAATGTTGTTGATGGTTGGAATTCCCTTGATGGCAATGGAATGGAGTGGACGAGGTAGAAGTGAGGGCTCAGTACACAAAGAAAGGATAGTGATTGCAATCTAATAGATGTCTGGGAAATCTTGCCCTGAATATTTCTTTCCAAAGAGGCTTCACAGCTCCCCTGGTAGCTCAGTAGTAAAAAATCTGCCTGCCAATGCAGGAGACATGAGTTCAATCCCTGATCTGGGACCATCCTACATGCCTCAGAGCAATGAAGCCCGTGTGCCGCAACTATTGAACCGGTGCTCTAGAGCCCGGGAACCCACACGCCACAAATACTGAAACTCACACACTAGAGCCCATGCTCCCCAACAAAGGAAGCCGCTGCAATGAGAAGCCTGTGCACCAAGACTAAAGAAAAGCCCATGCAGCAACAGACTCAGCAAAACCAAAAATGATTAATTAATTAATTAAAAAACAGACTTCAGCCAATGGGAGAACCCAGTACAGTCCTACTCAGCTTTGCTCATGTTTTTCCCATACTATATGGACATCTCTATTTTAGAAAGACTCACTATTTAGCATTGCCAGAGTGACCAAATAAAAGTAGGAATGATTTGTATTCATTTTTTTTTTTGAAATTCAAATGCAAATAGGTGTTCTGTATTTTATCTGGCAACCTGAGAAATGCTTCTCTAGAATTTGAGAGTTAATTCTGTTCTATGAAAGAGTTTTTCCTCCAAATCATGGGTGAATCTCATTTTTATTCTATAATCTTAAGGTACCAAGGGTTACAACTTCATGGGCCACAGCCTTGTCATGAAGAAGGGGTTTGCAAACCTCAGTGAAGCTCTGAGCCATGCCATGCAGGCCCACTCAAGACAGATAGGTCGTAGTGAAGAGTTCTAATAAAATATGGTCCACTGGAGAAGGAAATGGCAACCCGCTCCAGTATTCTTGCTTGGAGAATCCCATGAACAGTATGAAAAGGCAAAAGGTATGATACCAGAAGATGAGTCCTCCAGGTCAGAAGTTGCCCAAAATATGCCACTGGAGAATAGCAGAGGGCAATTACTAATAGCTCCAGAAAGAATGAAGTGGCTGAGCCAAATAGGAAACGACACTCAGTTGTGGCTGTGTCTGGTGGTGAAAGTAAAGTCCGATGCTATAAAGAACAATATTGCATAGGAACCTAAAATGTTAGATCCATGAATCAAGGTAAATTGGATGTGGTCAAGCAGGAGATGGCAAGACTGAACATCAGCATCTTAGCAATCAGTGAAATAAAATGGACAGGAATGGGCAAATTTAATTCAGATAACCATTATCTCTACCATCATGGGCAAGAATCCCTTAGAAGAAATAGAGTAGCCCTCATAGTCAACAAAAGAGTCCTAAATGCAGTACTTGGGTGCAACCTCAAAAACGATAGAAGGATCTCAATTTGTTACCAAGGCAAACCATTTAACATCACAGTAATCCAAGTCTATGCCCAACCACTGATGCTGAAGAAGCTGAAGTTGACTAGTTCTATGAAGACCTACAACACCTTTTGGAATTAATACCAAAAAAAAGATGTCCTTTTCATCACAGAGGATTGGAATGCAAAAGTAGGAAGTCAAGATATTCAGAATAACAGGGAAGTTTGGCCTTGGAGGACAAAATGAAGCAGGGAAAAGACTAACAAAGTTTTGTCAAGACAACATGCTGGTCATAGCAAACACCCTTTCCCAACAACCCAACAGATAATTCTACACATGGACATCACCAGATTGTCAATACCACAAGAAAATTGTTTATACTCTTTGCAGCCAAAGATAGAGAAGCTCTATACAATCAGCAAAAACAAGATTTGAAGGTAATTGTGGCTCAGATCGTGAGTTCTTACTGCAAAATTCAGGCTTAAATTGAAGAAAGTAGGGGAAAACATTAGGTTCTTTAGGTATTATTATACAGTGAAGGTGATGAACAGATTCAAGGAATTAGATCTGCTAGACAGAGTGCCTGAAGAACTGTTGATGGAGGTTCGTAACATTGTACAGGAGGCAGTGACCAAAACCATCCCAAAGGGGGGAAAAAATGAAAAAAGGCAAAGTGGTTGTCTGAGGAGGCTTTATGAACAGCTGAGGAAAGAAGAGAAGTAAAAAGCAAGGGAGAAAGAAAGATATGTCCAACTGAATGAAGAGTTCTAGAGAATAGCAAGAAGGGATAAGAAGCCCTTCTTAAATGAACAATGCAGAGAAATAGAGAGAAAAAAACTAGATATATCTTCAAGAAAATTAGAGATATCAAGGGAAAATTTCATGTAAGAATGGGTTTGATAAAGGACAGAAACAGTAAGGATCTAACAGAAGCAGACAAGATTAGGAAGAGGTGGCAAGAATACACAGAAGAACTATACAAGAAAAATCTTAATGACCCAGATAACCACAATGGTGTGGTCACTTACCTAGAGCTGGACATCCTGGAGTGTGAAGTCAAGTGGACCTTACGAAGCATTACTATGAGCAAAGCAAGTGGAAGTGACAGAATTCCAGCTGGGCAACTTAAAATCCTAAAAGATGATGCTGCTAAAGTGCTACACAATATGTCAGCAAATTGAAAAACTCAGTTGTGGCCACAAGACTGGAAAAGATCAGTTTTCATTGTAATCCCAAAGAAGGGCAATGCCAGAGAATGTTCATACAACTGCACTTGTTTCACATCTGGCAAGATTATGCTCCAAATCCTTCAAGCTAGAAGGATGAACCAAAAACTTTGTACATGAACCAAGAACTTCCTGTACAAGCTGGGTTTAAAAAGGCAGGGGAAAAAGAAATCATATTGCCAACTTTCATTAGATCAGGGAGAAAGCAAAAAATTCCAGAAAAACATCTACTTCTGTTTCATTGATTGTGTGGATCATAACAAACTGGAAAATTCTTAAAGAGATGGGAATACCAGACCACCCTACCTGTCTCCTGAGAAAACTGTATTCAGGTCAAGAAGCCACAGTTAGAACCCAACATGAAACAAGAGACTGGTTCCAAGTTGGTAAAGGAACACAACAAGACCGTATATTATCAACCTGTTTATTTAACTTATATGCAGAGTACATCATACGAAATGCTAAGCTGGATAAATCACAAACTGGAATCACGATTGCTGTGAGAAATATCAACAACTCCAGATATGCAGATGATACCACTCTAACAGCAGAAAGTAAAGAGCCTCTTAATGAGGGTGAAAAAGGAGAATGAAAAAGCTGGCTTGAAACAATATTAAAATAGTAAGTCATGACATCCAGTCCCATCACTTCTTGGCAAACAGAAGGGAAAAAAGTGGAAGCAGTGACAGATTCTACTTTATTTTTATTTAACAAAATCACTGTGGATGGTGACCATACCCATGAAATGAAAAGACGCTTGCTCCTTGGAAGGAAAGCAATGACAAATTTAGACAGTGTATTAAAAAACAGAGACATCACTTTGCCAAGAAAGGTCCATATAGTCAGAGCTAAAGGTTTTCCAGTAGTCACGTATGGATGTGAGAGGTGGACCATAAAGAAGCCTGAGCATTGAAGAATTCCTGCTTTCTAATTGTTATGCTGGAGAAGACTCTTGAGAGTCCTTTGGACTGCAAGGAGATCAAACCAGTCAATTCCAAAGGAAATCAACCCTGAATATTCATTGGAAGGGCTGATGCTAAAGCTGAAGCTCCAATACTTTGGCCACCTGATGTGAAGAACTGACTTATTGGAAAAGACTCTGATACTCAGAAAGATGGAAGGGAATAGGAGAAGGAGGCAGCAGAGAATGAGATGGTTAGATGGCATCACTGACTCAATGGTCATGAGTTTGAGCAAACTTTGGGTGATAGTGGAGGACAGAGGAACCTTGCATGTTACAGTTCATGGGGCCACAATGAGTTGGACACAACTTAGCAACTGAACAACAACAAACACCAAGAATTAACCATCAGCCTCCATGTCAATACTCCTTCTTTGTTCAGAGCCGGACACCTCAGGACTTACAACTGGAAAAGTCTGCTTTCTTGGCAGTCTATTGGCTAGCCCTCAGGGTCTAGTTGTTGGAAGGGTTTTTTTCATAAGTGGAATGATATTTATAGATCCTTACCCTTCGCTAGTATCACAGCCAATGAAAGTCGCCATATTGCCAAAGCATGAAGCTGGACAAACAAAAAGCATCAGGGAGAGAGCAATGCCATATGCCAATCTAGCAGCTCTTCTTCCTGCACCCTGCTGTGCCAAGGGAACCTTGATGGTTGGCGGCAAGTCTGCTAAACATGGGCAGGAAAAGGGGGGCTAGACTCCAGCCAACTCAGGGATTTATAGCCATTTGGGGAACTCCGGCGCCATTTGAACAAATTTTCACTTGAAACAAGATTTTTTTAACTGTCTTGCTATTTATCAACTGCTCTCATGTCCCAGGGAAAGCAAATCCATGCTCCAGTTGACCCACTATGTTTCATCAAGTGAAGCTAACATTTTTGCACTTGCCTTGCATGCCAGTTTAGGGTTGGAAGCATGCTTGCTACAAACAAAGCCAGCAATATCAGCTGCCTTGTGAGTCCACAGATTCTGAGACTGATACCTGTGTTCCTTGTCCAGCTAAACACACACACACACACACACACACACACACACACACACACACAGAGGCATTCAAATTTTGGATTTTTCTATCACACGTGGAGGGCTCTCCGATGAATGCAATGAATAGCACACAAAAGATAAGGAAGAGAGGCACGTCTTTCTTTCCGGCATGATCCCTAACCACTTTTATGTTTGTTATTGTTGCTCAGTCACTCAGTCATGTCCGACATGTTGAGACTCCGTGGACAGCAGCACTCCAGGCTTCCCTGTCCTTCACCATCTCCCAGAGCTTGCTCAAACTCATGTCCATTGAGTCGGGGATGCCATCCAACCATCTCATCCTCTGTCATCCCCTTCTCCTCTTGCCGTCTATGTTTCCCAGCATCAGGGCCTTTTCCAATGAGTCAGCTCTTCACATCAGGTGGCAAAACTACTGGAGCTTCAGCTTCAGCATCAGCCCTTCCAATGAATATTCAGGGTTGATTCCCTTTGGGATTAACTGATTTGATCCTCTTGCAGTCCAAGGGACTCTCAAGAGTCTTCTCCAACACCACAGTTGAAAAGCATCAATTCTTTGGTGCTCAGCTTTCTTTATAGTCCAACTCTCACATCCATACATGACTGATGGAAAAACCATAGCTTTGATTATACGGACCTTTGTTGACAAAGTAATGTCTCTGCTTTTTAGTACACTGTCTAGGTTTGTTATAGCTTTTCTTCCAATAAGCAAGCATCTTTTAATTTTATGGCTGCAGTTACCATCTGCAGTGATTTTGGAGGCAAGAAAATAAAGTCTGTCACTATTGTTTCCCCATCTATTTGCCATGAAGTGATGAGACCAGGGCAATCCCAAAGAATGCTCAAACTACCGCACAATTGCACTCATCTCACATGCTAGTAAAGTAATGCTCAAAATTTTCCAAGCCAGGCTTCAGCAATACGTGAACAGTGAACTTCCAGATGTTCAAACTGGTTTTAGAAAACACAGAGAAACCAGAGATCAAATTGCCAACATCCACTGGTTCATCAAAAAAGCAAGAGAGTTCCAGAAAAGCATCTATTTCTGCTTTATTGACTATGCCAAAGTCTTTGACTGTGTGGATCACGATAAACTGTGGAAAATTCTGAAAGAGATGGGAATACCAGACCACCTGACCTGCCTCTTGAGAAACCTGTGTGCAGGTCAGGAAGCAACAGTTAGAACTGGACATGGAACAACAGACTGGTTTCAAATAAGAAAAGGAATACGTCGAGGCTGTATATTGTCACCCTGATTATTTAACTTCTATTCAGAGTACATCATGAGAAACACTGGGCTGGAAGAAGCACAAGCTGGAATCAAGATTTCTGGGAGAAGTATCAATAACCTCAGACATGCAGATGACATCACCCAGAAAGTGAAGAGAAACTAAAGAGCCTCTAAAGATGAAAATGAAAGAGGAGAGTGAAAAAGTTGGCTTAAAGCTCAACATTCAGAAAACTAAGATCATGGCATCTGGCCCCATCACTTCATGGACAATAGATGGGGAAATAGTGGAAAGAGTGGCTGACTTTATTTTCGGGGGCTCCAAAATCACTGCAGATGGTGATTGCAGCCCTGAAATTAAAAGACGCTTACTCCTTGGAAGGAAAGTTATGATCAACCTAGATAGCATATTAAAAAGCAGAGACATTACTTTGCCAACAAAGGCCCGTCTAGTCAAGGCTATGGTTTTTCCAGGGGTCATGTATGGATGTGAGAGTTGGACTGTGAAGAAAGCTGAGCACTGAAAAATTAATGCTTTTGAACTGTGGTGTTGGAGAAAACTCCTGAGAGTCTCTTGGACTGCAAGGAGATCCAACCAGTCCATCCTAAAGGAGATCAGCCCTGGGTGTTCATTGGAAGGACAGACACTGAAGCTGAAACTCCAATACTTTGGCCATCTCATGAGAAGAGTTGACTCATTGGAAAAGACCCTGATGCTGGGAGGGATTGGGAGCAGGAGGAGAAGGGGACAACAGAGGATGAGATGGCTGGATGGCATCACCGACTCGATGGATATGAGTTTGAGTAAACTCCGGGAGTTGGTGATGGACAGGGAGGATTGGCGTGCTGCAATTCATGGGGTCGCAAAGAGCCAGACACGACTAAGTGACTGAACTGAATGCAAATAAGATGCAAAATACAATCTCCTATATGAATAAAACCTGAAAATACCATTGAATAACCCAAAAACACCTAAATATGTAAAATAAACCTTTTAAAGAAGACCTGTAATTAGAATGACGAGAGTTCTTATTTATCTACTAACTCAATTAAATTCCATTTACAAAAAAAAACTCCAGTAGGGCTTTTTCTAAAACTTGATAACATAATATTAAAGTTCATCTGAAAAAAATAAATGTGTGAAAACTCTAAATAGAAAGGGTATCTGAGGATGACTTAGTCTTAACAGATATTAAAATGTATTCAAAAGCTAGTTATTCAAGCAGTATAACATCAGTGCTTCAATAGGCAGACAGATGATTGGAAAAGAGTAAAGAATCCAGAAATAAATCTGAACATATGTGGCAATTTAATGTATGATAAAAAGGGCATTCCAAATTATAAGAAGTTATAAGAAAAAAAAACAAAAATGAATAGAAGTTTGAACAGAAAGATCACAGATAACCAATAAAATATGAAAACATAACCAACTCTTTTCTTATAAAACAAATACAGATTAAAACAATTAGATACCATTTTCCATCTCCAAAAATAATTTAAAACTTGAAAAATACTCAGCATTTATAAAGTGACAAGGAATTTGTAGTTAAGCATATAATTTAGTACAACAATATTAGGAGACAATTTGTTAATGCCAATCAAAATTTTCAATGTTAACCACAGAACTAGTAATTCCATTTGTAAGGATGGGTCCTATGAAAAAATAGAACTTCTACAATTATATATATGTATGTACAAGAAGGTTCACTGAAACATATTGTAACACAAGGAACTGCTAACACAACCTAAAATGGCTATCATAGGTTAAGCAAAGTATGGGGTCATACCATACAACTGGCAATAAGAAGGGGATCATTCCTTCACTTTTGTTGTGGGGGAGATCAAGACATGCGGGATTTGAACCTGGGACATGTACAGTGGGATCGCGGAGTCCAAACCACTGTGCAAGATATGAACCTATGCCCTGTGCAGTGGGACCATGGAGTCCTAACCACTGGACCACTGGGAAATTTCCAGAATTGGGTCATTCTAAATACACAGACATAGTATGATAATCACTTCATGTGAGCATACCAAGTGAATTCCAGAAATAGAAAGACAAATACCATATGATATCACTTATATGTGGAATCTAAACTATGACACAAATGAATCTATCTACAAAACAGAAACAGACTCACAAGACAGAGAGAACAGACTTGTGGTTGCCAAGAAGAGCAGTGGGGGAGGGATGAACTGGGAGTTTGATGTTCAGTTCAGTTGCTCAGCTGTGTCCGACTCTTTGCGACCCCATGAACCACAGCACTCCAGGCCTCCCTGTCCATCACCGTGTTAGTAAACTACTACATATACAATGGATGGACAACAAGGTCCTGGAATAAACTATAATGGAAAAGAATATATGTATGTGTGTGTGTGTATTACTGAGCCACTTTGCTGAACAGCAGAAATTAACACAACATTGTAAATCATTATACTTCAATTTTTAAAAATTGATAAAAACTGATAAAAATACACAGACATGGAAAGATGCCCCAAATGTATGGTAATGTGAAAACCACAAGTTACTGAGCAATTTACACAATATGGCCCTATTTGTGTACAATATTAAGTGTGCATACATATGTGTGTGTGTGCTTAGTCGCTCAGTCATGTCCAACCGACTCTTTGCGACCCCATGGATTATAGCCCGCCAGGCTCTGCGGCATGGGGATTCTCCAGGCAAGAATAATGGAATGGGTTGCCATGCCTTCCTCTAGGGGATCTCTGCAACCCAGGGACCAAACCCAGGTCTCCCACATTGCAGGCTGATTCTTTACCATCTGAGCCACCAGGGAAGCATACCTATATGCTTATACACAAAAAGATACCATGTACACAAAATACCCAAGAGGCTGTGGAAAATGGAATACAGAACACTAGAGATAAACTTTTGCTTTATATTCTCCTCTACAGTTTTAATTTTTGCTTTTTTACTACAAGTCCATAGTACTCTTTGAAATAAAAGAAAAGAAACAGTGTCATTTTAATTAAATAGGTAGTCCCTAAGATTCTGACCATAGATGTCTCAAGTACAAGGCAACCCAACATCAGTAAAATCAAACTGATGACAGAAAAGTAGGATTTTGCAATTCTTCAACTGAAGGAAACTTAGGGGACCATCAAGTTCAACCCTTTACTTTCAATATAAGAAAATTGAGGTTCCACAACAAATTCAGGGTAGAGCTGGGACAAGACTATTTTTCTAAATCCTCTGTCCTTATGTGAGGTCTTTAATGGCATCCCAGGCCCCAAATCTCCCAGAGTAGAACGTGAATAGCATGCCCTGTGGTTCTACACTGATGAGACAAGGCTCTCCATGGCAGCCAGTAGCCAGCCCAGTCTTTCCTCCCAATTTTTCCCACATCACAGCCATCATTGTGAAGTACTAGTATGTTTTTTTCTGCACGACATTCCAGGCTCCATAATACCTGAGCTCTTGCGGTTTCTTCCATTTCAAGCCTTATCCACTTTGTAAGTTAGAAACACCTGGGAAGATATAAAAGCTCCTTGCAAGCAGGTTACACTCAGGAATTCTATTAAATCAGAATCTCTGAGGGTGGGCAACAGGCTCAGGAGTCTTTAAGCTACCACAGTGATTCCATTGTGCAGCCAACGTTTGAGCACCTTCCAACTTCTTTTGCCAGGCAATGCCCATTAGTTCTTAAAGACCCTTTCTGGATAGCCTCCCTCATCTGATCTTGACCCCATTCATCCTGTACATATATGCATTGTGTACATAAAGCGTATATTGAATTTTCCACGTGGAATTGAGAATAATCTTTCATGTCTTAAGGTCCTGGGGGACAATTGTAACACCTTACTCTTCTTTGAGCTGCTGGTGTTGATCATGGTGATATACAGCAGATGCACAATAAACATTTGTGAAACTGAACTCCCTCCCACAGCTCCCTTGAGTCAATTCATCTTCATATGGTCTCCATATCAGTCCCCACTTTTCTAAATCCAGTACCATGTCATCATCTCTACTGGCCTATTATCATAACCTTTGAACAAGGCTTTCCTTTTCTATTATTTCCCCTCTCCACTCTGTTTTTCCCATTTTCTTGCCGTATGGTAGTACAGATCATGTCAATTCTGCTAAAACTTATAAAGAATCAAATTCTGGTTCTCTAGATCCTCCAAATCCATCCAGAACATTTTTCTTTTAGCTAAACAATCTGAACCTTGGAAATTAGGGAAGATTATTGACTTTTCAAAGTCATTTTAGAGCATAGTGATAAAAGTCTGCTTTGGGGTCATCCAGTATTCTAGAAAAATGTAAAGTTTTTTTTTGTCTTACATTTTACCATTGATTCTGGCCCAGGTGTTATAGAAAAGAAGCAAAAGCTAAAACTGTAGAGAAGAATATAAAGCAACAGTTTCTCTTCTAGTATACTATATTCAATAGAATATCCTGTATTCTATATAATTAGGTGAATGTGTATAAAATTGGCAAGCTACAAATGATTTTTTTGATCCAGTATAATTGCATGAATACTGTCTGATAGAAAAAATAGTTCCACAGGTTATGGCTTTATTGCTCTGCAAAATATTAACCAGATTCCTATCTAACTGTACAGTCTCCGTTCAGCTTTCCTTCTTTTATTGATTATATATGCTTTGATCTCTCCAATTCTTCTTTCAACCAATTTCCCACTCCACTAGTCCCCTAATTAATGAGTCTTTGACATGGGCTCACCATATATTTGTATGAGAATTTTCTTTAAATTGTTTAAAAAGTTTTATCTTTGACATTTCAGATTAGAAGCTCAGTCTCACTACATGCTTGCCAGTGTAGTTTTGTACCTAGAAGCCTTTGCTCTTGTCAATGACACTCACCAAAAATCCCCACTTGACTCAACGTCTTTCAAAATCTTAAACTCTAAGTCTTTTCCCACAGTCCCCCTGTGTGATGATGCTCCTGGTCTCTCCATCTAATTGATTTTGTCTTCTGTGTTTTCCCTGTGGCTGGCTCATCTCTATTCCTGTTGTGGCAGCTCCTGTTCTGCATTCTACCAACTCCCTTGCATCTTTCTCCTACCACAGCATCCCACTCGATGCCTCACCAATAAATGTTCACTGACTATTTGTTTAATTGGGAATAATCAGTCTTAAGCAACCCAAGATTTCAACACTTGGCCTTGGCCAACATCTAAGCAGGCCAATAGAGGATGGTTGGGGTGTTTCCAAACTTTTTTTCAAAACCACAAAAGATGATTGAAATTGAACAGGCATTTATGGAGCACCTTCTAGGTGCCAAAAGCAAAGATGAATAAGACATGGAACTAGGTTATCCTCTCAGGAGTCACTGAGCTTGCTTTCCAAGCCTTCTATGTTCTGTTTAAAAAGAAGCATTAAATCCTAAATGAGTTACTGAGAGCTGCCCAGTCTAAGTTTACCAAGTGTTTTCCTTGGCCTGTGGCGTCTTCCTGAGATGCAGGCACCGGCAGCCACAACAGTTCTCAGCCAACTGTGGCCCCCAACTTCCCTGGGGTGGTTTGGCTCATGGCAGAAGGTAGCAGCTGTCCGGGCCGGGGGATAAAGGCCAGTCAGGAGCCTGGGGACAGGATCTGGGCTAAGCCCAGTCTCAGCCTGGGGGTTCCTTCTGTGGGATTCTTTAGTAGCCTTGTATTCCCAGAGTTCTCTGTACACCCCAAGCCCAGCTCCAAGTTTTCCTCAACTGTGCCGAAAGGTACAACTCAAGAGTCAACACCCTATCCAGTAGCATCAAAGAGATGAGCTGGAGACTTCCTCAGTCTCCCACCAACGTTGCAAAACAGCTCTCTACTTGCTGCTCCGAGCTTCAAAGGGATATTATGTTTTAATGAGCTGCTGTATAATTCATCAGCCCTCACCCCTCCCAGTCGAAATTACTGATGGAAATAAGCAAACAGCCCAAATTTGCTATTTCCCTTTCCCAATGCCAACAGTGAGGAAATGTTCCCATGTAAATCAAAGCTGGGTGTGGATGGGTTCTGGGCTCCAACAAGTCTGCTCTCCAACCTCATAACTCAGACTCACTGCAGAGACCTCAGCTCCTCCAGGGGGATGTCAAAGGTCACGAACCCTGCCCTCATCCATCCACATCTACTGTGCAGAGACATGGGTCTTGGTGCCGTCTGCCTGGACAGGCTGAGGCCATTTTATTCATCTAAATTCCCAGGACCCAGCCATACAAACAAGCGGGGAACACAGGATGCCAGCAGCTTTTAATCTCAGTTTTGCCCAGAGCTGTGCTACACTGGACAAGTTATTTGTCTCTCTGGGTCTCAGTTTTTCCATCTGTAATAATAACAACAACAATGATGAACTCTTTCTTGAGTGGCAAGATAACTAAGAGTGAGTGCTCTGGAATCAAACAGCTTCACCTGAAACATGAGACCAGGACTCCAAGCCAGGTGCTTGGATTCCAGACTCTGCGTCCTACCACGATGTCGCAATATAATAGCACTCACTGGACAAACTCATTTCAGATTACAGTCTATGAGGCTTCAATAGCTACCCAAACCCACTCAATCCTTATCAGCCATCTTGAACTAAAATTGGCTTCCACATCTCTAGCTAGTTAACAAAAGTAGCTGGTTGCTACTTCCAGAGATTTGCATGTTCCTCTTACCTTTCTTTCGGCCAGGGCTTTCCTGATGGCTCAGACTGTAAAGAGTCTGCCTGCAATGCAGGAGACCCAGGTTCAGTCCCTGGGTCAGGAAGACCTCCCGGAGAAGGGACTGGCAACTCACTCCAGTATTCTTGCCTGGAGAATTCCATGGACGACTGAGCGACTAACACTTTCATTTTGTCACCTTCCCCTATTCTCCTTTCCAACCTTACCTATGTAGCTGCTACCTCCTTGACTCAGAAAAAATCAGGTAAGGAGTTGCCCAGGACCAATTTCAAGAACAAAAATTCAAGCCTCAGAAGGAAACTTTGCTCTTTCCCAATGGTGTCCCTGCCTTGAACCCAGTCAACAAGGATGTGCTCTTTTCCAATAAGGCAAACACTTCAGACTGACATTAAATGCCTTCATGGGGCATAGCCACATACTGACAAAAGAGATGGCCAAAACAAGTGTGAGGCAAGAACTGGAAAATAATTATGGTTTTAATCTGATTAAACTGTTGCCCAAAAGAAAACCAGAGGGGTTTTTTAGAGCCCTATTTCTGTAATTCCAATTTCTTCCATTTTTATAGCATATAAATAATTAAAATTATGCCCACAATACATTTGGCTTCATTCAACAGACATATTGAAGAATATTACATTTAGTAATTTACATACACCAGAAACATAATACATTAGATTATCCAAAAAGCTAAGAGCAGCAGGCCAATGTGGACTAATCTCTTATGTAACGTCTGCAGTATCCGATTGCAGGCACATAAAGAGAGCCTGGATTTTCCTCGGAACCATTTTCTTGCAAATGAAACATTTAATTATGGAGCTGGGTCCATAAATAGACCGTTAACACTGGGAAGGTGGGGGGAGGGATGCAGCTATATTACTGGATTAGCAGGGGAATATCTTACAAGAAATTCATCAATGCCATAGATAATTAATTACAGCTCACCTTCTCCCCACATAGCCATGACTTTATCAGCCAGTGTTAGAGAAACAGCAGATGGTCAACCAAATACAGAATGCAATTTTTACTTACAGAATCACAGATTAGGTACAAAACTCCTGGAAGGTCACCTAGACCATTCCCCTGTGTCCAGAACAATCTGCACCAAAATCGTCTTGGTCACACAACTACCAATCTCCCTTACTCAGAAAATGTCCCCAGAGAGAGACCTGTCACTGTCTGCAAAAGCTTTGTGCTCTTGCAGGCTTTGAGGCTTCCACTGGGAAATGTTCCCTGAAGACTAAACTTCTCAGCATCTTTTCTTTATTCATCTTCGGACCAGTGTCCTCAAGTGATGTTGACAGTCCCAAATCTGCCTGACCCCCTGGGTTCTGCTGGGATGCTCTGCTTGGGGTTCCCTATTCTCTTCTTGCTGAAAGCCAGCTGGATGATACGACAAGGATTCTTATTCCCAGGCTATTTTCAGAAAAGTCTCAAAAGAAAACTGAAAATTTCAAAGATTTCGTGACTATTTTAAATTTGTTTATTTAAGATTAAAGTTAAGTTTATTTATTTGAAAGTTCACAGCTTTATTTTTATCCATATATATCAGGGTTGCTCTGTTATACCACAGTTGTTTGTTCAGGGAAATGAAATTTTTTTTCCCCAGAAAGGGACTGCTCCTAGCTAGGCAGATGGGAAATTTTAACTTGAGAAATAATAGTACATCTGATCCTTGAAATACACAAGTTTGAACTGTGATTTTTTTTTCACTAAATACATTGGAATTTTTTTCTGGAGATTTGCTACATTATGAAAAAAAAACTTGCTGATAAACTGCATAGCTTAGAAATATCAAAACAAAAAATAAGAAAAGGCATGAACACATGAATATATGTAGATATACATATAACACAAAGACATATATATTAATCAACTATGTATGTTGTGGCCAGGCTTCTGGTCAAAAGTAGGCTATTAGTAGTCAAGTTTGTGTGCTCTTTGCTCAGTTGCTCAGTTGTGTCTGACTCTTTGCAACATCATGAACTGTAGCCACGAGGCTCCTCGGTCCATGGGATTTCCCCGGCAAGACTACTGGAGTCAGCTGCCATTTCCTCCTCCAGGGAATCTTCCCCACCCAGGGATGGAACACACGTCTCTTATGTCTCCTGCATTGGCAGATGTATTCTTTACCACTAGCCACCTGTGAAGCCCCCATACTACACTTGATCTTAGCCAAAAGGCCAAGAAGTTAAGTTTGGAGAGAGTCAAAAGTTAGACTTGAATTTTTGACTGCATGGTAGGGGAGGGTCACAGTTCCTAACCTCTGCATTGTTCACAAGTCAACTGTATTTCAGTTCTATCCCTTAGAAAATGTCCCCTTAGGCACTCAAACTTTTCAAAATCAAATTCCCTAGTCAGGTTCATTCAGATGTTCCCTTTTGGGTATCATTGTATCTAGACAAATTTTGGTCTCTGGCTTTTCATCTCCCCTTGTTTTCCCTAAGAGATCATCTTGATAAACAAAGGGATCCTTTCACCCTCTTGCCAGCAGGGGAGAAGGTTCTCTGGATTAACCCTGGTCCCAGCTGTATAACACCCAGAGCAGATTTGAACTCCAGAGTAGAGACAGTAGTAGTTGTCATGAAAATGATGTGCTTCTTTCTTGGGGGAGGGGTGGGGGAGCCCTGCTACTCGAGGCAAACATGATGTCCCTCACCACTGGAGTGCGTGGTCCCTGCCCCGTGCAGTCTCTTCACTCTGATCACAAGCCTCTCAGCCCTCCTCCACGCCCTCACCAGGTAGCTGTGTCCTTCTGGGCTCCTTGCAAGCCGCAGTCACCCTATGGTAACCCGGACCATGGCCTCTGATCTTTCAATCTTTCCTCCTTCTGTTATCTAACTTCCTCCTCACCAGACCTCCCAAGTCATGATGGAGGTCTCCTAGAGCCTGAGACCTCTTTCTCTCTCTCCCTCTCTCCCTCTCCCCTTTCATACACACACACACACACACACACACACACACACACACACCCCACCACCAGCCCACCAGCATTCTCCTTCTCCATCATGCTCCTCTGAGCACAGAGGATGGGGACCAGGGAGGTGAGAGAAACAGACCCTTAAGTCTGCTTCCCCTTATAGCTTTTCTAGGCTATGCAGTTTATTAACCCACTGCTCAGCTCCATTCCCTTCCCACCTGAGCACAGTGCAAGTTTTCTCTTCTACTCCAAGCTGTCTTCTCCTTAGTCTATGGCTTCAACCTCCTGGCCCAGCCATGACGGCAGGAGAGCACCCTCCTTTAACCTCATCCTGTGGGCCCCTTCAGTTTCACGTGACACATAGGAGCACCTCAGTGATCTGATCCTACCAATGTAATGACTCTCCCACTACAAGTTCACTTGGAACAAGGAACTACTGAGGATAAAATGAATTGACTCACCATCTCAGAATGCACTCCCATGACATTTAGTTTTCCTCTGTAAATTCTGTGGCTCCCAGTCAACCCCCTTCATACTCATACAAAAGCACCCAGTTGTGCACACATTACAGACATACATACATACACACACTCTTTGTTACCCTGGATGAGAGAAAAGGACAGCACCAAGATTCAGACCTTCAGATTGTCTTTGTTTACTAACAGACCAAGGAGCAAGTGCGTGTTAGTCGCTCAGTCGTGTCTGACTCCTTGCAACCCCATGCACTGTAGCCCACCAGGCTCTTCCTTCCAGGGAATTTTACAGGCAAGAGTACTGGAATGAGTTGCCATTTCCTTCTCCAAGGGATCTTCCCAATCCAGGGATCAAACCTGGGTCTCCCACATTGCAGGCAGACTCTACCGTCTGAGCCACAGGTATGAACCCTTAAATCCTTTTCCAGAAAATCCATCATCATGACAGAGGCATAAAAGATCATGGAAATGGTTGGTTTATTCTATTATTATTTATTTTGAACCTTGGGAGCTTATAATATTTCCCTATATGTGAAAAAGTGTATCAGATGCCTCCAAGCAATGTTATCATTCAATCCCAAAATGCATACACACATGGATAGAATTTTTTATAGCTGGATCTCAAATAGACATGTCTTCAAATTCCATTATTTTATCGATTATGTCTTTAAAGTCCCAGTTAAACCTATATACATCCCCAGCACACAGTAGACTTTAAAAAAAATATATGATGAATGAAGTCAAACCTTTCATACAATGCCATAGTGAATGGAGGAACTGACGTCACTGACAAATCTTAACTTCTTCTATAGTTTCTAGCAAAATAAGATCAAGCCACTTAATCATCGGGTATTTTGTGAGGAGTTTTTTCCTCAACTGTTTATTTACTAGCTAACTTCTCATCATTATGGTGTGGAATATACAGCATTATAAAGAGATTTATGGGACAGATTTTAATCTCAGCTTCAGGGCATGCATCAGTGCTTATCTCTAAATTGAGGTGTGTTTTATGTGGTCATTGTTTCATGTGATCATAGGGCTCTACCAGCCAAATGACTGCATACCTTAGGCCCAGGAGAAAGAGCAACATTGGGGGAGTAGAAGGGGCTGGAACAGAGGGCAAGGTGTCTGAGAGAATGGTGTTTGTTATGAACTCTTAAACCATGGCACATAAATTCAATCCATCTCAAGCATGGTGGGTGGAGATGGGGAAAGGGTCTGAGATGTGAAAATCTCCTTGGTGTATCAGATGCCCCAAACCATGGAGTTTCCTAGGTGTGAACTCTAGGCGGAAGCATAGAAACTCAGAAGGCAGATTCTTTCCTGGAAACCTGATTCCCTCCACTCCCTTCCTCTGCATTCCAGGCTGAGAGAGGAGTGTCACGGATGAAACCAAAGGGACCCACAAGATGTGGTTTAAAGTTGCCACAGGGGAAGTCTCAGTGACCTCCTCCTGCCCTCAGAGGCCCAGCCAGGCTGGCTTTCTCATCAGGGCTGAGGGGAGGGGCCAGGTTTGGCTCCTATTACAGGGCCAAGGAAAGCCCTACTTAATGTCCCCAGGGCCTTTGACACTTGATCCTCTGTCACTGTCTTCCACTGACCTAATGGGCCAGAATATGTCTTTTAGATTGAAAAGATGTTTTTTGAACTTGAGAGTTCATCTGTTTGTTGTTGTTTTTTTCCCTAGAGAAGGCCCATTTTAAGCAACCCTTAACTCTGCTTATTCATTCATTCATTCACTCATTCATTCAGTGTCTATTAATGGCCTATTCTACCAGGTAGGATGTATGATACTAATCAAAGAACAGAACTCTCTGAAGATTTGTGTTATTTTTGCCAAATTTTATTTTCAAAGAAAATAGAAGATGATATAAGGAGACAACTGCACAAATATAAACATAAAAGAATCCTAGGCCAAGGTCACTCCACTCCTCATCCAGCTGGGTTTGGAGGCTAGGAGCATGACTAAGTGGAAAGGCAATCCAGCCATCACAGACCACTTCCCCTCCTGACCTGCCATTGTAAATCAGGAAGCAGATCACAGCCTGAAGGATACTCTGGGAAGCCAGGGGGAAGTGTTAGGGCCAGGTGGCCAGCTCTGATCCTGCCTGCCCCTCCTTTCTGTACTATGTGTATATGTGTGCAGTGAGTTGAATCCTATCTCCCAGAAATTCTTGTCAACCAGAATCTCAGAATGTGACCTTTTTGAAAATAGGGTCTTTGCAGAAGTAATTAGTTATGGATCTCAAGATGAAATCACCTTGAATCTAGGGTGGGTCCACCTTAAATGCAATGACTGGTGTCCTTATAAGAAGAGGAGAAGACCCAGAGGGACGCGCAGGGAAGGCCATGTGGAGTTGGAGATAGAGACTGGAATGTCTACAAACCAAGAAATGATAAGAATTGCTAGCAATCATTAGAAGCTAGGAGAAATGTGGGGTGGTTCCTCTCTTAAGAGACACCAGAAAGAACCAATGGTTTGGGGGCAGGCTGCCCAGAATGTGCTACTTGGGCATGTGAATTATTTTGAGTTGAAGACAATTATGGCCCAACAGACTGAGGAAGGGCTTTTTACCTCTCCTTTAACTGCCTGAAAGAATTTAGATAGGGGGCCTGTACAAGGAAGAGAGTTATTACCAGAGATAAATTTTTACATCAGAAAGACTTATCTGTATGGCATGGCACATGTTGTTTACCAAATATTGCTCTTCCCATCTTCTGGTGAATTCTCTTCCTCCCCTTAGAAGTCTCTGACCCCTACTCCCTTCTCCTTAGCTCAGATTGGCCTATAAACCTCAATTTCCTGACTCTCTGAGGGTCCCATACATTTGGGATTCCCATACCCACAAAATTAATTTCTTTTTCTCCTGTTAATCTGTCTTCAGTTCAATTCAGTTCAGTCACTCAGTCGTGTCCAACTTTGCGATCCCCAAATCTGTCTTATGCCAATTTAATTATTAGGCCAGCCCAAGAACCTAGAAAAAAGGGAAAGGTTTTCCACCTCTACACAACCCTGTCAACAGGTTTTTGTCAGACATCGGAACTCCAGAACTGTGAAAGAATACATTTCTGTTGTTCTAAGCCACCCAGTTTGCTACAGACCTAGGAAACTATACAATATGGGAGTCATCAGTATTTCTCAGCACTAGATCTGCTTCCCTCTTGCCACTGTCTTCTTCTACACTTCCTGCCTTTTAAGCTCCTAACATCATATTTTGGGACTAGAGGTGAGTAAAGAACAAGAAACAGGAAAGTATCCTAATTTCTTTATCCAGTGATAGGGAGGTACTGACTTATAAGAGTCAGTTACATATTTCTTCCCACATCTATGTTCAATGACATCATCTTCAGTTCAGTCGCTCAGTCATGTCCGACTCTTTGCAACCCCATGGACTGCAGCACACCAGACCTCCCTGTCCATCATCAACTCCTGGAGTTTACTCAAACTCATGTCCATTGAGTCAGTGATGCCATCCAACAATCTCATCCTATGTCATCCCCTTCTCCTCAGGCCTTCAATCTTGCCCAGCATCAGGGTCTTTAGAAATGAGTCAGCTCTTCACATCAGGTGGCCAAAGTATTGGAGTTTCAGGTTCAACATCAGTCCTTCCAATGAACACTCAGGACTGATCTTTAGGATGGGCTGGTTGGATCTCCTTTTAGTCTGAGGGACTCTCAAGTGTCTTATCCAACACCACAGTTCAAAAGCATCAATTTTTTAGCACTCAGCTTTCTTTATAGTCCAATTCTCACATCCATACATTACTACTGGAAAAATCATAGCCTTGATTAGATGACATTTGCTGGCAAAATAATGTCTCTGCTTTTTAATATGCTATCTAGGTTGGTCATAACTTTCCTACCAAGGAGTAAGTGTCTTAATTTCATGGCTGCAATCACCATCTGCAGTGATTTTGGAGCCCCCCAAAATAAAGTCAGCCACTGTTTCCACTGTTTCCCCATCTATTTCCATGAAGCGATGGGACCAGATGCCATGATCTTAGTTTTCTGAATGTTGAGTTTTAAGCCAACTTTTTCACTCTCCTCTTTCACTTTCATCAAGAGGCTCTTTAGTTCTTCTTCACTTTCTACCATAAGGCTGGTGTCATCTGCATATCTGAGGTTATTGATACTTCTCCTGGCAATCTTGATTCCAGCTTGTGCTTCTTCCAGTCCAGCGTTTATCATGATGTACTCTGCATATAAGTTAAATAAGCAGGGTGACAATATACAGCCTTGACATACTCCTTTTCTTATTTGGAACCAGTCTGTTGTTCCATGTCCAGTTCTAACTGTTGCTTCCTGACCTGCATACAGATTTCTCAAGAGGCAGGTCAGGTGGTCTGGTATTCCCATCTCTTTCAGAATTTTCCACAGTTTACTGTGATCCACACAGTCAAAGGCTTTGGCATAATCAATAAAGCAGAAATAGATGTTTTTCTGGAACTCTCTTGCTTTTTCAACAAATGTTGACAATTTGATCTCTGGTTCCTCTGCCTTTTCTAAAACCAGCTTGAACATCTGGAAGTTCACGAATCACATATTGTTGAAGCCTGGCTTGGAAATTTTTGATTATTACTTTGCTAGCATATGAGATGAGTAGAATTGCGTGGTAGTCTGAGCATTCTTTGGCATTGCCTTTCTTTGGGATTGGAATGAAAACTAACATTTTCCAGTCCTGTGACCACTGCTGAGTTTTCTGAAATTGCTGGCATATTGAGTGCAGCACTTTCATAGCATCATCTTTTAGGATTTGAAATAGCTCAACTGGAATTCCATCACCTCCACTAGCTTTGTTCATAGTGATGCTTCCTGAGGCCCACTTGACTTCACATCTCCAGGATGTCTGGCTCTAGGTAAGCGATTATACCATTGTGATTATCTGGGTCATAAAGATCTTTTTTGTACAGTTCTTCTGTGTATTCTTGCCACCTCTTTCTTAATATCTTCCGCTTCTGTTAGGTCCATACCATCTCTGTCCTTAATTGTGCCCATCTTTGCATGAAATGTTCCCTTGGTATCTCTAATTTTCTTGAAGAGATCTCTAGTTTTTCCCATTCTATTATTTTCCATCATCTTGGTACCTTGAAATTCAGGCATAGTGAGGGTATTTACACCATAGAAATTGGCAAATACAGCAAATCTGGGCTTTTTCCACCAGAGAGCCAAATGCTGAACACTCCCTGACACTTCACTGTCCCTATCATTTCAGCTACTTTCCCGCTCTCTTCCATTCTGTCCTAGTCCTGCCAGGGGATGAGGGGGTCAGGAAAACGACACTCATGTTATCGTAAGCAGCACTGCAACCATCTCCTTACCGCGAAGGCCCTCGTCGAGCTCCATTTCCCTCTGAGCTCTGATCACTACTCTGTGTATTATTGTATATGAGGTCAAGCCCCCATGGGCATTTGATTATTTATAACTTCAGAAAGTTTCTTTTGCACAGTTATTTGCCAGGCTTTCATCTACAGCAGGCAGCAATTGATAGAAATATTGAAAATGGCCTGAACCTTAAATGACAAACAGATGAGGAGGTCTGATGAAAATCACACATGTTTGAAGGCCATGTGTTTTCATGTGAAATATATATGGGATTTTTAATTGATGTTGACTTTAGCTCATGGTAACATTTTTAGTTATCTTAATTAGTGGGTTACAAGAAACAGTAAAGGAAGGAATGTGATCAAGGTGACCCTAGAGAAAATCTGGCTTTGAGTGACCTCTCTTTACCCCCATGTCCACCCCCAACCCAGTCTCCATTATCTCATTGAAAAGGAAGTGTTCTCTTGTCCAACCTGTCCTCCTGAGCACAATGCAATACTAGCGGCCCTGCCTGCCTGACTTTGCTCTCCTCCCCAGTCACAAAGGATTCTAAAAGACACTATGGCATTTGAATTTTAGGTGGTCATTAAAATACTGTCTTCCAAATATTCCAAATATTCTCCAAATATTCCCAGTTGTCTGCACTTTGGGTAGATGGTAAGAGTGTACCTTTTACTCCCACCTCCAGTCCTATGGTTGGACAGGCCCAAGGGACTAGTTCTGATTAATGAGTTGGGAGAGACTATTGCCTATCTCATTTTCTGGGCCACAGCATTTAATTTCTAGTGTAATACCTTCCAGAGCTTTCTTTTCCACAGGCAGAGTGACCCACAATGTTAGAGATGGTAGTTGCTTCATCAGTCTTGACTCTGGAGGAGAACTGTGTCCCCAGACACCTGAAGTGGACACAGATGTACATGAGATATAATGAATGCTGGGTTATTGAGAGCACTGAGATTTGAAGGCTGCTTGTTACCACAAGAAAACTCAGCCTGCGCTGACCATTCATTCATCCCTCCTTGCCAGAACAGCCAGACTCAAATAGTGCTAGGCTGAGCTGCAATCAGAGCTCAGGAAATGAACACTGAGGATCACAGACACAGACCACTCTAAAAAATATAAGTAAGACCTGAGATGGACTTACAAATTATCCCATCAACCCTTTCATTTACCCCTGAGGAATTTCAGGCCAAGAAGGGGGCATTTCTTGCCTTATATCATCCAGCTAGATAGTGATTTTTGCACAGTTCATCTCTTTCACTAAGGAACAAAGTTCCCTTGTTCCGATCACAATTTTTCTGCAGTCAGTATCCTCAGAGCATCATCCCACCAAGAGGCTTCAAGTTGGGAAGGATTAGGAGTCAGACAGGCTGATTCAGCTCTGCAACTTACCCAGCTGTGAGCCTCACCCAAGTCCATTTAAGCTCTGTTGGCTTCCTGTCCAACAGCTGCTGAGTGGGGGTGGTAATAGGCTAATTAGGACAACATCTAAATGAGATCTATTTTAAATGCTGAATACAGTGCCTAGAACACACACCAGCCCAATAAATATCAGCCATTGTTATTACATTCATGGAGTTCCTCTGTGCCCCATTCCCAGGGCAGCGAACAGGGACATTTGAGTATCCCCTAAAAGAAATAGTAGGACTGAGTGCCTCTGGTGCATTGTTCTATTTCAGTAACTCCAACTTTTGTTGTCCATTGAGGATAGTTGGTTGTTTTGCCCAAATTACTCAGACAATTACCTCAACTGTCCCTTTGCTTCATCTGTAAAGCCCAGAGCAGTGACTACTGATTTATTAGAGTTCATCATCCCAGGAGACTGTAAGTTCTACTTTAGTATCAAAAGGAGGAAGACATCTCTCAGAAAGCTGGCAAAGGCCCAGGAAAGAATGAAATTATTCCTCTGAATCCTGTTTGATCCTAAAATGCCAACTCAAGGATGGTTACTCAGGTAATGGTGCGTGGCTCTGAGTGCTGTTTGAATATCAGCAGAGAAAGAGTCCAAATTACAAAACACATTGTACTTTTGCAAGGAAATTTTCTTATTTACTTTCTCGCTGGTCCCCAGTGAGCTCATGACCATTTTTAGAATGTTTCTGGCAAAAGAAAAGTGCCAACTCGGGGCTTCAACCACGGCAATCTAGCCACAGGTTAGCACTTCAATGAAAAACCCCATCCTCCTCAAAAGGCTTTCCAAATTCTAGAGATATTTTTTTTCTAAACAGTGAAAAGACTCAGGTCCCAATTAGAAACAAGATTGAATTGTAAGACAAATTGAGAAAGGTAACATTTAAATGTTTCCTGAGTTTCAGTAGATTCTTTCTTAAAATGAGACTGGTGGAAAGTGAGAGCTGTATGTACTTTGAATGCAGGGAAGGAAGGAAGGGAAAATGGATAGAAAAGAGGTCAGGAAAGAAGGAGAGATTAAGGGCCATGGAAAGGAATAGCCTGGGGCTGATGTGGTAAATCATTTTTTTACCCACTTCACAATTTCCTCTGCCTCCAACTTACAGACAAACCCAAGAGTTTCCCTAGGCTAAGACTTGAGTTCAAGATCTAATTTCACTTGGCATTCTCACCAACCCAAGGACAGAAATACCAAGGAGTCATAGGCCATATGAGATCATCATCAAGCAGCCAGAGGATAAAACTGTGTAGCAAGTCCTGTCTGGCGTCTGCTTTTCCTGACTTCTGTCCATGACCTCTTCTTCTCCTTTAGATGGGACCCAGAGCATCACACCTACAGAGGGGCATGAGGGAGTGTTCTTAGACCTCAAGCAGTAGAGGGATGGTACTGGATGGTGCAGAAGGAGAAGGTAGGGGGTGTATCCATCCACACTAACAAATTAAAGATTTGATGTCAAAGCATTTTGCTTTCCTCAAAAAGGGCAGTTCTTGGTCTATAAGTCAGCTGAATCAGACTTGGCTGATCTTAGTTGGGCACATTTATGCACTGGTGTACCGGTGTTCCTCTAGCAGGAATACTGTGATCTGGCTGGGCTAGGATGACCTGGATTTGGTGGTCTTGACTCTGCCACATGTGCCTCTCACATTTCTCTAGCAGGCTAATAGCAGAAATCCCAGAGCAAAAGACATGAAGACAGAGAGGGCATTAATTGGGACAATTAATGAAATCAATCTACTACAGCATTTATCCTTCAAGTTGAAAAACTCACTAAGAGTTCGTGATCCTTGGCTATTTAAGTGTGAGGCACTTGAAAGCCTATCCAAAGTGCTGTGTAGGAGGGCGGAGCTTGCTGACAGCCGGAGGTCATTGGAGTATAATCAGGGGACACGGTTTGGCCCCTAGTCTGAGAAGATATCATATGCCACAGGGCAACTAAGCCTGTATGCAATAACAACTGAAGCCTGCATGCCCTACAGCCTATGCTCTGCAACAGGAGAGCTCACCACAATGAGAAGAACTTGAACCACTAGAGAGTAGACCCTGCTCACCACAACTAGAGAAAAACCCACAGCAAACACCCAACACAGCCAAAATAAAGATATAAATAAAAATAAAATTTTAAAAAAGTATAGTGTCATGATTTGCTACAGGTATACTGCGAAATGATTACCATAATAAGATTAGTTAACACATCTGTCACATCACCTAATTTCCTTTATGTGTGTGCACATGTGTATATGCATTGAGAATATTTGAGATGTATTCTACCAGCAACCTTCAAGCACACATACAATACAGTATTGTTACCTATAGTTGCCATGCTGTGCATTAGATCCTCAGAACTTATTCTTCATGTAATGGAAGTTTGCACCCTTTAACCAATACCTCTCCATTTCCCCTACTTCCATTAGACTTTCTGTTTCTATGAGTTCAACTTTTTATATTCCAGGTATAAGAGATCGTACAGTATTCATCCTTCCTTCTCTGACAGATTTCACTTAGAAGAATGTCCTCAAGATCCGTTCATATTGTCACAAATGACAGCATTTCATTCTTTTTCATGTCTGAGTAATATGTCAGATATGACATAAATATATGTATATATGTATACACACACACACACACACACACACACACACACACACACACACACACACACACACACACCTCTCCCCTCTGCTGCATCCAGAATCCCAGAGTCCAAAACCCTTTGGATTCCTTTTTGTCAGAGATTAAACCTCTGGACTTCTGCAGAGAGGCAATAGAAGAGAGGGTGGTGTGAGAAGAACCATGGCAAGGAAGAGTTGCCTGACTGTGATGGATGGGTGAGGTGGCCTTGGGGAGGCCCCTGGTCCAACTGCTATGTGTTCAGACTTTCAACCTTCGAGTGGTGCATGATGGCGCTAGTACCTCCAGCACCATGCCCACTGGAGTTCCATGGGGAAATCGAGGCATTTCCCTGTGGGATCCTCTTTCCATAAATACTGAAGCTCCTGTTTGAAAGCAATTACCTCTGGGGAACCTGAACAGGACTTGGGGAGGGAGGTAGAGATGACTCATGTTTTCTACTTTTGTACTGCTTACTTTTAAGAGACATGCACATATTTCTACGATAAATCTTAATTTACTTTTCTTTTTTTTTTTTTGGTTGTGCCACATGGCTTGCAGGATATCAGTTTACCAACCAGAGGTTGAACCCAAACACAGCAGTGAAGGCCTAACCACTAGATCACCAAGGAACTCCTTCTAAATTTATTTATTTACTTTTGGCTGCACTGGGTCTTCGTTGCTACATACAGGCTTTCTCTAGTTGCAGCGCACAGGCTTCTCATTGTGGTGGTTTCTCTTGTTGTGGAGCGCAGGCTCTAGGATGTACAGGCTTCAGCAGTTGTGGTACACGAGTTTAGTTGCTCTGCCACATATGGAATCATCCAGGACAAGGGATCAAACACGTGCCCCCTGCATTGGCGGGCAGACTCTTAACCACTGGACCACCAGGGAAGTCTTCAGTTTAATTATAAGAGAAAGGTATTAACAGATATGAGGAGAAGAAAAGCTGTAAAATTTTTGCCTGTGAGCACAGTTCCAGTTTGAATCTCTAGCTTAGGCCAGTTCACTTGGAGGCTGTGGTTGAAGAAACAATGATCCCAGTCTCCTCTCTTTGTCTATTTGCTCTTTTGGAGAAAAGGTAACATTTCCAGCTTTATTCACTTCTCCCTTATTCACTTCACGGCACATGTAGAAATGGTAATATTTATAGAGCACATTAATTACTCATAGCCAGAAGCAACTAGACTGACTGGTCCCAAACTGGCCCAGGCCTCTCCCAGCTGCCCCAACAGTCAAAGGCACAACACCTAGGCACACCTGTAATTCAAGAATGACATGCCAATAAGGAAGCTCTGCCTCAATCTAACTGAGTATTAAACCCACTTTTTTTCCTGTTTTTCCTAAACAATTACAGACCAAGACAAGTTTCTACTTCAAGTGACTGACACATACCTCAAGTCATATGCCACTCACCACCCACAAGTTCAGTAGCACCCAGACTGGTCCATACCCTATTCAAGGAAACAACCCACTGATCATACAGTTGTATGCCACAACAACGTCAAGTGGGTTTAAAGTTTCTAAAAACTGTCCCATTTCTGTATTGCTTTGACATGGACCAGGCATAAAGATTTCAAAGGCATGCACCAACGGGTAAACCACACTTAATTTTCTAACCATTTCCTGTCCAAGGAAAGCTGAGAACCAAAGAGTTATTTAGATCTAGAGCTATTAATACTATTTGTCTTTTTTTTTTTTCAAATCTATTTTATTCCAGTCAAATTCACATGCCCATAGCCATGACTACAGCCTTTGGAAAATGTACTTCTGTCCTCGAGAATTAACTCAATTAATAAACTCAAGAATTAATTTGTTTTTCAGATGATGAGGCTGGAAGCCAGAGATGTAAGTGACTCTCCCAAAGTTCCAACCCATCGGTATAGCAAATCTCTGAGACAAGCTTGATGTTTTCATTCACAGCTCCAATATGACCTGAAATAGAAATATGTATTCTTGTTAGTAGGTCTGTTTCATCAATATCTAGCATGACTTTTGGTAATGTTTATGTCCTAACCACCAACTACCACCTAAAATGAGAATAGGGCTGTCAGTTTGGTGTATTTTGGTCTATTTGAGCTCCTGTAACAAAAATACCACAGACTGGGTGACTTATAAACAACAGAATTTTCTCTCTCACAGTTCTGGAGGCTGGTAAGTCCAAGATCAAAGCACTAGCAGATCTGATGTCTGATAAGAGCTTGCTTCAGGCTCACAGATGGACATCTTCTCCCTCTGTCCTCACAAGGTGGAAAAGGCAAGGGAGTTCTCTGCATGCATGCTCAGTTGCTCAGTCATGTCCAGCTATTTGCCACACTATGGACTGCAGCCCACCAGGCTCCTCTGTCCATGGGATTTTACAAGCAAGAATACTAGACTGGGTTGCCATTTCCTCCTCCAGGGGATCCACTCTACCCAGGGATCAAACTCAGGTCTCCCGCATTAGCAGGTGGATTCTTCACCACTGAGCCACCTGGGAAGCCCAAGGGAGTTCTCTGGGGTCTCTTACAAGGTCACTAATCCCATTCATGAGGGCTCCACCTTCATGACCTAATCATCTCCCGAAGGATCACCTTCAAATACCACCACCCTGGGGATTACACTTCAGCATTTAGCCTCTGAGGGGACAAATCTTCATCCTATAGTAAGGAGTGTTCAGTTCTCCAGTGGCTCCTAAGCTCCACTCTGAAAGCTAGCAGCACTGTTTCAGGAAAGGACCTGTGCCAAAGTCTGGCTCAGGCCAGAACTTCCCTGGCACCAGAGACATAGACTCATGACAACAGGCACAAAGCCATGTCAGTTGGAGTCATTATTCAGGCCTTTAGATCCCACCTGATCACAATGGCTCTCAATAAGCCAGAGCACATTCACCAGCAGATCTGAAACCACATCACTTAAGGAAAAGTTGAAAGAGCCGGAGATGTTCAGGCTGGAGAATAGCAATTTCAAGGCAACACAGAGCTGTCCATAGACATTTGGAGGGTTGTCACATGACAGATGAATTAGGCATATTCCAAGGGGCTCCAGAAATTTACATGAGAAGCAGGTGTATGATACTGTCATCTTAATGTTCAGAAGAGCTTTCTAGTAATTGTCTAATGATTGCTTTGAAAGGTAGTAAGTTTCTCAGCACCACAGGTATGCAAGCATGGATGTTTAGTAAAGTATCAAGTATTGCCAGGTAAAGTCCAGACTGCCCCATTTGAATCTAAATTTAAACAAAATTACCAATATGTTTTTAGTAACAGTCTGTCCCAAAGATTACATAGGACATACTTGCACTAGAAAAGTATCTGAAATTTGAATTTATCTAGATGTCCCCTATTCTTATTTGCTAACTCTGGCCACCCTAAGTATTGGCGGAACAACCTGGACTCTGACTGTACCACTCTTTGTACAATTACAGGAAGGTGTGCTGAGACAAGCTGGTGTTGGTCTAAATGAAAAACATAATTTTTCTAAAGAAAAACTGTCCTCCTGAGTCTCTTAGAGTTAATACAAACTACCCAGCTGTTCCAGCCGAGGCTGTCATTACAGAGCTCAATAAAATGGATCCTTTTCAGCTCCGGAGGATTGAGAGTTGCAGGGCTTCCTCACGGAACAATGAGAACTTGTCGGTTTTGTTTAGTAAACATAATGTTTGACACCAAGCACTGCCCTCTGCTTGTTTACATCCGGCTGCACTGCCAGCCAGGGGCAAGGCCTGTGGCTCCCTGGTCAGGGATCTTGTCAGAAAGAAAGCAAAGACCATAGGTGTCCCCGGGAGAAAAGACCTAAGAGCCAATCAGAAAAGGATTCATGCAAAACCTCACTGCTTCCACCCAAGACCCGCATCCCTGCCCTTGCCACCTCGGGAGAAAGAGGTGTCAGCATCTGGGCCCTCCCCCAGTCTGTACCCCTGTGTACTGTGCCCTCAGCTCAAAAATCAAGCCTGTTTCTTGGCCTAGCACCACTCTGTCAGCTGACCTTAAAGAACCCTAAACTGAAGCCAAAAGGATCAGGATGTGATTCTGAATTTCTGGCCTTTCATCAGTTTCAGTCAGATGCTGGTGCCTCACCAGTTCAGTTCACCAAAGGTCTGCAGGCAGACCACTGCACTCAGCCAAATCATTAATGTTATAAAAATTTCCAAAAGCTCATAGTCTTAAAAAGGTAAAAAAAAGTCTTAAAAACGTAAAAAAGTCTTAAAAAGGTAAAACAGAAAACAAAGCAAGCCTGAAAAAGGCTAGCCCATCACCGTCACTCTCCCCACACCTAGAGCCCTGTTTACAACTGGCCCGCTGCACAGAGCATCATTCCTCAGAGAACCCATGGTGGGCGTGGGAGGTGACATTCAGTGCTAGGAGGTGAATGACACCACCCAGCTCCTGACTGAGTGTTGGTCCAGCTCTGACCTGCTCCATTACAGAGGGCAACAGAAGAAGATGAGCCCAGCTTGGGAAGGGGGCTCAAGACAGAGTAGATGGGGAGAGGACCCAGTTCCAACTGCAAATAGCCAAATCCATTCATTAACCAGCAGAATGGGAAGCGGGTGAGGGTGGCTTGTTCTATACTTGTATCCAGAACTACCCTCGCCTGCTCCAAAGCAGGCTGATGCTGAGAAGCCAGAATCTAAACCCATCGACCTCATGGCTTAGATCAGGCTGAAGAGCAGAGCTAAAAACAGACCTCGATTGTCATTCTATTCAAGCAGCCAGTTCAGTTGTGTTGCGACTGAGCTGGCTCTGAGTAGCCATCCCACAGCAAATAGCTTTTAGTCTGTAACTCCATAGAGGTTAGGGAGCCAGAATTCCTACTTTGCTCCATCAAGCACCTGGAAGTGAAAAATAATCGGAAAGATTTTTGAAGCCTGGGCTTCTGTGCTTTTCACAGACCTGCCTTGAGCAGGTGACTTGAAAGCTCAACAGCAATCCATGTGGCTGAGTTTCCCAGAAGATGCCCCAGAGAAACACTTATGGCAAGGCCATGGTAGTGCCTGTGAACTATGCTGTGTCTAGCTTCAGCAAGACCTTTCCAGCTCACTCACCAGAGAATTCTTATATCCAATGGAGAAAGACCCAGAAGGCTGGGACTCCTACTCCCAGGCTATTTCTTTAGTGATGCTAGGAAGTTCCTCTCCTCTGTTCTGATTCCACATCTTCCTCCCCTCCCCTCTACCCCAACCCTCTCCAACAACGACAACAACAAAAAAAACCAGACTGTCTACTTTCCCCTCCAGAGTCATCTCAGCCACTGTGAAAATGTGATCCTGTTACCACAAACTGGCAACCAGTGTCTCCCAGCCCCAGTTTACCACCATTTGTGCCAAAATTAAAATAAATGGCTTTGAAAAGAGAATCAAGACAGAAAGGAGTAGGGACTTCCCTGGTGCTCCCAATGCAAGGGAGCATGGCTCAATTCCTGGTCAGGGAACTAAGATTCCACATGCTGAATAGCTCAATAATAACAGCAACAACAAGACAGAAAGGAAGGAAGGAAGAAGTGACCAAGTGAGATAAGGGCAAGAAGAGAATGGGAGGAGAATGAAAAGAAAGGAAAGTGTAAAGGAGGAGAGGAGAATAGTACAGGAGAAAGGATGGGAAGAGAGGATGGAAAGGGAGACAGAGGGAAAAGAGGTGATAATAATACTGTTCTTGTTCTTCTCATCTTTCATGAGAATCAAGTTTCACTTATAAAAGGCAGAGACACCTCCAACTCAGGAACTGTCCGGGGCTTACCTGACTCCAGGACAGGAACAAAGGGGACAGGAATTGAAGCGATATCTTCTGCTGCAGCCCCAGGGGAAAGGGGTCATGGGGGTGGGTGCAAGAGCACCAGCGGAGCCTGAGTCCACCTCCGAGGTGACATTCACCCCCGCACCCATGTAGCCCAGGATTCCGAATAGGAGGAGCATGTCATTTCCTAAGTTCCCTCCTTCTGGGGTCTCACACTATTTGCAGGGGAGGGTCCTTTCCTTGTTCTCTTCACTGGCTTCCTGCCATTAGTATCACCTGGTGGCTTCTGCCTCACTGGGACCCTGCAGGAAACCCTCAGTTCCTTCTTGAGAGTTGTAGACAACTGCAAAAAGGAATAAAGACAAACATCAAGAAGCCCAGCATGGAGCAGCCTACAGTCCCTGTCCCACATCTGGAGAGACGGATTTGACATAGGGTTCCCAGAAGCCTCAACCCAAGCCCACTACAGATTGCTGGGCTGAGTCAATTGCCAACCTGCCTGAAACCCCACCCTTTAACCAATCATCAGTTACTGATGCCTTAATGTGAATTGGCTTATTGGCTTATCTGCCTGCACAAAAGAAGGGGGAAAGGTGTATAAGCGTCTCCTCCCCCAGGAAGTGCTAGCGTCTTGGGCTCTATTTGTGTGTATAAATGATCCTATAAATACACAGTCATACATATCATTTATCCACACAACCTTCCCAACTACTATGGAAATTACCCCCAACTTAGCACTGAATGAAATAACCATTTATTACACTCATGCATTCCATGGGTCAGGAATTCACAGTAGACGGGGGACAAACCTTCTGATCCTTGATGGCTGGGTTCTCAGTTGGAAGATTTAGACACTGGGGGCTGGAATCATCTGGAGCCTACTTCCGTCACATTCCTGGCACCTGATGTTGGCTGAAGCTGAGCTTGTAGCTGGGTGATGTCAACCACAACACCTGTGCGTGGTTTCTCCAGGTGGTCTGGGTTTCCACATGGTAGCTACACTTCCAGGGTGACCACTCCCTAACAGAAAGTCAGTCAGAAGCCATATCACCTTATGACCTAGCTCACAGGCCCTCTCCTGCCTGACACAGAGGCTCACCCCAACCAGAGCTGGTTGGTCGTACTTTTTCTGGACATGCATCTGTCTCTTTTTCTCCCCAAGATACTTGCTTTCCCAAATATTTCGTGCAGATGGTTCATTTCTTATGTCCTTATTACACATAGAAAGCTTAATTTCATCAGATAAGGATGGTGATCATATTCCAAAATACTAAGAATGTTTTTGTAAGGATAAACAAAATTTATTTACAAAATTCTAAAAGCCTGAGATGCCATAGGAAACTTGACAAGATAGAAAAATGACACCATGGAAAGGTGGAATCAGAAATGTCATGGAAGAGAAGATAAGGAATAGGAGGAGGAGCTCTGGGGCAGGAGAGAGGAAGAGAATAACCTCACTTGATAACCTCACTCTCATAAGGAAACAGCTTCAGGAGAACCAGCCACACCTGTAAAATAACATCTCACTCAGCATCACACATTTTCCTCAAACAACTGCTCTCTCCTGAATGCTACTGACCACTCCCTTCTTGAGGGGTGGTATCTGTCTCCAATCACCCAGCCCCAGAATCCTTGCTGGTGAAGTGTTCAACTTGGACACCCAGGCCATCAACCAGGCATCTGCAAACCACAGTTCAGGCCAGATCTAGCCCACTGCCTGAGCTAGTACAGCACCAGGCCAAGAATTTTTACATATTTAAACAGTTTGTTTGAAAGTGTCTGAAAAGTGAAAGTGAAAGTGTCTAAACAAGGACAATATATCATTACCCATGAAAATTACATGAAATTGAGATTTTCAGGTCCGCAGAATTTTTGTGGAACACCTCCATGCTAATTCACTTACATATGGTCCATGGCTGCTTCTACACTGCAGTGGCAAAGTTGAATAGTTACACCAGAGACCGCATTGTCCACAAATCCCAAAATATTTACTATTCAGAACTTTAGAAAATTGTGTTGACTTCTGCCTTGAATCCGTCCAAGTTACAGCTCTTCCCTCCCCCAACTTCCTTGGAAAGACCCATATGAACTCCTATACTGTCTACTGGTGTCTTTTCCTAACTAGCCTCAGAACCCTTCACAGAAATAGGAGTTATGTCTAGACAATTTGATTTTATGTCTCCTCTCCCCCTTGCTCACAAAGCCCTTTGGCACTGCTCCTCTCTGCATGGAACTTCTCCTTTCTCTGAGTCCACCTGTGGTACTGCCAGCTAGTGTAACAATTTACTATGCTATAGTCTTCACATTTTGGTGTGTTACTGCTATAAATTCCTTGAAGCAGCTTCTATGCGTTACTCCGAATTATATACATGGTTTGAGCTCTTGGTACGTGCAAAGCACTGGAGAGAATTTGAAGAAGCATAAGACACAATCTCTGCCTTCATGGATTTACAATGGGGGAGAAATAATTGGGTTTTATGATGCACACACACACATTATATATATATATATATATACATATATATATATATATATATATATGCAGTGTAAGAGTTCAAAAGACGGAAAAATGTCATCTAATTAGGATACAAAGTGTGGGAGCCAAACCAAGAACCTGCATGAGATTTTAGGAGCCAACAGAGGGCAGTGAAGTCAATAGGAGTGGTGAACCCCAAGAGACAAAAATTACTCCTGAGTCAGCTATCTCTCTCTCCCTAGCAAGTTTCCCTCTTTTCAATAGGAGAGATGTCTCCTTGCCTTGCCATATATATGAATGGGACCAAGGACTAAAGCCAGGGCCGGTGACTGACAGGCCTTAGGAGTGGGACAACGGCTGCAATATGTAATGTGCAATATAATATTCAGAATCACTCAAAGATGGAACAGACTGCCTTAAGAGAATATGAGTACCTCCTACTAAGACAGGTTTAAACATGTGTTAAATGCTCATCATAAGAGGATACAGGCAATGATTGGACTAGATCCTGTACCCATCTACAAGGCTTGGATGTTAGACACTATACAGCTTCTCAGCCCTAATCCAGAATTACTGGATTAGAATCTCCTAGACTCTAGTTTATTAGAATTAACTGGTCTTCTAAGTGATTTGTACATACATAAACTTTGAGAACCAGAAACTAGACAGTTTTCAAATTTCCTTCCAATGCTGAGAACCTCACTTTCAAAATTAGGCACAGGGATCCCTTGAGAAACTAGACATTAGTAAAGTTATTCTGGGTAATATCTTTGCTGCTTCTTTAAAACAGATTCCTTAAAATCACCCGTGAGCTTTCAGATATTCAGTATCATTAGGCTTATACTGTTGTCAGGCGCATCAAGTTTAAGGGTCAAGGAGATTATACCACAAATAAGAGTTTCCAAATGATGTGATGTTATAAACATTTGAATTCTCGTGTATGCTCAATTCCAAAACACTATGCAGGCCAAAAACACCAGCCAGTGCTTCCCTGGTTCACATCAAACTCATGTCACAGGCACAGTCACAGCCAAGAAGGGTGTCATGCATGGCCTATGTTGATCCAACTACAGGAGGAAGCTGACTTCCTCGGACCCTCTGCAATCCTAACGATAGGCACTGTGGGGTTGGTTGCATGTCAGAAACTCTCCATGTGTAGTTCCCCACTCAACACCAAAAGGAAAACGAAAGGCAGAGGACTCGTGCGATCCCTTCTCAGTCTCCCCACCCCCACCCATATTACATTCCGCACACATGCTGAAGTATTAGCATCGGCTGATTTGGAAGGAATATTGGAAATGAAGTGATACCAGAGTAAATGTCAATGCATTCAGTGTGACACCGTGAGCACCAGATCTTAAACAGCTTCATCATTGTGGCATTTACTGTATCCTGAAATAATATTAATCCCACTGTTGTCTTTCTTGATGGAATCATCCATGAATATGGTTTATGGGCCTGGCCAAAGTGATAATAGGTTAAAAGAACAGCCCATCCAGTGTTCCACTAAATTAAGGTCGCTTCATGGAATTTAATGAAACAAGTGCTGCATGGGGTTTTCAAAGGACGTTCTTGTAATTCATGTCTATTTAGGACTCTTGATAACCAGAAACCTAATTTCTTACAGTAAAATAGCTTTTTGTAAAGCCTGGTCATAGAGAAGAATAAAAAAGAAAAAACTTTAAAGGGCAATAATCAGACCTCAACTGTAGTATTTTGTTATTTCAGATTCAAAGTTTAAGCAAAAGAAAGTTGAGAGGGAGGCAATGAAATACTTTGAATAAAGCCAAAGAGGAAAATTCATCAGAGTCTTATGTCATTCAGCAGTTGAGAGCTGAAATAAGAATCTTGCCCCACTCCTTCCCTTTAGCCACACACCTGAGAGGTAAAAAGATCTTGGGCTAAAGAAGAAAAGATAATTGAAACAACTCTTCAGACTTTAAGAATGGTAGGGGAAAGACAATGACACTTATCCGTGGCTGCCTATTTCCATTTCACTGGCCAAGGCCAAACAGGGCTCAAGGGTTTAAACCTTCTCTAAGAAAGCCATAGTCCCAGACTCATGCCCTTGGAAGAACAGGAACATTCCATTTGTCCTTTTTGAAGACTGAGCCAAAAACATCAGACAATCTCAAACATTTATTTTGCATCCAGTATGGATAGTAGGACATCTATGTTTTAGGGTAGAGGTAAGTCTCAAAGGGATGCTCCAAGTTCTTTCTAGACTGTGCCCTTTTCTTTTTCCTTTTTACCAAGGACTTCATGTTTTTGGTTGAGGGGAGGTCACAAATTCAGATAGCAACAGACATCAGACAGGTCATTTACGTAGGTGAAGTAGACAATAGGACCTGGTTGGTACTGTGTTCCATAGGGGAATGTTTGTCCCCTTGAAGCAAAGAAGCTGACATTTGAGCTCAGGATAATTATTTCCACGCCAGAACACCACTCTTAGTGTTGCTAGTTTTTGATTTTTCAAAGCATTCCAGAAGCTTCATCTTTATAGTCTAGCAATAGAAATAGTCTAGCTTTAAAGTGGCATCATTTTAAATTTTGTTTTTAAATGTCATAGGCCATCATGCATGTGGGCTGTGGCTCTAACTCAGCTTGCAAATTGAGAATTTGTGATTGTGTGTCAGGACAACAGCTAAGGCATGTCATTTAGACTCTGAGGCACTAGATTGGATAAGAGAATGAAGTATTAAATATAAACCCGGAAAGTATATGCAATAATATGCAAAAAGCAATCATTTGATTTTTATCACATTAAATAAAAAGAAGTCACTTCTTTTCTATCTCACCCATTTTCTCTCTGCACTGGGTCAATTCAGTCAATTTTCAGTTAATTTTGCTTTTTAGGCAAATCTTGAAAAGGTGTCTGAGATCAAGGTTATTTTCTCTGATTTCAGGCAGGGAGGTGGGGGTGAAGGAGTAGGTCCTATAGCCACCCACCACCTTCTGAGGGACTCTCACTGTGAATTTCCATGGATAAGTCTCTCTTCTCACCTCTGTATGGTGAATCACCAAAGTCTATTCTGAGTTGCCCCTTTTCACAAAAAACGTGTCAGGATGTCTCTCCCCGTAAATTTCAGTTATACCTCTCAAGACAAAACTGGGTTAGTTACCCAGAAAGTTGACTCTCTTTTAAGGGCCCAATTTACTCTGACCCAGAAGACACATATGTAATATACTCAGCACAGGCTGCCAGGCCAGTCTCCCAGATCCCCAGCTCAGTTATGGCAGGACGACCCAGTTTTTCAGCTTCTAAAAATGTTGAAGATGTAATCTGCCCACAGCAAGTGCCCAGCTGTCCTCTGAGAAGGTGTCCCTTAGCTGGAAACCAAGTGGAGGACTTGATCGAGAGCACACACTAACCCTTGCAATGGCCAGGATGGAAAACAGAAACTGCAGAGGCTACACAATCCCTCTGGGTTGGAGCAGTGATAGTTCCAACTGTCTGGATTTTCCAGGAGAGAGCACAGTGTGAAAAGTGCAAACCAAGAGCCACCCTCACCGCACACGGCCAGCCAGCCTCAAGACTGTCTTTACCCTGAGACATCATTTCCCCACAGCATCCCTCCATCTCCTTCTGTGAGCTCCTAGCAAGTACAGCCTGTGCTGAGTGACAACTTGTCTTGCTCTATTATTTAACTCTTTCTGTGCCTATGCCTTAACTGAATTGTGAGCTTTTTAAAGTTAGGGTATATTTGTGATATGTCTTTATATTCGATACAGAGCTAACACTGAGACTTGAGTGTTGGTGGGTGCACTTGATAATTATAGAAGGAAAATGGAGTTGGAGGTAGGGGTTAACAGATATAAGCTATTTTATATAGAATGGATAGACAAGAAGATCCTGCTCTACAGTGCAGGGAATTCTACTCCATATCCTGTAATAAACCATGTTGGAAAAGAATATTAAAACAGAATGTGTATGTATATAAACACTCACACACACACACACACACACACACACACACACACACACACACACACACACATATATATATATATGTATGTGTAACTGAATCACTTTGCTGTACATTAGAAATTAACACAACATTGTAAATCAACTATACTCAATTCAGAAAAAAAAAAAGAATGTCTACAAGAAAAAAAATTTTCTGGAAGGGAGGAAAGGAATTGCCCACCAACAGATAAAAGTTAAACTCAGCCACCAAGAATAATTCCATTTCACAAAGGACAGGAAAATCAGCACAATACCCATCAGTCAACAAAGAGATTATAAAACGTGATTTTCAGGCTGACATCTCAAGCATCTGGTCACAAAAAAAAGGAAGGAAATGGGAATATGATTTCTACTCAATTTATGATATTGTCTTAGTAAATTCTTAGAATATTTATTTGAGTCCAATCATTTCAGCACGCTTCCCAGCTGGCACTAGTTGTAAAGAATCTGCCTGTCAATGCAGGAGATGCAAGAGATGATGGTTCGATCTCTGTGTCATAAAGATCCCCTGGAGTAGGAAATGGCAACCCACTCCTTCCTTCTCCATGGAAGGCTACAGTCCATGGGACCACAAAGAGCAGAGTGACTGAGCACAAGAAAGCACAATCAAGCTGGCAACAGAAACCTATTCAGAGAAGACTATCCCTTGAAATATGCACGAATAACTTCTGCTTGATGAAAATATATTTATTTTATCCAATAATTATTCATTGGTTTCTAGTGAATCTAGAAAGAAGGCAGTAATGATGTGACTTTTTTAGCTTCCCCAAATCAAAAGGATGGAATCTGATTTGGCAAATATGAGAATGTGTTTTTAGCACAACACATGTAAGTAGGAACCAGCATGATCTCCAAAGGTCAGTGCTGGTTAGTTCAGGCCTGCCCTCCCCTCTGTTGGCTCAGGCTCTCTGTCCCTTACTCCAGGTCACTGTACTAACCTTCCCGGGGGACTTTCTCCATATATCGTGGAGTTTTATACACCCATCCTGAACTAAGAAGCAGGTAAAGATCTGAGGCTTCAAAAACAAAGACAATTCACAAAAGACAAGAAAAACAAAATGTTTGACAAATGTTTGCCACACAGATAAATCTTTCCAACATAAAAACTTGTCTCTGATAGTGTTCTCTTCTTGGTAGAGGTCCAGATATAAATTCTTTTAGGCAGTTAAGCAGATCAAACATGTGTCTGGTGGCCCACTGCATAACAAAGTCAATTTGTGTTGTGGTGAAAGAAAGTATAGCATTTACTTCAGGGCCCAGCAAGGAGTATGAGCAACTCATGCTCAAAAGACCCAACCTCCAGTGACTTACAGGGAAGGGCTTAGTTTTAAAGACAACACTTGGTTATAGGGGGAATGACTTTATCCTGATAGGTTGATAGTGAGGTAACAGGGTGATATTTGGGGAATCTTATTCCAACCAACCTGGGGTCTATGTGCTTGTGGTCAGCTTGGGGTCATCACCCTCCTCCTGGATGGGGTATCTTAGTTCCTGCAGAACAACTCAAAGATATGTCAGATTGTTACACATATCCCTTGAAGATGAACTAAGATGCTGAACAATTATTTTCTTGACTGTTTTACTTTATTTCTGCATTCTCTCACTTCTGCATATTCAGACCCCACTCCATGACCTATATAAGCCAACCAAAACCTAAGCCTGCAAATGTCTCAAGGTAATGAAATAAAAATCCAAGGACCACCCATCACAAGCTATAGCTAATCAAAAGGCTCCTTTCTTTGCTTCTGTACCTTCTCTATATAAGGTGAAATGGAAAATTTCCTGCCATATCAGTAAACAAAGGACGTTACAGTCATCCGCCATTGCAGCCCCCCAGTGTGAGCCAGTGAGCCCTGAGAAAACTCAGGGCTGAAAAGAATACTTGCTAACTAGCAGCCATCAGACTGCAGCCACTCCCTGCAACCACTCCCTAGTGTAAACCCTGAGGAAACTCAGGAGGTGAAAACACAGGATTCTGGCCCCAGATAGCTGATGTGCATATCAAAGGAATGATTTCAGTAATCCCAGACTCTTGCATCTTCCCATACATAGATAAGTGCTAAATTCCCTAACCTGACATATCTGATTTCTTCAGTTAATATTTTGACATTCCTGACTCCCTGCCCTTTGTTGCAAAACTCCTTTATATCCTAGCTCCTCACCTTGCCTATACTGAGCAGTTTCTCAGTGCTATCTGAGGTGCTGTCTCCAGGGCTGTAGTCTTCATTTTGCCCCAAATAAAACAACTCACAACTCTAACATTGTGCAATTTTTTTTTTTAATCAACAAAGGCTTTCCCTGGCTCCTGTTGTAGGAGTGCTCCTACACATTTCCAGGTTGGTGCTGCCCAAGCCAAATTGATTTTTGCTCAAATAAACTAAAATTTTTCATATGCCGTAGTTTATCTCTTAACTGCAAAGACCTGACTGTGCTGCACAGAGTAAGCTCACAATCAATCAAAAACGAGTCACATAGTTTTCTTCTACACCAGGCGTTGTTATCTTCTTCTTGGGGAAAACAAAGGTGAAGAGTGTTCTTGTCTTTGTATCCCTTTGAGTGACCTAGGAAGACAATAGCCATACAAGCTAGGATAATGCTGGCTGTGGTCATTGGAAAAAGCAACTCAGTGCACAGAGCCCTCTTCCCTCCTTCTGAATTTGAGAACAAGGTGGAGGGTGACCCTCTCTGGAATAAAAGCCAAGAGGGACAGGGCCTGCCATCTGCATAAGAAATCCACTTAGCTCTGTCTCATTTGGCTGTTACGTTTGCCTTTAAACCATAACCCCTTCCAGCTACTGCTCACCACACACACACACACACACACACACACACACACACACACATCCTTTTTTCTGCCTCCTTCCACTTCTTTCCACTTGTTTTCTCATTTCTTCTCCTTCCTGAGCCTCTCTCCACCCTTTCCTTTCCACTGAGCTTTTCTATAGAAATAGGCCTCTAATGTGACACCCTGGTGTCCCGCAGGAAGTGTGCATTGAGGGGTGGGCAGGGGGTAGGAGGCATCAAGATTGGGTTCTTTAAATAACACTTAATGAACAATAAACACAATCCAGCCCAGTCAAACTGGTACTTAGCTCCTAAGTACCTAGTCAATGGCCCATCTGTCATATTGTTAAGACCTTTAGAAGCTGTTTAACAAAATGTTAAATGAGATGACATTCAGCAGGCAGCAAAATGCTTGACTGCCTAATGCAACCCCAAAGAGCCGGCCTGAATGCAGTGTCTGATATAATGCTCTGTATTCCCCTCCCAAGAACTCAGGAGCAGAAGGTCTCCCTGCCTGTCACTTCCTATCTCAGTAAAGTGAGCCTGGGGTGGGAAGGACATGATTACCATTGCCAAGGAGGCCCCCGCCAGCTGATGAGATGCTTTTCTGAAGAAGCATGACTGAGAGAGGGCACCTGGAAATAAAGCCAGTAGAGAGAAAAAAAACAATAATTCATCCGCAGTTTCATTCTCTCCCCTTCTTTGTCGCCAGAGGACCCTACCTCTGTTGGCCTTGGGGGAGAAGGCAGGGGTGATAATGAGACACGACTTTTTCTAAGAGCTGAAATATGAAGCCAATTACTAAGAGGAAGATTTCCAGCAAATTGGCTCCTGATAGCTCACATTTATCTGCTTTAGATTTGCATAGTCGGGAGGAAAGACTAGGCTTTGGTCCAGGTAACAAAGACGGAATCTGTTCCACAGGAGGTGAATGACGGATTCAACTTAAAACTTTCAACCCTTGTATCCAGAGTTCAACCATTAAAGGCAATAACGAACAAATCACAAATCTCGCAAAGAATTGTTTGAAGGGAAAGGGAGGAAAAGTTTTTTGTTTTTTTTTCCCCCTTTGGCTAATGTTATAAATCCTAAAAGAGGCTTCTTTCTCTGCAAAGAGAAGAAAGCTCCAAAACCTTTGTAATGACAAAGTTCTTCACTGCAGAGTAAACTTCCCAAATCTTTTTTTTTTTCCTTTCTCCATTTCAACTTAGAATTCCCTGGCTTTTATCCTATTTTCAAGCATTTACTTCAAGAAAGGGAGTAAATATACAGTAAATTTTACTAACCCTCAGAACCCTACAGAAAATAGAAGTGGTACCCTCGCCTTGATGGATAAAAAACTAAAATCTAGTCTTACTGAAATGAATCCCCCACCTATAAAGTCATCTTCCATAAGTCAACAATAAGAAAGAAATAACCAAATAATCCAGTTGAAAATAGGCAAAAGAGTTGAACAGACATTTCTCCAAGGAATATACTTAAATGGCCCCTAAGCACATGAAATGACGAGAGGATGCTTGATATCATGAGTCATTAGGGAAATGCAAATTAAAACCACAATGAAATACCACTTCACAAGCACTGGGATAGCTATAATCAAAAAGACAGATAATAACAAGCATTGGTGAAGATGTGGAAAAATTGGAGCCCCGTCATTGCTAATGGGAATGCAAAATGATACAACCACTTTGGGCAATAGTTCCTCAGAATACATCCTGACTCAGCAATTCCACCCCTAGACATGTACTCAAAAGCAATGAAAACATACATTTAAATGAAGAGTTGCATACTAATATTCACAGCAGCATTATTCATAATAGCCAAAAAGTAGAAATTATCCAAATTTCCAACAACTGATGAAAAATATCCAAAATGTGTTCACATTCTTCCAATCATTAATTTTTTTAATTAATTAATTTATTTTAATTGGAGGATAATTACAATATTGTGATGGTTTCAACTTTTCTACAAACAAGAAGCAGGTAGAAGATACTGGAGGGTGGGGGGTATCTGTCCCAGGAAGACCTCAGAGGACCCTGCTGAGTTACTTCACTTCCGCCCAATGGCCAAAGTGAGTGACATGTCCATGCCTAACCTCAAGAGCCTGGGGAAGTGCCATTCGCCAGGGCCCTAAAGGGAAAGAACCAGAAGTACTGAGGAACAGCCCTGACTGATGTCTACCACAGACAGGATCTGAGGGCTCAGAATGGCTCTTCTGCCAAAAAGTGGATTTATCATGAACCAGTGTAAATCTCTGCTCAGACACACACTTATTTTTTCTTTTTTTCACACTTATTTTTTATCATGATTTTCTGGCCTTATTTAAAGGAAAAGGCCCTGGACTAATAGACAGGCAACTCATCTCCTACATCTGCTTATTACCAGAAAGTTGCTTCTCACATATTCACTCAGAAAACACTCATGAAGGGTCTTTTCAGGCCAGGCATCATGATGTTACCTTGAGGACAAAAGGCTGAACAAACCATCTAGGTTTCCTTACCTGAATCAAATAGGGGATGAGTAGCCCAATGAATAATTAAAGGTAAAAGTTGGTTTACCAACTTAAAAACAAACAAAACAAAAAAAAGCAGGCGAAGGGTTAGGGCTTCAATGGGAAAGTATGAATGGTTCTCCTGGGTTTTTTTTTTTTTTTTAATGCTAATTGGAATGGGCTGTTGGTCTGTCTCCTACCTAGATTTCAAAGGGAACGTACTTAGAGGAGAGTTCACGGCAGCTCTATTTTCTGGAAGCTTTAGTTTAGTTAGATAAGAAAAGTTCAAATAAGATCCCAAATGTTTTTACTCTAAAATAATCTTTATGCCCAAGATTCTTTTACTACCAAGCCCTCACGTGATGCTGCTGGTCCATGGACCACAATTATAAAAGTCCATGGACCATCTCCATGTCACCCTCAAGTTTCTAACACTGGGATTCTACACTGCTCTGAAAATATACATATATACATACTATCACGTGTCCTGGACAGTGTAAGAAATAACAGACAGAGATTAAGTCAGTCAGATAGAACACAGTTCTCACCCCAGTTATTCAACACCCAAAGATTCTGGGCTGCCTACACCTAACAGGCAGTAGCAAACCCTAACTGCCATAGGAACAGGGGACAGTATAGCTCATTAACCACATCCTGCTGGTTAATAACCACATCTTATGTCCCTGAATTCAGGACTCCTCAACCTGTGATATCCACCTAACCTCACCCCTTCAGCCCTGCCTCATGCCAATTTGGGCTCCACAGCCTGGGCTAGTCCTGCCCCACTGCTGTCAACAGCGTAATGTCCTGTTGTTGATCACAATAAGAAAAGTCCATTTGAAATAGAGTCCCTGAGTAAAGGTACCAAACAGACTCTTGATTAAATACTTTCTGATACCTGAATTTCTGCTCTTATACCTACCACTCCCCTTGCCAGTCAGGCAGTTGCCTGAAACACAGCCAGATGGGAGACATTCAATAAACTTGCTCATTCTTCCCCCCATAATCCTGAGATTTACGGTGTTAATTTAAAGTCCTCAGACATCTGTGACACCATACCACCTTGGCCAATGTTTCCTCAAGGAGCTGTATGAGTTTTCTAAAGAATTCACTGTTAGATCAATATTAGCTTTAAAGGAAAAGTTGCAACCTGAAGTCACCACATTGCTAAACCAGACTCCAATAATTCTGCATGATGGGAAAAAATGCTTACAGGTAAGTGCCAGTCCTAGAAAAGTTATGAAAATTACTCAAGTTGCTCCTAGTTTCAAAGATGGGCAGGAATAGGAGACTTTGACTCTATTCTTAAATTATTGTTAAAATGTGCTTTTCACACTGTACACAAGAATTATAGATGCAGATTGTGTACATAAGGTAGAGAGGGAATCTTAATGTAATAATGGAGAGAACTTGAACCAAGAGTCTCTAGAATGGCACTATCTATAGACCTTTCTGCAGTCATGGTAGCGTTCCCTCTGTGATGTCCAATATGATGGCCATTGAGCATTTGAAATGTGGCTAGTGAACTGAAGTTTTCATTTTATTTTGACCAATTTCCTTTTAAATGGCCATGTGTGGCTAATGACTACCATCTTGGGTAGTGCAGCTCTATACCCTGTTTCAGGGGCTTCCTAAGGTTTGCAGAGTGGGGCCTTGCCAGTTGGGGGCCGGGTCACGTGTGCATTGTGGAGCTGTCTGACTCTCCACTGCACTCTGCCCTGTGACCCTATACTGGAGAATTCTGGTCAGTGTGCAGGTAAAATAGCCTTGATTGTAACACAGAGTTCATGGTGCAGGTAAAGAACTCACCTGCCGGTGCAGGAGACATAAGAGACATGGGTTTGATCCCTGGGTTGGAAGATGCCCTGGAGGAGGGCACGGTACTCAGTATTCTTGCCTGGAGAATCCCATGGACAGAGGAGCCTGGTGGGCTACAACCCATGGAGTCGAAAAGAGTCAGACACGACTAAAGCAACTTAGCACGCATACCCTGTTCCAAGGGTATGACCTTGGGCAAGTCATTAAACTTCCCTGAATCTTTAGTCCGTTTTGGAGAAATTGAGAGTAAGAATAAGAGATGTCTGTGGTTTCTTGGAGATGTCTGTGTTTCCTTGGAGTTGTCTCACTCTATGTTGTATAAATACAACAGTTGCTCTTCTAGTTGTGTTCAGATCTTTGGTTGAAATTAAGAACATTTTCCTTCTCTCTCTCTCCCCCTTCTCCTTTCTCTCATCATGTTAGTGACCCACATAGAGAGAAGCATTTTATGGCAAACAATCTAAGTATCAATACATAACCCAACACCAGCTGCCTGGTCACTAGCATCGCTCCTACTTTCCTCTAAACACAAGACAAAATTAAACTTCTCTTGTTCCATTTTGACAATAATAACCCTTGGCTGACCTGCACCATGAACTCTGTGTTACAATCAAGGCTATTTTACCTGCACACTGACCAGAATTCTCCAGTATAGGGTCACAGGGCAGAGTGCAGTGGAGAGTCAGACAGCTCCACAATGCACACGTGACCCGGCCCCCAACTGGCAAGGCCCCACTCTGCAAACCTTAGTTAATTTCAGAGCTGCCTCCTACCAAGTTTGACGGGAGCTGGGGAGATCAATTACAGAAATGATTAGCATGCAAATGGGACCAGCAGGCTATGGGCAAGAGCTCTCTCAATAAGGACTGCAGAGGACAACTGCGTTTTGAGCAAATTATCCTACTATAAACTGAAGAAAAGTCACTGGCCTTTTTGTCAATGGAAAATGAATTTATCTCACTATTTTAAATGCATTATTCTGAAATATTTTAATCAAGCAATAAGAACTGGGGACTCAAAATATAACAAGATGAAAGTTTGACTACTATTTTATCTAAAAGACACAGTGGAACTTCTGCTTAATTTATTCATTTCATCTCAATCATATTCTTCCTTTAACTTACTGGTGTCCTTGCATGACTCAAACATGAGGCCATGGACAGGTACTACCTCATACCAACATTTTTCCCAGTTCAGGGCACATTTAAAAAAATAAGGACACTAAAATCAATTCTTTATAAGGCTAAATTTATTCAAGTTAAAGGAGAGTCCTGTTATGTTTGTCCTACTTTCGACATTAAGAAGTTCTTTCTTTTGTGAAATGACTGTGATTCTAAATTAAAGTTTGTTTTTTCAGTTTGCTTTTGTTTTTTTGTAAAATCCTTACTGGCAAAATTAATAATTAACTGCCAAATCTGTGTGATCCCTGTTTTGCTGGGTAATAAAATCCCAATGTCTGAGATCCTCTGGCTTAGGTATTAGCAGAGACATTCCGGCTCTTACCAGGGCCAGAGAGGCCATGGTCCATATTAAAGGACTCAGCATGGAGGTGCTCTGGTCCTCCACTTCTCTGTGCTCCCTCAGTGGAAAAAATGGTTCACCTAATCCCAAGTAAGGACTTCCCATGTGGCTCAGTGGTAAAGAATCTGCCTGCCAATGCAAGAAACACAGAAGACACAGGTTCGATCCGTGGGTTGGAAAGACTTCTTGGAGGAGGAAATAGCAACCCACTCCAATATTCTTGCCTGGAAAATCTCATAGACAGAGGTGCGTGGCAGGCTATAGTTTGTGGGGTCACAAAGCGTAGGACACAACTGAGCAACTGAGTATGCACGCACAATCCCAGGTATGAAAGAAAGAGATTTTTCTGACAGCATCACCACCCCAATGATATCTGCTTGGCACTGAACAGCCTCAAATTTAAAAAAAAAATTAAATTCTCTTGATCAAACTCTTGAGTTAGGGGGGAAAAAAAAAAAAAGTATGAGTATGAGTTATGCTTACTCTAAAAGTGAAAGTGTTAGTGAGTGGCTCAGTAGTGTCTGACTCTGTGACTTCATGAACTATATCCCACAAGGTGCCTCTGTGCATGGAATTCTCCAGGCAAGAATACTGGAGAGGGTAGCCATTCTCTTCTAAAGGGGATCTTCCTCCCCTCCCCCAGGTATCAAACCCAGGTGTCCAGCATTGCAGGCAGATTCTTTACCATCTGAGCCGCCAGAGAAGCTGACTCTCGATATTATAATGAAGCTGACTCTAGACATTGTACATTCCATCCATTCATGCATTCTTGACGTAGATCATGCCTCTCTGGGCCACAGTATCCACAAATGAGAGTTGCCTTCACAAACCACCTCCATGCTTCCTAAAAGGAGTGAAGGAATGAAGCCAAGCCCATCCCAATTGTTTAAACTTCAGGTGTTGGGAAGAACACAATCTCATCAGGGAGAAGGACTGGTAACCAGTACTTGGGAGAAAATTGCTTTCAGGATAATTGGGATAATTTTTCTACCTTCAAGAAGCAATAGGAGGGTTTGTGAGGAGCAAGAGGAAGATGTGAATGTGTGCGAGTGTACAGATGGTGGATAGTGGAAGAAGCTATGGCAGAAGCTTAGGACAATGATAAAGATGGGGACTCAAGGCTCCAGAGGGCAACCAGTCCAGAGCAGCCACCTAAGCAAAATGCAAACCAAGTTTCCACACAACAAAGGGTGAAGACAGAGGCTCTGTGGTCCCAAAACCAGGAATTCGAGCATCCCTGTACCAAGCACTAGGCCGCACTCTTTGCGCGGATTGACACATTTAATCTTCCCAGCAACCCTTCAAGGCAAACGCCAGAGCTGTGCACTTCCTCCTACAGAGGAGGAAACTGAGGCTCTGGTAGGTTAAGAGGCCAGCCGTAAGTCACAAATCCAGTAAGATGGAATTTGAACCCATGTGTGGCATGATACCAGAGACCTTGATAACAGGGACAACTTAGCTACAAGAAATACCAGGGCAGAGACCATTTCAAATGGATGCTCAAGACAGAGCAATTAGACAAGAGGACCTTGAAACTGCTATTTTCAAGAGAAGTTTTAATCATTTATGCTATCACATTAAGGCCAATTTCTTACCTGATTTCTGGAAATGAAAGTAAAGTAGTTTTTGGTATTTCTTCTTTTCAGAGTTGCAAAATGGTAGAGCTGCAGGGGAACTCAGAGACCATCTGGCCCAACTCCTTTATCAGATTCTACAATAGTCTCATGAAGATGCAATAACTGTGGTGAGCACCCGTGCTGACAAGCCAGTGACTTCTGCAGAGCTCAAGAAGACAGTCCAGGTAAAATGAGTTTATGTATCATTTGGCATAAAGTGGATTTCGAAGGGGTTTGGAACTTGCCCACCATCCCCAAAATATGCCACTTAGGCATCTTCATTATTTTGAGGCACTTGAGAAACAGCAGGTGCAGGAAAGGCTCTGGTATGCCCTGAACCCAGAAGAAAACATCCTTATCACCAAAGACTGAGAGTCCATGCTAAAATGGATCTACCAAAAAAAATCTCCTGTAACAACCTACATATTCCATTAGTTCCTCCCCATATATTTCCTGATCATTGTTCCACCCTTACTCCTTCTGGCTCAAACCTCTTCTTTGTCTTTTTAAATCCCCATAATTTATCACTCACTGGTAAGCTTTGGAGCCTGACAGCTTCTTTAGGTCCTCACTTTCCCCCTAAAGAACCCCACATACATGTGAAAAGATTAAATAAATTTGTATACTTTTTCCCTGTTTCCCTCTCATATGTCAGTTTCATTTCTAGGCCAGTCACAGAAGCCAGGAGGGTAGAAGGAATTTTTGTTTCCCCTACAGTTCCTCCAATAGTGTTAAAAAATTTTATTACATTAACATTTCAATGCCAAAAAGAAACCTGGGCTCAGAAGTATGCATGCAGACAGTGGTCTCAGGGAATCCAGATGACTCAGAAAAACAACAAAAATAAAACTTCTCAAAGCAGCATAAGAGATGTGGATATAAAAAAAAAAAAAGAGAGAGAGATGTGGATATAAAGTTGTGGGGTGCTGGTTAACAGATAGTCTCATTATGGTATGGTCATCAGTTTTATTTCTCAGTGCATATAGCCAAGTCAATAATAAATTTGGTTTAAGAATATGAACCAGTCACAGTGCATGCTTAGATAGATTTTATGCCTATGATCAGACTTTTCTTGCTCAAAAAGGAACTGGACATCCAGCTCCACCATATTTATCAAGAATTATATATGACTCAGAACTGGCTTGAATCAAAATTAGTAACCAGATATTGTTACCTAAGACTTGGATAATTCCTTAATCTCTTCCTCCTCCTTGAGAATTCATGTCCTAAAATTCATCATGAAAGTTAGCAAAGAAGATGAGCCACTGGATATTTCTGCAAATCTTTGACTTCACATGGATCTCTATAGTTTTAGCTAATTTCTCACAAAATTAATGGTCTTTAACATGACTAATAGAACTTAACAGTTACATAGATTGCTTCCTCATTCTGGCAATTTACATTCAGTCTCTGAAAAGGCATATTCCAGCTGCAAGCCTACAGTATTGCTTTAGATTGAAACAATAAATTCCAAGATGACAAGTAGTGTCCAAAGGAAAAGAGTAAGACCCCCTAAAGTCTAATATTGTGCTAACTCACGGAAATAAATGTGTTCTCTTTGTAGAATGGTAGAGTTAGGGCAGTCAATGTATCTTGAATGAAACAGTGAATTCACAAGATGAGGGGATCATTTAAAAATCAGAATTTGATCCTCAAAAGTCACATAGCTAACTTTTCAAATAATCTTCATATCCAACTCTCACCAAATTACACTGTCCTTTTTATACAATAAAAGGTAATCCTAGCCAACATGATATTCTGCTACCACACAAATGAATGGATGGCAAGGTGAGAGCTAAGCAGACTAGAGACGTGGTCCTAAGCCTCTGTCACCATAGGTGAGCAGTAGGGGAAAGAAATCAGACGTGAGCCTCAGTTTATAATCCAGGAGACCATCTTAGAGCTGAGAAGCAGGTGGGCTGGTTATGAAGCTTAACAGTAAAGAGCCCACAAGAATATTTCCAGAGAGAAAACCGAAAGCTGGTCATGAAATTGAATCAGAAGCCAGAAAAATGAAGTCAGGAACACAATCTGCTGGTGTTTCTAGATGTTTAATGAACAAAGGGTTCTGTGATCAAAAGCGTTTGGGTACGTGCTAGGTGAAACATGTTTTTGTTTTGTTATCTGGCCGCAACATTTTCACTCTTAGTTAAACTGGTGTCTGTCATGACTCTCTGAGAGTCATACATAGTATATAGAGTTTCCAAACTCATTTGACTGGGAATTCTGTGTTCATTAAAGCAGCCATTGGGTCATGTGGTCTACAGAAACAGGTTTTGGAAATTCCCAAAATGTCTGATTTAAAAGATAAGAGCTTTGAGTCCCAAGAAGTTAAAAGATCTGGCCAGCGTGGTGTGGCTGCATAGATGCAGAGCTAGAGCTAGGACCATATGAAGTGCCCAATTTGTGGTTCATCACAGAGAACCACATGGCCCATATTTTTCTTCTCTTCTAGTTGAAAGCTGCCTTCCTTAGACACCCATGAGCTTGGGAAAATAAGTTACATTCATCTAACAGCAGCCAAACAAACTCCAAGGTACCTGTGCCAAACCGTCCCAAGAAGAGACCCACAACTGTCTACCTCTGGCCCTTCTCTGCACCCACATTCAGGAAACAACTACAATTTCAATTATAACACAGATGCTCTTCCAGAAAAGCTACAGAGAAGCTCTATGGTGATTAATAGCTGATTAACTTCTCCTGCCAAACATCTACAAGCTCCATTAATCAGACAAGATGCTAAACAGTAATCAGATGAGCAGTGAAAATACTGAACCTATGAGAGTATTTTCCCTGAGTAAGACTCAGTACCTGTTACACAGGGCCCATGGTCTGACTGGGGCTCACAGAACTCTGTCCTGAGGTCTACTTTCTAGATCCTTCTCTTCCTGGGTCCTTCCAAATGTAGGCAAGAAGGAACCTGTTTCAGCACTATATTTTTAAGAAACGAAGGTGGCAGGGAGGGAATTGATCCTCTATTGCATGAGTGCTAAGTCGCTTCAGTTGTGTCCGACCTGGGAAGTCCTGACCGTCTATTATCTAAACTCAAACAATCTTGGCTCCAAAGACATCAGTGTCTCCTTATCACTCACTAAGCATTGTTTAAAATCCCTGGCCTGGTGTTCAGGGTCTTCTATCTTCTGTCCCTACTTCTCCCTGATTCTCCCCTACAGAACCCAATTTCTCACCCACACAGGAACCTTCATTTCTGGTCTAGGTTAGGCCCCCTTGCCCCATTGCTCACAGAGCCCCTGTATCTTTGTCATGGTACTTGTGACACTTCCAGTTTACTTCTCTCTATCCCCCACAACTTGAACTTCCTTTAGAGTTCCTTTGAGACAAGGATAACGTCTCATTCACTGTGGTGTCTCCAGGAGATCACATGACCTGACTGTAGTAACCAGCTTATAGTATCAATAGATGTGGTCACCAGCCTCCAAGATGGCCCACAAATGGTCATGACCTCCAACAGTTCATGCTTTTGTGCATACACTCTCACTGAGTGTGGGTTGGACTATGTGACTTACTCCTAATGCCTAGAATAAGGAAAAAGTGACACTGTGTGACCGAGACTAGGTCATAAAAGGCAGTAAGCTACCTCGCTCTTATGCTCTTAAATCACTTGTTCTGATGAAAGCTAGCCATCACATTGTGAGTATCACTATGGCCCGCGTAGCAGGGATTGGTCCTCTAGCCTGGGTGAACCCTCAAGCGACTGCAGCTCTTCTGACACCTAGATTACAGCCTTGTGAGAAACCATGAACCAGAAACACCCATGTAAGCTGCTCCCAGATTCCTGACCCACAGGAACTGAGAGGTAATAAAAGTTTATTATTCTAACCTGCTAAGTTTGAAGATTTGTTACTCAGCCTTAATAACTAATACATATTTTGGTACCTGGAAGTGAAGTTCAGCTGCAACAAAAATCTCAAATAGGAGAGTGACAAGAAGGATCCAGAGAGTGATCAGAAGCTACAAAGCTGTAGAATTCAGAAGAGATTGTTAGTGAGAGCTTAAAATACCTTGAACACACTGTTTGAAAGACTTTGGAATATGAGGAGGCTACTAGTAGAGAAAATAAAAAGCATCTTTTGGGAAAGTGGGGGAAAGGAGAGTCTTGCTAAGACAGTGTGGGAGAAAATTTAGCAACACTGTCACCTGCAGTAATTTGGAAAGCAGAACATGTAACTAATGAAATGGATAATCTAGCTGAGAAGATTTGCAGCCAGAATGTTAAAGGGGCCCCTAGGTTTCTTTTTGCTGCTTACAGTAAAATGCAAAAGAAAAGAGACCAAAATAACTATCCAAACAAAGGATACCAAGACTTGCTGTTTTTGCACATTCTCAGCCTCTCCAGATGGTAAACAACACAAAAATTAAGAAATGGTTCTTAATCAAAGGGGCTTCCCTTGTGGCTCAGCTGATAAAGAATCCGACCGCAATGCGGGAGATCTGGGTTTCATCCCTGGGTTGGGAAGATCCCCTGGAGAAGGGAAAGGCTACCCACTCCAGTATTCTGGCCTAGAGAATTTCACGGACAGTCCATGAAGTCACAGAGAGTCAGACATGACAGAGCGACTTTCACTTTCACTTTCTTAATCAAAGATCAAATGAGGACATCATCATTGACTCAGTGGCACCATCAGCTCAATGGACAAGAGTTTGAGTGAACTCTGGGAGATGGTGAAGGACAGGGAAGCCTGGCGTGCTTCAGTCCATGGGGTCACAAAGAGTTGGGCACAACTGAGCGACAACAACAAATGAGGGCATTCAGAAAAGCATGTTCTAAAGGTAAAACTAATAACTTAACTCTTTTCTTAAGACTTCAGATCCTAACACATGAATCCTTTAAGAGAACCTAAAAGATGGAGTCCTTTTGGCCTAGAGCAATGATGGGAGAATCATGCCCTGCCTTCTTCAATAACATTAATGCTATACCTCATATTGATAAAGCACCATGTTTTAAAACATTTTTACCTGCATTTCCCAAATTTGACAATCAAAATAACACTGAGAATTAGGGCAGATATGAGTGAACAATGGACTTGGAGAGATGGGCAATTTGCCCAATATCTCATAACTAAGTCATACAAGAATCTAACTCTCAGTCAAGTGTTCTTTGTCTATCATCAAGCCACTGTGTAAATAGACATTTGAAAGTGTGTCTAAAATTTGTGGTGAGTAGAAAAGTTAAAAAGAGACTTGTATACAGATATTTTAACATCTTGTTTTTAGATCACATTTTCCTTTTCAGCCAATATCTGTAATATCTATACAACTTAGGTCTGTCAGCTAATTCTCCATCATTCAGGTCCTGGGTCCACATGTGTTGTGACTTTTCACTTTGCTTAAACCCTGGTCAGAACAGTGTGTCCTTGATTTCCTCTAGGACGAATCTACTCATATAAACATTAGTGACCAAGGCACATGCTATGGAAAATTGTACAAGAGGCAGAAGATACTACTGCAAGCTGTGTTAAAATCCCTATTAAATAATTCTTCCCAATGAAATAATGTCATTTGCAGCAGCATGCATGGACTTAGAGATTACCATACTAAGTGAAGTATGTCAGAAAAAGGACAAATACCATATGATATCACTTATATGTGGAATCTAAAATATGACACAAATGAACTTATCTACAAAACAGAAACAGACTCACAGACATAAAGAACAGACTTGTGGTTACCAAGGGGGAGGGATGGATTGGGAGTTTGGGGTTAGCAAATGCAAACTGTTGCATATAGAATGGTTACATAACAAGGTCCTACTACATAATACAGAGATCTATATTCAGTATCCTGCGATAAACCAAAATGAAAAAGAATATATGTATAAACCTGCATCACTTTGCTGTACAGCAGAAATTAACACAAGACTGTAAATCAGCTATATTTCAATAAAATAAATTTTTAAAAAATACTTCTTTCCTTCCAAGTTCCCCTTGGGTATGCTTCAAGATAAAAAGAGAGAAGCGAGGGTTTCCCTGGTGGCTCAATGGTAAAGAATTTGCCTGCCACTGTAGGAAACACAGATTTGATCCCTGGTCCAGGAAGATTCCACAAACCCCAGGGATATCTAAGCCCATGTGCGACAACTATTGCACCTGTGCTGTAGAGCCTGAGCCCACATTTCACAACCACTGAAGCCCATGCTCCCTAGAGCCCGAGGTCCACCACGAGAGAAGCACTGCAAGGAGAAGACCATGCACTGCAGCTGGAGAGTGGCCCCCACTTGTCGCAACTAGAGAACAGCCCACGCAGCCACGACGACAACCCAGCATTAAAAAAAAAAAAAAAAAAAAAAAGTACATTTTAAAAAAAAGAGAGGGAGGAAGAAGTACATTGAAGATACAGATGAAAAGGAAACTGTCCATGCATAGTGATGGGTGCCTGGGGATTCATTATATTATTTTGTCTACTTTTAAATATGTTTCAAAATTTTGTGATTAAAATGTTAAACAAATAAACTCAGTCCCCCCACCCACCTTAGCTGTGAAGCCTGTGGCATTTCATTTTGCAGTCTCCTCTCTCCTTTTCTCAGATTCTCTCCCCTCCACATCCTGCACCTCGAACTTCCTCTTCTCTCAGGCCTCCAGTTCTTCCCTCCTCATTCTTCCATGCTGGCTTACCAAACTCCTCACTGAATTCAGCAAAACAAAGGACTCTCCAAGTAACAGGACCCACCTCCTTCCGAGGCAGTGGAGTGTCTTTTGTTACTTGAGCATCTTTTGGGGGCTTAATCCCCAGCCGAAGTGTCTTATCAAAGTAGTTCTCCCAAACGCCTACAGTGTTTTCTTCAAGAATACTGGTGAATAAAATTTTCTCCATCTTGTTACACTTATTATTCTGAATTCCTTTGCACTTTGTTCGAAAGAAACCAGTCATTGAAACTTGATTTTGAGAACCAAAGCTTGTATTCAGCAACTTCTGAAAAGAGTAGTTAATTCTATTTGAGTTTCTCTCCATAGCCCCATTCAAAACAGGTTGTGTGTATCTAAGAATAAGTGGAATCACCACACAAGAGGTTTATTATCAGGGCGAAGCTTCGGAAAGCAACTCTCACTACTTAATGCTGAAAGGAAGGGAGAAAAAGAAAAAGGAATCCAGGCTGCCATGAATGGAAGGAGGCAGTTAAAGGGGAATGAGGGAATGGAGAAACAGAAGGAACGGGAGATGACAAGATGGGAAATATTTGAGAAACCACTATCATAGCATATAGCTGTCTGTTGTTCTGGCTCAAAAGAAGGAAAAAAAACTATCCCTACAAACCAGAAAGTCAACTCTGATTTGCTTTCCCAAAGCCTTTGCTCTTCTTTGAGTATCTTTCTTGAGACTGTGGTTGGTTTTCTACTCGTTTTGTGGGGGGTTGTCATATTTTCACTGCCTCTTTTGGTTAAAAAGATAAACTTAGTCCCAAGAACCCTGAAGGTCTGTACAGGGACCTATGGCCCCTTATTCTGCCTGCACAGGGTAGGCATTTGATGTTTAAATCACTCTGAGCCTATTTTTGTTGTTGTCCTCGTCCGTTTTTGTGAAACTCCCCAGTTTTCCTGCTGCTGCACCTGCCAAGCAAAAAAGAAAAGAAGAAGAAGCCTGAGAAACAGAGAAACTGGTCGCTCTGAAGGGGACCAGAGGCCAGATTATGTCAACAATCCCCCTCATCCTGAAAGGAGCTGATCTGACAGGTCCCGTGTTGTCGAATGACAATTGTGACTCCCTGCATTTCAAGAGTCACGCACAAATGGTTCCATCTGAAGCCCTCTGGGTAATAGTAGCCTTTTGAGGTTATGATATCTCTGGATGGAATTCAATAAGAGAAATTCACTTTCAATTGAGCCCCTGGAACAGAGCCAGGCAAGCCGAACAATACAATATGCTTCCCAAGAAAATTGGACCCATCCTCTTTCTTTCTCTCCTTCCTTTCTCTTTCTGCTTCTAACCTGGTTCACAAGTTACCTCTTCCCGCTTCTACTCCCTCCTTCTACCAGGGGACAGCAGAGCTTTTAAAAATAAAACCCAGCACATAAATAGGAGCAGTTTGTATAGAATGACATAGCTGCCACGTGACAGCCTTGAGAATTTACTCTCTCCTCAGCTGACCTCTGCGACTTCTGCCAGGAAAATAGCACAGAGCCACTGTAAAGGGGACATCGGGATTAGCACAATCACTAGTTATCCATTGCTGGTGCATGTAAACAGTTTGACTCTTTTCTGTTTTTTACTTTTTAAACTGAAAGGAAGTGAAACATACAAAGCCTGCCCAAACAGAGACCCAACTGTTGGCTTTTTTTCTCTCAATATCTGTCTCTCCCATCTGTGTGTGTGTGTGTGTGTGTGTGTGTGTGTGTGTGTCTTCTTTCTTTCTCTCTCCCCTCCTCTTTTTGCTTGGTTTATTCTTCATTTTGCCACGATTTTCTTCTGAATAATTATTATTTCTTGAACTGGAAAAGGTTGTAATTCTCTTTGTCTTTTGCATTTGATCATCCAAGTGGATTAATGTGGGTGTTAAATGGGTGGAAGAAGTCGTTTTCTTTGTCAAATTCCCTTAATCATCCTTTGGATTTCTTACTCTCCTTCCCTCCACCCACACATATCCCTCCCGCCCCAACAGGAATGGTGTGGGTGTGTTTCCTCTTGCAAGTTGTTTCCTTTTTGGAGAGCAGTCCATCTGAAAGCCAGGAATGAGTAGATGTGCAAAAAAAAACCACACACCCATGTATGGCTTTGTACTAACCAGGCGGGCACGTGTGCAGAGGATGGGGATGTGTGGGGAGGGGGTGCACTTTGCTTCAGATCTATCTGTAACAGATCAAATTTGCACCTCTGAAGTATCTCTCTGGTTCTAATGTCACAGGGTTCAGGGGCCAACTGGATTTTGTTTGTTTTTCTCTCAGAGAAAGCATAGAGGAGGCAGTCATTGAAAGTGAAAGTGAAGTCGTTCAGTTGTGTCCAACTCTTTGCGACCCCATGGACTGCAGCCTATCAGGCTCTTCCGTCGATGGGATTTTCCAGGCATGAATGCTGGAATGGGTTGCCATTTCCTTCTCCAGGGGATCTTCCCGACCCTGGTCTACCATATTGTAGGCAGACGCTTTACCGTGTAAGCTACCAGGGAAGCCCAGGCAGCCATCACATAATATTTAAATGAACATCAGTGGAAGGACAACTATACCAAGCCCAAAGCTCTCATCCTCTTGTAAATTCAAAATCATGCCTTCTTCTAACCTCAGGAGCAGCACCTTTGACCCTTTCCAAAAGATTTCACCAGTCTACTACCCATAGGCCTTCCCTCCCCCACCCACTCTCCCCTACATGGAATCTTATGGAATTATGCGTCTGTAAACTGGGTATGATGGTTTAGAAGCTATCATGGGTGGGTGAATGGGAAATTACTCTATAGACTTAAGGAACAGCTACTTTAAAGGGCTTAGTCCACCCCTTCAGTAGGTAGTCTCCTGGAGAGAAGAGTGCATGGAAAGCAAGCAGCAAAGAAATTCACAGACATTTGACGAACCGGTAATAAAATAGTGAATAGAACTAAGAATTTGGTTGATGTCTGAAAGTTGCAGTCATTGAAATCAAGTGCATTTGAGAACATACCCATGATGTATCCCCTTGTAGCCCAAACAGTTCCATAATGTTCCTACAATCATCAGGACTTTATCCTCATCCCACCAAGGTTCCTACTCTGCTAATGATGAACTTTTAGGTAAACATACTAGCTTCCATAGGGTCACTGAAGCCCTTATACACCAACCCAGTCCATGAAGCTCCAGGCACCAATGAGGGAATCACTGTATGTCAACAGAGAAAACTGATGCATGTTGTTGCCTGCATGTGACCATATGGCCACTCAGCCGTAGAGATGACTGATCTCAGCAATTTCACTCCTGGGTATATATCGAAAAAAAACACTAATTCAAAAAGATACATGCACCGCAATGTTCATAGCAGCATTATTTACAATAACCAAGATATGGAATTGACCTAAGATATATAGGAAATGATATTTATACACATACACATGAACTTGTAGGGCATTGCACTAGTGAAATAAGTCGGATAGAGAAAGGCAAATACTGTATGATATCACTACATGTGTAATCTAAAAAACACAAAGAATTAGTGAATATAACAAAAAAAGAAGCTGACTCACAAATATAGACTGCAAACTAGTGATTACCAGTGGGGAGGGTTTTGAGGCAATGTAAGGGTGAGGGAATGGGAGGTACAAAGTATTGGGATATGATAGGCTACAGGGGTGTATTCTACAACATGGGGAATATAGCCCATATTTTGTAATAACTGTAAATGGAAAGTAGCCTTTAAAATTGTTTAAAAATCAATTATCAAAAAGATAACTGGTCATCTTAATAGATCTGTTATCTACCTAGTCAAAGACCAAAAAAAATAGATTTTTACCTCAAGTTCCAATTTTGATTAATTCTTTTTTTTTTTATTTGTTTTTATTAGTTGGAGGCTAACTACTTTACAATATTGTAGTGGTTTTTGTCATACATTGACATGAATTAGCCATGGATTTACATGTATTCCCCATCCCGATCCCCCCTCCTACCTCCCTCTCCACCCTATCCCTCTGGGTCTTCCCAGTGCACCAGGCCAAGCACTTGTCTCATGCATCCAACCTGGGCTGGTGATCTGTTTCACCCTAGATAATATACATGTTTCGATGCTGTTCTCTCGAAACATCCCACCCTCGCCTTCTCCCACAGAGTCCAAAACTCTGTTCTGTACATCTGTGTCTCTTTTTTTGTTTTGCATATAGGGTTGTCATTACCATCTTTCTAAATTCCATATATATGTGTCAGTAGATTAATTCTTAATGGTTATCTTCAAAGTTATACTGAAAAACATCCTTCAGTCACATCCAAATTAGCAAATGAGAATACTGAGATTAACAGATAAAAAACAAGGACCTACTATATGGCACAGGGAACCGTATTTAATTATTCAATGTCTTATAATAACCTAAAATGGAAAAGAATCTGAGAAAGAATGTATACATGTATACACATATTAATATGTATATATGTTCATGTACATATATGTCACAAAGTCACTTTGCTGTATACCTGAAACTAACACATTATAAATCAGTTGCACTTCAATTTTTAAATCAATTGCACTTCAATTTTTAAATCAATTGCACTTCAATTTTTTGAAAAAATAATACAGATATATGCATATATATGTATAACTGAATCACTTTGCTGTACTTCTGAAACTAACAAAACATTGTAAATCACTTATACTTCAATTGAAAAAAAAAATGAATCTGAGATCAATGAGCTATGTCTGCCATGGGTGAGAGTGGTAACATAAGTGTTGCCTATTAGCTATTCCTAACAAGCAGATTCCGAAGGCTAAAACAGAAGACCTCACATCAATGTTTCAAATTCTGTCAAGTGGAAAGGCCCTATATTTTTCCAGAATAGTGTTTTAACCATATAAAGTGTTGTTTCTCTCTAATAGCTGCCACTGATTGAATAGCTACAGTGTCCCAGGCACTATGCTGTGATCATCACCTATTTATTTTATTCAATCTTTATTATTATATCTCAAGGCAGATGTTATCCCCATTTTGCAGCTGACAAAATATCAGAAAGGTTAAATAATTTGCCCAAGATCTCATTGGCAATAAGTGGTGAAGCCAAGACCTGAAGGAGGTCTGCAGTGAAGTCTAAAGCAAAGGATTCTGCCATAAATCCTGCTGTCTCCTTGGGATTAGAAGACAAGAAGGCAGAATCAGGGAGCGGGAATCCTTGGCAGTTTGCTGCCAAGCCTTACAGCAAATTCTTCAAGCTGCCCATCATTCTTTTTGGCTCCTGACAGCTCCAGCTAATTGTCTGCCATTAGGCAGTTGAGATTTTTAATTACAGTTATATTCAGCTGAGCTGAAATTTCAGCTAATTATAATAGAAATTGAGGGCTAAAAGCAAGTTTCAAAGGTCACCCAGCAGTTTTCTTTGTGTGTATATATGTCTTTTTTTAATGCAGTGTAAGTAATATGTGTATATGGCTTAAAAAATCAAATACTATATGAAATGACTTACATTGAAAATTGGTGACCCCCTCCTGTGCCCCACCCATTCCTTCCTCCCAGAAGCAAGCACTTTTAATCATTTCTATTTTTATTTCTTCTAGTGGTTACTTCCAATCTCTCTACAAAAGATATATAGCTCTATTTCTTGATTTATTATACTTAGACAATATCTACTGACTTCCACTGTGATGGATGAAAATTTAACTCGCCTCCATCACCTCTACCTTGCTTCCTCTCCACCCGCCCCAATGTCGTTACATTCCCATTTTCAGTTCTTCCTCTCGACATCAGCAACTTCAAGTGGCAGATTAAAGCTCACTTCTTGTTCCATCAACTATTCACAGCTATTTCCTTCTTCCTCTCTTCCACTCCCCAACCTCTGTCAGCTATACCTGTAATGCTTACATTATCAAGATACATAATATTTATATTCTGTTTGAAACCAGTTAAGTCCTTCATGATTTATATGAGTAAATATTAAAAGTTGAAAAACATGAAAATAACATATTTCTGGCACCTATTCAAAAGAATTCTTTGCTTCACATTCCATTAGTTGGTCAAAATCATGCCTCGGGTGTGTTGGCTTTATATTTTGACCTAGACTTTCTTGTACACTTGTGTTGTAACTGTTTTCCTGAAGTCTCTGATTTATTTTTCCTTTTTCTTATTTTCTACAGTATTATAACAACCTCATGATTTTCAAAGTTCTCAGTGTACAGTTCATCCTATAAGATCCCCTTTCCTCCACATGGCCATGACCTCTTTCACACCATCCCCTATCTTTGCTCTCCCATCAGGACTAGTTTCTCCTGAGATTTGAGATGCAACTTCAGGATGGGATTTTTGTTTGTTGCTCTTCTAGCTTGGAGGCTTTGTTTCCCATGGCATTCTCTTTCTTAATTCATACTTTTGATTTTTTTTATTTTTTAACTTTTGGAGTATAATAGATTAACACTGTTGTGATAGTTTCAGGTGGACAGCAAAGGGACTCAGCCATACATATACATGAATCCATTCTCTCCAAACTCCCTTCTCTTTTTTTCTAAAACATATTCTCTAATTAGTTCCTAATTCAGTGGACATGGTCATAATCTTTCTGAGCCCTTGAAAAAAATGATTTTTATTCTGACCTCAAAGTTGATTGATAGATTAGCTAGGTATAGAATTTAGAGCAAAAGCCATCTTTACTTAGAACTTTAAAAGAATTGCTCAAAGTCTTCTAGAACTCAGTGCTGCTATTAAGAATTTTAATGTTAGGACAATTGTTGTGGTCTGAATTTTTGTGTCTCCCTCAAATTCATATATTGAAATTCGAATGCCCAATGTGATATTATTTGGAGGTGGAGACTTTGGGAGTTGCTTCAGTCATGAGGGTTGGAACCCTAATGAATAGAATTAGTGCATTTAGCTTCCTACCACCACTTTAGAAATACAATGAGTAGGGGCCAACTATGAACCAGGAAGAGGGTCTCACCAAATGTGACCATACCAGTCCCTTGATCTTGAGCTCTAGAACTGTGAGAAATCAGCTCTAGAACTGATCCAGCCTCTAGAACTGTGAGAAATAAATGTTTGTTTTTATAAGCCACCCTGGTTTCTTGCATTTTGTTATAGTAGCATGAAAAATGGGCTCCCCAAGCGGCACTAGTGGTAAAGAACCTCCCTGCCAACACAGGTAGATGTAAGAGACATGAGTTCAATCCCTGGGTTGAGAAGATTTCCTGGAGGAGGGCACAGCAACCCACTCCAGTGTTCTTGCCCGGAAAATCCCATGGACAAAGGAACCTGGTGGGCTACAGTCCACAGGGTCGCAAAGAGTCAGACACAACTGAAGTGACTTAGCATAAACAAACTAAGACACTGACTCTTGTTTCTTTCTAAATTGCCTGCTTTTCCTCTCAAGAAACTTTTAAGATCCTATCTTTATTTCCAATAAAACAAAATTTTATGATTACTTGTCTTGATGAGGATCTTTTCTTATTTATTGCACTCAATGCTTAGAAGGTCATTTTAATCTGAACACTTGTATATTTCTCCTGTTCTGGGTAATTTTCTTTTCTTATTATTTAATAATTTCCTCTTCTCTGGTTTCCTCTGTAAATTCAGAAACCTCTATTAAAGCCAGTGTTTTATTCAGAAGATGCTACTCCTGTATTAATCCTCCTAAGTTTTCTTTCTCTTCCTAATTCCTTCTCTCCTCCCTTTCTTTCTCTTTTTCATTTTTATATTCTAAGTTCTTAGAGATTTCCTTCGTTTCCCCTCCCAATCTTTATATCTATATATCTATCTTTATATATGTAGTTTATTTTGTTGGCAACCATCATTTGTGTTTCACAAGCTCTTTCTTATTTTATCTCTTTTTTTCCTTTTTATAATGTTCTCTTTTGTTTTACGAATACCAAAGTTTCTCAAATCCCTCTGAAGAAGCTAATTTTTTAAGTTCTCCTCTGTCCCTTGAATTATTTCCATTTCTTGTTGTTTCAGGTTACTGGCTTTGCTCAAGACTTTGATAATCATCAAGTATCTTTTCATATTTAAGAAGGAAACAATAGAACAGCTGACCAGGTCTATGAATAAGGTTTGGCTTATCAACCAGCAGGTTTTGCTTTACTTGAACCAGTGGGGAACCTGCCATTACATCTAGAGACTCCTCAATTTCATAATGAAGAGAGCTTTGACCTAGGGCAGTAATCTTCACATTAGTCCTCTTCCAAAGACTGTGTTCAGTTTCTTTAGAGAATGTTTATCTTGAGAAAAGGGGCTATTCTGAGTTGCGCAGGGAAGATGGCAGGAGTGAGACCAACAGTTGCATGGAGCTCCAATTTGTCTTCCATTTTCAATCCTACTGATATGAATGCTACCTTCAAGGACAGAGCCTCCCTATAGTTTTTTGGAGCAATGGATGTTTTCTTTTTACTAAAATCCAAGTACACGTTAGTATGCTAAACTTTATTCACTCTGTTTTACTAGCCAAGTCTCAAAAGGTTTTCTGCCTTTTAGTGATTTGTTGAGATTTGTGAACCATCATTACTCACGTATACACTTATTCCTTTTAGTTTTTATACATTTTTAGTTTTTTAATTCTTTACATGATTTTAATGCTGTCTGAGAAAGGGAGAACACTTCTGCCATTTTGAACTGAAGTCCATGAAATGGTTTTCAGGCAGTGCTCCACAAGGTCAAGCTTATGAAGAGAAAGATCAAGGATGGGACACCAAAATAAGAGCTAATCAAGTGACACTTCCCAACTACAGCTTGCTGCTTTTATTGATTGTGCTTCAATATATTTCATTTGATTAGGTTTCCCTACAAAAAAGAATCAAAGAATAATTCAAGACAAATTATAAAGTACTGATATAAGTGAGCTTTCAGGTGTGGGCTAGAATAGTCAGAGAAGGGTAACTGGGAAGAGGTAGAACTTCTAGAGAAATCTGGCTCTGAAAATGTATGTTGGGGCCAGATTCCATAGGACTTTTAAGCTATGTTGACAATTTTGGGCTTTATCCTAAATATGAAGGAGCAATTAAATGGTTTAAAAGAAGGAAGTAAAATGATTTGAAGTGTGTTTTCGAAAGGTCACCCTGACTTTAGATGCATAGAGGTGATCATCAGCAAGCAGGCAAGGACCTCTCATGCTTCCTTTCCCTCAATCTTTACCACACCCTCCACTGGCAGGATAGGCAAGTACTGTTCCTATTCCTAATTCACAAGTGGGGAAATAGGCTCAGAGAGATTTTCTGATTTGTTTGAATTTACATGAGTCATAAATGATCAGAGCCATGCCAGAAATCTTGTTTAACTCCTTCTGGACACGGGTAAATGAACCATAGTGAATCACTGAAGTTTGATCAAAACCAACCAGTCAATGTCACTGCCCACCCTGGATGCCTGCCCTCCTGGCCCCATTCCCTATATGCCAGTCATCTTATACCACCAACTCCCTAACTCTTTAGAACCTAGCTTTACAGCCACCCCAGGAAATCTAGAATTCAGAGAGATAAAAAGCAGAAGAAAAACAATAATGTGAATTCATCATCTACTGTGACCCTACTTTCTTTCCCAAAATCCCTTTATGAATACTGAAATGGGTTAAAGAATGTCCCCTTAAATCAATATCTATGTGGAACCTCAGAAAGCAACCTTATTTGGAAATAGGGTCTTTGCAGAAATAACTAGTTCTGTTAAAATGAGTTCAGACTGGATTGGGGTGAGTCCTAAATCCAATGACTGGAATTCTTGTATTAATAAGATGGCCATGTGACCACAGAGATCCACAGGGAAGAAGGCCATGTGATAAGAAGGCAAATCTTTAAGTGATGCACCTATAAACCAAGGAATGTCATGGATTGTCAAGAACCCCCAGAAGCTGTATTTAAGCAAGAAAGGGACATGGCCCTTTAAGCTTCCAGAACTGTGAGAAAATAAATTTCTGTCATTTTAAACCACTCACTATTTGGTACTTTGTAACAGATCCAATCAGTCCATCCTAAAGGAAATCAGTCCTGGGTGTTAATTGGAAGGACTGATGTTGAAGCTGAAACTCCAATATTTTGGCCACCTAATGCTAAAAGCTGTCTCATTTGAAAAGACCCTGATGTTGGGAAAGATTGAAGGCAGGAGGAGAAGCTGTCAACAGAGGATGACATGGTTAGATGGCATCACCAACTCAATGGACATGAGTTTGGGTGGACTCCGGGAGTTGGTGATGGACAGGGAAGCCTGGCGTGCTGCGGTTCATGGGGTCACAAAGAGTCGGACACGAATGAGCGACTGAACTGAACTGAACTGAACAGATAAACTGGGAAACTAAAAAAAATGCTAAATTCAAAACCAATTTTAAAAAGAAAAAGAAGTAGTGATTCCATTTAAAATAATCACCAAAGGAAAAATTTCAAAACACAGAAAAGATTTAACAGAAAAATTAAAAACTGGCTCTGGGTTTTGGAGCAATTCCAGCTGTTTTCTGGGGTGCTAAGTTTGTGAAAAAATGATGATATCAACTAAAAACCTGGGCTTTGAGAGAGAAGGGAATCTGCAGAACTGAAGTCCTGGGAAACTGACCCTCTCCAACACCAAGTTTCTCAGCCTCCAGAAGCACCCTCTACACAGAAACTACCACTTCTGAACCGAGTGTCCCCACTTTGCTAGGCCCTTGGCTAGTTTGGCCTCACTCTCTCCTTGCCACATGCCTGTCCAGCAAATACTAAGCTCTCAATCGCTATTTGTTGACCAACAGGACTAGCCCTGAGAAGCACATCCCAGCCTGCGTGAGGAAGCCACGTGCTGTCATGGGAAACTTTATGGCAGCTGACCTCTACAGTCTCTTCATTCTCTGTCTGTACCTCTCCTCCAAAGTAGCACACAGCCAACACCCAAAAAAGGGCTTTCCTAGTCAATGAAACACTCCCCATTTCCTGAGCTCCAGCTAGACCCAGAAATAAAAACACTTTAGGGCAAAGTAAAATTCTTTGCGCTGGCTTTTTGCCCATGTCAAGTTGACTTAACAAAATTCCAAAGGTGATTCACAGTTGGCCTCAGTACAGAGACATCAAGCAGAGACGCACGTACACAAATCCTTCTCTCTCACACACACATACCTCCAGACACAGACACATGCCTGTTCCCAAAGCCTTACTGGCTCAGACCTGCTGGTATCCTAATGGATAAGAGAGGTTGGAAGAAAAGCAAGGTAAACCTATTCACAAAGCTGGTAAAAAAGCAAAGTTTAGAAACCCTTTGTAATCTAAAGAGAGGAAGAAAAATCTTAATGAACTAAAAACCAAGAGATTGGAACTGAAATCCACCCTACTGCCAACTGCTAACCATGTGACCTCAGACAGTTAACAGCTCCAGCTCTCAAAGGGCTAATTTATCTACATGGCTCCTCAACTATCCCTCATCCAATGGGCAAACCAGTCCCTCCACTCTCTGTCCCCATTTCCTTGGACTCTGCACTGGCCTCAGGCTGCTGTCCACACATACACTGATGTTTGCACACTTCTGCTTTCGTACAGACTGCACCCTTCCTCTGGAAAGTTCTTCCCAGCCCAACCTCTGAGTGTTCAAATCCAATCCTCCCTTCAAGTTAAATCCAAAGGATTCTACAAAGCCTTCCTGGATCCTTAAATTGGAAATAAGCTCCTTCTTAAGCTCCTCTAGCACTCTACCTGTGATGAAATTTGACTCTTTCTATCTCAGGCTTTAGTTATTTGGGGTATATTTGTTAACACACTCTTCCATTAGTCTGTGAGCTTCTGGAAGGCATGGCCTGGATCTGGTTCATCTTTCAATCACCTGTCACTCTAGTACCTGCTCAGAAAGCCCCCTTAAGCTGAGCAAGGACACAGAGCTCATAAGTTATAGTTCTTGTCACTGTGGTTCTCATTTGGGGCCAGAGTCCCAGGAAACTAATAAAGTTGGTTCATGCAAATAACTCCATGCCATGTGACAAAACTTTACATGCCTATTACAAACTTGAGAATGTATGAATGACTATATGTCTTATAAAAGTCAACTGCAAGGAAACCCCACCTTCACTTGTTTTGTTGAGCCCCATTCCAGGGAACAGATATGGTGTGGATGACTACTGTCATCACAGGAACCTAAAATACTTCAGCTTGAGCAGGTGTACCAGGACTGGGCCTGGAGCCTGGATCTGTGTATACTCTCCAGAAAGACATTTGTGGGTTGCTTTGGAAGCTGATTGTCATGGGGAGAAGGAAATATTTGCTCAGCAGTAGTTGTTTTTTTAAAAAAAATCCCCTCCCCCAGTGCACCCCTTACCCACACAGCCTGACCTCAGGCTGGAGGGTTACAGCATTTCTTGAAGAATAATGGATCTGTTTGCCTTCAGAGTCATGACCTGTTTCTTCTAATTAAGACAAACATTCTATATCGGTATAACACGAAGAAGTGAGGAAAGTGAGAAGGTTTTGAAAAATGAAGCACTTTTGTAAATTACCTAATCCTATTTGTTTTCTTTCCCAGGTGTCACCAGCCGCTTCTACTTGAAGACTAACATAGCAAACACCATCCATTTGTCCTTTCATGACAAACTGAAATTATTTTTAAGGCCGTCTCTATGATGAAAAGCACAAGAAACAACCATAAATTACCAGCCAGAGCCATCTATTTACAAATATCATAAATAATCATAAACATTATATATAACCGTAAATAAATATCACAGTGTTCACCCTTTTCCAGCAATCAGATAAAGCCAGATAAAAGGTCAAATGGCCCCTTTCTGCTGACCCTCACCTGCCTAGAGGATGAGAGATTCTATCTCTGCTGCCAGAGCCTAGCAACTCTCTCCAGGCTCCTGAGAAAAATCAGCTTGGTACACAATCCTGTGCTAATACTTCCCCATTAAATGCTGGCAATCAAACCCCATTCATCACCCCCACAAGGCCTAATATTGATTTGCATCTGGAATTTCTCATATTTAAGAGTTCTGCTCTGACATTAGACAATGGAATCAGATGTCCTCCCAGCTTCACTATTCTCCAGCCAAGCTACTTAAAGTTTATAACATCCCCTCAGCCTCAGTTTCTCTGAGTAGAAACAATAATAGCACCTTCCCCATAGGATTTAGTGGAAAAGTAAGTAAAATCATGCATATAAATCACTTACAACAGTGCTTGACCGATAAGGACCAATCCAAAGAATGTTCACTGCTGCTATTCCTCAAATGTCTGTCTTGTTCAAAATAAAACTTGACCTCCTTTGCCTTGTTGTATGCAGCTTAGAAAACAAGTGAGAACACAGAAGGACACACACACACACACACACACACACACACACACACACACACCGTGCAGATTGCATGCTAAAAATATAGTTCTAGGTAACATCTGACTGGGTAGATAACACATGCCTTATCATGTTACAGAATATAGGCTTCATTGCCCCAAAAGCTGAGCCTGAGACAAATACTCACATGCAAGTTGTTTATCCAGAGGTGTGACCTCAAGAGGCAGAAGTTGGAAGCAAGCAGAAAGGAAGAAAGAACAGGAAAGAGCCAACATGAGGATGTATTACTGAGTTGGCCCCTGTTATATAAGACTGGGTGTTGGGTCCTGTGGGATCATGTGTGATGCCCATGTCATCCACCAAGGGGGAAGAGATAAAGCATTGCTCCACCAGCTCTATTGCCCAGTGGTCTAGCGTTGTCCCATCCACATGCTTGAGAGCCAATCAATTCCTGAAGGACCGCCACACTGCAGCAGAGGAAAAGACGAACAATGAGGAGCATAACACTGGCCTGAGAGTTGTACCCATGACGCTGCTGGAAATCGTTACTGACCTGGTCACCACAGGAGTGACTGGAATAAGAGATAAAGCCCAAATGACATTAGGTTATGAACAGCATTCACCAAGAGATAACCTGAAGAGTCTGCAATGTTCTTAATGTTGACTTCCAAGAATGAACTCTTTTTCTGACAGACATACCTTCTCCACTCTGTTTAAGTTCACACCACTAGATGATAGGGACTTGGGTACTTCTTGGCTTCTGATTAAATATAAACACCTGAAGGTATTTTTCCAAAGTTTACATCCCAGTCTCACCAACTTGAATCTTCTTCACCCTGTTTCTAAATCAGAGGATATTATGGTTGACAGTTCCAACTTCCTCCATCAGAAACATGGCTCCTTTCTGCAATGGGCATGACAAGAAGCACCTGGTTCATGCAAGGACTCTCCCAATGAAGGAAATTTCCATTCCTCGGGAGGCAGCTATTTCCTCTTCCCACAGCTCTATTAGAAAAATGATCTGACTTTCAGCTAAACAGGGTAGATTGAACACACATTAATCAATACACTTTCCACCAAACAGCCCAGGTCTCTTTTGACTATACCATGTCAGAGACTGGAGGAGTTAACGTAGTTCCAGGGTGAGACTGCAGATGTACACTCTTGTCCACTGAAAGTGAATATCAACTCTTTTTGATCCTCTCATTTTCAAGAAGAATGGAAAAGAATGAATTTGCCAGATAAATGACTTCATGCCATGTATCCAAACTTGTGTCAATTGGCTTCGGCAAAAAATATCACAGGAGCAATTGTAGTGGCTATTTGGGTTAGTTTCCAATAGTCTACTATCATCCATCAGGATTTTCCTGGATTTTGCAGGAGTCAGTCTGAGAAATAAAACAGGAATATGATGGGGATCATCCTGCATCCTTAGGTCTTGAAGCTGCTGCTGCTGCTGCTAAATTGCTTCAATCATGTCCGACTCTGGGTGACCCCATAGACGGCAGCCCACCAGGCTCCCCCGTCCCTGGGATTCTCCAGGCAAGAACACTGGAGTGGGTTGCCATTTCCTTCTCCAATGCATGAAAATGAAAAGTGAAAGTGAAGTCACTCAGTCGTGTCCGACTCTTAGCGACCCCATGGACTGCAGCCCACCAGGTTCCTCCATCCATGGGATTTTCCAGGCAAGAGTACTGGAGTGGGATACCATTGCCTTCTTCGTAGGTCTTGAAGAGTGGCACTGATTTCTGCCAGTGCAGTCTTTGGTGTGGTCTATTTTCTGTATCACTTGGGATGACCAATTTAACCCAGTCTGCCTGGGCTTTCCTGGTTTGAAAATTGAATATCCCCACATATTGTGAACCTCTTAAGTCCCAAGTAAACTAGGATAGTTTGTCACCCTAATGCTGCCTCCCTTCACTTATTCCTGAAAGAGATTAAAATCTATCTGTATGATACCAAGAAGACCCTCTAGATTTCCTACTTAGCTTTTAATTGCTGATTAATCACCTGCTTCTTCTTATCTTTTTCCAGAGCATCAGTTAACAAGCCACACAATTCCATCTTCTTATAGTTATTAATGCCACAGTAATTCTCACCACCTGATTGATCAAATCACTTCTGGTAACTACATTCTTCTTCTTCTCTTTTTTTCTTTTTTCAGTCGTGCCTTATAGCACATGAGATCTTATTTCCCTGACCAGGGATTGAACCCACTTCCCCTGCTATGAAAGTGATGATTCTTAACCACTGGACTGTCAGGGAAGTCCCTAACTGCATTCTTTTCCACCAGGATACAATTCTAATTCACTGTCAAAGTTTTAACTATGGAACTGCTAAATTGTTATTTGTGACAGGGATTATTTGTTCTCTACATTCTAATGGTGATGGACTTTTTATTAGCATCTGGGTGGAAAGGGCACCCTCCTGCCACTTGGGCTTTCCAGGTGGCTCAGTAGTAAAGAATCCGCCTGCCAAGCAGGAGACTTGGGTTCAATCCCTAGGTTGGGAAGATCCCCTGGAGAATTATATGGTAACCCACTCTAGCATTCTTCCTTGAGAAATTCCATGGATGGAGGAGCCTGGCGGGCTATAGTCCACAGGGTCACAAAAAGTTGGACACAGCTTAGCAATTAAACAGCAACAGGGCAGCCAGAGATCTAGCTCTAAAATCTCACTTCAGCATCTGCTTTCTTGACCACTTGTGATGGCAACTGTTGCAAGCTGGGTTCCCTTGAAAGTGGATCCTGACATGGAGAATAGCATGCTAATGAATTATTAAGAACTGATCTTCAACTTAACTATGGAAGGAAAGAGAGGAAAACAGGATTTGGCAGAGGGACAAGTTCTGCTGCCCTGCAATCTCAAAGGAGGATTCAACTTACCCTACAGTGAGATCTGAAACTAGTATGAACCTTCAAAATTGTCCCAAATTGGGGAAGGGTGTCTTTATGTCTTGTGTGGTTAAAAAAAAAAAATTAACCTGGTGCAAAGAGAAATCTTGCCTTTGTCCTCGGTTCCTGGAAGGTCATAACTAAGCCCTTGGAATGTCCTGCCTGATAAAAGTTTTTGTTTACCTAGGAGCCTTATGCCACAGCAGATGGTCTCATAATGTGATTTATGGTAGGTTTTTGGGTCAAAAGTTATCAGTTTGATCTCAAAAGGAACTAGAGACTGATGCCAACCATGAAGGCAGTCAACCACATCTATGTTATGGAAAGTGAAAGTGAAGTTGTTCAGTCGTATCTGACTCTTTGCAACCCCATGGACACCAGGCTCCTCCATCCATGGGATTTTCTAGGCAAGAGTACTGGAGTGGGTTGCCATTTCCTTCTCCAGGGAATCTTCCTGACCCAGGGATCGAACCCAGGTCTCCTGCATTGTAGACAGATGCTTTACCGTCTGAGCCACCAGGGAAGTCCATCTATGTTATGGAGTCCCAGATAAAAACTCTGAACACAAAGGCTCAGGTGCGCTTACCTATCTGGCAGTACTCCATGTGCTTTGTCGCATATCGCTGCTAGGGAATTTTAGTGTTGTCTGCAATTCCATTGAGAGAGAGGGTGATTGGAAACTTCATACATGGACCTTTCCTGGACTCTGTCCATGATTCTCTATCCTGAATGATTTTAATCTGTATTCTTTCACTCTAATAAACTGTAACTGTGATCATAATAGCTTTCAAGGAGTTCTGTGAGCCCTTCTAGTGAATTGCTAAACTTGAGAGTGGTCTTAGAGATGCCCAAACTCTGCAATTAGTGTCAAGAATGAAGGTGGTTTTGTAGAATTTTCTATATCCTGACTTTGATGGATATCATGAATATGATATTAGATATGATCTGTGTAGCCCCTGGAAGGATGATAACTTTGGGTGTAGTTTGGGTATAGTAGTAGCCACTAAGACAAACCCAGGGGTGGGCTGTCAACTGTGTGTTTTCTGCTATTAATGTTCTCACAAACTAGGGAATGAAGCTTTTCATTCCTGAGGAAGGCAAGTACATCACAGCATCCACCACAATGGGACAGGCTTTTGTTGTTAGATGTATATTTAAAATGGATAACCAACAAGGACCTATTATATAGCACATGGAGCTCTGCTTAATGTCATGTGGCAGCCTGGATAGGAGAGGATTTGAGGGAGAGAATGTATACATGTATATACATGGCTGAGTCCCTTCACCTTTCACCTGAAAAACTATCACAGCATTGTTAACTGGCTATATCCCAATTAAAAAATTTAAAGTTTAGAAAAAGAAAAAGGTACACTTGTTTCATGGACAGAATCTGTGTCCATGACTTTCTGTGACTGTTACTGATAGTGCCCCTAGTGGATTTAGTCATTCAATGCTGATTTCTAATGACCAAAAGCATTATCATAATCAACATCCATGGTTCCTTGCTGGAACCTCTCTCAGCAAGTATCCACATATTGACTTCAACAGTTCTCCTAAAATGTAAAATCTAAATGTAAAGTCAGAAGCTAAAGCATTGCTATGTGGCACTTTTTCTATAAGGCAGACACAACCCCTTTTGTGATTTGCATCATAGTGCACAGGGCCAAAGAAATAATCTGGAGCCATGGTTGAGAGTCAAGATTGCATTAACCCATAGAACACAATTCTAACACTAAACACCAATTAGCTGTAATAAGTAATAAGCATACAATACACACATAATTTCAAGTCAATCTTGTTAAGATCTTCTGCTATGGGTCTGTGGCCCCTGATTAAAGTTCTATTGGAGATTTCAAAAGGTCTTCAAGTTCTCATTTGTCTTCCTTATCATCTATCTCTGCCCCACTCCAAAGTTGGAATGACTTTCTCCTGTCTAGAAATGTTGGTATTTTATTAAACATCTCTAGACTGTTTCCACAGCTTCCCTTGGTTATCACTTCCCCTGTTCTTTAGTCCTAAAGTCTGAGTGAAAAAAAAAAATTAAAACATTTCCTTCTGTCAGACTGTCAATGAAAACAAATACAAGTTATTCTGCTCTGGTTTGAGTTTTAAATCTTTAGTAAACATGAAAATTCTTTTTCTCTTCCTCTTACCCTTTCAAACTCTTACCAAGCCATCACATTAGTATTCTACTAATGCTAGCAAAGTAAATAGCAGCTACTTTCACTGATGGCTCTCCTAAATCAAATGATTTATCACGGCTACACAAAAGAGCTGAGTTTCAACTCAGGAACCACAGAAGGATGGATTCATGCCAAAATCCAAATTCTCTTCCAGAAAGGGCTCTGGTAAAGAAGAGTCCTCTTCCAAAACAAATCCATTTGTAAATCCTAAATAGAGTCAGCATTAAGTCCACAATTGAAGGATAGCTTTCTTTTTCAAAGCTTAGTGCAAGACAGAGAATTTTTTTCTCTAATTAAACAGTTAGCTGACTTCTCTTCCATCTTTATCATGACAGATGGATGCTTAAAAATAAGATTTGGGATTTAATGTTCATTTTAAACTGTACTACTTTATAGCTTTAAAAGGTATTCCAGTCATTACTATAATTGCTATACATGCAAAATAGATTATAATAATGCAAGCTGAACTTGAATTTTAGAAGATAAAAGTGGAAGAAACAATAACCTTTAGGCAACTTTTGACACTCAAAAACAGACTATAAGATGATCTATCTCTCAATTCTACAAACACAAATGCTCACAGTAAGCAGACAGGAAGGAAAGCCAGTAATGCAAACAGGAGTGCTGAGGACTCTAACACTTGAGAGCAAAGGCCCACATGAAGAAGGTAGATGCTGCAAAAACATAAGACTGTATTCTTATAGGAGGCTGACCCGGTGTCTCCAGATTTTCTGATTTTCCCTGAGAAACTGGAAGTTCAGGTTTCATGTAAAATTTAACCTTTGTTAAAACTTACATTCCCACCAATAGTGTAGGAGTTTTCCTTTTCTTCACACCCACTCTACCATTTGTTATATGTAAACTTTTTGACCATGGCCTTTCTAACTGGTATGTGGTGGTACCTTATTATAGTTGTGGTTTTTGTCTGTTTGTTTTTTGCATTTCACCAATAGTTAGTGATATTGAACATTTTTCATGTGCCTGTTGGCCATCTTATCATCTATTCTTTCCATTTTTATCATGTTGTAGAGGAAAATGATATGGACTTTTTAAAACTGGATTCCCTTTGCAGATTTTTAGAATATATTGCAGGGTCAGAGACTAATTTGACAAGCATTTTATTTACTGATAACACACCCTGAGTGCTTAAGAAGGGTAACCTGCAAACAAAATCATGACCCAACAAGAGTACAAGGAATTCTCATTCCAGTCTCATGATGGTGCTAGATTATTTTGAGCAAATAAACACCCTTTGAAAATGGCTGGCTGCTCCGGAGTCTTGAAAACCCCACCGATCTACAGGCTTTAGAGAGAAATGATAAGGAATTCTAGGTAGTTGAGTAAGGAGGGAAATGATCCTACAGTGCTTATCTGCCTTAAGTTGAAGGAGCCTCTTAATATCTGCATGTGTTATAAATAATATAATCGCCTCTGTGCAACTGGATAGTGTTAATGGAGCCAGTGAAGCCCACAGTATATAATATTTATTTGAAAGAGAAAATGATTTCATTTTCATTTTATTTCTAGTACAGCCAAGCATTCGAGTAGCACACGATGAGCCTTTCAATTACATGTTTAATTCATTCAGATGATTTGCGCACAGCAAGAAGATCTTAATCCCAGGGATTCTTAGTGAGAACATCTTTAGGTTAATATCATTCTCAAAGGCTTCTTGGACTGGATTCTACTTAACACCATCTCACAAACTGAACCATAAAGGCAAAAAAATCCAGCAAGCAATAGTAAAACTTTTCTCCACTATGTCGGTTCTTCAGAGATGGCTGCTCAAACCTCCCAGGTCAGACCAGCTGTCAAGCTGAGCATACACTATACATACAAGAGAATCTTGTATCTCTCACATATCTTTTTAAAAAAATACTAGTACAGTTTTATTTGACCAATAAACAAATCCAGAATTATAGTGAGAACGTTCAATACAGTTTTATTGGTAATTAATTAATTTTGTATACAAAAAGAATCAATAAGCAATACAGAAGACTTTAATAACATGACTAGCAGACCTGACAAAATTGTCATGATTTTAATACTATAAGCCAAAACTACAGTAAAGAGTGCATAGGACATTTGAAAAATAAGATTATGTTCTTACCTGTAAGATAAATCACAAATTTCAAAAAATATCATGTGGAATATTTTTTCTGATTACAGTAAAATGCAACCATAAATCACTTTAAAGATGTTTTTAAAGTGTACATATCATAGACAGCTTTTTGTAAGGTAAAATAAGCTTCATTATTTAATTTTTATTAATATGACAAAACCCTTTTAATCATGTAACAACATCATTTGCACCTTTTTTTTAGATTCCACATTTAAGTGGTATATGATCACATTTATAACTAAAGAGCCTTTTGTATCATCATTTGTAATTGTGTAGTGTTTACACACTAGAATGTAAAACCCAATGTTGTCAGAGAATGCATCTGGCTTATCATCAGTGCCCAACACATGCCTGACTCCTGATCAGCGCTTGATACAATTTGGTGAATAGTCTGCAATACAGCACTGTTTATTCTGGAAAAATAAATTAGAATTATCATTTCTGATATAGGTACATTTTTACTGACATAAGAAGGAATCCATGGATTTATTTTCCAAAACAGGTATAAAACAATGTATACATACCCATGGTAGTACTAGAATGTAGGGCTTAAGAGTGTTAGACAAGGGACTCCCTTGGTGGTCCAGAGGTTAAGACTTTGCACTTCCACTGCGAGGGTTGTAGGTTTGATCCCTGGTCAAGCAACTAAGGTTCTGAATGTTCCCAAATGCTGTGTGACATAGCCCAAAAAAAAATTTTTAAGTGGGGATCTTAGATGAACATGAGCAAGTTACTTACCTCAGGGAGCATTAAAAGAGGAGCTATGAATAATCTCAAGTGTGAAGGACTATTTAAAGCATGAATGAGAAAATTGACTAAAATAACATAAAAATAATTTTTAAAAATCTCAGCAAACTGCCTGAGATATATACTAACTGCATGATAAATATTAGCTGTACTGAAGACTACAACCTCGTTTTATGGAGAAAAGTATATCTGTGTATATATAAACAACTCAAAACTATTCAAATCAAATTATTAACATGAATATGTTTGGTATTAGGATTTTAGAGTTTTTTAATTTTCTTCTTATGCTTTTGTTTTTATTTCTGGGCAATAAGGCCATTTTAATTTGTGGGTGGGAATAATAACTGGGTTTTCTACTGTAGCTTTAGCTGTCTGATCCTTTATTACAAAGCAGAATATTCTGGAGATGGTTTTCCCAGAAAATGACCTCAGACACATTTAAGTGAGTGAGGAAGATCAAATGAAGTTTTCAAACGATTGACTGAAGTAAAGTGTTTGCTTGGTCTCATTCTCCAAATTCCATTGATGTGACTGAGGAATGCACAAACAAAATAAATTTTAGCAGAGCTGAAAAACCAAGAGAGTGGCTACTAACACATCAGAACCTTGAGAATTTTCTAGAAAAAACAAGTGGAAACAGATCTGAAGAACTCAGAATTCCATAAAGGAAGTTATTCCTCCAAGGAATGACTGCAAACCGTATGATCAGAGGCAGTAGGGACAGAAGGACTAGGACTAGGCCTGGGCCCTGTTTGAGAGTGTGGAGACCTGTGCTCCTGCCCAGATAGAGTGCCAGATGCTGGCTTTGACCTCACGTACAGCTCCATAACACGGGCATTTTGACACTGGAGATTCTCAGAGTAGATACAGGGGCTGGAACAAAGCAATTTCCTAAATATTGCGGGCTACCTCAAGGGAAAATAGTAACCTTTATCTGAAGACAAACTACTGGTTGACCTCAAAGGAAAGTCTAGTCCACTGGTACCCATAACTCTTCTTCATTCCAAAAGAAGCACCAGCACCTCCAGCCAGAACTGCAGTGACCCCAAGAGAAACAGGGATTTCATTTGCACCAGGAAAACAGATCCAAGCTATCAAATGTGTCAGTTTATGTGCACTTATCCAAAGTACATAGTGCTGTGAAGTCTTGTCAAATAGTCTATGGAAATTGATAGCTGACAGAGTGAAGGGAAGGTGAATGGGAAAGAGGGAAGGAGGGAGAAAGGAAAGAGGGGGAAAAGATGGTTTTCAACTGGAAATTAATTTGCTTAGAAATTAATATTGATCTATCTTTTTTTGGTTATAAGTTGTCTGGTATAACTGTTTTCATCCTTTGTTTGCAATTTTACTGTGTCATTTTGTGTGACTCTTGTATACATCAAATAACTGGAATTTATTCTCTAATTCAATCTAAGTGTCACTACACTTAATAGACTACTTTGATATAATCACCTTTATTTTGATTACTGCTATTTGATAACATCCTCATTTGTGTTACCTTTTTTTCTATGAGCTATCATTGTGCTATTTTTCTTTTTTCTTCTTTTATTTTTGTTGATTAAAGAAGTTTTTGTTTCCTCTTTTGCTCTACTGGTTTGGAAATAACATGTTATAGTTCCAGTTTTCTCGAGATTAAATGTATACTGAATGTATGTATTTAAAATGTTTTAATTAAATATTTTTTAAGATCGAAAAACAATTTATACATAGAAGCTCCTCTTGAAATAAGGCAAGATGCTTATCATGCTTTCATCCCCTCTTTCCTTTTGCCTCCTCCTATGTTTGTTGAAAACATTTGAATTCCTGTTTCCTGTTTTTATTATTACTATTATCATTTTAAAGTTAAGCCTCTATTTACTAATAAACCATTTAAAATTGCCAAGTAGGGTTTGGCATCTAATTTAAGGGCATTAAAAAGTAGGGCTTATTCAGGGACCACAATGAGGTTTCAAATTTAGGACATTTACTGTTGCAACTCACTATATTACTGAGTAAATAAGATTTCCTTAACTTGATAAAAGGTGTTACAGAAAACATCATACTTCAGTGTGAAATAGTGGCATTTGATTACAATTCAAACCAGAGAAAGATGCTACAAAACATTATTCTGGAAGTTCAAATCAATGCAGTTCGATAACAAAGGTGAAAAATATTAATAAGTATTGGAGAAAAAGAGATAAAATAGTCATTATTGTCAGATGGCATTAGCTGTCTTTTTTAAAGCAAAGAAATTAAACCAAAAAACATAGAGAACAAGGAAGTTTAGTAAGGCAACAAATTACAAGATTAACATTTAAAAAAAATTAGCTTTGTATTAAAAAAAAAAAAAAAAAACTAATAGAAATTACAATGAAATCTCAAAGTCTCCAGAGGAACAAAAACTATGAAATAGCTAGAAATAACCAAATAAAGAGATGCACAAACCTTGAGAAGAAAACTATTTTACTGAAGTAATAAAAAAAAATTTTCCAGATGAATGAGAAGACTAACTTTCATAAAATATCAATTATCTCATACTTAATTTATAAACTCAGAGAAACGCCAGTTAGAACATCAACAGTGTTTTTAATGGAACTTGAAAAGCTGTATCTAAAGTTCAAATAGAGGAACAGTGCACAAAAAATGCCAAGGTGAGAAACATCAGTATTTTATAGGGTGTTATTCACATGATACTAAATGATGAAAAGGACATCTTTTTGGGGTGTTAGTTCTAGAAGGTCTTGTAGGTCTTCATAGCCTGTTCAACTTATCTTCTTCAGCATTACTGGTCAGGGCATAGACTTGGATTACTGTGATATTGAATGGTTTGCCTTGGAAACGAATAGAGATCATTCTGTGGTTTTTGAGATTGCATCCAAGTACTGCGTTTTGGACTCTTTTGTTGACTCTGATGGCTACTCCATTTCTTCTAAGGGATTCCTGCCCACAGTAGGAGACATAATGGTCCAGTCCGTTTTAGTTTGCTGATTCCTAAAATGTCAATGTTAACTCTTGCCATCTGCTGTTTGATCGCTTCCAATTTGCCTTGATTCATGGACCTAATATTACAGGTTCCTATGCAATATTGCTCTTTACAGCATTAGACTTTACTTCCATCACCAGTCACATCCACAAATGGGTGTTGTTTTTCCTTTGGTTCCATCTCTTCATTCTTCCTGGAGTTATTTCTCCACTGATTTGCTCAGTGTCCTATCTTTTTGCCTTTTCATACTGTTCATGGGGTTCTCACGGCAAGAATACTGAGGTGGCTTGCCATTCCCTTCTCCAGTGCACCATGTTTTGTGAGAACTCTGAAAAAACAAGACCAAGAGCTGACTGTGGTTCAGATCATGAACTCTTTATTGCCAAGTTCAGATTGAAATTGAAGAAAGTAGGGAAAACCACTAGACCATTCAGGTATGACCTAAATCAAATGATTATACAGTGAAAGTGACAAATAGATTCAAGGGATTAGATTTGATAGACAGAGTGCCTGAAGAGCTATGGATGGAGGTTCATGACATTGTACAGGAGGCAGGGATCAAGACCATCCCCAAGAAAGCAAAATTTAAAAAGCCAAAATGGTTGTCTGAGGAGGCCTTACAAATAGCTGAGATAAAAAGAGAAGCTAAAGGCAAAGAAGAAAAGGAAGGATATACACATTTGAATGCAGAGTTCCAAAGAATAGCAAGGGGAGATAAGAAAGCCTTCCTCAGTGATCAATGCAAAGAAATAGAGGAAAACAATAGAATGGGAAAGACTAGAGATCTCTTCAAGAAAATGAGAGATACCAAGGGAACATTTCATGCAAAGATGGGCTCAATAAAAGACAGAAATGGTAGGACCTAATAGAAGCAGAAGATATTAAGAAGAGGTGGCAAGAATACACAGAAGAACTGTACAAAAAAGATCTCCACGGCCCAGATAACACAATGGTCACTCACCTAGAGCCAGACATCCTGGAATGCGAAGTCAAGTGGACTTTAGGAAGCATCACTATGAACAATGCTAGCGGAGGTGATGGAATTCCTTTTGAGATATTTCAAATCCCTAAAAGATGATGCTGTGAAAGTGCTGCACTCAATATGCCAGTCAATTTGGAAAATTCAGCAGTGGCCACAGGACTGGAAAAGGTCAGTTTTCATTCCAATCCCTAAGAAAGGCAATGCCAAAGAATGCTCAAACTACCACACAATTCCACTCATCTCACACACTAACAAAGTAATGTTCAAAATTCTCCAAGCCAGGCTTCAACAGTACGTGAACTGTGAACTTCCAGGTGTTCAAGATGGATTTAGAAAAAGCAGAGGAACCAGAGATCAAATTTCCAACATCTGTTGGATCATTGGAAAAGCACAGAAGTTCCAGAAAAATATCTATTTCTGCTTTATTGACTATACCAAAGCCTTTGACTGTGTGGATCACAACAAACTGTGGAAAGTGATTAAAGAGATGGGAATACCAGACCACCTGACCTGCCTCCTGAGAAATCTGTATGAAGGTCAAGAAGCAACAGTTAGAACTGGACATGGAACAGTAGACTGGTTCCAAATCGGGAAAGGAGTCCATCAAGGCTCTATATTGTCTCCCTGCTTATTTAACTTCTATGCAAAGTACATCATGCAAAATGCCAGACTGGATGAAGCACAACCTGGAATCAAGATTGCCAGGAGAAATATCAATAACCTCAGATATGCAGATGACACCACCCTTATGGCAGAAAGTAAAGAACTAAAGGGCCTCTTGATGAAAGTGAAACAGGAGAGTAAAAAAGTTGGCTTAAAGCTCAACATTCAGAAAACTAAGATCATGGCATCTGGTCCCATCATTTCAAGGCAAATAGAGGGGGAAATAATCAAAACAGTGAGAGACTTTATTTTGGGGGGCTCCAAAAGCACGGCAGATGGTAACTGCAGCCCTGATATTAAAAGATGTTTGTTCCTTGGAAGAAAAGTTATGACCAACCTAGACAGCATATTAAAAAGCAGAGACATTACTTTGCCAACATAGGTCCGTCTAGTCAAGGCTATGGTTTTTCCAGGGGTCATGTATGCATGTGAGAGTTGGACTGTGAAAGCTAAGTACCAAAGAATTGATGCTTTTGAATTGTGGTGTTGGAGAAGATTCTTGAGAGTCCCTTGGACTGCAAGGAGATCCAGTCCATCCTAAAGAAGATCAGTCCTAAGTGTTCATTGGAAGAACTGATGCTGAAGCTGAAACTCCAATATTTTGGCCACCTGATGCAAAGGACTGACTCATTTGAAAAGACCCTGATGCTGGGAGAGATTGAAAGCAGGAGGAGAATGGGACAACAGAGGATGAAATGGTTGGATGGCATCACTGACTCGATGGACATGAGTTTGAGTAAGCTCTGGGAGGTGGTGATGGACAGGGAAGCCTGGCCTGCTGCAGTCCATGGGGTGGCAAAGAGTCGGAGACAACTGAGCAAATGAACTGAACTGAACTGAAACAATGGAATTGAATACAGGTTCAAAACCAAATGCAAATTTGGTATTATGACCACAAGAGGGTGACCTACATAATAGATGATGTTGGGACAAATGATTATCCAATTGGGAAGAAGTTATAAAGTTAGATTCTTACACTATATGCAAGATTAAATCCTGTTTAGATTAAAGATCTTACTACTAAAATATTGTCAGAAGAAAGTTTGAAATAATAACTTTATAATTTGGGGGATGTTTTCCAAAGCAAAACAAAAAATGTATGAATCATAAAAGGAAAGTTACTGATTTGATGATTCACAAATTTAAAACATCTCTGAGGCAAACAACACCATAAGCACACTTTAAAGTAATGCAATAAACCAAGAAGAAAGATTTGCACCGTAATAAAATCACTCTCTGTTCATAAACAGTGCCTACAAATTGGTAAGAATGATATTTCTAAAAAGGAAACCAGATATGATTAGGTAATTAGCAGAAGAAACACACATGACAGATAAGAAAGCATATTCAACCTCACTAGGAAATACGAAAATCAATATTAAAGCAATGTAATGATACCTTTTCTTCCCTCAGAATGGCAAAATCTTTAAAGATTGAGAGTATGTATTTATTAAAATGAATGTAGAAAAATGGATAAACATATACTGAGGTCAGAGTGTAACTCATCATAGGCTTCTTGGTGACCACCTTGACAATATCTGGTCAAACATGCAGACAATGAGCTCTTCTACTTCTGATCCCATGAAACACACATAGATAGCCCACGCCAAGCCATGAGTACTAGAATATCCACTGATCCTTGTTCATTTGGATTCAGTCCAAAGGCCATCACTATGAAGACAGTTATGACAAAGGTGCTATAATGCAGTCACAAAGATGATGGAAGCAGGGCCAGATCGACCCAGGCAGAAAGATGTCTAAGACACACTGTTAAGAGAAAAAACAAATCACAGAACAATATGAATAGTTGGGTCCTTTTACCTTTTTTAAAATACATACAAGTATGTCTTATATCCATATAAAAATACATAGAAAAAAATCTGAATGATAAAAACCAAATGGTTAGCAATGGTTCCCCATAAGGAAGAGAATGGCATCCAGGAAAGAAATGAGTGGGTGCTTTCATATTTCATTCTATACTGTACTGTTTTCATTCATCTGTACTATTAAAACTTTTATAGGGAGCAAATGGTCACATGTTACCTCTATAATTTTTTAAAAGAAATTAAGATCAAATAGCACCAAACTTCCCTGTTCTGTCACATACTTAGAAAAGGAACTACTTTCTGGGTCCTCTCCATAGAGCTGACATCCACTGGGGTAAGGCAGCTAAAATCACCTGGTATTGTGAAAAGAGTTTAAAATGCACTCAGTGAACAGAAGCTATACCCCAAGCTTGATCTTGTTTTCCTGGTTTATTTTCCCAACGTCCCACGTGTGTTTGCATCTGACTATTTTGTGGGTGTGTCTGTGAGCACCCTTAAACCCTGATGGAGAATATCAGTAATTATCATGAATAGTAGAGGGTCCTGAGTCTGGGGCTCTAGGATCCAGACTACTCAGGTCTATTCAGTTCAGTCACTCAGTCGTGTTCGACTCTTTGCCATCCCAGGGACTGCAGCACGCCAGGCCTCCCTGTCCAACACCAACTCCCAGAGTTTACTCCAACTCCTGTCCATCGAGTCGATGATGCCATCCAACCACCTCATCCTCTGTGTCCCCTTCTCCTCCTGCCTTCAATCCTTCCCAGCATCAGGGTCTTTTCCAATGAGTTGGTTCTTTGCATCAGGTGGCCAAAGTACTGGAGTTTCAGCTTCAGCATCAATCCTTCCAATGAATATTCAGGACTGATTTCCTTGAGGATTGGCTGGTTGGATCTCCTTGCAGTCCAAGGGACTCTCAAGAATCTTCTCCAACACCACAGTTCAAAAGCATCAATTCTTTGGTGCTCAGCTTTCTTTATAGTCCAACTCTCACATCCATACGTGATTACTGGAAAAACCACAGCTTTGACTAGATGGACCTTTGTTGGTAAAGCAATGTCTCTGCTTTTTACTATATTGTCTAGGTTGTTCATAACTTTTCTTCCAAGGAGCAAGTGTCTTTTAATTTCATGGCTGAAATCACCATCAGCAGTGATTCCAGAATAAGTCTTAGCTTCTCTACACTTGTCTTCTTCATCTGCAAAATTCAGGGGCTGGCCCAGGGCTGTCAGAAACCCTTTGCAGCTCTTAACCTTTAGGGTGCCTGTTCCAGGCTCCCTCTCTTTTCCACATCCTAAAGGCACTGGGACAAGAAAGTGTGAACACTTGCCCCCTTCATCAATATGAATCATTGAGATTTGATTATATGTCCATGCGGGGCCAGGGGCTGATGAGGAATTAATGACTCACAAGTCTGCTGCCAGATTTTACATAGAAAACCATTTTCATTTTGCCAACTGCACCTGTTCATTTGGAAGTCACATGAATAGTTCATGCTGGGGGCTCTCTGTGAGGATCTGCTGTGGTTCCTGGTCAGTGGTCACAGTGACCCACAGTTCTGAGCCAGAAACTAACACAGTATTGTAGATCAACCATACTGCAATTTTTTTTTAATTTTTTTTATTTTTTTATACCCATTTTATTATTTTATTATTTTTTTTTCCAGTGGGTTTTGTCATACCTTGATATGAATCAGCCATAGAGTTACACGTATTCCCCATCCCGATCCCCCCTCCCACCTTCCTCTCCACCCGATTCCTCTGGGTCTTCCCAGTGCACCAGGCCTGAGCACTTGACTCATGCATCCCACCTGGGCTGGTGATCTGTTTCACTATAGATAATATACATGCTGTTCTTTCGAAACATCCCACCCTCACCTTCTCCCACAGAGTTCAAAAGTCTGTTCTGTACTTCTGCGTCTCTTCTTCTGCCCTGCATATAGGGCCATCGTTACCATCTTTCTAAATTCCATATATATATGTTAGTATACTGTAATGTTCTTTATCTTTCTGGCTTACTTCACTCTGTATAATGGGCTCCAGTTTCATCCATCTCATTAGAACTGATTCAAATCATACTGCAATTTTTAAAACTAAAATAAAAATAGAACCAATTGTACAACAAATATCTACATAACCTCTGTTTTGTCTCCACATACCCACCTCCCCACCCCATGACAGCACTGCTCTTCCTACCAAGCAGTTTTAATCAATATCCCAATTTTAAGTCATTCATAATTTCCATGTTTTTCTTCACAGTTTTACTAAATATGCAGAATTATCTTTTAAATTATCTTTTTTTCATAAAATCCTTAAGAAGATTAAATGAGATAATGCTTAAAGTCCTTAGCACAGTGTCTGATACATAGCAAGTACTAAAAAATGTCATCTATTGTCCTGATTCTTTTAAATTTCCACTAATGTAATGCAAAAGATCCTTCTTTTATTCTGTTGTTCACCTCATTCATTTCTTAATCGCCTAAGATTAAGATGGGTCATCTCATCTCTTCCATGATAGATGCTATAATGATATACAGTTTGGGGTAGAGTTTTTATCTTTTTAAATAATTATAGATGCACAAAAAAATTGTAAAAAGAGTACAGGGAGGTTCTGTGTACCCATCCTCCAGTTCCTACTGACATTTTATATATCTACAGCACATTCTCAAAACCAGGAAATTCACACTGGGATGATACAATTAACAGGACTACAACCTTTCTTCAGATTTCACCAATCTTTGCATGGACTTTTTTTTTTTTTGGTATGTCCTTGTCTCCCATGACATTTTTATCCTGTGTGTAGATCTGTGTAAGATCCAGACCTGCTCTGTCACCACAAAGGAATTCTCTATGCAATCCCTTTAGAGTCACACCCTTCCTACCTAATCCCTGGCAACCACTGATCTGCTCCCTATCTCTAATTTTGTCCTTTTGAGAATGCTGTGTAAATGGACTCATACAATATCTAACCTTTTGAGATAAACTATGCAGTTTTACACTCATGGGAAATTGACCTTACATCCTGACTCCAGACTTCTTGACTGGGCAGAATTTCTTGCCTAGATTTTTTAATTAATTTTTCTTGGAGTATAGTTGCTTTACAATGTTGTGTTAATGTCTGCTGCGAAGCAGCTAAATGTATACATATATCTTCTCTTTTTTTGGATTTCCTTCCCATTTAGGTCACCACAGAGCGCTGAGTAGCTTCCCTGAGCTGTACAGTAGGTTCTCATTAGTAATATATTTTATACATAGTATCAGTAGTATATATGGGTCAATCCCAGTCTTGCAGTTCACCCCACTCCCATTTCCCCCCGCCATGGCCCCGTTTCCGTACGTTTGTTCTCTCCATCTGTGTCCTTGACTATTAACAGATTTTTACTGAGAATGAATTCCACCTTCAGGTCATGCAGTGTTTCAGTGCCTTGAGAATCTGTTCAAACTCTGAAGATAAAGAATTTAACCACTAGTTAGAATTTACCAGGACTTTGGAGGGTGTTCATGAGGGATCCGGAATGGGAGGGAGGGAGAAGAAGCAGAAAATAGCCCTGGAACTAGATATTTGGGGGTCCAGGATATTTGGGCGTCCTGACATGAAAACCATAATTGACAGCAAGACCGTTCAGTTGCTGCCCGTGCTGAAAACTAACAAACTTGGAAGAAGTTTGTCTATAAATGTCAGAAATGAGTTTCAGTGGTTTGCATCAGTCCCTCACCCCCAAGTGACCAAAAAAAGGGATTGTTTGCAAATTGCACAGTAGGCCAGGAAAGCAGTCTGAAACCCTTTCAATCAGATATTTGGGAAGGCGCTTGTCAAAAACATCACCTTTGCCAAGTTTCCACGCTGCTCCTTTGCAAGCTCACTTTTGAAGACACATCACAAAGCAGGAAGTGGAAGGAGAAACATGTTTTATTTTGTGATACAATGAAGTCCTTTGTCCAACAAATAGATGTGATAATATCACTGTGTTGGATCCTCAAAACCCTTCTCCAAAGTGGTTGTGGCTGCTTTTTCAACTTTTGCACCTTCCGTCTGGTTGAGAGCACCAAAAGAATGGTGCTAAAGCCTCTTTTCAGATACTTCAGGGGCATTCTTTTGTTTGAATGTACTTTCTCTTTCCCACCCTGTCCCTGGCACCAAACACAGCCTTACAAATCAGCTCAGACTGGCAGGCCGGATGAAGTCAGCAGGGGCTGTGCCAAGTTCCCCTCCAAGCTCTGATCACTCACCCTCTTTCCACATAGAAAGGGCAGCCCAACTGCTCTCAGAAGCAGAGCTTTGTACACATGCCAAGGGGCTCCTGGGGAGAGCTAAAGCAGAGATCCTTCCACATTGATTTTACCTAGACTGTGTCAGACAGAGCAGAACACCTTGCAAATTACCACATTTTCTCTTTACTTAACATTATTAATAGAAGCTTTGTCTGATTCTGCAACTGATTCCTGAAAGGACATTCCAAATGAAGACCTGTTTCTATAAGCCAGCGATACCCAAAATTACTTAATATGACAAACCATCTACTGTCTCCTACTGGATTTGAGAGACCACACATGTGAGTGCTTCAGTTTTCTAAAACACACAAAAACGTGTGAAAATGTAAAGACATGAATTCCAGTGGACTTTCTCAATTGCAGGTGTATGGATTTTTAGGCGCCACAACTTTTAATCAGCTCAGCTGTGTGGTTTAGAACAGTGGTTCTCAACTGTGACAGTTCTGCTCTGCAAGGGACATGGGGCAACATCTGGAGACATTGCTGGTTGTCACAACTGGGTGGAGAGTGTAACTGGCATCTAGTACATAGGGGTCAGGGATGCTGCCGGCCATCCCAAGATGCACAAGACAGCCTTCCCTGCAAAGACTTTCTGGTCCTAAATGTCAATAGTGCTGAGGGAGAGAAATCTAGTTAAAGGAAAGCATGACGCCTTTGAAGTCAGACACCCTGTATCTGAATCCTGCCTTTATCTTCAGTCTAACCTATCCAAGCTTTGATTCCTCTTCTGTAAACTTGGGAAAGGCCCTGATGCTGGGAAAGATTGAGGACAGGAGGAGAAGGAGTCAAAAGATAATGAGATGGTTGGCTGACATCACCAACTCAAAGGACATGAATTTGAGCAAACTACAGAAACAGTGAAGGACAGGGAAGCCTGGCATGCTGCAGTCCACGTGGTCACAAAGAAAGAATCAGACACGACTTAGTGAATTGAACAACATGTAGATGAAGGAGTGAGTTTTCATGAGTATTTATTGCAATCTGCTTTTTAGATTCTATCACATCGCTAGGGCAGGTTTTCTCATTTCTACTGACATTTGGAACCAGATAATGCTTTGTTCTTGGGTGTTGTCTTGTGTATTATAGAACTTGTAGCAGTATCCTGACATCTGCCCACCAGAAGGCCATAGAAATACTCCCCTTTCTTGCCCTCAGCCTCACAGTTGTGACAAGCAAAAATGTCTCCAGACATTGCCAAACATCCCTGGGAGGGTACAAAATTACCCCAATTAAGAATTGAGGACTATTGACCTAAGATAAATGAGAATTAGCTTTTCTAAAGCTTTCCTGCTTTCCTGCAGTATTTATTCATCCTTAAAATTAAGTCTCTGAAACCTTACTATGAGTTAATACTTTGCTGTCCTGAAAATTAAATGATAAAATGTGTGTAAAAACATCTAGCACAGCATAAAGCACTTTGATCAATATTTCTTGACTTTGACATGGAAATAACCTAAATGTCTATCAACAGATAGATAAAGAAGATGTGGTGTGTATGTATGTGTGTGTGTATATATATATATATATATATATATATGAATACATTATATATATATTCAATATATTCCAATAATGACTGCTCAGTCATTAAAAGGAACAAAATAATGCCATTTGCAGTAACATGGAGCCTCAGATTTCCTAGCTCTGTCTTTGGCTTTGTTCCTTAATTAATCCCTTTTAGCGATAATGTTCCTCTATGTGTTTCACTGTTTTTCCCTCTTGTCATCTTACTTAGTATGACCTTATATCCAGGCTGAGATGCACCTAGATGAAGGTGGGGCCACGGCTCATGTGTTTTTTATCCTGGACTGTGTCTGCATAGATGCTGGCAGAGATTCTCCAAAACATTTTAGCGATTTGCAATGCTTTAAAGATATGTCTGCAAATTCTTTGACATCATTAAAAGCAGAGTGGAATCCTGTTGCCTTTGGATGTGGGCCAGCTTAGCGATGTGCATCCAACAAACAGAAAGCAGCAGAAGTGATGCAGCATGTCTTCCAAGACTGGGTCACAAATGGTGATGTGGCGTCTTCCTGACACTCTCTCATCTATAATTTTTTTTATGATAAGAACACTTATCATGAGATCTACCCTCTTAATAAAAGCTTAAGTGTAGAGTGCAGTATTATTGACCGCAGCCTATTCTCTCTTAGAACATGGACCTTGGAATGATGAGCTGACATATAAGTAGCTGGAGGGGCCACATGGAAACAGAAAGATGCCCAAGGTATCCCAACTGTGTTAGCCCCTTGTTCTAATCCTCCCAGGATTAATCCCCAGATATGGGAGTGAATGACTTTCGGATGATTCTAACCCCAGCCTTCAGGCTACCCCGTCTGACTTCCCAACAGTCTCTATTGCCCAAATTCATAAGCAAAATAAATATTTCTGTTTGAAGTCACTAAAATTTGTGTGGTTCATCACACAGCATTAGAGAATAGGAAGAGATTGGATCCACAGGTGAAGAGCTTGGAATTCAGAACCAAAAATATTCCCCATTTCAAATATATACCAAAACTGCAGGGTTAACAGTTAAGGTCACTCTAATTGCACCATCTATCTTTGCTGGTTCCCTCCCTGAGCTTTAGAAAGAAGTAGTGCTACCCGAATGACAAAGACCATCCAGAAAATCTCTAGGTTGACATATTATTAACCCTTGTGTTTCAGCTCCCGGGGAATTTATATTTTACTTTCCAACCTACACTTTTTTTTTCCTAGATGTTTTCAACTAATGGTTTTCATGCTATTAATGGTGAAATGTGGCTTTTATTTCTAGGCAAAAGTGGAATATTTGTCCTTTACTCCCTACCAATTGAACTTCAGAGGTGACCTCATTAAAGTCTTCTGAGAAATTCAGCACAGCAACCAAACTCACTTTTGTTGAAAATTATAGGTACCTGAATACAGAGGTCATTGTTGGCTTTGAGTTGCACTAGAATAGAATGGTTTCGTGGGATGAGGACCAGGCTCTTCCATCAGCCCTGACGCACTTAGAGCATCCCTTTGCCCTTTTCTGGTTGCATTTCTTTCCTAGTTTGGTGTTTAATAATCAACTTCTCTGACCTTTACAAACAATTCACTGGGAACTGAACAACTTAAAAACATCTGAAAAACATAAACTGATGTGAGATGTTAGATTGTTGAAAAAAATCTAGGAAGATTAGAACATTGCATTCTAATCAGTTGGCTGGTGGTCCATGATCATGATTAATTTCTTACTCTGGTTGACACATTTTCAAATGTTAATGTCCTCTTGAGGAATAAACTGTGTTCTAATGATCGAAATAATGGCTTTGAAGGTGAGCATTCCACTTACTATGGTTTCAAACCTTGGCACTGTGCACAGAGAGGTGTTAGGTTATGTACTTGACAGAGGAATAATTATGACCACATAATGAAAAGGAACAGGTTTTGAGAGAGGGATTATGGGGAGGACCTGGGTCATAAGGGAAAGAGGCTCCATCAGTAGGAGGACACAGTCCCTAGTTAAGTGGAGGATACAAGATCAAGTTTCCTGGAAACTGTGCAATTCACACCCATCAGGGCTCCAATTCCTGGATACATTTTCTTTCTCTGCCCTGAGAGGGGAGAGAGTCAGAGAGATTTTTTTTCTATCAAAACTCAACTTTCTTTCTGCTTAATGCTGAGTCAAGAAAGACAGGAAACTCGAGAGCAACAGGGTGAGATCCCAGTTTTTTCATCTCTCCAGGAGGAAGGCAGAGCAGACAACCTCCTGGTGACCAAACACACTTCCAGCTGCAGGCTGACTGGTAGAAATCGTCTGAGAACAAGTAAAGAGCAACTGTCAGCAACAGAAGAGAAGAATTGGAAATATTACCCGGGAAGGAATTATCAGTCTCCCATGGCACTGCAGCTTTCCTTGAAGCCATGACTGATAAAAGCCTCTCATTTTCTTAATTCCATTCTGAGCTACCTCCCTAGGAAAGCTTGCAAAGTGTTTCAGCACAGAAATTCCATCACACACAGAATTCGTGGGCAGCTGGACTTTTAATGATGAAGCCAACGCACAAAGTCTCCTTGTTTTTCCTGAGATAAATATACTGTGAATCATATAGGTGCAAAAATTCAACTGAGTGGCACTAAGAAAGGAAGTGAGGGAAAACGGGTTACCTCTCCCCAAAATCTTGTCTTGGGCTGAGCAAAGGCAGCCCTCCAACAGGCACTGTGCATAAGTGTTCTTTGCTACATGAGATAGCATCAATACTTTGACCACCTGATACAAAGAGCCAATTCATTGGAAAAGACCCTGATGCTGGGAAAGACTGAGGCCAGGAGGAGAAGGGGGCAACAGAAGATGAGAGAGTTGAATGGCATCATCAACTCAATGGACATGAGTTTGAGCAAACTCCAGGAGATAGGAAAGGACCGGGAAGCCTGGCTGTGGTCCATATGGGATTGCAAGGAGTCAGACATGACTGAGCAACTGAACAACAACAAGTGGCTTTAAACCACACTCATTTATTATCTGAAGTTCCATGGGTCAGGAGCCTGGGCATCTCTTGGGATTCTCTGCTCAGGATCTTACAAGGTTGCATTTTCATCTGGAACCCAGGTTTCCAAGTTCACTGGCTGTTGGCAGAATTCAGACACGTGCAGCTATAGAACTGAGGCTCTCAGCTTCTAAAGACCTGCTGGTCCTGCCATGAGGCCCTCTGACCACATGATAGTTTGCTTGTTCAAGGCTAAATGAGTCTGCTCAGGCTGCCATAACAAAATGCCGTAGACTGGGCAGCTTAAAGAACAGAAAGTTATATTCTCACTGGGAGAGATCAGGGTTTTAGCATGGTTGAGTTCTGTGAAGCTCTCCCACTGGATTGCAGACAGCCACCTTCTCATTGTGGGCTCATGTGACCTTTGCATATGCAAGTGCTCAGGGAGAGCAGGAGAGAGAGGAAGAGAGGGAGCAAGCTCTCTGTTGTCTCGTCTTATAAGGCACTAACCTCATCATGAGAACCCCACCCTCACAACCTTATCTAACCCTAATGACCTTCCAAAGATTTTGTCTCCAAAACCGCAAAACCATCACTTTGGGGGTCAAGGCTTCAACACATGACTGGAGGTGGGGTGGAACACAAGCATTCCGTCCATAGCAAAGGCCAACAGGAGAGTGCCTCCAACCTCATCCATCTTGGATCTTTAGACCACCTTTTTGAGGGTTCACCTGATTGATTAGGTCAGGCCCACCCAGGATGTCTTTCCTTTGATAACTTAAAGTCAGCTAATTAAGGGCCTTAATTAAATCTAAAAAACCATTCTCCTTTGTCATATAACATAACATAATCACAAGAGTGAAAATTCATCATGTTCACACACTCATATGGGGGTGGGCAAGGAGGAATTATATAGAATGTGTATGCCAGGGGTTGGGTATCTTGAGACACATCTCAGAACTCTACTTGCCACACCTTACCATTGACCCTGTGCTGTCTTTTCTCTCATATCCCTTTATCCCTCAGCACCTTCATCCATCACCCTCACTACCACATACACAAATGCATGCATACATAAGCATACACACACACTCACTACTTTTCCAGAGCTACCTACAAATTAGCTGCAGGCACTTGGTCATTACCTAAGTCCTCCCCATGCCCTCCCTTCCTGCACCCAGATCCACCTTGACCTGAAAGGTGTAGCCTGTTGGAGCACAAAGGAAGACTCTGAGAAAGGAATTTTGTCTTTCTACCAAATGTCTTTTCTCTAAAGACATTTTTTGTGTTTATTTATTTATTTTAATTGGAGCCTAATTACTTTACAATATTGTAGTGTTTTTTTTGCAATATATTGACATGAATCAGCCATGGGTGTATATGTGTTCCCCATCCTGAATCCCCCTCCTACCTCCCTCCCCATCCCATCCCTCAGGGTCATCCCAGTGCACCAGCCCTGAGCACCCTGTCTCATGCATTGAACCTGGACAGGCGATCTGTTTCACATATGATAATATACATGTTTCTATGCTATTCTCTCAAATTATCTCACCCTCGCCTTCTCCCACAGAGTCCAAAAGACTGTTCTTTACATCTGTGTCTCTTTTGCTGTCTCGCATATAGGGTCATCCTTACCATCTTTCTAAATTCCATATACATGCGTTAGTATACTGTATTGGTGTTTTTCTTTCTGACTTACTTCACTCTGTATAATAGACTCCACTTTCATGCACCTCATTAGAACTGATTCAAATGCATTCTTTTTAATAGCTGAGTAATATTCCATTGTGTATATATACCACAGCTTTCTTATCCATTGGTCTGCTGATGGACATCTAGGTTGCGTCCATGTCCTGGCTATTGTAAACAGTGTTGAGGTGAACATTGGGGTACACGTGTCTCTTTCAATTCTGGTTTCCTTGGTGTGTATGCCCAGCAGTGGGATTGCTGGGTCATATGGCAGGTCTATTTCCAGTTTTTTAATGACTCTCTACACTGTTCTCCATAGTGGCTGTACTAGTTTGCATTCCCACCAACAAGGTAAGAGGGTTCCCTTTTCTCCACACCCTCTCCAGCACTTACTGTTTGTAGACTTTTTTATAGCAGTCATTCTCACTGGCGTGAGATGGTACCTCACTGTGGTTTTGATTTGCATTTCTCTGATAATGAGTGATGTTTCATGTTTTAGCCATCTGTATGTCTTCTTTGGAGAAATGTCTGTTTAGTTCTTTGGCCCATTTTTTGATTGGGTCATTTATTTTTCTGGAATTGAATTGCAGGAGCTGTTTATATATTTTTGAGATTAATTCTTTGTCTGTTGCTTTGTTTGCTATTATTTTCCCCCATTCTGAAGGCTGTCTTTTCACTTTGCTTATAGTTTCCTTCATTGTGCAAAAGCTTTTAAGCTTAACTAGGTCCCATTTGTTTATTTTTGCTTTTATTTCCGTTACTCTGGGAGGTGGGTCATAGAGAATCCTGCTGTGATTTATGTCAGAGTATTTTGCCTATGTTTTCCTCTAGAAGTTTTATATTTTCTGGGCCTACACTTAGATCTTTAATCCATTTTGAGTTTATTTTTGTGTATGGTGTTAGAAAGTGTTCTAATTTCATTCTTTTACAAGTGGTTGACCAGTTTTTCCAGCACCACTTGTTAAAGAGATTGTCTTCTCTCCATTGTATATTCTTGCCTCCTTTGTCAAAGATAAGGTGTCTATAGGTGTGTGGATTTATCTCTGGGCTTTCTATTTTGTTTCATTGATCTATATTTCTGTCTTTGTGCCAGTACCATACTGTCTTGATGACTGTGGCTTTGTAGTAGAGTCTGAAGTCAGGCAGGTTGATTCTTCCAGTTCCATTCTTCTTCCTCAAGATTGCTTTGGCTATTCAAGGTTTTTTGTATTTCCATACAAATTGCAAAATTATTTGTTCTAGTTCTCTGAAAAATACCGTTGGTAGCTTGATAGGGGTTGCATTGAATCTATAGATTGTTTTAGGTAGTATACTCATTTTCACTATATTGATTCTTCCAATCCATGAACATGATATATTTCTCCATCTATTTGTGTCATCTTTGATTTCTTTCATCAGTGTTTTATAGTTTTCTCTATATAGGTCTTTTGTTTCTTTAGGTAAATTTACTCCTAAGTATTTTATTCTTTTCGTTGCAATGGTGAATGGAATTGTTTCCTTAATTTCTCTTTCTGTTTCCTCATTGTTAGTGTATAGGAATGCAAGGGATTTCTGTGTTTTAATTTTATATCCTGCAACTTTACTGTATTCATTGATTAGCTCTAGTAATTTTCTGGAGGAGTCTTTAGGGTTTTCTATGTAGAGGATCATGTCATCTGCAAACAGTGAGAGTTTTACTTTTTCTTTTCCAATCTGGTTTCCGTTTATTTCTTTTTCTTCTCTGATTGCTGTGGCTAAAAAATTCCAAAACTATGTTGAACAGTAGTGGTGAGAGTGGGCACCCTTGTCTTGTTCCTGATTTTCTCTAAAGACATTTATGAAGCATTAGTAAAAGTGATGAGTAACTCTGAGTCTTTAAAAGTTCTACCAAAAAAGTTTGAAATTTAAAAAAAAATTATCATCTCCAAAATATAAAACTCATCAAAATTTAATTAAATGCTCATAAAACATTTTATCAGAATTAAAAAACATATTAATATGTATAAATTTTATTCAATGGGGATGTGAGAATATTATAATATGTTTTCTGTGATGAGGCACCAGGCTCTAAAAATAAGGGTATCAAGAATATGTGAAGGAAGCAAGCAACTTTGTGAGACTCATTTACCCACTGGTACTAGAACTCATAGACTGGTATTAGAGAAGAAAAATCTCAACATGACAGTTATTTTAGTTTTAACATTAAGATAGATAGTCTAGCCTTTATGCTTACTTGATTCTATTTCCTTATGAATTTTAAAAAAAGACATTTTTATTTCACATATTGGAAAGGCTAATAAAGTATTTGTCTCAGACTACAGTAGAATTATATCAAAGAACATGGTCTACCATTAAACTATAGAATCACAGGTTCTGAGTTTTGAACCACTGAGCACCATCACCTGACAGATGCAAAGAAAATGTGATGAGCCCAGCACTACACTCACAAGTGAGCTCACTACGGAGGCAGGAATCAGGACTGGCTGACTCCTAACCCAGAGGTCTTCCCAACATGATGTGCTTTCTGCCTTATCTCCTAATGCTACACTCATGTTCCTTCAGTTCAACCTTCTTGTCTCAGACTAGATCTCACATACATGTATGATTTTCAGTTTTAACTCTTTTCTTCCCAACCTCACCTGCAATTCTGAGAATAAACCACAAGAAGAATCCCAGTATCTTGTTACTAAAATACCTCTCAGTGATCATCTAATCCATCCTGCTTTTGAGTCTGGATATCCCTTTTACAATATCCCTTAGATGAGGTCAACTAGTCTCTTCTTGACTACCTCCCATGATAGGGAGCTACTACCAAACATAAGGGCAAGTCCAGCCTGAGGAGTCTTAACTGCTGAGATGCTCAGTTTCCCTCTAATTTCACATGTGTTTTTCCAGAGGCACATGGGAAAGTGTAAGTCATTTCAAAGGCCATTGTGTCTCATACCTGAAGATGATTTATTTGTTTTCTTCAAATCACTTCTCCCAGAGTTTCTCAGTGCTGGTATCACTCGCATTTAGAGTGAGATTTCTTCTTCAAGTGGGCCTGTCCTGTACATTTCAAGATATTTAGTTCCCCTAGGAACTAAATTCCAGTAGCTCACATACACTCATCATGTGACAACCTATTCACTGTGACAACAAAACATCCTCCTATATTTCCAAAAACCCTTGGGGAGGGCAAGGATACTGTCCCTGACTGAAAACCATTGTTAATCTAGGTCGGCTCCCCCTGCCTGGGTGCCCTCAACCATTGGCTATTGCCCATGTCACAGCTGTAGAATGCTTCATCACCCATGGAATTCTCAAAGTGACCCATGACAGGAACTTTGTGTTCCTCATGAACACAGGATTACAGAGGGAAAGAGACAATTAATGCCAAGTATTTAACATAACTAGAAGGCAGTCTTTCCCCTCGCTGTATTTAGAAGTCGGCTATCTTGCACTGTTCTACATGTCCCCCACTTAAAAGCCACCATCCCAGTCTGCTATGGTAATTGGGAAGCATATGTTGTCAATTAAGTAATTTTGCTGAAACTAGAAATCTAGATCACTGTGTTTCCTGCCCAAATAGCCATCTCTCAATTATTCTGCCAACAGAAGTACCTTGTAGTTCTCTAAAAATCTTTCACCTCTGGCCATTGTTTTCATAGCTATTAACCAACTAAGGCTGGACCTTTTGATTTTGATTTAAATTGCTTCAGTCAGAGTGACTGTTAAGACAGAAAATAATTGAAATCCAAATTGCCCCTAAAATTGCTTTGAAATCAGAGCACAAACTGGCGAGAGATTATGATGTCATCAAATGTTAGACCACCACCCAGAACCTCCAATATCTTGTTCACTCATTCCTCAAATATCCTTGATTACACACATAACAGCTGCTGTGTTTGGGGAAGCAGTGAGCACAGTGCCACATGGTGGAAAAGCACGGGCTTCTTGCTGTGAGTCTTGGGTCTGCCATGTAGTAGCTGTGTGACCACAGACAGATTTGTTTACCTCTCTGTGCCTCACTTTCCTGTAAAATGGAGACAATAATACTTACTTCTCAAGGTTGTTGTAAGGATTTATAAATGAAAATAATCAATACATGGTCAATAATAAGAATGGAAAAGAGTTTTATTTGAGTGAAACTGAGGACTAGCCAGAAAGTCCACTTTCCAAATGACTCTGAGGAACTGCTCCAGAAAAGCATGGTGTCCAGTAGTTTTATAGTTATATCTTGTGCAGGAAAAGATTGCATCCTGACTCAATGAACATGAGTTTTGGCAAACTCTAGGAGATGGTAAAAGACAAGGAAGCCTGGTGTGTTGCAGTCCATGGAGTCTCAAAGAGTCAGACACAACTTAGCAACTGAACAACAACAACAAAAAGACAAAGAACATTAAAGAAATCAGGGTTACATTTCTTCAAGGTTTCAAAAAAAAAGAAAAGTAAAGAACAGATCAGCCTATAGGCAGCGAGTCAGTATGTCTTTGGTGCCTGGGAAGGGAGTCTTATTAAACGGGGACCAGCATCAGCATCCCAGGAAGAGAGGCATTTAATCCTTATTTTCAACATGGATTTTCTTTACTTTTGGTCAATAATTTTTACTTTTATTTTTCTCTAATAATTAAAGCAGATGTCCAGTGTATGTTTAACTAGCCACAAACAGGTTCTTTTAGTTAGCAAAAGACTCAAGTTAATAATTTATGGATTATCGAGAATAATTTCCCTATATCTCAATATGTGAAAATTCCTTTTATCAGATTGAGTGAGCTGAGAATGAGCAAGTAGGTCCTGTGCACACTCCACCTCTAGAGCACTTGCATGGTTTCTATGCATCTGTCCTCTGGCCACTCCTGGTTGAGGCTGTTTGGATTTTTTTCCCTTCATCTGCTAACTCTTAAAGCTTGGTGAAGCTGCTCCATGGTGTGTGACACAAAAAGTCAGAAGTACCTGGGAGTTTCTGGGCCCCAGCACCACCATTACCCCACTGTAGTGATCCAGAGCCCATGACAGACTGGGGTGTGTATACAAAAGCCCAGGTCCCCTCACCATCAGTGAGAACAAACTCCATAATGTAACTTACACTCCAGAGCCCCCACATATGATCAGGCTGAGCCTGGGGCTTCTCCTGAAATCACAGCCCGGTGTGGTTTCTTCTCTTCCTCGGCCCTGATTCTTCCATTCTCAGAGAAATCCTACAAGAGTTCCCTGTACACAAATTCCCTTCTCTGGGCCTGCAAGTTCAACCTGAGATAGCCACTTACCATAATTCACAACAAACAAGCATTTAATAAATGTTAGTCTTTATTACATTTGCCATTAACAGGTACTATGAACTCAGTAACATTTTTAAATGGACATGCATTTTGTAAGTCCCAACCTCTTCTAAATATATCTAAAAAATAATTTCATGTGTACAAGACACTGGGTCTTACCAGGTGGCACTAGCAGTAAAGAACCTGCCTGACAATGTGGGAGATGTAAGAGACACAGATTCGATCCCTGGGTCAGGAAGATCCGCTGAAGGAGTGCATGGCAACTCACTCTAGTGTTCTTGCCTGATGAATCCCAAGGACAGAGGAGCCTGGTGGACTATAATCCATAGGATCGCAAAGAGTCAGATAGGCTGAAGCTACTGAGCATGCAGGCACACACATACAAGTGTGTACAATATGTCTTGAGCCTATAAAATTCAAAACAGTCTGGACACACTGTAGTCATCATAGTTCCCCGTGGCCACATTTAAGAAACACAGCTTTTTAAAAATGCTCTTATTTCACTGAAAGTAAAACCAAGAACAGGAGAGTCTTTGCAAATGGCCCCAGTCCCAAGGCCAAGGAGTGACGAGCAGAATTAGAACCCAGGTCTGCTGTCCAGTTCAGCGTCATTTTCATCACACCTTTTAGGTGCCCACTGGCCAGTTTTCAGACAAAGGGAAATAGTGGGAACTCAGAAGCCTGCTTAGAGCACCAGTGGCAGCACCCCAGAAACAGTAATGGAAAGCTTGTGTACACATCCATACTGGGTGCTTTAACAACAGAGTATATAAACGCTCCCTGCCTTCTAGAAGCTCATCCCTGAGCATGAACAAAAGACCAGATGCATGAGAATCATAAGAAAATACTCCAAAAGCATCAGGAAACTGGGGTTACCAAGAAGTGTGGGCTCCATTTAGAAATAGGAGGAGCCTTCGCAGACATGCTGCCTAGTGATTTTCAGTGTATTGTTTAAGCAGCAGAATCTTTGGTTAGAATGAGTCAGATGCCAAAATGCAGGGTCTAGAACAGCTAAAAGCAGGTGTGTTTAAATTAAAGGAGATGGGAACCGAGAGTACTGTGGCCACATCAGCCCGCTTTCTCCATCCCCAGGATCCAGGCAGAGGCCGCACTCATTCACAGAGGATGACACATAAGGTCGCCCTCCCTCGCCTTTGCATTACCAATGCCCTGATTCCCTCTCACTTGTCTTGCAGAAGAACCCTTGTGCACTCTCCCTACTCCCCTCCCATTCCTGTCCACACCTCCTGCCACCTGACCCACACATCACTGTCTGCAGGGTCTTCCTACTCTGCACCTCCCACACAAACCCTGTCCCAGAAACCTTCTAAGCAGCCTTCAAGGGCCACCAGAAATGCCACCTCCTCCAGGCAGCCTCCTGGGATATTCCCAATCAAAAGTGCCCATGCCTTGCCCTCTTGGCTCCTGCTTCACTTCCCCCTGCACTTAGGATATTCGTGAACACCTAATCTTCCCACACTAGGAGGTTTAATTGGTTGTGTTTCCCCCACTCACACACCCATAGTGGAGCACCTTCCCCACAGTGAATGGCCAACAAAATGTTCTCGAAGTGATTCCGCATAATCACAGTTTGACCTTGGTGGCATCAACCAGAGAGGGGACCCATGGATGGGATGGAATACCTGGGTCTGGGTGGGCACTTGGGAAGACTGTACAGAAACAGCACACACTCCATTTGTAGATTTGTCACTATCTGTAGGAAAAACCATCTCACAAATCTGTTTAAACTATTCAAGCACAGAGCCTTGGGACAGCTTGGAGAAGCCACAACCAAGGGGTGTGTATACAGACTGATGGAGCTATTTGTTGGGAGGGAAGAAACCTCTGAAGTTCAACCTCACTGAGGATGAACCGTCACACTCAGTGTTTTTCCCTAGAAGGGGAATATTTTTCTCAGGGGATGGGTTGTACAGAGTCAATCCTCAGAATAGCCCCTAGAAGGGCCTGCGCCCTCTTGGAGGTCCCCACCTGGTCCCAGTTAATAAGGGGCTGCACCCAATTATCACAAGAACCCTAGAGCCAGGCTGCTGAGGTTCTCGACTTATAAAAACAGAGGCAGGAAGAAAGAAACAGATACCTCACTGTCAAGCACCCCTGAGAAATACCTGCCCCCTTCAGGGCAGACGTCTGGGCCTTCCTGCCTTGATTCAGCTCTTCAAGGTCCACTAAGCAACACGAAAAATGCAGTTCTGCAGATCTGCTGGCATCCTCCATGAGGAGGAGGCAACAGGGGCCCAAATTTAGGCGGGAGGATTATCATCATTTCATCCTTTTCAAGAGTACAGTCACTACCTTTGTGCCCAGGACCTCAGGATCTAAGCCCAGGAAGAAAGAGAAGATGCTCCAGAGATGGTCTCAGGCCAGAGTCGGCATGTTCTCTGAACCCTCAGCCCTCAACACATCACTTCCTAGCCCATCAAAGCCTACTTTCAGGAATTCCAATGGACATGTGTACGCCCTGAAGAGCATGGTTTCCCAAAGGGTATTCACATGTGTTGAAAAAGGGAACTGGATATTTTGCCCAAAAGGTTTAGAAAAATCCCAAATTCAAAGACACTTATTTTCTCAAGGACTTATCAGAGCCTTTAAAACTTAATGAGCCCTGGGAAATTTCAACAACGTGATACATACAATACACTGTGCATTCCCAACAGGACTTAATCACCTTTTCCCCAGTGGCATCCCCTAGAACCAGCAGAATTTAATTCAGTTTGTTCCATTTCTACCTCAGCAGGTTCTCCAAGTGTGGTCCAGGGACACACTTTCAAAGATCCATGGCTGCTTTATTCATTCATCTGTCGATGGGCATTTAAGTTGTTTCTATGTCTTGGCTACTGTGAATAGTGCTGGTATGAACAGAGGGGTGCATATATCTTTTTGAATTAGAGTTTTGTCCAGGAATGGAATTGCTGGGTCGTATGGTAATTCCCTCTTTTTTTTTTCAGATATTTTTAATGTGGACTATTTTAAAAGTGCTTATTGAATTTGTTACAATATTCTGTTCTAACTTTCGGTTTTTTGGCTGCAAGACATGTGGGATTTTAGTTCCCCGACCAAGGATTCAGCCCATACCCCATGCACTGGAAGGTGAAGTCTTAATCACTGCACTGACAAGGAGGTCTCTTTTAATTCTTTTTGTTTAAGTTTTCTGAGAAACCTCTATGCCATTTTCTATAGTGGCTGCACCAACTTACATTCCCACCAAAGAATATATGCATATGTGCATGCTCAGTCGCTTCAGTTGTGCCCGACTCTGCAACCCCATGGACTGCAGCCCGCCAGGCTCCTTTGTCCATGGGATTTTCCAGTCAAGATTCTTATTAGAGTTGGTTGCCATTTTCTCCTCCAGGGGATCTTCCCCACTCAGGGATCAAACTCAAGTCTCATGCATCTCCTGCATTGCAGGCAATTCTTGACGCTGAGCCAATGGGGAAAACCAAAGAAAGCATGCATATAACTGAATCACTTTGCCACACAACAGAAATCAACACAACATTATAAGTCAATTATACCTCAATCAAAAAAAACAAATGATCCACAAGGTCAAATCTATGTTCATAATAATAGTAAAATGTTATTTTTCTCCTTCACTATATTGACAAAAACACAGATGATCCAAAAATAAGGGGTGGGGAGGGTGAAACTGGTGATACCTGAATATATGTCAAGGGAGTGGCCTTTCATATTCACAAGAAAGAAAAAACACTTCTACTTTAAAAATGTCTTTTATGAAGTTGTAAGAAGTATTACCTTTATTAGATTGCGACCTTTGAGTATGTATACACACACACACACACATATAATATGTTGTGTGAATACATAAAAAATATACATAAAGCACTTCTACTGCACATTTTGAAAGGTTGTGTCTGGGAAAGCTCTTGAATTGTTACAGTCGCAAACTCAGTCTCTTTCAAACTGGGACACCACTTCACTTGACTGACAAACTATGGTTACACAGATTTGAGTATTTGGCAGACATTTTCTTGAAAACGAATTAAATGAGAGGATCTGGACAAGGAAAACAACTGTCAGAGTTTGATGTCAATTACAAAATTTGAGCTTTCAAGCAAAAATTAGAATTTTGGAAAACTGTATAAACCATCATGTGTTTGACAGCTTAAAGACTTTTTTACTGAGCTCAATGGGGATATTAACAAATGTGATGTTTTGATATGATGCAAAATGAAGTATATCAACATTTGGAAGATATGAATAACTCAGTGAACTAATATTTTCAAAATAATTAATGCATGATGTTACAAAAATCTTACATGAGTATAAGAACCATTTAAAGTGCAATTTAGACCAGTGGATTTTAACGTAACAGAGTATGAAATTTTCATTGCTATGGTTTCAGATTCTACATGCAGTCTCCTAGAAATTACCACTTGTCAAGATTTGTTGTAGTCAAAGGGAAATATCCATAAATATCTGAAATGACTACTGAAATGCCCCTCCCTTTTCTAACTACATACCTTTACGGGGCTGGGTGCTCTTTGCCCACTTCAAACAAAGCAACATACCACACCAGATTAAATGCAGAAGCAGATGAGAATTGAGCTGCTTCTATTAAGACACACATCAAAGGAATTTGCAGACATGGAAAACAATGCCATTCTGAGTTTCACTAAGTGTTTTTTGTTTTGTTTTGGAAAATAGGAACATTTTTCAATTTTAAAAAGTCATATTTTTTCTTGTCATGGTTTTTTATTGATTTTTAAATGAATAAATAAATATTTTACAGATTTCTCCTTTTATTTTTTATATTAGGGATCAGCAAACTTTTTCTATAAAGGTACAGATGATAAATATTTTAGACTTCATCAGTCAGTCTCTAGCGCAACTAATCGACTCTATCAGTAGAGCTTTGAAGAACCATGCGCTTAGTTGCTCCGTCATATCTGACTCTGTGCAACCCCACAGACTGTATGTAGCTCACCAGACTCCTCTGTCCATGGGGATTCTCCAAGCGAGAATACTGGAGTGGGTTGCCATGCCCTCCTCCTAGGGAATCTTCCCAACCCAGGGATCAAACCCAGGTCTCCCAATTCTTTACCATCTGAGCCACCAGGGAAGCCCTAAAGAACCACAGACAATACATAAACAAATGAACCTGACTGTGTTCCACTAAATTTTTTTTACAAAAACACAGTCATGCGCTAGACTTGGTCCATAGGCCAGAGTTTGCTGATCTCTGTCATATGATAAATATCAATAGATATAACCAGCTGAAACCAAAACCCTTTGGAGTGCTCAATAATTTAGAAGTGTAAAGAGGCCCTGTGACCAAAAAGATTGAAAAAATCACTGTTCTTCCTGAAGTATGAACACATCATCTTCTTCAAAAGGAATCTCATATAAGAGAAGGGCCAGAGGAGATATGCCAAGGGGAGAGCCCTTCATCCAGGGGTGTCAACCAGCCTGCCCAGTTCCCTGGGGGGCAGGTTCTGTAGGCAACAGACGGTCTGGGTAGGTGAGATTCTGAACACAGCAGCAATCAATATTGACTTCAATATTCCCAGTCACCTTTGGAACCCACTTCATCTAGAAAAAAAAAAAAGAAGACTCAGATTTTGTCCAGTGTGGCCACCACCATAGCCATGAGGTTGTCAATAAAATTCCCCTCTTTTGAAAGATAAAAGTCATTCATGACTTCAAAGCACATCTGCAGGGTAACCTGCAACCAGCCCCAGAGAAACAAGAGGTTCTCCTGAGCTTCCCAGGGGCAAGGGTGGCCTGCATGGTGCTGAGGGTAGCAGGTCTGATCCTCCCACAAACAAATCGTTTCAAATCCAGACAGTGCACAGAAGATTTCAGGCTGCTTGGAGCACACTCATGAGGCCTGCCAAAGGGCTGGCTCCTCAGTCCTGGCCTCCTATTCTATATGTTATGCAGGAACTGAGTCACACCTGCAAATCCTATGATAGATGATGTTTTATTAACTTTGAAGAGTGCCAGCTCATTTCCTGGGTTCCAAGCCAACCTGATATAATAGAGTCCTTTCAACAACCCACTAGAAGAAGCTGATATAATGTCCAAAATATTTCAAGGAATGAACACTGCTTAATTTGCTAATAAGCTCTGTGCCAATCAGCTCTCACAGGATAAAAGCCTATCATGAGAGGCTCCAGGCAAACACAGTGCCACCATCACTCTATTCCCTGCTAGGTCTATTTTCCTTAACTTTTTTTTTTTTTTTTCCTTCTAGAAATGCTTTGGGTGACAAAAAGAATTTTCTGGTATCTTTCACACACAGTCAGCTCTCCTTCCCACCAATCTTCTGGGTATTTTTATTTCATTCCCTGGATTGTTCTATTGGATCAACACATCAAGATGTGAGGTTTTGCAAACATGAAATGTCAATGCAAACACAGATACATCCAGAATAGCAGCATTCCCTCTCTGCCAATAGAATCCTCTAATTAACACACACACACAAACACGTCATCTTTCCTCAGTCACAAAGAAACTACCCAGTTGGGCCCTTCTCCTTAGAATTCTGCTTTAGTATGGCACAAGGAGAGTGTCCCCGGTGGCCCTAGTGGTAAAGAATCCGCCTACCAATGCAAGTGATGTAAGAGACGTGGGTTTGATTCCTGGGTCGGGTAGATCCTCTGGAGGAGGGCATGGCAACCCACTCCAGTATTTTTGCCTGGAGAATCCCATGGACAGAGGAACCTGGTGGGCTACAATACATGAGATTGCAAAAAGCCAGACACAACTGAAGCGACAGCACACTCATGGCATAGGGAACGCCACTCAATATTATGTGGCAGCCAGGATGGGAGAGGAGTTTGGGGGAGAATGGATACATGTACGCGTATGACTGAGTCCCTTTGCTATCCACCTGAATGTATCACAACATTGTTAATCAGCTATACTCCAGTGTAAAATAAAAGTTTAAAAAACAAAAAAAAGCTTCGGAGTGAAAAAAAAAATTCTGCATTAGTCTCACTGAGTGACAATATACAAGGGTCCCAGGGCGGAGCGTGACAGAGAAGCGCGGCAAACACAGACAATACATGCAAAGATACGGGGGTTCCTCCTTCTAAGGGCAGGCCAGGCCTCAGTCTGCTTAGAGTGAATAAAAGCAGCCTCAAGTCAGAAAGCATAGTCTTGAGATAGAGAACTGCCTTCTCAGAGTCTGCCACGTGGAACCTGAACAAGTCACAGGGGGAGGGAGTGGGTTCATGAGGGGAGGGGCAAGAGAGGAGGAGGTAGCAGAGGCCTGTGCACCGACCTCAGGGTGATTTTGAACAGAACAGGTTAATATAGCTCCTTCCCGAATTGGACAACTTTGTGGAATCAGGAGGAAGCATTCAGGAAAATTGAGGCCTGGATCACTGATCAAAAGCCGGGCATGGGTAATGAATGAGACAAGAGGGCCTGTTGTTAAGGTTTCAACCAAAAGAAGGGATTTAAACCCTTAGTCACCCAGAAGATGGGGACCTTCAGTTGACAAGGACAGAATCACAGGCCATAAGCAAAACATCTCTGCTCTTTACCAGCTGGGTGAACCAAGACAGGTAACTCAGTCTTTTTGAACCTCTTTTCCCATTTATAAAGTGGAGTAATAATAGGACTGCATTAGCTCTAGCTGTCATAACAAAATACCACAGGCTGGGTGGCTTAAATAACAAACTTATTTCTCATATTTGGAGACTGGAAACCTGAGATGAGGGTACCAGCAGCATCAGGTTCAGATGACGTTGCTTCTCCTGGCTTTCAAACGTCTCCTTCCCACTGGGTCCTCACAGGTCAGAGACTGTGAGGGGGCTCTGGTCAATTCCTCTTCTTCGTTGCTGTTGTTCAGTCGCCCAGTTCTGACAGCTCTTTGCAACCCCAAGGACTGCAGCCTGCCAGGCCTCCCTGTCCTTCACTATCTCCTGGAATTTTCTCAGACTCATGTCTATTGAGTCAGTGATGTCATCCAACCACCTCATCCTCTGTCATCCCCTTCTCCTCTTTCCCTCAATCTTTCCCAGCATCAAGGTCTTTTCCAATAAGTCAGCTCTGCCCATAAGGTGGCCAAAGTACCGGAGCTTCGGCGACACCATCAGTCCTTCCAATGAATATTCAGGGTTGATTTCCTTTAGGATTGACTGGTTTGATCTCTTTGCTGTCCCAGGGACTCTCAAGAGTCTTCTCCAGCACCACAGTTTAATGGCATCAGTTCTTCAGCTCTCAGCCTTCCTTATGGTTCAAATCTCACATCCATTCATGACAACTGGAAAAACCATAGCTTTGACTATCTGGACCTCTGTCAGCAAAGTGATGTCTCTGCTTTTTAATATGCTTTGTCTAGGTTTGTCATGGTTTTTCTTCCAAGGAGCAAGCTTCTTTTAATTTTGTGGCTGTAGTCATCATCCACAGCACAGGGGTGATCCACCCTCAAGATACCCTTATCTGAACCTAATCACCTCCCCAAGGCCCCACCTCCCAATACCATCACATTAGGGGGTGGCAAAGCAGAGATCAAATTGCCAACATCTGTTGGATCATCGAAAAAGCAAGAGAGTTCCAAGATAGTAAAAAATATCTACTTCTGCTTTATTGACCATGTCAAAGCCTTTGACTGTTTGGATCACAACAAATTGTGTGAAAATTTCTTAAAGAGATGGGAGTGCCAGACCACCTGACCTGCCTCTTGAGAAATCTTTATGCAGGTCAAGAAGCAACAGTTAGAACTGGACATGGAACAACAGACTGGTTCCAAATCGGGAAAGGAGTATGTCAAAGCTGTATACTGTCACCCTGCTTATTTAACTTCTATGCAGAGTACATCATGAGAAATGCTGGGCTGGATGAAGCACAGGCTGGAATCAAGATTGCTGGGAGAAATATCAATAACCTTAGATATGCAGATGACACCACCCTTATGGCAGAAAGTGAAGAACTAAAGAGTCTCTTGATGAAGGTGAAAGAAGAGAGTGAAAAAGTTGGCTTAAAACTCAACATTCAGAAAACTAAGATCATGGCATCTGGTTCCACCACTTCATGGCAAATAGATGGGGAAACAATGGAAACAGTGACAGACTTTATTTGGGGGTGGGGTGCTACAAAATCATGCAGATGGTGACTGCAGCTCTGAAATTAAAAGACGCTTACTCCTTGGAAGAAAAGTTATGACCAACCTAGACAGCGTATTAAAAAGCAAAGACATTACTTTGCCAATAAAGGTCCATCTAGTCAAGGCTATGGTTTTTCCAATAGTCATATATGGATGTGAGAGTTGGACTATAAAGAAAGCTGAGTGCTGAAGAATTGATGATTTTGAACTGCAATATTGGAGAAGACTCTTGAGAGTCCCTTGGACTGCAAGGAGATCCAACCAGTCCATTCTCAAGGAAATCAGTCTTGAATATTCATTGGAAGGACTGATGCTAAAGCTGCAACTCCAATACTTTGGCCACCTGATGCGAAGAACTGACTCATTGGGAAAGACTCTGATGCTCGGAAAGATTGAAAGCAGGAGAAGGAGACGACAGAGGATGAGATGGTTGGATGGCATCACTGACTCAATGGACGTGAGTTTGAGTAAACTCTGAGAGTTGGCAACGGACAGGGAGGCCTGACCTGCTGCAGTCCATGGGGTCACAAAGAGTTGGACAGGGCTGAGCGACTGAACTGAACTGAACTGTGCAGCAGGAATTCCCCGTGGGTTGCTTCAAGGATGCAGGTGGATAAAGAGCACTGGATGTTTCCACCTGCCGCTCTTCCTGCTTGGTGAAGGGGAAACTTTATCCCTGATGAAGACAGGAAGCCAAGAATTCTTTCCACAAACAAGAATCAATCAAGTTACATCCTAGGGTGGGAATCAGACAAGTATTTGACATAGTTTGTTTTCATGTTAGGTGTCCGAGATAAGATAATTCTGTTTAATGCCAGGGAAATTGCTGCGGAAAAGAATTGATTGTTGAGAATCCTGATCCCTCCCTCAGTTCTAGTTCCCAAAGGTTTGACTAATCCTTTTCACACACCCTGGGGACATAGTCCAGACTTATCTGAGCTGTACCTTTAACTCCCTTCAGATATGAGATATTACTTGTCCTTTCTGAAGTGACTCCACCTTTCCTGTGTTGAAAACTTCAGTGGTTGATTCTATCTTCTATTTGGAATCTTGAAGGAAGGCATAGGTGTTCCTGGAATGTCAATCTTTTCTAGAACTTGTCAGGTTGGCACAGGAAACAAGCTACTGCGGCCTCTGGTTCATGGTCTACAAGGGTGATTCTCAAAGTGTAGTTCCTAAGCCAGCGGCAGCTCCATCACCTGGAAACTAGTGAGAAATGCAGATTCTGAGGCCCATCCCAAATCTGTTGAATTAGGAACTCTGGAGAGGCGACCCAGCAATTTGTGTCATAACAAGCTCCTGGGGTGGTGCTGGTTTGAGATTATTGGTCCATGTTGTAGGGGAAAAGGCAAAGTGAGAATGTGACTTTCAGTAGGCATCATACTGCCTTGTTGGAAATGACATTGCAACTGCCTACTAAACACAGTACTGCGTGGACAGTGGTGCTGGCCCATGGAAATGCTTCCTCTATCCATTTTCTAAAACATATAAGAGCAATGGCCATCTTTATGTGATAATGTGCCGGGCAACATGTTAAAACAGATCTCTCTGTGGTAGGTACTTCTATGGACTGAGTGTCTGTGCCCCTCAAATTGTATCTTGAAGCCTCACCCCCTCAGTTCAGTTCAGTTCAGTCACTCAGTTTTGTCCAACTCTTTGCGACCCCACAGACTGCAGCAGGCCAGGCCTCCCTGTCCATCGCCAACTCTCAGAGTTTACTCAAACTCATGTCACTGAGTCAGTGATGCCATCCAACCATCTCATCCTCTGTCGTCCCCTTCTCCTCTTGCCTTCAATCTTTCTCAGCATCAGGGTCTTTTTCAATGAGTCAGTTCTTCGCATCAGGTGGCCAAAGTATTGGAGTTGCAGTTTCAGCATCAGTCCTTCCAATGAATATTCAGGACTGATTTCCTTGAGGATGGACTGGTTGGATCTCCTTGCAGTCCAAGGGACTCTCAAGAGTCTTCTCCAATACTGCAGTTCAAAAGCATCAATTCTTCAGCACTCAGCTTTCTTTATAGTCCAATTCTCACATCCATACATGACTACTGGAAAAACCATAGCCTTGACTAGATGGACCTTTACTGCAAAGTAATGTCTTTGTTTCCTAATATGCTGTCTAGGTTGGTCATAACTTTTCTTCCAAGGAGTAAGCGTCTTTTAATTTCAGAGCTGCAGTCACCATCTGCATGATTTTGTAGCACCCCACCCCCAAATAAAGTCTGTCACTGTTTCCATTGTTTCCCCATCTATTTGCCATGAAGTGGTGGAACCAGATGCCATGATCTTAGTTTTCTGAATGTTGAGTTTTAAGCCAACTTTTTCACTCTCTTCTTTCACCTTCATCAAGAGACTCTTTAGTTCTTCACTTTCTGCCATAAGGGTGGTGTCATCTGCATATCTAAGGTTATTGATATTTCTCCCAGCAATCTTGATTCCAGCTTGTGCTTCATCCAGCCCAGCATTTCTCATGATGTACTCTGCATAGAAGTTAAATAAGCAGGGTGACAGTATACAGCTTTGACATACTCCTTTCCCGATTTGGAACCAGTCTGTTGTTCCATGTCCAGTTCTAACTGTTGCTTCTTGACCTGCATAAAGATTTCTCAAGAGGCAGGTCAGGTGGTCTGACACTCCCATCTCTTTAAGAATTTTTCACACAGTTTGTTGTGATCCAAACAGTCAAAGGCTTTTACATGGTCAATAAAACAGAAGTAGATATTTTCTACTATCTTGGAACTCTCTTGGTTTTTCGATGATCCAACAGGTGCTGGCAATTTGATCTCTGGTTCCTCTGCCTTTTATAAATCCAGTGTGAGCATCTAGAAGTTCATGGTTCATGTACTATTGAAGCCTGACTTGGAGAATTTTGAGCATTACTTTACTAGCGTGTGAGATGAGTTCAATTGTGTGGTTCTTTGAGCATTCTTTGGCACTGCCTTTCTTAGGTATTGGAATGAAACCTGACCTTTTCCAGTCCTGTGGGCACTGCTGAGTTTTCCAAATTTGCTTCCATATTGAGTGCAGCACTTTCACAGCATCATCTTTTAGGATTTAAAATAGCTCAACTGGAATTCCATCACCTCCACTAGCTTTGTTTGTAGTGATGCTTCCTAAGGCCCACTTGACTTTGCATTCCAGTATGTCTGGCTCTAGGTGAGTGATCACACCATCATGATTATCTGGGTCATGAAGATCTTTTTCATATAGTTCTTCTGTGTATTCTTGTCACATCTTCTTAATATCTTCTGCTTCTGTTAGGTCTATACCATTCCTGCATACCATTGCTGCACAGTGCATCCCCAGATTTTGCCACTCCCAGGGATCATCCTAGGGGGCAGGCTTATGGAGCCCCTCACCATCAATTTCACTTCTCTAAGTACACTAGGTCAGGGCAGTTGTCTCCTAGACACCCTTCAAGCATTTACTCTTTGCTTGCTCTTTATGGAAAACGAGGCCATGTCACCACCATGCCTGACAGTGGTTTGTTCCCTTCCCTTCTCAGGGAGGCTTGACCCACAGCCTTCAATACAAAGGCATAACTACAGCATGAGACCCTTTGCTCAGCTCATAGCTTGGATTGTTCAATCCAGAACCCAGGTCTTCACAGACTCCCTCTTATTAAAGAATTCCATTCACTGTGCTCTCTACAAAAGTCAGTAGCATCTTCCCAAGTTACTTCAGGACACCAGCCAGCTGCCACTTTCTCTCAGATTAAGTATCATTACCCAAGAACCCTTACTGCCATACAAGAACTCTAATATATACCTTTTATATCTATTTTATTGGGAGGAGAAGCTCCAATGCAAGAGGAAAATCTGAAAGATTTTTTCATATCATCTTCAATCCATCTTTTCCTTTCTGTTGGGTAACCAGAAAGCCTTCGGGCACCCTATACCAGCAATCCCCAACCTTTTTGGCACCAGAAACCAGTTTCATGGGAAGACAGTTTTTCCACAGACCAAGAGCAGGAGAGGGATGGTTTGGGGGCGATTCAAGTACATTACATTTACTGTGCACTTTATTTCTAATCTAATGCTGATGCCAATCTGACAGGATGTACCAGCCTGGGATCCAGACGTTGGGGACCCCTGCCCTAAGCAAGCTCATCCCATTAGACTCATGTACACTTGATTTAAGTCAGTGGTCCTCAGCTGGGGGTAACTTTGGACCCTGGGACTTTTGGTCATGTCTGAAGATATTTTGGGTTGTCATAACTCAGGTGAGGGATGCTCCTGAAATCTAGTGGATAGAAACTAGGCATGCTGCCGACCATCCTACAGTGCACAAGATAGCCCTCACAACAAAGTTGTTAAGCTCAAAACGTCAGTGGTGTCAATCTGGAGAAACTCTGATAAATGACTGCCTACAGGGAACATTGGAAGGACTGATGCTGAAGCTGAAGTTCCAATACTTTGGCCACCTGATGCCAAGAATTGACTGATTGGAAAAGACCCTGATGCTGGGAAAGATTGAGGGCAGGAGTAGAAGGGGATGACAGAGGATGAGACGGTTGGGTGATATTACCAACTCAATGAACATGAGTTTGAGCAAGCTCTGGGAGATGGTGAAGGACAGGGAAGCCTGGTGTGCTGCTGCAGTCCATGGGGTCACAAAGAGTCAAACATGACTGAGCAACTGAACAGCAACAAAGGGGAACAGGCAACCCAATTCAGTACCTAAATAATAAAGAGGATCTCTGGTTAAACTTCCAGACTAAGAGCATTCAAGAAAGTTCCTAGAATTTAAAGCCATGGTGTCATCCTTGAGTGTTGGGTACCCTAGATTGGTCCTCTCAGGAGGTACAGGTGGTTCATTTGGGAGGTGATCCCTGGAAACCTCAGTAGGGGAATGTAGATCTGAAACCAGAAAGGGAAGAAATCCAATAGAAGGTGTGTTTTCCAGCAAGTTGCTGAGGGCAATTGCAGCTTAATCCCACCAGGGAATGCCAGGAGAGACTGCAGAATATTCATTATCTTCAGTTACCCCAACCAAGAGGCAAGGAGGCTGAGGTATTTACTCAACATCCTGTCAGTCATTGGTTAAGGGATCCCAAGGGCTATCAATTCCCTAACATTTCCAACCATCCCAAACACAGGAGGAACAGGCCCTCAAGCAAAGTCTGCAGGTAAAGACTCTCTGGTGCTGGTAGTGATGCATGAATCGAACAAGTGTATGAAACTGATGAGTGTGACTTGTTGTGGATGGGGCCACCAAGAGCATCTACTACAATGAGATTGCTGAACACATTAATGTTTACATTGTACTTCTTTCATGTTGAATATTTCAGTAAACATTTATGACACTAGTAGCAGGAATACTAATACATGTATAGCTAAAAATACCAGAAAGAAGGGTTTTCCAGGTGGCACTAGTGGTAAAGAATACACCTGCCAATGCAGGAGACATAAGAACCACAGGTTTGATTACTGGGTCCGTTAGATCCCCTGGAGGAGGGCATGGCAACCCACTCTAGTATTCTTGCCTGGAGAATCCCCACGGACAGAGGAGCCTGTCAGGCTATAGTCTTTAGGGTCGCAAAGAGTGGGACACGACTGAAGTGACTTAGCACACATGCACACACCAGAGGAAAAATGCAAAAATCAAACTTAAAAGATGAGATTAGATGTAGCTCTTGCAAGCGGCTAAACTGTCTGATTCAAAATGAGAACAAGACAATGCAGAACCATATTTACCCCATATGCATGAGGTGACCCACTGTGTGGTGTGGTGTCACAGTCACTGTGGATCTGTCATCTCATGTACCTCTAAGCTCTGAATCAGAGGGTCTTCTCAGTCATACTCCTAGTGCAGCAAGCTCCTGGAGGGGACAGAAGAGAAGCCAAGACAGATACTGCTTTCCTAAACGTCATGCCTGGCTTTGGATCACCTGTCTTCAAAATCTGAAAATTCAATGACTTATAAAAAGTATTACCCTAAGTTTAAACTAAAAACTTATATACGTATACTGGCAACCCAGCAGAGATAAGAATGTTATGAGGAAATTCATTTCAATCAACATTGGAACATTAAAATCACCCTGTCTGCTTAGTGAGGCCTCAGTTTCCAAAGTCTGGTGTTTGTGGGTTCATGCACAATAAAACTAGGAAGTCTAAGCCTTATCAACCATCACATACTTTGTTAGTGCTTTTGTTTTTCATGTTACTGTTTAATGTCCAATAGCTCAGATGATAAAGAATCTGCCTGCAATGCAGGAGACCTGGGTTTGATCCCTGAGTTGGGAAGATCCCCTGGAGAAGGGAATGGTTACCCACTCCAGTATTCCTGCCTGGAGAATTCCATGGACAGAGGAGCCTGTCAGGCTACAGTAGTACATGGGGTTGCAAAGAGCCAGACATGACTGAGCGACTAACACTTTCACACTTTCACTTTTCTTCACAGTCTGAAACTCTACTCACATTAATATACATAGAAGAAACAACTTGTTTCAATTACATTAACTAATTAATATAAGGTGAATTAATTTAAATTATAATACTCCTCAGAAAAATGAAGTACCAGCCTAGGATTAATTTTAATATCTTTTCTACCAAAAGAAATGCTCAATTAGTCTAAACTTAAGAATAATCTAAAGTAAATTTAAAGAAATTTCTCAGATTTCAAGAGTACCTCAGGAAATAATAATTACTGTATTTGCTTTTTTTTGTTTGTTTTGCTACTTAGCTCCAGTTTAAAAAATTAATCATGAACCTTTGGGAGGGAGAAAGGGCAGAGATTTTTGTGATGCCAGACAAGGATAACAGCATTAAAACCCAAAACAATGCTTTAAATACACATACACATTTGCCTTTTAAATTAATAAACATATTTCAGACAGTTTCATTCAGCATAGCATAAATCATTTTAGCTAGAAACACACATCCTTTTGAACTACTCAAAAATTAATATAAATTAAATAAAAGGATTCTTCAGAAATAAAACATGAACAGATTATTTCTACAGTATCAACTTGAGAACTTAAAATATTGAATTTGTCATTGTAGAGGAAAAGCCCAGCCCAACAAAAATCTGCCTCGTAGCACAGCTCTTTGGGAGGGCATTCTACTTGCTTGTACTTATTCTTGACACCAGGTTTGTAGCCAAGAATCTATGGATAAACAGTACTTGGAAGAATTCCTTTGAGTTAAAGCTTAAGGCAAAATAACTTGCTAAGAGTGGCTACTCTACATTCTAGAACAGGAATGATCAACATTTTGCTAGGGCTGACCTGGTGGAAAAAGTACCCAGCAAGCTAGGAGTTCTAACATCCTGTTCCTCCTTCCAACCTGTGGTCAAGACCACACATTTTCAGCCTGATCCTTTTTGGACTTTCCATCTCGCAATGTATGTCTCATAATCATAAAATTTTTGTTCCATGTCATCATGCACTGAATTTCAGCTTATTTCTTTAAGGTATCTTACAAATGGATGATCATTTCAAAAAGTTTTCAGGGTTCTCACTCAAGCTGGTACAGTGATTCACCACTCTGCTCCGTTAAAAACAAAAAAAAGCAATGATAAAAATATAGACAAAGAGACAAACTTGGGCTCAAAAACCAGATAAAAATCTCTCTGGATCAGAAAAGAATAGGGATGCTAAGCAGTGAATGGGGCTGAAGCTACAGACTCACTGGGGTTGTGTCAAAAGTATGTTGCAGACAGCTTAAAAAGGTTTCCACTCACCTGAGATGGAAAAATGAAATACCAAAAACAATGATATCTACAAAAAAAATTGAAACACTGTAAAAGTGGGAAATCCAGAGTTGATACTGACATTTTTTAAAAAATTAGTCACCTTTTAAGAATTCCAGAGAATCAACTCATTATTCTGAACACTGGCAAATGAAATGAATCAAGTATTTATTCTGCCTTCCCTATATGAACTATACCTCAGAGCAACAATAGATGATGAGGGAAAATACTTCTTGAAGAATTCCACTTAATAAATAAGAAATGATAGAACTGGAATATCACCACTTTGCAACCCCTATGAAATAATGGATGTGGGCAGATGCCACCAATGACTGTTAAAACCAGTAAGTGAAAAGCTGATCAATCTTACTGTTATGAAAAACAGAAACATATGTTATGTGCCTTCTCTTAGATGTTCTGGGAGGTATACACTACTGCCTCTGAAGTATTCTTGGAAAAAGAAAAAAGTCAAATCTCATCAAGTTTCATCTAGATCTAGTACAATTTTATGGGCAAGGGAGGACATGAAGGTACATATAAACTATATCATGAAGGAAAAGAGAAACTACATTCGTTTTCTTAATAAATAATTATAAGAAAACAAGAGGGTAAAATTGAAAACTTTTTATATATTTGATGATTTTTTAAAAGTAGTGTCAATTTTTTTAGACATGATAACTGTACTTTAAAAAGATTCCCACTGAAGTATTTACTGATGAAATGATGCAATGTCTAATTTTACTTCAGAATAATCCACTGCAGGAAAGGAGGGGAATTTGAGGATATATGACTGACCTTTTGTTGAGAATTGTGAAAGCTACCTCACTACTTATTATTAATACTTCAGAAAGAGAGAAGGGAGGAGGTGCTAGAGCACTAGTGGGACTTCACTGAATCTGTAGACCTTTAGTAGCCAACGTGTGGCTCAAAGACCAGCATCACCTACCAGCTTGTTAGAAATGGGGAATCTCAGGCACACACCAGATCTCCTGAATCAGAAACCACATTGAATAAGATCCCCTTGGTGATTTGTATACATGGTAAACTTTGAGAAGTACTTTTGTAGACCACTTGGAAGAGAATGGTTATCTTCCAATCCATTAACAGCTACCTTATTCAATTTATTTAGGTTCATCATAATGGTTCTCAGTAATTTTTTATAGTTTTCTTTAGTGAGGTTTATTATTCAGTGTAGCCTGCCATAACAAAATACCACAAGCTGGATGGCTTAACAATAGAAATTTATTTTCCCACAGTTCTGGAGCTGAAAGTTCAAGATCAAGGTGTCAACTGATTCAGGTCCTAGTGAGTGTCACTTCCTTGATTGTGGATGGCCTATTTGTCCTCACATGGCCTTTCTTCTAAGAATGAGCAGAGAGAGCAAGAGAGTTTTCATGTCTCTTCCTATAAGGACACTAATCCTATCAGATTGGGGACCCACCCTTGACTTTATTTAAACTCAGTTACTTCCTTAGAGTCCCCATCTCCAAATACAGCCACACTGTGGATCAAGGTTTACACATAAATTTTGGAGGTATACATTCAGTATATTAACAAAGGTGTTGGGTCAAGTTTTTTTGGCTTTTATTCCTGGATAATTAGTATTCTTAACTGATTTATAAATTATAATAATTTATTTATAGATTCTTTTAAATTTTCTATGTACATAATCCTATCTTCAAATAAAGGCACTTTTCTTATTTTTCAGTCCTTATACCTTTTACTTTTTTCTTATCTTGTTCTGAAACTCAAAGGGGAATTCTGGTGCCAGCCTTAGGCTTTTGCAGTTACCCTTTATCAGACAGAGAAAGTTTCTACTTTTAGTTTACCCAGAGATTTTATCATGCATGGATGCTGAATTTCATCAAATGCTTATTCTGCATCAATTGAGATGATCTATGATAATATCCCCTTTTCCATTCCTAGCATTGGTGGTCTATATCTTATCTAATTTCTTCTTAGTCTGTAATGCTAAAGACTTTTTAAATTTTATTTCATTGATTGTCCCTATTATACATTTATTTCTTATTTCATCAATTTCTACTCTATTATTTCTTCCTTTTCTCCTTCTCTAAATAAAAATTGACATTTTCTTCTAACATCTTGAGGCACAAGCTTAGCTTATTGGCTCGGGGGATGAGTCTAAGTAACTCTGTCCACCATTACTAAAAGCAGAAGACATTTACACCTAATTTCATCCTTTCTTTTTAATCTTAAATAAGAGGAGCTAGGAAAACAAGGAGCTTTCTAACTCTTCCTATTATCAAGCATTTCATCTATTTATAATTATTTAATCTGAAGTAATCAAATATTCGGGCTTCCCTGATAGCTCAGTGGTAAAGAATCTGCCTGCCAATGTAGAAGACACAAAAGATGTGAGTTTCATCCCTGGGCCAGGAAGACCTCCTGGAGAAGGAAATGACAACCCTCTCCAGTATTCTTGCCTGGAAAACCCCCTGGGACCCAGAGGAGCCTGGTGGGCTACAGTCCATAGAAGTCACAAAGAGTAGAGCATGAATGACTGAGCACACACACACAACCAAATATTCATTTGACCAAATCAATGTCTTTTAAGAAGCGTTAACTTAAACAAATGGCTATATCAGAATACCTTTTCTTTCCATTTTATTGAGATATATTTGACATACAGCCCTGTACAAGTTTAAGATATAGGTTATATCAGAATACTAATTTGACCTCCAATTTCTTCAACATCTTAACAAAACTGTGCTTCAGAAACACAAAGTTTATCATAGTTGAGTAACCATAACAATAACTATTAACAGGAGTATGCCCCACAAGAAAAACTTCCTGAGAGTTGTTCACTCAGACTACGGTTTTGATAAAAACGGTTAAAGATATTTCAAAGCTTGCTTCAACTGTCACCAATTTTTCAAAGTGAAAAAGTATCTTAATCCAAGCACTATCAAATTAATTGACCGTCATTCTTGTCTCAAGTTTTCCAACTTTATTCAAATTTTAACCATTTCAGAAAATTCAATTTAAATCAAAAGTATAAATTATGACTCAAAACCACTGATTTTTAGAACCTCTTCAGATCAGCATTTGAGGTTGAGAAATTGCCTTTCAATCTTTCATTCACCATTTAAGAAATATTTGTTGAGCACTAACTATGTATCAAACACATAAGTATATTGCTAGGTTCCTTATAAAAATATGTCAGACTCTTGCTCATGTCCTTTGCTGACTTATGTGTCAAATGAAACATCAGTGTCTGTAACATAATCAGTGAAAAGACTGTCTCCCAGTTCTCAGTATAATGTGTCTGTCTAAGACAGCCTTGAAATTCAATCCGACATCTGCATTATCTTACTCATAAAAAGGGACAAATGCAATTGATAGTAAATGACATCAACATTCTTTTCTACTCACCCAGCAAAAATTATCACCTGTGGTTGGAATTTCTCTAAAGCATGCCTCCAGCTAATTGGGACTTCATATCTCTATAAGCTGGGTTAATTTGAGAAGTCAATAAGGATCATAGAAGTAGCAGATAAAGTCTCTGGCTTGCCAGAATCACAAATGCAACTCCCTTTAATAGGTGAGGAAATTAAAATTGAGTGAGAATAAAAAGCATTTAATATCCTAGCCGGGAGCAACCCAGGTCCGGAATCTCTGTCTATCCTCCAGGTGGATCTTCTTCATACCACAAGATGAAAGCAAGAGCTGTGTTCCCACACCGGATATCTCCTGCATGTGTTTTTATTTATGCATATATACAAATTATTTTACATCATTATTTGAATGTTTCAAGTAGTAACATTTATTTTCTTCTTTCTTTTTAAACGGCTCATGTTCGAGTTGGGGAAAATCTTTCATTCTGTGTCAATATCTAAAAATTTCAGCAGTATCTGAGAGGGCTTAGATGAATTTCATGTTCATTTTTCAGTCGGCTTTAATAGAAGAATGAGTAGATAAGCTGCAAGGAATGACCCCCTTCTCTCACAGCAGTGCAGCTGAGTTAGAACTGTCCCAGGAAGGCCCATGGTTAGCTAACGAGATTTGCTCTCTGACTTGGAACGCATCTTTGCTATATGTTGTTTGTCTTCAAGTTACAGGTTCTCTTTGGAAAAGTAAGACAACAAAAGCAAGAACAAGTAATGGATGTTGAAGGCTGTTTGCTTATGGCCGCGAGGAGACTTCATTGCTGCGTGCGGGGCTTTCTCTAGTTGCAGCCAGCGGGGAGCGACTCGTCCTCACAGCGCACGGGCTTCTCCTTGCGCTAGCTTGTCTTGTGGAACACGGGCTCCAGGTCCGCGGGCTTCAGTAGCTGTGATGCACACACTTAGCTGCTCCACAGCATGTGGGATATTCCCAGACCAGGGATCAAACCCGTCCCCTGCATTGCCAGGCAGATTCTTAGCCTCTGAACTACTAGGGGAGTCCCTCTTCTCTTTTTAAGCCTTTTACAAAATTGTTATTCTCCGCTGCAGTCTCTAGATCAGTGCTTCTCAACTTTGGATAGTCATGACATATCCCGTGGACCTTCAGACAATATCAATGCCTGGCCCCCTGTGCCTAGGAAGTCTGATTTGTTCTTCCTGGGCCTGAGGATTTTTTTTAAGCTCCGAGTGATGTGGAGCCCAAACTCAGAAACACTGGTCTGGACGCTGCTCTGAAGTCAAGAGAAAAATTCCCACTTAGGACCAATGCAAGAGAATCTGTTCTTTGTGGTGTGGCCTTCTTTCTCCAAATAAATTAGAGAAGGGCTGACATTTTCTCATATAATATAGTATCTTTTCCTTTGTTAGAAAGTGTTCGCTGCTTAACTCCTTCAAGGATCAACCTATGATTTTAAACAATCTAGGAAAACCTTAGCTATACACAGTGTCAAAGACTACAGGGCCACGTTTTTAGGCAAAGACTCATACATGTGGAGGTCTGAGAACACTAACATCCCAATAGGAACTCTTCAACTGTTACCTTAGAAACTTTATTTGGGACAAAGAAAATAAAAGACAAACTTTCCATTAAATCTGTCCAGTGTTAATGTAAGTCATATTCATTTTAATACCATCAACATAGCATTTTAAATAGCCTTTTATTCCAAAACCCCTACTCCTTTTTATTTGAATTTTTATACTTGATGGGGAAAAATGGGCATGGTTGTGTCCACCTTATAGATGGAGAAATGTAGGCAAAATTTTGGTGACTTATCTCAAAGCTAGCAGTCACTGATGAAATTAAGAAAATCAAAACTATTGTAATGTTTTTATGAAGTTCTATAATTTATACCCAAAAATACTCTATTGAGATATTTACCCCAAGATACATTTTAAGAACCAGTGGTTTAAAGCCAGGTAAGCAATTCCATGAAATTTAAAATGGCCATAAAAGTAAGTCGAGTAGAATAAATGCTCAAATTTGAAAACTAGGTTCCTATGGTTTTAATGACAGCTACAAATTATATTTCGTTTGATCTTTAGTTTTACCTTTGTTTACAAACTTTGTTTCATTATATTTATTTGTTGTTGTTCAGTCACTCGGTCATGTCTGACTCTGCAGTTCCATGGACTGTAGCCCGCCAGGCTCCTCTGTCCACAGAATTCTCTAGGCAAGAATACTGGAGTGGGTTGCCATTTCCTACTCCAGGGGATCTTCCCAATCCAGGAACGGAACTCACATCTCTTGTGTCTCCTGCACTGGGAAGTGGATTCTTTACCACTAGTCTTTACATGTATAATTTCCTTTAATATCTTGATAGCCAATACAAATGAATGAAAATCACATGGCCGAAGATAGACACAGGGGAGATGTATAGGTGACTATTACTGAAGAAGTATGTAGAACATTTTTCCTAGAAATTTTCCAAGAGAATTTACAAAATCCTCGACCCCCAAATAGAGCAACCAAGACACTTTCAGTATAGTGCGTCCACATAGTTTCTAAAGAAACTAAATACATCTTGTACAAACCTGTCTTGCATCAAGATAATACATATGCTTCAGTGCTGCCCCTTACCCTGCCACACACACACACACAAAATAGCTCCAAAAGGAGCGAATGGTGAAAATAAGAATTATTTCTCTCTCCTTGGTCTCGGTTTACAGCAGACACTGACAGCCAGATTCTAGATCTGGTTAGATTATCAGCTATAGTTTCAGGTTGGGGTTTCAGATCTCAGTACCTGTAAATACTGCTGAAGGTGACACTGAGAATCTGGTGGCAATAAAACTCATTACGGAGGGAAAACTTTCCCATTCTTCCAAAACTTCATTTCAACTAAGAGCTAAGTAACATAAGGTTCAACTTGATCCATATCATACATACATCAAAAGGCAATGATAATGTGCCAATAAGAAATAAAATCAAGAAGGGTTCAGGTTCCAAGCACAACTGGAAGGTCCCAAGTTCAACAGGGGAAGAAACATATAATCTGATCTTCCATGATCCTCTGAGAACAAGCCCCAGAATACCCTGGCTTCACTGGATACTCAGCTTTCTGGACAAAAGTAATCTTTCCATTCTGTGCTTACTATTTTAATGCAACTTACTGAAGCTCTCAGATAGGTGGAAAACATATTTTTGTCTAAAACTTTAAAAATTCTTTTAAAGTACTATGTTGAAAAACGTTTGGTAAAAAGGGACAGCTATATTTCTACCTAAGCAAATCTCATGCATGTGTACAAAGTCATATAATAAAATAAAACAAACAAGTGTTTGTTACGTTGTCATTGCCTCAACCTCATTTCACATTTTCAGTTGGAGCTATCTATCATTTATAAGGTATATTCAACTGAGAACTAAAGCCTCTATAATTTTATAGATATGGAATGAAATCTTCAAAGAGACTCATTACTGTATATGCTTGGTTAGCAATTTTTTAAAAGAAAAAGGAAAACAAATTCTTGTCCACAAATGAGATCCCCAAACTCAATGAATTTTTTTCCAAGAATGATCTTTAAAACAGGCTATCAAGAAAATGACCCCTTTCCATTGTTCCTTGACATTCTCTGTTCACAAGTTTCTCGCTAAACAAGTTTTTATTAATATCTAGTTTGGTTCTTACCCCTCACTTTTATAAAGACAAAAGTAATGGCATAGGAATTTTGAAAGATACGTTTGTGACTAAAAGAAACTGAAAAAGAACTTTACAATCTGGTTTTGGTAATAAAAAAGCATAAATTTAATCTTTTATGTCACTACAGTAACATACATCCAGTGATGAGACGTGTTGGAGTCTCATCTGCTTTAGTTATGTGTCAAGTTTTAATCACTTTATTTTCTCATCACCCATAAAATCCAAAGAAGAGCTTTCTGTTCACTTCTGTGACCGCAAAAGCGAAACAGCCCTTCCATGTTCTTTTGCTGCCACCCCGTGGCTCTGATCAGCGAGTGCAAGGGTGACAAATTTAAAGAGACAAACACATCTTCAAGAAAATCCAAAGCAGGAAAATGCAAATTCTGAAAAGGGATAAATGTTGAAGCAGGCAGTTACATGAACAAGGGTCCCTTTATTTTGCATTAAAAAACCTCCCCTAGATTACAAATTCAAGCAAGAGTGGGAACTCGGTGCTTCACTCTTCCTAGACTCCAAACTGGAACTTATTCAGCACCTGTTTAGCCTAACCAACTACATGTTTAATCTGTTTCATTAAAATGCTTATTGTAGGGATTTCCCTGGCGGTCCAATGGTTAAGACTCAGCACTTCCACTGCAGAGGGCACAGTTCCACCCCGCCATGGGGGGACTAAGATTGTAAGAGGCCAAAAAAAAAGAAAACCAATGCTTATCATAATCAAGTGGGAAAATAAAAACACAATGAAAAAGCAGTGCTTGCATTTGAATGTAAATAGAAAATAGGCTTAAAAAATATTCTGAATATAAGTCAATTATTTCAGTGGGGGTGGAGGACTTTCTGCTTGTTTTCTATATAGAGCATGTTTTATGGCCAAGACGCCTGGGGAATCAATAAATTCAACCAATTAATTTAAGGAAAGAATTGCTTCTGAAGACTATGCCAAGGGTATCGATAGCATTTTTCTTGAACCATTTTAAGATGCTCTCTGCTCCACTACTGCCTGGGAAATCCAATGGACAGAAGAGCCTGGTGGGCTACAGTTCATGGGGGTCACAGGAGTCTGACACAACTTGGTCAGAAATTCAGGATGATTTTCCTGTCACCAACACAAGCGATAAAGCACAGGGTCAGAGATGTTATACAGCTCCAAAGTTGGTGTGCAAATTAAACATCCACACTACATAAACCAAAACTGAAGCCCACTTTCCAACGTTTGAAAATTCAGTGCAGGTTTAACCAACCACCAAACAGCACCCACGTCTGACCGGCTCCTCCTCCTGCGAAGCCCCTCCCTGTGTGTAATTTCTGGGCCGACAGGTGCTTCTATGAAGCTTAGGGCAGAGAGAGCGCTAGAGGTGTAGTCTCCAGAGTGAACTCACATCCCAGCCTCACTAACTGTGTGCTCTTAGACATAAATACCCACTTCAAGTTGGCTTGTAGAGATCACAGATGAGAGATCACAGGTCTGGCCCACTGGCGGCCAGGACCTGAGGTTAGCTGCCATAAATGCCCAGACCCTCAGACAAGGACCAGGCATGACCTCAGCATACACACTCATAGAACAATCAATATTCAGAGAGGAAGGGATGATTGGAGAATCTTTCTACTCATTTGTAAATCATTTTTTAAGTGGAATACTCTGCTTTAATTATGGACAGGAGTATAAAAAGAGTAAACATAGACCCAGATTCCAGCGGTGAAAATGTCAATCCAGTGGGAATTTCATGATATCATTTATTCTACTTTGTCTTGATAAAAGGCAAAAATATTTAAAACAATTAGAAAGCACAACATTAAAAACAAAGCCCGAATAAATTCAATTTTGCTTTCCAACCCACGTATCAACACGTATATATCTTATTTCTCTTTGACAAAAATATATGTTTGGGAAAGAGAATTCTAATGCTTTGCCTCATAGAAATTTGAATATATTGAAGATATCTTCCAATGAGTTAGGAAATTCAAGGAATTTTAAGGTGCATTTGAAATGAAAGCCCAAGTCTTACTCAGAATGAAATGTTCTAGTCGCCAGCTTCTCAGGAAGCAGACCCTAGGTACATGTCAATTTTATCATTAAAAAAATTCAAGATTTTTTACATTTCCTTTGATTATTCAAATACTGTTGCATCGGACCTCTACAAAAATGTACATCAGAATCTACAAATAAAAACTTCAAAAATAAATTACACCATCACCAGATGCAACCAAAGATGTGAAAAAAACAGGAATTCTTCTTATTCATTGCTAGTGAGAATACAACAGTACAGCCACTTTGGAAAAGTTTGGCAGTTTCTTACAAAACTGAAGATATTTTTACTATCTTACTGCAGTAAGTAAGTAATATACTTAACTTACTGCAATCATACACTCTGGACAGGAATTGAAAATGTGTGTTCACACAAAAATCAGCACATGGATGGCTATGCCAGCTTTATTCATCACTGCCAAACCTTGAAAGCAACCAAGATGTCCTTCAGTAGATGACTGGATAAATAACTTGGGACATACAGGAAATGGAATATTATTTGGCACAAAAAAAAGAAGTGAGCCTCAAGCCTTGAAAAGACATGGATGAATTAAAATGCATATTACTAAGTGAAGGAAGCCAAGCTGAAAAGGCTACATGCTGCATGATTCTAACAATAAGACATTCTAGAAAAAGCAAAACTCTTAAGACGGTAAAAAGATCAGTGGTTGCCAGAGGCTCGGGGGAGGAACAGATGAATGGGTGGAACAGAGAGGATTTTCAGGGCAGTTAAAACTATTTTATACAATACTATTATGATGGATACATGTCATTACATATTTACCCAAACCCAAAGAATGTAGAGCACTCAGAGTGAACTCTAATGTTAACTACGAACCCTGGGTGATAATGACGTAGTTTCATCCAGTGTAACAAATGTACCACTCTGGTGGTAGATGTCCTTAGTCAGGAGGCTGGGGGAGGGGAGGGAAAAGGAGGTATATGGAAACTTTTTGAAACTAAAGCTAAACATTAAAGTGCATTAATTAATCTATTAAAATTACAAAGAAGAGGAAAGGAGAGTACAAAGCAACAAGCACATCTCATATAAATATAGCTTCAGTCCGACAGTCAGTTCAGTTGCTCAGTCGTGTCCAACTCTTTGCGACCCCATGAACCGCAGCACGCCAGGCCTCCCTGTCCATCACCAACTCCTGGAGCCTACTAGAACTCATGTCCATTGAGTCGGTGATGCCATCCAACCATCTCATCCTCTGTCATCCCCTTCTCCTCCCACCTTCAATCTTTCCCAGCATCAAGGTGTTTTCCAACGAGTCGATTCTTCCATCATGTGGCCAAAGTATTGGAGTTTCAGCTTCAGCATCAGTCCTTCCAATGAATATTCAGGACTGATTTCCTTTAGGATGGACTGGTTGGATCTCCTTGCAGTCCAAGGGACTTTCAATAGTCTTCTCCAACACCACACTTCAAAAGCATCAATTCTTCGGCACTCAGCTTTCTTTATAGTCCAACTATCACATCCATACATCACCACTGTAAAAACCATAGCTTCGACTAGATGGAACTTTGTTGGCAAAGTAATGTCTCTGCTTTTTAATATGCTCTCTAGGTTGGTCAAAACTTTTCTTCCAAGGAGCAAGCATTTCTTAATTTCATGGCTTCAGTCACCATCTGCAGTGATTTTGGAGCCCAAAAAAATAGTCTCTCACTGTTTTCATTTTTTCCCCATCTATTTGCCTTAACATGATTATTTCAAATGTTTCTGTAAATTTCAAGGCAGCACGTAAGAACTAAGCCTAACAAGTCACAGTCTAAGAAGATATCTATTAAGCTGAAAATAGTACTTCCCTTAAAGGATTAAAACACACATTAACACTATTCCCAAAAGCTGCTTTTAACATTTCTTTTCAATGTTATATATTTAAACTATTTTAAGTTACTTTAAATTCCTACCTAAGTAGGTGAATGAAATTTAATCACGAATATTTCTAATATTATGTATTTCAGTATAATATAGCTAAGTATATATAATGTGGGAATTCCCAGGTGGCTCAGTGGTAAAGAATCCACCTGTGGATGCACCAGATGCAGGAGATGTGGGTTTGATGCCCTGACTGGGAAAATAACCTGGGGAAGGAAATGGCAACCTGCTCCAGAATTCTTGCCTGGAAAATCCCACGGACAAAGCAGCCTGGAGACTACAGTCATGTAGCTCAAATAATAACTTACGCTCAAATTAAAATTTATGTCATCAATAATTAAGGAAACACTACTATTTTGGTCTTTATTACTGTCTTTACAAATCTAAAAAGTGAGAGATAAAAATCTAGCAACTGCAATTCCTTAAGGCTTCCTTTAAATTGTGTTTAGAACAAATTCTAAAACAGGTCTTATATCTTGCTGCACTTCCGACATGTATAACTTCTGATACTGAACAATTAATTTCAATTACAATCCAGTTAGACTGCAGTGAGAAAACAGGTCTTTAAAAACTTATAAGCATGTTTCCTACAAGCTGACCTCGCTTTACAAAAATAGGTGCAATAAGCTCCCTTTTCCGAGTCAGCACTATTAAGACAGTCAAGCAAAGATCACACACTATCACTTACATATAACCATATTTTTGGGGTACATAACCTTATCATAAATAAACATAGAAGTTTCAAAAGAGTATAGAAACAGGCTAGAAAATGAGCCCCTTTCAAATAAGAATTCTCATTTTTCTGACTATATCTGAATGTAATTTGTCTAACATTACAATTAAAAATAAATGGGCCCACATGTAGGAAAATTATTAAGCGCCAGTAGACATTTTTATATATGCAATGTTGTTGTTTTTTTAAAGACAATGAAATATCTGCTATACCACTCCAGCATTCTTATGCTACTTCCTTGTCACGGAAGGATTTTACTTATTGGCTTATTTACTTATTGCATATTTATTTATACAAGCTGAATAACTAGCACTTACTAGATTATCTGATTCTCCTACTGTTTCTTTGAGCAAATTTTGATCGGCATAATTTTTTTTCTCATTTCTTTTTTACCAAATAAATCATGTACACAACAAAACAGAAAAGAAAAATCTTCGCTCTCACTTTACTTCTGTTCATGCGAGGGACTATATCTTTTAAATAACTGGTCTTTAATTCTGCAGGTTACCTTCACCACACACACCTACATCACCAATTTGCTGGCCCTCATCTATTGACTCACCATCCTAAAAACAAGAATTTAGTTTATACTACTCCCCTGACCTCACTCCTTCCAAATTTTGACAGAATTAAAGAGAATGAATACATACATACATATATATATATGTATATGTATGTATATATATATATATCCATGTGTATCACTTTGCATGTACACCAGAAACTAACATAATATTATAAATCAACTGTACTTCAACTTTAGAAAAAGAAAGAAAAAATATGGTTATTACCTTTACAACTTATTTAAAAGCACATTCACCCATCAGTGCTGTAGCATCTGGGTTTCTGGCCATTTATAACCTGCTTTAGTCTACCATACCTCACTTTTACATCATCAAGGTTGTCTTCCTTTATATTCTTGTCTTCTGTTTAATCTATTGGCTGACTGTAAAAGCTGAAAACCAGTAAGCAACATTTACAATTTTTTTTAATTGGTCCCAAATCTTTTAAGAGTAAAAACCCATTTCTGAGTTCTCTAATACCTAACTTTAAAGAAAACAACAACAAAAAAATGAACAGTACACTATCGAGTTAAGAATTTGCAGGCGGGAAAAAAATGTTTTAGGGCTTTAAAAAAGTCTGTATCCAGATGAATTCAATAAGCGATTTTTTAAGTGGTTTGTACTCTTGGATGAGCACAAATTACATACAACTTGTGTAAGATGTTTTACGTATTTATTTTCATTATTTGATGTTCATTATTTGAACCGTATTTATTTCATTATTTGTATTAGGGAAAGACCACATGGCACATGATAACAGTCTTTGTGAAAATCTCTCTTCCGTGGAAACCTGACAGGGCTTTCTTTCCTGCAGGGAAACGAGTTTCTTCAAACCAAGTTAAGTTTAAAAATGGTACACTCAAGGGGCTTCCCTAGTGGTCCGGTGGTCAAGACTCCACCCTTCCAACGCAGGGGGTGTGGGCTTGATCCCTGGTCTGGGAACAAAGATCGCACATGCCCTGCAGTGTGGCTAAAAAAAAAAGATGGTATACTCCATCAAAACTAACAATGTCTACTACAGATCTGAACATCTTGGCTTTAGAAAGAGTGTAACAGACCCTTGAAATTTCAAGTTCTAAATTTTGAGATCTTTGTTCATATTCACAAACAGTCCTAGATAAGTCTACAATTTCCTGTTTTTCTTAAGAATTACATTTTCATCTTGTATCATGAAGTTCTTACACATACTTTCACATCCAAGTTATTTTTTAAAATTTAATTGGAGGATAATTGCTTTCCAATATTATGTTGGTTTCTGCCATACATAACATGAATCAGCCACAGGTACACATGTCCTCTCCCTCTTGAACCTTCCTCCCACCTCCCACTCCATCCCACCCCTTTAACCTTTAAATTCATTTCATCTAGTGGCGTGCTGCGGTTCATGGGGTCGCAAAGAGTCGGACATGACTGAGCAACTGAACTGAACTGAAGTGGCCATTTGTTTGCTAGAGCTGCCATAACAAAGTGCCACAAACTGGGTGGCTTACAAAACAGATATATTTGCCTCACAACTCTGGAAGCTAATAAAAGTCCAACATCACTATCGGCAAGATTGGTTCCCTCTGAGAGCTGTGAATCTATTCCACGCCTCTCACTTTGCTCCTGGTGCCCTGCAGGCAACCTTCGGTGTTCCTTGGCTTATAGAAGCAACACCCTTATCTCTGCCTTCTTCTTCACATGGTGTTTTTGCCAGGAGTCTACATTCACCATATTGGATTAGGGCTCACTCTATTATCTGCTCTTCACGAACTACATCCACAACAACCCTATTTCTGGGTTATAAGGTATTAAGAGCCAGGACCTCCACATACACATTTTGTGGGAACACAAGTCAAGCCGGAGTGGCCATTTTTCATATAAAGTTTGATATCTCCTACCTTTCCTGGTAGCTCAGCTGATACAGAATCCACCTGCAATGTAGGAGACCCTGGTTCAATTCCTGGGTTGGGAAGATCCCCTGGAGAAGGGATAGACTACCCACTCCAGTGTTCTTGGGCTTCCCTAGTAGCACAGGCAGTGAAGAATCTGCCAGCAATGCAGGAGACCTGGGTTTGATCCCTGGGTTGCAAAGATCCCCTGGAGGAGGGCACGGCAGCCCACTTCAGTATTACTGCCGGGAAATTCCATGGACCAAGGAGCCTCGTGGACTACAGGCTATAGTCCATGAGGTCGCAAAATATTACTGGGATAACTGCTGAACTTCCCATGCCTGCAACAGAACTTGGCGCACGTGAGGAGTTCAATACATCTGCTGACCGAATGAGTGAATAAATGAACGTGACTGCAAGTGAGGAAAAACAACTTTGGATAATGAGAGGTTAGCTAGGCTAAATCATTAACTGAACAAGGCCTTCCTGTATAGAAGTTAGAAAGAATTAAGATTATGCCTGGGCAAAATTGCAAAATACTATACACTCCATGGACATCTAAAGTCATTCACCAATAGTCAAAATCATAAATGCTGAAACTCACAAGTGTCAAAACCCATAAAACCCAGCAACATACATCCTTTCCCCTATCCTCTAATGCCCTTCCCCCTTCCCTCTACCCACTGTCAACCACTGATTTGTTCTCTGTGAGTCTGCTTTTTTAACTCACTAGTTTATTGTACTTTTTAGATTCCACATGTAAGTAACATCATACAGTATTTGTCCTTCCCTATCTCACTTAGCATAATACCCTCTAAATCCAGTCATGTTGCTGCAAATGGCAAAATTTCATTCTTTTTATGGCTGAGGAGTATTCCATTGTATATATATATATATACACCACATCTTTATCCATTTATCTGTTGATGGACACTTAGGTTCCTCCCATACCTTGGCAATTGTAAATAATGCTGCTGTAGACACTGAAAAACTTAAAAATGGAACTACCATATGACCCAGCAATTCCACTCCTGGTTTTATACTCGAAAAAAACTAAAACATGAATCTGAAAAGAAGCACGCAACCCAAATGTCTCTATATACTTTTAATAATGATTACCTTCTCAAGGGAAAAATAATAAAGAAGGACCAGAAAAGGTGTGGTAAATAATTTCAATTTAAATAAGTTAAGGAATGTGTTATTAGAGAAAGCAACAGTCACTAAATGAAACAGTATATAAAAAAAAAAAAAACCAGTATCAGCCAAATACAGCACAACATGGTCTACATGCAACAAAATGCTACAGCACTAAGTCAGAAGTGACTCCTTGTTATAATTATTCTTTTTGTTATTTTAATAACCAAACATCTTTGGACAAGGTCCACAATGAATTATATTCCATAGTAAATTGCATATAAAAAGCCTCTATCCTTTTTACAACTACATTTTTCAACACAGCCTGTCAATAGCTAATACCCACATAATAACAAGTGAAGGAATTCTTTTCTATTTCTCCTAATCATCTCATTCAAATCCTATCACCATGAATTTCCTGGGTAGTTGGCTTAAAAATACTATATTACTATAAACTTTAAATTCAAGCCCTCGATAGGTCTACTTCAGCAGGAGCATCTTGAAATGCTGAATTATCATCTTCAATTTCCTTCAGTCATTTATTGTAGCTGCCAAACTGAAATGGCACACCTTAAAGGCAACACTAAACTGAAAGCAAATAATAAAAAGTCTCTTAAATGCTTCATTTATGAAAGCTTATTTTTCCTGCCATCAAATTTTGTGTACTATCTGAAATATATCACTTTACAAAACTGACATCTTGCCTGCAATTATTCTGCCATGACACATTTGCCACACTTCAAGGTTTATCAGGGGTGGGGGAGGGGGGGAAGAACTGGCATCTTTTGTTACCTTTTGTAACAGATGAGTAATAAAGAGCTAGGCTGGTTTTGCTTTCTGGCCTAAGCGGGGGAGGGGGGCAGTAGGAGGTAACAGAGTTAAGATTAAGCCTCAATTGCCAATAGATATCACTATAGCTACTCCCTTTCCTGGACAGCTTTAACTAATCTTTCTGGTTATACTGAAATTATACCATAAAATAAACATTTGAAAAGGGCATGTCAAGTCAGAGGGTGGCTGCTCTCTGAAAGGAAAATGAATCTGCAAACCAAAATCATTCAAAGCATTTTCTTGAAATCCTACTCACAAGCAACATAATAGAAAATTAATCAAATAAAACAAATCAACAGAATATAATAAAACCCTGTATACTTTACCCCCAACGTAATTGTTAATGACAACTATAAAATGCTAATATACAAAAATCAACAAAATATGGTTTGTATTTCCAAAACTGATGAGTTTTAGACCAGGATATAGGGAAAAGGAAATGTTTTTGTTAGTTAAGTACATTCAGATCACATTTATATAAAATAGGTTACTATTCAGTTTAAAGAACCTTTGACTTTATCAGAGCAAGTTTACTAACTATGCTATGAAGTGAGAAAAAGATGCCAGTGCCTCTTTTTCTCCTTTATCTACCAAACTTAGTTCAGAATCACTATTCAAACCTTTCTCAGTTAATGTCACTCACTAAAGCCAGAATTTCTGATAATTTAAATGTGTAAAAGTATGGTCTAACCATATCATAAACTGCTTCCTAAAACAGCTTTTTCTCCAATAACCTATATCTGAGAAAAAGTATCTATATTCAATATACTGTCCATTTTTAAGTACTTCCTACACCTCTAGTCAATTTTTAAAGTTTTATTTAGAAGCAACACTAATCCATTTCTAATTGCCAAGTAGAACAATTTTTTAATCTGCAGGGTATCTTAAAAACCAATCATGTTGACATAACCTTAAATTCCAGGAATGTAAACCATAATTCAAGCTTCAATATTTCTCTTAACATATTCTACTTTACGAAAATTACTTCCCATCTTGCAATCATGAACAAGAAGAAAATTGTACTTAATATATTAGAAGACCAAATCTCATTATTATTAGGTTAATAGTCCATAATTCTAATCTAAAAAATATCTATAGCTATAACCTCTCCACCTTGTTAATTCCCAGAGAGATTAATATAAGATGTAATTAACATCTAAACTTAGAGCAGACTGTCATTTGGAACAAACTATGTTGTTAACATAGTTAACATAGTTATTGTTAATAACTGTTTCATGGTCAAATAGATCAACCCATCACCCTTTATGATTCTGACTAGTTTAATGAGCACAACTTGTCATAAACTTTCCAGTAACTCTGAAAAACTCAACTTAATGAAAGATTAGTTTTTTTGTAATACTTTCTTAAAATAGAAAAAGACCAGAGTAGTCTTATCTGGAACCTAACACAGTATTTAGCAATGTAAATGTCATTAGGTGTAATATCTGTGAAATGAATAAATAGAAAATAAGCAACCCAGTGCACTTACTATCATTCAGCTCTTTACTATGTGCTAAGCAATAGTATTTAAAATCATACCTAATAAAATGGAACACAATCAAACTGCTTTTTTTTACTTCTGATAAACACTTAAAAGAATTATTCACTAAAGAATTCCCAGTTTAAGAGAATAAAAAGCAGACCTGAAACTATCACAATACTGTCAACCAACTGTTGTTAACCAACCAACCACTATAAAATAGTTAAAAAAAAAAAAAGTAAGAGAATGAAGAGCTGGACTTTCACAACCCAGTAACTTGGCCAATGATTTTCTGCAACTCTGTGACATTTTTCATTCAACCTTTTTTTCTTGATGAAGTGAAAAAACATACAGAAATGCAAGTCATAACCTTCTTTGCAATAAATAACAAAGCCACTACACTTGATATTAATAACATTTATTTCTCTCATGAAGTTACTTTAAAAAAATTGGAATTTAGAAGAGATAAAGGTAAAACAAGGAGTGAAATAACTATAAATGTTCTTCTACTTCAAAAATTGCCTGACATCTGAGCCAGAAGACTTTCTGCATTTATCAGTGATTTCCTCTTCATGTGTCATAGAAAGAGTTCAACATGCTTTACAAAATCCATTATATTTTAAGACCATTTCCAATATCTGCTATCATAAATCAAGAAATCCATTTATTCAAGGTTACTTATAGGGAATTAATCGCACAGAAAATTTTAACAACTTCTTTTTCAAAAATTAAAGTACAAGTACTTTACTGTATTTGGCATTCCTATACATAATGATGTGAATTCAAAGACTGAAAGCATTAAAGGTATATAATTAAAATTCTTGGGCTTAGACATTTAAAAAGCTTTAATATTTAGAATTCTCAGTAACAAATATTACAGAAAAACAAATCAGAAAAAAAATACAATGTACTCTCCTTCAGATTTCTCCTCTGATTAAGTGGCATTATATAACATACAAAGTTGTTCCAAAATACTTGTACATACTTGTTATACCCTCATAAATATTAAAAAAAAATCTGAAAAAATTGAGGCCAAGTTAACTACCGGCACTATGCACAAAGAACAAAAACTCATGGATTCCTCCACTTCTAAGGACTTCTAAAACCAACCTTCCTAATTTCAAGGGAACATTTACTCAAAAGAGAAAAATTAAAAACAGGTCAGCCATACATTAATAGCTTTGATAGGGTATAGCTATTATGTCAAAATTCAGCCATCAATATACAACCTCATTTCCCATCTAAAGTTAATGAGAATGTATTTTACTTTAAATGGGACATAGTGGCAAAGTGCCAAGAATTAAAGAATAACCTTAAAGTCTTAATTTCATACTTCAAATACCACAAAAAGCAGTAATTCCCAAAATCATGAAAGCATAATGAAATAACTACAGAGAAAAAATGGACATTTAAGTCATTTCACTCTTTCTTAATATCATATAGTGAGAACAGATGTATTTATAACTTCAGCATACATCATAAAATCATTATTCATCAAAATAGACAAATGTTTACGAGGAACATTTAACTTAAACTTAATAGTTGCTTATAAATGTATGACAAAACCCACTGAAATGTTGTGAAGTAACTGGCCTCCAACTAATAAAATAAAATTTAATTAAAAAAAAAAAAATAGTTGCTTATAAAATGGCACTTGAAAGACTGACCTAACAAATAAGAGTCTGGTTAAGAGACAGTAAAATATAAATATAAAATATACTACAATGTTGCTTGGGATTACATGTACACACTGCTGTAAATGTATGCATAAACGTAAAACGCATAACCAACAAGGACCTACTATAGAGCAAATGGAACTCCGTTCAATGTTATGTGGCACCCTGGATGGGAGAGGAGTTTGGGTGAGAAATGATTCATGTATATGTAGGGCTGAGTCCCTTCCCTGTCTACCTGAAACTATCACATTATTAATCAGCTATACTCCCATACAAAATAAAACATTTAAATATATATATATATATATATATATATATACACACACACACTACAATGTTAAAAACCTCATAGTGTTCTATAGGAAGACCAATAAAGATAATCTTTCTGGAGGGAAAAGTTTTTACCATTACAAATTTCAAATGCAAGTTTTATACATGAATTCAAAAAGGAATACATTTAAACTTTACAGTGCCACATAATCATCATCCATTTTGTTGAAAACAATAAAAATTATGTACTTTTAAAATATGTGTACATCAAAACTGAAAGGTTAATTTTTACTTTTTCCTTTATTGGCAACTTTGGATGCATTTTTAGGTTTTGGTTCCCAAAGGGCATTTTTTACAAATCTTGAAGCCGCACCCCTGTCCAGCTTGCCAGCCTTTTTCTTGTCTGTTATTTCCTTGACTCTGTTCATGTATACTCTGATTCTCTCCTTAAAAATAGAAAAAAAAGAAAAAAGGCAACAGATTTACCAAGCTGTTCATCACCACTAAGCTGTATTATACTACACCTCAGTTAAATTCAACAACTATGTATTTATTGCCTATTAAGTGGTGCTAGTTAAGTGCAAAGTGAACAGGATAAACATACTCCACTTTCTCCTGGAGTCTCAGTCTAGGGGAAACACAGACATTAGAAAGTCATTTCAGAAGTGTTCTGAGTGTTTCAAAAGAGGAAAACCTAGACACTACAGAGATGGAAACACTGAAATGTTTATATGTGGTTACACTAAATTTTTTAATTTACCTAAATCCACATACTAACTATCTTATATCTGAAGTCTATAATCTAAAATAGAACTTTCACAGGCTTACAATATACAAACTAAATTCTCCAGAAATTATGTGAAACAGGAAACAGCTAAGGCAGCATTTTAACTATTTGTTTTTTTGTGTTACCTTCTAGTGTCGCAATTAAACTAAGTAGAATGAAAATACAAGACCTTTTTAGCCAATGTCATAGTTCTAACTGATAAGCACATGATATTTTCTAATGAAATCTACGGCTCTTATCAGACTTTACACAGTGAGAAACATACTAGGTTTCTGCCCAGTTTGAATCTTCTGAGGCCATTAATCAGAATAAAGGCTTATTTCTCTACTTCAATTAGAGAAACAAAGGTGTGAGAGCCACAAAATAGTAAATGATTGATCACCACTTAAAAGCAAGTTTCATTAAATTATCAAAACAGTTTTATAAACATACACATAAAAATGCAGAACCTTAGGATTTTTTGTTTAAAAAACTAACAACTCTACTCAAAACGCTCTCATGAGTTAAAGTCCTCACTCACACACCCAGCCCAGCCCTCCCCAAATTGATCATCCCTCACAACACTACACCCTCTCTTCCTTCCAATCCCATCAAATGTTCACCGTGCTAATAGTTCAATAGTCATGACTGAAAACGCAATCCTACTCAAGTAGTCCAGGGCCTCTTACCCTGTGCTACTTCTTCATCCCCACAATACAACCCTCTAACATCCGTATTATGTGTTGCTTGTTTCCCACCACCAGACAGTGTGGCACCTGCCACAAAGGCAGGCATATGTTAGTGGCTTTATTCCCTGAGGAACTATCTTGCTTGGAAATAAAGCCTGGCTTCTAGTGGGCACTCAGATATTTCCTGAATGAATGAATTGACTATTTTCAATGCCTTTCCCCATTCATGATATAGACAGCAGATAGGCTTCTTCTCACACCCTAACTCTGTGATCAACTAGTGACATCTGTCACAAAGTCAGAAAAGGGGAATAGGTTTATGGATGCTGTTAATTTGTCCACCCTTGTCCAAAATATGAATGCACTCCTGCATAAAGTGCAGGATTCTGAGGAGAAAAGAAGACAGATGATAGAATCAAGTACTAAACTACTCCAAATAACTTTGTTTTTAAGAGAAAAAAGAGGAATTTTATAAACATAAAGGCTACATTAGAAAGTTGAACACAGATGATACAGTGCATTCTTCCTAAGATTTAAGGCCAATCTCATTTGTCAAATCAAGATCTATGGACCATATTGCTTTATATATTTTGCTCTAAGTATTTTTCACAATTTCTGTATTTTAAAAAATATTTATTTTTTACTTTTCCTCCAAGAAATTAAAAAGAAGAAAAGGTCTCAGTCTGTACACTTAAAAATTGAAGACAACATATCTGGCTTTACTCATTTTTTTTTAAAATAAATGACCAAGTACTTTACTAAGTTATAAAATACATACATATCAACCACCTTAAGACTTTAGAACAAAAAAAAAAAAAAAAAAAGACTTTAGAACAATAATACAGTGTCAAGTGTATTTCACATATATATTTACCTTATATTTTATAAACACAAAGAATAAATTTATTAACATTCTTATTCATAAAGCCAAGTCAAGAAGGTAACCTTATGTTTGATTTCTAAATTTTTTCTTTCAAATTGAATGATTTGATTAATTTTTGAAGTCAGCAAAAACTCCAAGATACCAGACCTTATATACTGTACTTATACATCTAAATGGAATACAAAGACAAACCTAGAAGATTTATTACAGGTTGTAAATATGTCACTAATGCAGAATTACTGGACAATACACATACAACTGGTGCCAAAAAAGCTTTTAGCTTTGTTGCTGAACTGGATTCTTTACTGCTGAGAAAATGAATTAATGGAAGAATTGAAAAGGTGGAGGAGAAACTTTCCCGTCTTTGCTAGTAAATCAACTAGAATATACTTTTAAGAATTGTGTAAGAGTTTTTTTTTTTAAAAAGGCAGTTGTAGAGATGAACAGGATTTCAAGAATTTATAGGAAAAATAATATAGAAGTTATAAATAATTACTAGAATCGTAACATTTTCCCATCCAGAGATATATATATAATATATGGAACACCATTCTCTGACAAAGGTGAGAGAAAGAGAAACTAAAGACACAATGAAATCTGGGTCACTTTCATAATTTCAACCCTAAATAATTTTGTTCTCCACAATTAGCATGATAAAGGTACTCTAATTTTAACTGCAAGAACACTACAACAGACATACACGTGAAAGAAAAGAAATCAATCCACGGCAATCTTACCAATTCCTGCTTTACCGGATGTTCCTTGGGATTGACTCCCTGAGTTGCCAAATAAACTACAAGAGAAAGATTTCACAGAATGAAATGAGTATATATTAATAAAGGCGTTAAAGAAACTTGTTACAAAAAAAGAAACGTCACACAAATGATTAATTAAATCTTAAGTTATTCAACCTCTTTGTAATTCTAAATGCATGTGTGGCTCATAGGCACCTGGTATTCTGATTTAAAAGAAATAAATACTTGACAATTAAAACTGCCATAAAGTATGCTGCTGCTGCTAAGTCGCTTCAGTCGTGTCCAACTCTTTGCGACCCCACGGACTGCAGCCTACCAGGCTCCTCGTCCATGGGATTTTCCAGGCAAGAGTACTGGAGTGGATTGCCACTGTCTTCTCTGGCCATAAAGTATAATTCTATATAAATTGTTAGCATTTTTAAAATGTCACCTTAACACAATAAATAATCTGTTTTATAATTAATTCCAAAGTAATATACATACCCCAAAACATTGAATTTAATGTGTAAGCAGAAACTAAATCCACTTTTGCCTGTTCAAGTGGGTCCAACTATTAAAAAAAGAGAAAGAGAAAGAAAAAAGAAATAAACTTTGAGTACCATCAAATATTTTAAACGCTGACCAAGCACAATGTATCAAAGAAATGCTTTTTTCACTTCCTATAATCCAATAACCAAATAATCTGGAAATAATTTGAGAAAGTAAAGTTTTGTTAACTGGTGATTTTTGCCCACAAATTTTCACTTCAGGGTATCATCTTTAGTTAAACAAGGAATGTGTAAAATTCAAAAACAAAAAAAGAAGTTCTTTTTGAATTACTTTAATTTCAGGAGTTACAATCTGGGCTTTGTATGTCAAAAGTAATTTGTCAATATAAACATTGTACATGATGCATTTATGTATAAGAAGCAGGCTAAAATGCTTAGGCAATACCAAAGACAGAAGAAACATAATGAGATTTGTTTTAGACTGTCAAAGTCAATTTACTCTTTCTGTCCTATAGAGTTTCCAGAAAGCCTGATAACATCACAGTAATACTTAAAAGGTCAAAGATAAGAGTCTGTCAGAAAGAACGTGGGGAGTGCTTTTTTTAATTCAAAACCAGGTCAAAATAAAAATATAGTTAAGAAGCATTTTCTAAGGTTGGAGTTTTGTTGTATTTTCCCCCTAAAGATATCTAAACACTTAAAAACATAGAGGGGAAAAAAGGGGGGAAATGGGCATAATAGAAATTACTTAAAATACCTTCTGCAACAACTCATTTCTAGAAACAGACATCATGGTCTTCAGCATTTCATCCACAGCACCAATGGAATTCTCAAATGCTGATAAATATTCATGAATTTCTACTGGATAGTCTTCATTAATTCCTTCACCTGCCATTACGATCAACTGGAAAAAAATTAAATTCTTAAAATTCACATTGGAGACAGAGATTGCTCACTAGGTTATTAAAAAAATCAATAGGTCATATCATGTCTCTCAAAACTGCTAAAAGAGTTAAAATCTGAAGATAATTTAACTAATCTTCTTAGAATATAATTCTGGATCAACCATGTTCAAACTTACCCTCTTCTTAAGTTGCCTGGTGGGGTCAGGGGCAGGGGGGAGAAAGAGGGGGGTCCCAGGAGGGGACCCACCCAAGTTCATTAATGCTACACCTATCAATCCCTCAATGTTTCTCAATAACTGAGACATGACTACCAAATATGCTATATCAATGATAAATACTCTACATTTTGAAAAATCTTTGTTGATGTTAAAAAAAGTAAAGAAAGAAAGTGAAGTCGCTCAGTCGTGTCTGACTCTGCGACCCCATGGGCTGCAGTCTACTAGGCGCCTCTGTCCATGGAATTTCCCAGGTACGAGTACTGGAGTGGGTTGCCATTTCCTTCTCCAGGGGATCTTCCTGATCCCCAGGGATTAATAAACCCAGGTCCCCTCCTGCATTGCAGGCAGACACTATCATCTGAAACACCAGGGAAGCCAAGGGCTGGCTGATGTTAAAGACTAAGAAAGCAATGGAAGTGTGATAAGTAAATATATCCTACCCCTAATGCTTGTCGAAAACAATGATAAGCAAAGCTCTTTCTTTGGAAAACATATTTTAGCACTTCTAAATTCAGGCATTGAATTTAGAATTTGAATTAGGCATTTGAACTCAGCATATTAAACCAAAAAATTAGAAATCTTGGGTCTGAAGTACCTTACAATCATTTATCACTAAAATCACTTTTCAAGCCTATATTTATATTTATATATACATACTCCTTAAGCTTAAAATATTAATAAGAAATTCAAGAGGCCATAAATCAGATAAAGCCTATAAGTAGAAAAGAGGAAACTTAGGAGAAATAAACTACATGGTTTTTATTTAGGCCAGAGCATACCTTGACAGCCCATTAGTTAAAATTCATATTTACCTTATAACAATATTTAATATCTATATGAGAAAAAGAAAACTCCACATCACTGTATTTAATATCATTATCTAAGATCAAATTTCAGAAGCAATTCTAAGCCTTAGGTTAAAAAAATGGTTAAAAACCATCCTTAGGTTAAAAAAATTTTATTAGCTGAAAATTCCTCCTTCATTACATCACTAAGGAGAACATCAAGAATGTGTAAAATAGCAAAGAGCATAACCAGCTTGAAGTAAACAAACTCAGGCTTTCCATCTTGCCTGGTCACTGGCTTTGTCACCTTAGATAAATCACTGTATCTCTCTGGGCTCCAAATACCTCATTCATATAAAAAGGCAGTTGGTCTAATGATCTGTAAAGTCCCTAATAGTTCTAAATGTTATGACTATGTCATTTAAGCATTAAAAGTACTATTTGATTATTTAGTCATAATACATCAACATTTCTATTCAACAAGTCTAGAAACATCTGGTTTCATTTAAAATTTAAAAAAAAAAAAAAAAAAAAGATGAAGTCCCGGAGACTATCACTACACATGCTATAAAATTACTATCAACTACTGTGCAAACAGCAATTAAACAAAGGACTATGAGAAAAGAAAAGCACACAGGAGAGAGTTGTGACTTCCTGTTTCAAAAGGCTAATAATAACTAAAACCATGGATTTGCCTCTCATCCTGCCCTCCAAAAATCTCTCCAAAATGACAGAAGAAATACAAAAATAAATTCACAGTAATGTTGGAACAAAGAAGCGCACCTATCCATCAGCAGACCTCAACAGCAGACATTTTTATAAACTAAACAGCAAATGAGATTAGACTGACAGGAAACAGAAGCAAGGAGAATACAGCCCTTTACAGACCAAACAGGAGAACCCAGGAACAAACTCAAGATGAAGGACAGTAAGAGCTGAACCCTGAGGGCTGAAAGCAGCTGAGCCAACCTCCAGATGTGCAAAAGGACAGCTCCAGCATCTACTGTCCAGATAAACGTGTAAGACATAAATACAGAGATGGTATTTTTCGTTACATAGAATTTTAAACCAATAAACTTGAAAAATCTGACTAATAAGGATGAGGTGCGGGGCGGGGGTGGGAGTGGGGTGGGGAGAAGCCCAGTTATCAAATCTAACCTAAAAGGAAGTATATAAACCAAACAGATAATTAACGACAAAAAAAATTTTTAAGAAGTCAAAAATCTATGCTCCTAAAAAGTTCCAAGTCTAGAAGATATTACAGGAAATTTTTTCCAAACCTTCAAAAAACAGTTAATCCTTATGGTATTTAACTGTTTAAGAACACAAAAAGAGATGAAAAACTTAAGATACCTATTTCATGACATACACAAAAATAAACTCCAGATGAATTTAAAGGTAAATTCTGTATAAATGTATTAAAAGATTATATAAAATATTTACATGATCCAAATGAAACCCAAATGCTATAAAAGGAAATGGCTGACAGACTTAACTACATAAAAACTGAAAAAAAAAATATGTATTGTAAAAATATACCTTAAGCAAAGTTAAAAGGCAAGAAACAGTCTGGGAGAAAAATATTTGCCAAAACACAACAAAAGATTAGTTAGATGATATAAAAACTTCCTACAAAGCATAAAAGATTAAAATAATGAAAATCTCACTCATAAGACCAGCAATAATTTTAAAGACTGGCAAAATTCGGCATTAGCAACGGTTTACACTAGAGGCAGAATATAAACTGGTACAGATTTCTTAAATGCACACACTCTTTGACTCAGGAAATTCTCTTGAGAAAGCAGCCTACAGAAATCCTTGTATGCATGCATAAAAAAAATTGTTAAAATGGACTCCTCAAACTTTTCAAGTGGGAACTCTGCCTCTCATCCATTTTTCTCCCTGGTGGGGTCATTACCCATCAACTTAAAACCTTTCATCCTCCATCTTAAACAACAAACACCTTGACTTCATATCCCCCATTCCAGCTAAAGTCCCATATTCCATCTCCCTTTTAGAACAAACTCATATCAAATCACTTTGATATAAATCTGAAACTACCACAATATAAATCAACTATACCAGGTGGCTCAGTGGGTAAAGAATCCGCCAGCAATGCAGGAGACACAGGAGACGAGGGTTCAATCCCAGGGTCAGGAAGATCCCTTGGAACAGGGCATGGCAACCCACTCCAATATTCTTGCTGGAGAATGCCAAGGACAGAGCAGCCTGGCGGGCTACAGTCCATAGGCTCACAAGAATCAGAAAGGCTCACAAAAGAGTCGGACATGACTGAAGCAATTGAGCACACATACACTTCAATTAAAAAAAAAAAACAACTAATCTTGCTTACTGCGGTCTTCCCCATTTCATTTCATGGCAACTCCACCTTTTCAACTGCTCAGGCCTGCTGGATCATTGAAAAAGCAAGAGAGTTCCAGAAAAACATCTATTTCTGTTTTATTGACTATGCCAAAGCCTTCGACTGTATGGATCACAATAAACTATGGAAAATTCTGAAGGAGATGGGAATACCAGACCACCTGACCTGCCTCTTGAGAAACCTGTATGCAGGTCAGGAAGCAACAGTTAGAACTGGACATGGAACAACAGACTGGTTCCAAATAGGAAAAGGAGTACGTCAAGGCTGTATACTGTCACCCTGCTTATTTAACTTATATGCAGAGTACACCATGAGAAATGCTGGGCTGGAAGAAGCACAAGCTGGAATCAAGATTGCTGGGAGAAGGATCAATAACCTCAGATATGCAGATGACACCACCCTTATGGCAGAAAGTGAAGAGGAACTAAAAAGCCTCTTGATGAAAGTGAAAGAGGAGAGTGAAAAAGTTGGCTTAAAGCTCAACATTCAGAAAACTAAGATCATAGCATCTGGTCCCATCACCTCATGGCAAATAGATGGGGAGACAGTGGAAACAGTGTCAGACTTTACTTTTCTGGGCTCCAAAATCACTGCAGATGGTGACTGCAGCCATGAAATTAAAAGACACTTACTCCTTGGAAGGAAAGTTATGACCAACCTAGAGAGCATATTAAAAAGCAGAGACATTACTTTGCCAACAAAGGTCCATCTGGTCAAGGCTATGGCTTTTCCAGTGGTCATGTATGGATGTGAGAGTTGGACTGTGAAGAAAACTGAGCACCGAAAAATTGATGCTTTTGAACTGTGGTGTTGGAGAAGACTCTTGAGAGTCCCTTGGACTGCAAGGAGATCCAACCAGTCCATCGTAAAGGAGATCAGTCCTGGGTGTTCATTGGAAGGACTGATGCTGAAGCTGAAACTTCAATACTTTGGCCACCTCAAGCGAAGAGTTGACTCATTGGAAAAGACCCTGATGCTGGGAGGGATTGGGGGCAGGAGGAGAAGGGGACGACAGAGGATGAGATGGCATCACCGACTCGATGGACATGAGTTTGAGTAAACTCCGGGAGCTGGTGATGGACAGGGAGGCCTGGCGTGCTGCGATTCAAGGGGTCGCAAAGAGTCAGACACGACTGGGCAACTGAACTGAACTGAAAGTTACAGAATGATCCTTGACTCTTCTCTCCCACCCTATCTTTAAAACATTCAGAACCTAACCACATCCTACCACCTTCACTGCTACCACCCTGATCCAAACTAGTCTGAGCCATCATTGTGTCTTACTGGGATTGTTTCAACAGCCTCCTAAACGGCCTCCTTGTTTCTATTCCAATAGTTTATTATCAAGAAAGCAAACGATCATCCCAAATCTAAGTCAGACTCCCACAAGCCTCTGCTTGGAAACCTTGAAAGGCTTGCTGCTTCACTCAGGAAGAGACGAAGTCCTTATGTTGACTGAAAAAGCCCTGACTCTCTGCTACTTCTTCTGTGACCTTATCTCCTCTCACTCTGCCCCAGCTCACTCCACTCCCTCCATGAAGGCCTCACTGCTCTTATCGGGCTCACCCCTACCTCAGAGCCTTTGGACTCCTCTCCTTCCTAGAAACGTTTCTCCAGGACCAGTGGCTTCAGAGCTCACGACTTCACCTTTGCTACATCTCTACTCAAATGCTGTCTACTACTCATAAAGCTTTCCTGACCACCCTATTTAAAATGCACACCACTCCTCTCATTCCAGAGCTTCCTATCTCCTTCTCCTACAGTCCTCAACAGCATCTGATGTATTTCATTTATTGTCTGTCTACCTCCAAAAGACAGTAAATATTGACACATGAGAGCAGGAATTTTTGTGTCTTGTTCATTACCACTGCCAGGCAGTTGATACACATCTGTTGAATGAAGAAACTATATAGAACAAAAACTGAGAATAATCTAAATAGTCATTAACAGGGGAACAGTTAAGTGAATTACACCACATCCATCCAAGATAATAGTAAAAATAAAGAAGTTAATCTTTACATTCTGCTGCTGCTGCTAAGTCACTTCAGTCATGTCCAGCTCTGTGCAACCCCACAGATGGCAGCCCACCAGGCTCCTCTGTCCCTGGGATTCTCCAGGCAAGAACACTGGAGTGGGTTGCCATTTCCCTTCCCAACCTTTATATAGTAATACACAATAAGTTGTGAAAAAAGTCATAGAACATATTCTGTAACACATAACACAGATGCAATTAAATATATGTAGATATGTGGTGCTGAAGAAGACTCCCCTGAGAGTCCTTTGGACAGCAAGGAGATCAAGTCAGTCAATCCTATAGGAAATCAACCCTAAATATTCACCGGAAGGACTGATACTGAAGCTGAAGCTCCAATACTTTGGCCACCTGATATGAGGAGCTGACTCACTGGAAAAGATCCTGATGCTGGGAAAGATGGAAGGCAAAAGGAGAAGAAGGTGGCAGAGGATGAGATGGTTAGAAAGCATTACTGATTCAATGGATGTCAATTTGAGCAAACCTCCGGAGACAGTGAAGGACTGGTGTGCTGCAGTCGCAAAGAGTCGAACATGAATTAAGTGACTGAACAACAACAAATGTTGAAAAACCTCTGGAAGGAGACATACAAAATCAGCCATTCTCTCTCAGAAGGGGTAGGAATTAGGGAATGGGATCAGCGCAGACTCATGTTATTCACTCTTCATTGTTCAAACTTTGTTATTTCAAAACACACGTATTAAAATCATAATAAAAATAAACAATCATTAAATTTAAAAAGGTATACTTTAATAATGCATTTTGGCTTTTAACAAAAATACTGTAAGTATAGAAAACACAAAAAGACCTTTATTTAAATGTGAAATTTTTCATCTGATTTTTCTATTAGAAAATATTTCCCCTCAAGAATCATGACATAGATTTTTCCTGCAACTATACCCTGTCCCTAAGCCCCAATAAGCAAGTAGTTATTTATTGTTGAAATGGGTTAGGGTGAACACTGAAAGCAAGGCAGTAAGAATAATGACTCTCATTAAATCTGAACCAAACCACTTGCCTTTTTCCTAACTAAAAAACAAAGGCAATGTATATTGGAAAATAAAGATTGTTCTAGTACCAGAAATTACCTCCAATTCAAATGATTTCTTCAAACATTTTACACAGACAGCTCCTGAGTATCTGCTCCTCCCACAGGAAGCACTGCAAGGAAGGAGCTGCAGTCACTGCCCTCTGTCCCCTTCGTTACTCGGACGCCGTGAAGAAGCTGTGAACGGACAGATCAGGAGCAGCAGCCAACATCTGAACTCCACCGCCTGTGAACCAGGCATCGCTCTCAGCATCCACACACAGTTCTTCATTACTCCTCACAACTACACATGGAACCACACGAGGTTCCGTAACTTGCCCAAGCTTGTGCATAGTAAAACTCCAAAGTAGGGAAAGAAAGACAGAACTCACCCACTGCTCCTCACTCCCTGGCTGGTGCCATAGGAAGTCCTCACCCCTCTACCTTACTTCTGGAGTGTCGACCGCAGAAGTGGAGAAAGTTGAAGAGGGCCGGAGAGAAGCTGCCTCTCTCCGTCTCTCAGGAATGTCTGGCCGAGAAGCAGGGACAGAGGGCAGAATCCCTACCAGCAACCCTTACGGGATGAAATGCCATTCCTTCCCTCCGCTCCTGCCAGTGATGAGAGCCGCAACACCCACCAGAGAAAAGGAGGGGGACAGGACATCATCACTGACCTCCTCCCCTCCATCCCCTGCTTCAGGGAGCTCAGTGCAGCCAGGAACCTGGAGTCATCCTCACCCTTCCTCAGGCTCCAGTCCCACCAGTCCTGCCAATTCGGCCTCTTAATCTCCTTGAGCCACAAGCTCTCCTCCGTTCTCACTAAATTTCACTAAGTCATTTAAGGCAGTCTCCCTACTGTCAGTTTTTCTCCACTCTCAACTTTAAGATGTTACAAAACATGACTTTTCTGTAACGATAGTCTGGTCATGGTACACCCCTGCTTCAAATAACTGCATTAGCTCCCGGCTACCTTGAAAATAAATTCCAAACCTCTTATATGGATGTCAAGCTCATTTCCAGTGGCCCCTATTTGTCTGAATAGCCTCATGTTTCATTTCTCCCCTCTTCCAATCCTACAGCTGTAGCCACCATGGCAACTTTCCAAATATCTTTTGCCCATCTGGTTCTCGACACAGGAACCGCCCTTCCCACTTCACTCTGTACTAACCCTGCGTATCTTTGCAGGTAAGATCAGGTTTCCTTTAGTGGATAAGGCTTCTCTGAGCCACATCTTTCCATTCTCTCCGTCTAGGTGAGCACGACCACACATTCTCATGTCACCTAAAACACGATCTGGTGACACCTGCTGATTTACTTCACTTTGACTACAAGCCCCCTGAGGAGGTGGTGTCATACTGATGTGTCACCAGAATGGTTTTATGTCTCAACTTGCCCATGACAGTCCTCATTTACGCCTGCTGTTTCAGCTCACCATCTGCTCTGCTCCCCATTTCTCTCTCAGAAGTCCCAGTCTGAGCAACAAATTATAGGGTTACCCTAAACAAAAGGAGATTCTCACTACTCCTCACCTGACTTTGTCAGAGAACAGGAGAGCCGAGGAAGTGGCTCCCAATACCAGCTGGGGTTCAACCACAGCAGCAGAACCAGGAGGAGGTAGTTTGAAGAGATGTACTACTGCAAGAAACTGGTTAGTGCAATTGTGGAGGTTAGCTAAGTAACACTGAAATCTGCAGGGCAGGGAAGCAAGAAAGAACATGCTGGAACTCTTGGCTGCAAGCCAAAACTGCTATCCACAGGTGGAACTTTTTCGTCAAGGAAGCCTCAGCTCTGCTTCTAAAGCCTTCCAATTAACTGGATCAAGCCCACTCAGATTACCTAGAATAATTTCCTTAATTTAAAGTCAACTGTTTGTGTATTTCAATTATATCTACAAATACCTTCAGAGCAATGCCTAGCGTGGTGCTGGACTGAATGTCTGGGGGCTGCAGTCTAGCCAAGCTGATGAATCTAAAAGACCATCACACTGCTGTAAGCCTCCAGAACTACAGCCAGAAAAGGTATATTCCTGGCATCACAAATTGCTGCTCTGACAGCATTTTTCCACAATAGCCATGTTATTGATGACCGTCAGGTACCCAAGTAACAAAACGAGAGTTCAAATCCCAGTTAACAAATGTGGAAGAAACGATAACTTAAAATAAAAAAATAAATATCGTTTCGTAACCCCTAGTGAAATTACTGACTCAGATACTGATCACAGATAAAAGGGGAAGCTCACAACAGAAGAGTAAGGCTGTTAATACCTGAACCCACAAATGACTCTGCACCACCCCAAGCAGGACATAAACACATCATGAACCTCCTGATGTGAAGCCCTGTGACAAACACAGCACCATCCGTGTGGCACTTCCGACTCCCCTGAGAAGCTGAATCTGAATATAATTGAGCCTGTGGAGCTAACTTCCAATCTATAGAAAATATAGAAGATAGAGAAGTTCACACCACAAGAAAGCAAATACACAAATCTGGAATGAGAAATACTGCACAGGAAAACTGACCTGATTTCCATAACAGGTAAATGGCATGAAGAAAAACTAAGAGAAGGGAGAGAAAAAAAAGGTCTACCTTGAGATCTAACAATCAAACAGAATGTGCAGACCTTGTGTGGATCTTGATTCAAATAAAAAATTGAGTGTAAAAAGATATCTTTGAAAGAATCCTGAATCTGGATCAGGTATTGGATGACACTAAGAAATTATTGAGAATTTTGCTAGGAAATTAGAATTCAGCTATAAAAATGACATCACAATTACATAAGAAAATACTCCTATCGGACACTGATTGATACACATGGGCTTCCCAGGTGGTGCAGTGGCAAAGAACCCGACTGCCATGCAAAAGATGCAGGTTCGATCCCCAGGTCAGGAAGATTCCCTAGAGGAGGAAACGGCAACTCACGCCAGTATTCTTGCCTGGAAAATCGCATGGACAGAAGAGCCTGGCAGGCTACAGTCCAAGGGGTCGCACAGAGTCACACACGACTGAGCGCACACACACACAAACACAATAACGTATATGGGGTAAAATTAAAGAACATGTTGAATTTACCTTAAAAAAAAAAAAAGCTAGTCTTCACGGATTAATCATGCTTTGAGAACAAAGTTAAGAATCCATGTAGAATAGTTCTATTAGAAATATTAGATAGTCAATCCATCAACTTTTTTAATATAACCTAGTCCATAAATTGGGGAACACCTACATAGAAAGTAGAGTCTAGAATACTCGCCTACAATCTCATTCCAATTCCAAATATAATCTAGGGTGAGGGGAACACAGGTTACTGGGTGTTCACCAGCTGCAATAGTTGCCGAACAACTTACAAAAATAAGACAGAGCCAGTGGCCTCAAATGAGGTTTATATTACTAACATTTCCAACAAACACTTTGTTCCAGTATCTATTACTTTCATAATGTCACAAATTTCCTTCTTAAAAAAACCCTGATGCCGTACATTTTACCTGGTCCTTACAAAAATGTATGCATGCAAAAATAAACAAACCAAGCCTACAGTCAAATGAAAAACTAGGGGAAAATATTTGCAACATAAAGACAGATAAAAGTAGCCTCTGCAAATCAACTTAACAACAACACATAAGAATACCTGCAATTTTAAAGCAACTATACTCCAACAAAAATAAATAAAATGGGGGGGGGGGGAACCTACAACCCAAAAGAAAAATGAACAAAGAAAATCAGCAGTTCACATATAAAGGAATCCAGATGACCAAGAGGCATAATGAAAGCTACTCAATCTTACTCATAATTAAAGAAACATAAATCACCAGAACAAGATGCCATTTTTCACCTGTCAAACAAGCAAAAATCAAAAAGATTGATAGTACTTAATATGGGCAAAAGTGAGGAGAAACAGCCTTTCATTCACTATTAATTGGAGTGTAAACCAAGCATTCTGGGGGGCTAACTTGGCCCTATGCTTTAAAATTGTATATGCACAAAGTCTTTGACCCAGAAATTTTACCTCTGAAACTGTACATTTTCACACAAGATAATGTTTAAGGATGTCCACTGCAACACTTCTTAAAATACACTTTAAGGATGTCCACTGCAACACTTCTTAAAATACACTTTAAAGCAAGAAACAACTTCCATGCTCATTAGTAGAACTGGCTACATAACTTATGAAATATTCCTTCAATAAAATACTGTGTAGCAGAGAAAAATAAGAAGCAGAGCTTCAATTCCTGAAATACATTAAGTGAGCAGAAAATGAAGAATAGCATTTATAGTACAACCCACTTGTTTTTAAGAAGAAAGAAATGAGTGTGGAGGTATACTTCTTTATGTAAGTTTCTTAAAAAATACAAAAGAGACCCTTAACTAGGGTTACTTCTGGGAAAACAAAGCAGTACAGTGAAGGATCACATTTTATGTCATACTCTCAGAACTAAGATTTCTAAATAATATCTGTAATACAACAGTACATACGTATATAAACAAAAATTTCAACTATCTGAAATTCTGATTTTACTTTAGTCCCAAATATGCCAGATAAAATGTCATTTCCACCCTGCTTAGCAATTACAATCAAACCTACACTCTTTAGTTCTGTTATATTCAAAGAACCAGATGAATGGATTGCCTTCCCTACACCTAAATTTTCTAGCTACCATAAGACCACTTTCTCCCTGTTTTCAAGGTACAAGAGCCTTTCTAGCCTCGTTCTCTGTAGAAACTCCTCCCTGAGTTGTTGGGGAACTCCCAGCCACCACCCTATCTGGCCTGCTCCCTCATTAACAATGCTTTCTCAAGGAAGCATTCTCTCTTGCCTTAGATTAAGTTATATCCACCACTGATGCAGTCTCACAGCACCATATTTTTCTCCGTATCATTGTTGTTATTTTGTATTTCTGTGATTTGATTAATGTCCATCATCCACACTGGACTGTAAGCCCCTTGGTGCAAGGCAAGTCTGCTCACATACATTCTAAGTGTCAGGGCAGCATAGCATAGAGGCTGAATAAGTATCTATTAAATAAATGACTGCTGGGTATCTGGCTTAGAGTCAATGCTGTGCTGCGCTTAGATGCTCAGTCGTGTCCGACTCTTTGCGACCCCATGGACTGTAGCCTGCCAGGCTCCTCTGTCCGTGGGATTTCCCAGGCAAGGACACTGGAGTAGGTCGCCATTTCCATCTCCAGGGATCTTCCCGACCCAGGAATCAAAACAGGGTCTCCTGCACTGCAGGCGGATTCTTTACCACCTGAACTACCCGAGAAGCCCAGAGTCAATGCTACGTAAATGTTACACAGTTACATGGCATTGAGGCCTATGTGGTGGGAAAAGAGTTCGTGTGTCATGTGCATATGCGAGTGTGCATTCATGAGTTTGTGCATATATGCTCAGTCATGTCCAATTCTTTACAAGCCTACGGACTGTAGCCAGTCAAGTTCCTCTGTCCATGGGATTATCCCAGCAAGAATACTGGAGGGAGTTGCCATTTCCTCCTCCAGGGGAGCTTCCTGACCCAGGGATCGAACCAGAGTCCCCTGTGTTGCCAGGCGGATTCTTTACTACTGAGCAACCTGGGAAGAAAACAGGGATAAATAAAGCAACTCTCAGGCAATCGAGAAAGGACTCAGTTGAAGTAGGGTATCATTAATTTGGGTCTTTTGTAAATTTATTTAGCAGGGTTCAGTGGGCCTGCAGCAAGAATGGTAATCCAAAATGAGGCACTGGCTAATGGACACAAGAGAAAGGACTTGCAAAAACAGCTGCCTGGGAGGTATGGTCTTAAAGGGAGAGAAGTAAGGCTTCTTCCTCTGCTTGGAATACCTCCTCCCCTGATTTCCTTCCCTGTCTTCTGGGCCTAATAAAACCTATTAATCTTTTAAAACCCATGTCAAATGCCCTCTTCTCTATAAAGGCTTCCATATCTCCCAAGCAAAAGTAGTCTCTTCTTCCTTTTTGTTCCTAACATTTACCATACTGTTGTCATTTATCCATCAATAACACTCCTTCTCATGTTTATCAAGATAAACCTGAAAATGTCAATCCTCACTTATCTGACCCATAACCTGCATTTGACAACAGTGAACACGTTACTCCACCCTGAATCCCACAACACTAGCCTCTCAAAATTGTCCTTGTCCCCGGATGGCTGTTCTTTCTGTCTATTTTGTTGGGTCCTTATGCCCCAAACCTATAAAGCCCAAAATGCCTAAGGACTCAGGTCTAATGCTTTTCTGTTTACAGTCCTTTGGCACCTGCCTCCAGGCTCACAATTTTAATTGCCATCTCACTACTCCCAGCTGACCTTTTCCACTAATGACTTCCCCACTGAATTCCAGACCTGGTACTCAATTGCCTACAGCATCTCCACTTGGATAACTAACAGACATCTCAAACTTAACATATCATAATAAACTCCCAATTTTTCCTCACAAGCCTGTTGCTCCCATAGTTTTCCACTTCTCAGTTAATGGGAATTAACCCTTCTAGTTGCTCGAAGTCCCAAACCTGGACAGCTCTTTTACAATCCACACTCAATCCATAAGCAAATCTGTTAGCTTTACCTATGAAGTACAGCCAAAATTGAACGGCTACTCACCAGTCACTTCTTTCAGCTGTGAAGACACTATCTCATCTGAATGAATACAACACCTTCTTAATTAGTCTCCTGTCTTTGCCCTACCCCTCTCTCCAACAAGCTGCTCTTAACACAGCAGGCAGAGTGATCCTGTTAAACACCTAAGTCAGATCATATCACTCCTCTGCTCAAAACTCTCCACTGGTTATTTCCCAATCTATCTCCACATGATTAACATAAAGTCTTGCCACATATTAAGTATTTGGTAACTATTTGTTCATTAACTAAAAACAATGAAAGTAAACTGGAACCAAATTTTGGAGAATCTCAATACCAGATTAGGATAGTCACCATGTAGATTCAAAAGAAGATATACAATAATGTATATATACAATATATACATTATACAAGATATACAATAATGTATCCCGGGGCTGTTTCTATCCTTATGCCAAGCACAGTTACATACAATTAGGAACTAAATCAGAAACAAAGCAATATACTATTTGGAGGAAAACTAGAGAGATCTCTGCAGATGTTGCAGCAGAATTCTTTAAACATAATGACTTTTTTGCACAGCATTACCTTAGAAAATAACAGTGAACCATCCATACAAGGATCTCTCCAAAAATTGTCTTTAGCAGACAGTCCATGCTAGTGTCACTTGTAACTCTCCTTCATATTTAAGTAAAATCCCAGAGAAAAGGTAGAGATGCTAACCTCTAAAAACAAAATTATCCTGAGGTCTCATAATAGAAAAAGATATAAAGTAAAAAGATGTTGCTTAAGATTGAGACAAATAATTAAATCGGATTAAAATGAAATTAATTCTACTGTTAATTCCAAAGTTTCATTCGAAGTGTTTTCATAATTATTCATGTGAAGCAGCAAAATTACCTTCCAAAACTATGGAATTTGCTTACGACAAGATTTTCATCTCAGGTGTACTGTGCAGGTTAAGTGGACAATACAGGTAAAGTTTTTAGAACAATGCCTGTCTCAGGACTCAATATATTAATCAGTAATATTAGTTTTTATTTTACCAATGTGAAAATGTTCAAACACCCAATCCACTGGGGGCCGCTTAGAGCCACACTTGCAAGGTCAACAGTTTGAAAACAGTCACTAACTGAAATATGACATATAAACTGTTTTGATTATTTTGAAAAACCACTGTTCACATTATCATTATTTTCTCTTTCAACAATATCATTTCCATCAATCACAAACGGTTCCCGGAGTTTCAATAGGGATTATCTGGTTATTTCCGGATCCAAAGTCAACATTCGGCTAAGTCTCGGGTCACTCTACTATCAGTCCAGAAAGATTAACAGGTGGGCAGCAAACATCTCATTGGGACAGAGACATCTTTATCAAGCCAAAAATGAATTGCAGTCAACAAACAGCAAGACATTAAAGATACTTTCAAACAGAAGTTTGAATCGCACTATTCCTGGACCACAAAGAAAAACACTTTTAAAAGATTCCATTAGAATTCAACTTAGGATCAAAATTAGCTTCCCATCTCAGGTGGGTTAATATTGCTGCAGCAGGCAGGGAATGATCATGTACTTAAATGATAAAGGCGGATGACAAGGGAAAGCTACTCTCCTACATCTTCCACTTCGACTTTCCTCTCTCAACCAGGTTTGAAAGCAGCAGAAAATTAAGGGAGAAGTCACGAGCTTTTAATTTCTCCACCCACCAATACTTGAGAGGCGGAGCTAACAGCCGAAAAAAAGCGAAAGGCCGGACCCAAAGAAACGAGAGGGGCCGAGAGAAGCCGAAGCCAGCAAGCAGCCTTAAGAAAGCGGAAGTGGGGGTCCTGCAATGGACCCCCATTGCAGGTTACCCCAACCGTCGCACTCGCGGAAGGCTAGGCAGCACGGCTCCGCTTCTCACAGTCAGCGGGAGCATGACAGGAGGCTCCCAGGAGAAGCGGGTTTAGACAGAAGCACAACAAAAATTCCAACCCCAGTTCAGAATAATACCTCACTGGCCTTCGACGTCTGCCTTCCGGAAAGCAGTCGGCGGCGGTGACGTCAGTGGCGCGCCGGCTCTACGAGCCGGGCGAGCGGCGCTCTCTGATGACCTCACGCTTCTCGCCACACCCCTTTTGCCCCTTCCCTTCCGCCCTCAAGGGCGATCTTCTCTGACCCCACCGTCTGAAGCTGTGGGAGGGAATGGGTATGCTGGAGATGCGGGGCGCCGGTCAGGTTTTCTAGATTTGTATCCCTGGTGGCTCAGACCGTAGAGAATCTGCCTGCAATGTAGGAGACCCTGGTTGGATCCCTAGATGGGGAAAATCCCCTGGAAAAGGAAATGGCAACCTACTCCAGAATTCTTGCCTTGAGAATTACATGGACAGAGGAGCTTGGTTGGCTGCGGCCCATGGGGTCACAGAGTCGGACAGGTCTGAGCGACTAACACTTTCAACGCATACCGTAATACAAGCTGAGCCTACTTAACCAGAAAAAAAATGTTAGTTACTAAAGCTTTGTCCTGGTTTTTATTTTACGTCTGCTGAAACTCATTTCAGGGCATAGGGTCTTATTACATTCCTATTTTCCGCCTCTAAAAAAAGCTCTTCAACAGCAGCTTTCCAAGTTATCCGTGGTGAGAGGATGGATTTCCAATCTATCCATCACCCAGAGATACTTTTGTAAAATACAGTAAAAATAAGTTATTTGAAAAATTGCTGGGGGTGAGGGGAAGATAGGCAAAATACAAGCCCAGACTTCAAATTATTTCAATAAGCAGAGAACTACATTTCAACAAATACAATCAAACGAGCATAGGGGAATTGCGAAGACTGTACATATTGTTCATTCTTACATTCCTGATTATTTCACAATCATGATTAACAAATTTATGTATGAAATACGATTCCATATTTTAAACGCCTATAAAAGCACTTTGAACAAACAAGGTGTGTGTCAATATCTAATGTTTTTTAAGTCGCAAATGAGCTTTCTTCTAATTTGTTATTCCAATCTAGTGGGAGTAATAAAAAATTTTTTAAAAAGGCTTCTGGTTGAGAGTGGTGAGTATCCAAACTGTTCCTCTGTTTTGTTTTTACACTTAGTAGGGAAACTAGTTTCACAGAAATAAGCTGATGGGAATAGAAAGAGTTTTCACATCAATTTATGCAAGCTAAGAATATTCATTTTTAACTTTTAGCTAAAACAAATGGTGACATTTTCAAAATCCTTCAATTCTTCATTTATTGCCAGTTCCAACAATTTATTCTTTAAACACTTTATCTTTTGAATTATCTCAAAAGATTACAGATTTTATATATTGTTAGAGTCATAATTACAAACCTTAAAATATCACAAATCGTAGTGTGATCCTACAACACATGACTAGTACACACAACAACATCCAGACTAATCTATACTGTACTCAAGAAAACCAGTTCTCTGATCTTGGTTGCTGGAGGGATGCCAAATTGTCATAAAAATTTTTTAAACTATTATTCTCAGTTTTTGCCCTCATCTTATTGTGGACAGGTAATAACAAATAGTTTGGGGATCGGCACCAGTCCAGAAATCACATGTTCAGTAGCACTATCCTTGAAAGTTACATACATAACCTTACCGGGAAGACTGTTGAGATTTGGAAAAACTGAAACATCACCCAGAATAACTCAGAACCTGACAGATCATCCTGCACAAAGTGATGAGACGTCAAGGCAAAATGTCACACCTTTAGGCTTAAGTCATGGAAGCAAACACTGAAATGCAGTTAGTACAAGAGGTTTCGGATTGGGGTAAGTAGGGATGTCTCTAAAAGATAAAGAGGGAGGAAGCAGGATTGAGAAGAGTCTCAGACCAGCAGTCTCAGATATCTGAGAGTGTGTCAGCCACCCCAACAACAAGTTCCAGAGCAAAAGAACTCCCCAGAGAAGACCACACTGGGGAGAGATGGCCAGGAATTGGCACCCACTTCTCTGGTCTGCGTACTTCCCTTGTGGCTCAGACAGTAAAGCATCTGTTTTCAATGCAGGATATCTGGGTTCGATCCCTGGGTCTGGAAGATTCCCTGGAGAAGGAGATGGCAACCCACTCCAGTCCTCTTGCCGAGAAAATCCCATGGACAGAGGAGCCTGGTGCAGGCTAATGTCTATGAGGTCGCAAAAAGTCAGACACGACTTCACTTTCACTTTCTCTGGTCTGTCATTGGCAAGATTGTGCCTTCAACTTAAAAACTGAAGCAGAGCCTAAAGATTCGGCCAATTAGTGATTCTCAGTTAAGTTGTACAAGTTGTGCGCTTGTACAACTGAATGATAAATTCTTTCTTAAAGGGAGATCTGAGGGGTTCACCTCCTGACCTGCTGTACACCCAACCATCCACATTAGCACCACAATCCCATGATTTGTTCAACAAATATTTACTGAATCTCTGTTAAATAACAGACTCTATTCTACGTCTTATAAGTAGAGCAGTGAAGAAAAGACCCTCCTCAGGATGGAGCTTAGATTCAAATTTCCAGTTGGGAATACCTCCCCCTCTTCTCTTCCTCCCTTTTCATCCCCTTTCCTTCCCTCTTCTTTTCCTTAACCACACTTTTTTCTCCTGTAATTCCTGATTTCAACATTTAAAACTTCCAGATTCATGCCTGAGTATTGCTGCCAGAGAGCGCCCAGATGGTGAGGCTTTCTATCTTGAAACCAACAAAAGGAGTTTTTAGAGAATGAGGAATTGATGCCTCACCATCTCTACTGTTTGCCTAAGTAACCTCAGTATATAAGCCACTTCCTCTTTTTCTTTCTATTGCCTAGTCCTTTCCTTCCTTCTCCCCACCCCAATGCCCTGTGTTACAGTATTTGATTGATCAGAAACATTCTGGTGAGATGGGAATATTTAAATAGGTTGTCAGCTCATAAGGCATTCCAAAAACACAGAAGAATGATAGTTGTTCCATTATTGTCTTAGTCCCTTTATGCTGGTATCAAAATATTATAGACTGAGTAGTTTATAAATAACAGTTTATAAATAAAATCTGTTTCTTACTGTTATGGAGGCTGGAAGTCCAAGATCAGGGTGTCAGTATAGTCAGATGAGGATTATCTTCCAGTCGAGGATTTCCAACTTCTTATTAATATCATCACTTGGGGAAGGAAGAAGGGAGCTCTCTCTCTCTCTCTTGGGTCTTATTTATGAGGGAGATAACTCCATCATGAGGGCTCCACCCTTAGGACCTAATCATCTCCCAAAGGCCCCACCCAGCTCCTAATACCTTCACCTTGGGCATTAGATTTTCAGTGTAGGAATTTGGGGAATATGTAAATACCCAGACCATACCATTCATCTGTATCTCTCTGTGCGTTATTATCCTAAAAGATTTACACACAAAAAATGGAATAAGACAGGATTTGGAAATGTTCCTAGAGTTAGCCACTTGAAACATAATTGTGCTAAGGCAATGCTTATTTTAAAAAATTTATTCCTGTCATATTCCTTTAAACCTAGATGTTTAATAGCACTCTTCAAAAAAAAAAAACAATGTTTATAGACATGCTGAAAGTAAATAAATATATATATGTATTTATTACTCAGAATGAACCCTTCCTATGAATTACTTCCCTGTGAATTGCATGTAGCTCTGTTCTCCGATTCAAAGCTATCTCCTGCGATTTCCACATGAAGAATAACCTGAGTTTTCTTGATTTATGATCAAGGATTCAGGTTTATATCTTCTTTTTTTAAAAGGCTTTAATTTTTTAAATTTTATTATTTATTTATTTCCTTTTGGCTGTTCTGGGTCTTTGTTCCTGCTGGGGCTCTTCTCCAGTTGTGGTGTCCATGCTTCTCATCCCAGCGGCTTCTTTTGGTGCAGAGCACAGACTCTAGGGTGAGGGCTTCAGTAGTTTCAGCACATGGGCTCAGTAGTTCTAGCTCCCAGGCTCCAAGCACAGGCTGAATAGTTGTGGCACATGAACTTGGTTGCTCCACAACATGTGGAAACTTCCCAGGTTAGGGATCAAACCTGTGTCTCCTGCATTAGCAAGCGGATTCTTTACCACTGAGCTACCAAGCCCCAGATATATATATTCATTTTCATATTCTTTTCCATTATAGGTTATTACAAGATACTGAAGTGCTATACAGTGAAAACAAAGTAAAGAAACTGTTGGTCGCTCAGTCGTATCTGACTTCTCTGCAACCCCATGGACTGTAGCCCACCAGGATCGCCTGTCCATGGAATTCTCCAGGCAACAATACTGTGGGTAGACATTCCCTTCTCCAGGGGATCTTTCCAACCCAGGGATTGAACCCAGGTCTCCTTCATTGCAGGCAGATTCTTTACCATCTTAGCCAGCAGGGAGGCTATCGAGTAGGTGCTTGTTATTTATTTATTTTATATATATAGTAGTGTGTATCTGTTAATTCCAAACTCCCAGTTTATTCCGCCGCCACTCTTTCCTCGTTGATAACCCTAAGTTTGTTTTTTATGTCTGTGAGTCTGTTTCCATTTTGTAAATAAGTTTATTTCTGTCATTTTCTTTTATTCCACATATAAGCAATATCATATGATACTTATCTTTCTCTGTCTCACTTCACTTAGTTGAAGTAATTATGATAAGTAAGTTGAAGTAAGTAGTATGATAAACTCCAGGTCCATCCACATTGCTGCAAATGGCATTATTTCATTCTTTTTTATGGTTAAGTAATATTCCACTGTATACATCTTCTTTATTCATTCATCTGTCAGTGGACCTTTAGATTGTTTCCAGGTCTTGGCTATTGTAAACGGTATATGCTAAAGAGATGAAACTGGTTAAAGAGTCATAGGGCTAAGATTCCTTCCCATTGACAGCACCTGTTTGCACTCACTAAACTTTGCTATTTTCCTTAAAGGCTTAAAGGAGCTTGACAGCCCCCTTCCTAACCACACTATTCCTTACATTCTTTTGAGGAAACTATGGTGTGTGCAGACAAAAATGTAAATTCACTTATGATTCTATTCTGTCATAATCATATCACCAACTTTATAAGATGTTAATTGAGGAATGAGACTATCAGTTTTGTTTTATGAGGCCATTATGACAATCTCATATGCCCAGTGAGTGAGCCAGCCATGAGGGTGAAATGCAAATGTTTCCGGTTGCTCCTCACTAAGAGTTAATAGCTCCATTAAACATACCTTGATGGGGAGTGTGTCCCATCGAGGTGTTTAATCATTTACTGGGGAATTTTGCCCCAGTCACCCTAATCAAGCAGATTGTTTTATAGGATTATAAATCACAGGTTCGACCCCTGGTTGGGGAACTAGATCCCCATGCCCCACCTAAAGATCCCACATGCCACAAGGAAGATCACAGGTCCTGCATGTCACAACTAAGACCTGTGCAACCAAACAGATGAATGATATTGAAAAGAAAGAAAGAAAGGCTGGGACCCTGTAGGCAAAAGGAACTTGGAAAGTTAAAAAAAAAATTCAGATAAACTCAAAAACCTGTTCATGCTAACAAATTAAGCTAGGACGTGGAAACAATGACCCCAGACTCAAACGAGACTGGAAATGTTTCAGTAGAGGCATTTCTAGTAATCTTAACTGTTTTGGACTTGACCTGTGCCCTGACTTCCACTAATCAGAAAAAAAACAATTCTTCATGGGCCCTCTCCATCTATAAAACCTCTGTCCCTCCAATGAAATATTAGCATCTGGATAGAAGAGATTATGAGCTTAAAAATCCAAATTAAAAAAATGGACTTCATCTCATCAACAGCATAATTAATTTTCCACATCCAGAAATTAAGTATTTAATGTGAAAGGAGGGTAGGTGTTATGTGATTCTACTTGCTGGTTTTGCTTTGTCTCACAGGGAAGGGAGTAGAAATTTCTTTTTCATTAGCAGCTGTCAACGTGAGTTTCTTTCATTTCAAATGGAGAGGAATCTCTGTTTTCATATAGTATGTCAATAGCATAGTTTTCCTTTCATATTAAATTGTAAATGACATCTCACTAGCTTATTAGTATTATTTTCACAGACGTTCCCTCAAGCACCTGTTTAGCTTCATGAGCAAATATCTTGTAGAGATCAAGTCACACTAAATCTTTTCCCTTGGCAGCCAACACACAACAGCCCTGGGGGACCTTCTCCAGGCTGACACCTCTATTGCTTCCTTTCCATGAACACTTTCATCAGTGTCTTTGACCTTTAGCTGCTGTCATCTAATAGCGGTTCAGAGGAGGTGGCATAGAAGTATACTGTGCAGATAAACACAGCAGGGAATCTGATCAGCACGCAGACCTGACACTTCTTTCGTAAACTCCTCAGCTAGACTTCCCGGTTCTTAAGGACAGTGACCCCTTTTCTCCCTCTTTAATTTCTTTTCAGGGCCTGGAATATTACTATAATCCCATCTAGTCATTGATTGGCTAGTTGATGATTAGATTCATCTTTTCAGCTATTATACAAAGAAAAGGCTAGGAAATGTGTAAACCAGGTTCATCTAAAGAAAGGAATCTGACATTGTTTTCCTCTCAGTGAACAAAACTGCAGTGGAAATGTTATACTAACAAAGTAGCTAGCAGGAAGAAGAACATCTATATTATGAAGGAAAAAAAATATGTTCAATCAGTACATCTAAATGGTGTGTGTACAGAATTTCAGAAAAAAATATAGTTACATTTGGATGATCTTTTCCTTCTATTTTCCAATAGAATTACTCTATTCTGTGAAAATTTTATATTATGTTGAAATTAAGAGATGCAAAGATAAAGCAAGGGAGGTATAGCTTTGTCCATTAAAAACATCTTAACTCTTTCACTAGAGAATTTTAGAGTAAGTATTCTAGAGCATTTCATTTAAAAATAAATGGACAACGAAGAAATCAGCCTTAGAAACTTTCCACTCTGTAAAAGGGAGCAAAGTATTATTAATAGAAATGATTTTTACTATTGGTTTATTGGTCACACATGTGGCTATGGCAGATTCAGAAGTCTCAAAAATAGACTTTGTAAAGGTAGCTGCAGCTGCAACCATACTATTTTAGGTAAAGCAACCTTTCTAAATAGGTAGTATTTACTTTAAAGCCTTGATATAAATCAATGAATGGGTTAGCTGCATATTAAATATATATATTTGTCTTTTTCTGTGTAAATGTTTGCCTCCTCCCAAATCAATTAAATTCTGCTTACCCTGTAGAACTTGACCTAGATCAAGATAACATGCTAGGCAGGAAAGATGGGCAAAGATTCTGAAGACTTATGGCTTAAGGAAAAGAGGAATTTGTTGAGATGACCAAATTCATGAGGCCAAGTCCTACATGTCTACATTAATTTGTAAACAACTGTCAATTTGTGATTGAATTATTTCCCCACCACCTCCAAAAGATGTTACAACCCTAACCTCCAGTACCTGTGAGTGGGACCTTATCTGATAATAGGATCTTTGCAGATCTTCAAGCTAAGATGAAATCCTGAAAGTGAGTCCTAAGCCAGCTTGACCAGTGTCCTTGTGAAATGGGGGAAATTGGGAAATTGAGACAGAAACATACACAGGGAGAAAGCAGCAATCAGAGTGATATATCTAAAGGCAAAACACACCAGAGATTGACAGCAAACCACCCTAAGTTAGGAGGGAGGCACAGGACAGGTTCTCTCAGAAAGAACCAATGCTGCCAAGAGCTCGATCTTGGATTTCTGGCCTCCAAAGTTCTGAGACAGATTTCTGCCATTTAGGCCCACCCAGTTTGTAGACTTTGTTAGAACAACTCTAGGAAACTAACACAGCAGCTATTGCCGTGTAGGTTACCCAGGTGGCCTAAATAGGAAGTTTAGGTTTTAAACCAATGTGTATCTGTGGCTTTTTTTTCTAAGTCAGCTTCTTGGAGGTATAGGGCTTTCCTGGTGGCTCAGATGGTAAAGAATCTATCTGCCTGCAATGCAGGAGACCCAAGTTCGATCCCTGGGTTGGAAAGATCCCTTGGAGATGGGAATGGCACCCACTCCAGTATTCTTGTTCATAGAATTCCATGGACAGAAGAGCCAGGAGGGCTATAGTCCATGGAGTCACAAAGAGTTGGACACAACTGAGTGAAAAACGCTTTCATGGATGTGTAATTTATGCACCTTAATTGTTCAGTTTAATGTGTTTTGGCACATGTGAGACCTTTTCAATCAAGCTGTTGATATACAACGTTCCTTGGGCTGTTCACTCAAGCTCTTTCAGATCAACACCCCACTGGCCTCCCAGGCAACCAGCACTTTTTCTGTCACTAGAGATTGATATCATAAATTCTGGAACTTCTTATAAAAGGAGTGGAAATCATACAATATGCGTTCTTCTGTCTCTGCCTTCTTTCACTTAGCATAATTTTTTTTGATGTTTTTCTCTGTTGGGTATCAGTGGTTAATTCCTTTTTAGTCTATGAATGTGTCAGAATTTGTCTATCCAGTTGTTAATGGGCCTTTATGTTGTTTAATTTTTTGGTTATTATGAATTAAATAGCTAGGAACGGTTAGGTACAAGTCTTTGTACAGACACGAATTTTCGTTTCTTTTCAGAAAATACATAGGAGCAGGACTTCTGGGCCATATGATAAATTTGTGCTTTTTTTTTTAAGTTGCCAACAGCACTTTATTTTTTCTCCTCAACATCCTGTTCTGCGGCTTCCTTGGCCCTTTTGGCCTGGATGCCAAAGAGCCGGTGTTGGCGCGGGCCATGCGGAGACTGGCAAATGCCTTAAAGTTCTTCTCCTCCTCTGTGATGACTCTGGCTTTCTCCGTCTTATAGACATTCCGTATGGGCATAACAGGTCCGGTCAGCTGAGTGGCCAGTTTGAGCTCTTAAGCAGAGCTGTCTCCCTTCTTGCGGGCCGAGGGCTTCCTGGGGAACAGGATAAGCTTGGAGCGGTACTCCTTGAGCCGCTGCACATTGGCCTGCAGGGACCTCCGTGCACTTGTTCCGGCGCCTCGGGTCCACCGAGATCCCAATGATCCAGGCCACCTTCTTGTGGATGCCTGCCACCCTAAGCTCCTCCAGACTGAAGCTCTCTGCCGGCGCGAACCTTCGCGTGGTACCTGATCGTTGGGCGTCTCACCACTGGCGGAGAGGACCGGACGCGGGGCGCCGGGCGATGCGGCGCGCCTTGGCCTGCCGGGCCTTGCGTCTACGGATCTTGCGAGCCGGCTGGTTGAACCACGTGGCCACGCGCCGCTGCCAGTCCGTGTGGAAGTGGGGCTTCAGGATCATGCCATTCCGGCTGGGCGCCTGGCTGCGGCCGAAAGGCCTCCTCCGAGGGCTCACGGCCGGGAAGGAGGAGCTACCCCACAGCACCCTGGGATGGTAGTGAGCCCGGCCTTGTGCTTATGTTTTTAAGAGACTGCCTAACTGTTCAAAAAGTAGCCATAGCATTTTACACTCCTACTTTTCCTACAAGGGTCAGTAAACTTTTTGTAATGGGCCAGAGAGTAAGTATTTTCAACCCTGTAGGACATATATGGTCTCTGTCACATATTCTTTGCTTTATTTAACAACTCACTAAAAACATAAAAGACATCTTGGCTCAGGAGTCATACAAAAGCAGGCCTTGGGTTGGACTTGACACTATTGCCAATTTGTATCAGTCAAGGTTCAACCAGAAAAGCAGAAGCCCCTGCATCATACAAACATAGTTAGGGATTTAGCCCTTCAAATCTGCAGGTTCCACATCTGAGGATTCAACCAACTGCAAATCAAAGGGAAAAAAGTTTTTTTTAATTCCAGAAAGTTTCAGACACCAAAACTTGAATTTGCTCCCTACTGGCACGTGTTACATAGCATGCTGTGTGCTAGGTCACTTCAACCATATCCTACTCTTTGCAACTCTATGGACTGTAGCCCACCAGGCTTCTCTGTCCATGGGATTCTCCAGGCAAGAATACTGGAGGGGGTTTCCATGCCCTCCTCTAAACCCAGGGATCAAACCAGAACCAGGGATCAAACTTGCGTCTCTTATGTCTCCTGCATTGGCAGGCAGGTTCTTTACCACCTGGGAAGCCCATCTATGTAGCATTTACATTGTATTTACAACTATTTACACAGCATTTACATTGTATGATGTATTGTAACTAATTCAGAGATGATTTAACATGTAAGAAAGAAAATGTGTGCAGGATATAGGCAATGTTGTGTGTCATTTATATCTCAACAAATTTTGAAATTAGAAAAGAATCCTTAGTAAGGATTTTAATAATGATTGACAATATGACCAATATGCTAGAGTTATTCTGTAGATTGCAGACTCTGCTGCCACCAGAGGCAGCATCAGGCAAGATGTGACCAATTTTTGAAGATTGAGTGAACTTTTTAGTTTAGTTGCCTGGTTGGTAAAGCCTGTCCTTGTGATAAAACAGAATAGTTAGGAAATAAAACCACCACTGTGGATATATGAATGCGGTGATTTTCAAAGTTGCTTGTGCATCAGAATTACCCAGAAGACTGGCTATGATACAGATTGCTGCCCCTTCTCCACTCCCCCCAGAGTTAATTATTCAGCATGTCTGGGGTGGGGAGCAGAGCATTTTCATTTCTGGCAGGTTCCCAGGGGACACTCATACTGCTGGTTCCAGACCACACTTTGAGACTCACAGAACTCCCATTATTTAAATGAACTCTGACAATCTATCTATGCTAGTTGCAGTATATGGGATCTAATTCCCTGACCAGGGATTGAACCCAGGCCCCCTGAATTGGGAGCTTGAAGTCTTAACCACTGGACCACCAGGGAAGTCCCATGCTGATCGTATTTTAATAGATGTTAAGTTCTTTTTGTCTTCAGGATGTAGATGATTTCTCTCCCTGATATTTATTATTATTAAAAAAATAATAGGAGAGAAGTTTTCTGAAAGACAAACCATTTTGCCTATCTGAAAAATTATTTGAAACCAGTTGAAAGACTTGAAGACCAAACTGCTATTTGGGGACTCCCAGAGCACAGTTATAAAAAACAGTCAGGAAGAAAATGACACAGACATCTAATGCTAAATGAATTACTATAAAAATCAATCTGTCTTTACCATTTAGCCTTGTCTGGATTAAATATTCCTAGGCTACAACATAACTCAGGCCCAAAATAGGTTTTAAAAGATAAACTAACAGATCTAAACTGAAACTTGTTATATTTCCCTATACTTTCCATTCCTATTTTTTTCCTTTCTCATCCTGATGGATTTATTTTTTTACCCTTTCTGTTTTTCCTTCTTACAAAGAGTTCACTTTACTAAATACCTCCAAATACTTTTTCCCTTTTTGGAGATCTGCTAAGTATACTTCATAGTTCATGTCAAGTGTCCAGAGACTGCATAAAGGAATCTATTATAAACAGCTGGACTTAGTGGGTTTGAACTAAACCCAGTGTATTCTCTGCATGGCTCCAGATAATTTTCCAAGCTAATGCTGTTATGATGTCAAATGGAAATGGCTCCCTGGACCCCACTCTGTCTTATGAAATTACACCCTCTGTCCTTATTTAATGGTGGGTATAACACGAAGTTAAGTTTTATGTGTTTAGCCTACCCACTCATTCAAATAGGAATAGTGCAGTCATTGGGGCAGGACTGACCTGTGAAAGAAATATCAATTCCTCAGGTTTAGAGGAACCCAGAAATTATGTTGATTTGCCAGCATGAGCTGTGGTGACTACATTTTACCACTATCAAAGCCAACTCACAAAGGCTTAGTCTCTCCTGTGGCAGAGGAGTCACTGAAAATATACTTTATTTCCTTTATGTTGTTTATTCACTAAATTGTGTCCAACTCTTTTGGGACCCTATGGACTACAGTCTGCCAATCTCCTATGTCCATGGGATTTCCCAGGCAAGAATACTGGAGTGGGTTGCCATTTTCTTCTCCAGGGGATCTTCCCAACCCAGGGATCAAAACCAAATCTCCTGCTTTGGCAGGTGGATTCTTTACCACTAAGCCTTCCTTTATGAATTTGATGTCTTTACAATGGCTTGGTGTGTTTCATGAGATTCATATCAGTGTGATTGTTGGAAATCAAACAACTAACTTTTACAAAGCCGTGTTAGAACCCAACCAACTCAGTTTGCTAAAGACTGATGGGGCTCTCCGGATGCAGGACCGTAACTTCTAAAATGGGACAGTCACAGGTGACCCGGAACAAATCAATCATCCTAATAAATTTAGCACATGTGGGTGCTGAGGCATCATTTCTGAAGGTCAGTATCCTCTTCTACAGCACTCTGAGACCCCACCAAAGGAGATGGCCTTTGTGTGAAACCCAGAGCCCTCGAATAAGGAAGGTGGCTTCTACCTCCTGAGGGGCTAACCTGAGGACTCCAACATCATTCGCGTCCTCCCAGAGGAGGTGACTGGCTCCTGTCATCCTGTTATCCCTTGTAGATGCACAGCTCTTTCCTCACAAAGCTTTTAGCCATATTTTGGTCCGCCATTGGTCCTCCTCACCAGAAGCAATGGGGTCAGAACTTCAGCTGCCTCAGTTCTCGCTTGGAAGGTGAGGCTGATACCAGTCACCCCACATTTGCAGTGGAGAGTATGGAGGTACTGAGCGAAAGACCCTAGCAGCATGCCTGGTGTACAAGTGTCCTACAAACGTGAGGTTCACCCTCCTTTGAGTTTCTAGTAAATCTATAAAGGAGAAGAAAACAACTCTTTTAGAAGAGACAACCTCTAAATGATCATTTCCTAAGAGCCTAGTATTTATTTTTGTCAGTTTCTTTCAATGGAAGCTTTCTGTGAGAATATCATAACTGAACTTGTATATTGAGAAGGTACTGACTTACTGTGGTAACGAATTGTTTCCCATCCTACAGACATAATCTGAAACAGACCTGAACAGAAGCTGCAACTTAGGGCACAGAACCTGGCCCTGAGACGACCCAGATGGCATTTAAAAGAGTTTGTCTCAAAGTATTAGACATGAGAGACACTCCCTGATTTATTTACTGTGAACAATAAATTGGTATAGTGGGTGGGAAGCTTTTAATTTTTTTTCTATGAAAAATTTTAAACATGCACAGAAGCACAATAGTACAATCGAGGGAGTTGTTTTTAACATAGCTGAAATTATATTGTTAACATAGGGAGCAGGGTGATTAAAGGAAAATGTCCCAACCCTAAGTTTATGCCTCCAATAAAGAAGTAACAGTTTATTTAGCAGTTGTAAGATTCTGTTTAAAAGTCGTATGGTACTCTCTCTCTTTTTTGGGGGGGCGGGGTGCGGTGTTATTTGTATGATACTCTCTTTTAAGCAGTCATTAATGCAAAGCACTGTAAAAAGAAATACATTTTACCTTGTGACTCATACTTAATCTATGACCAAGATCAAAGTTTTCTAAAAGAATCCTTACCATTTGCAATGAACTCTGATTCATTTATTTATTCCTCCATTTGTTCAGTATATGTTTGTAGGGTTCTATAAAATAGGTGGAGTAACACCTGTTTAAAGAACAGGAGTATAGAAAAGGGAAGAAATACCCCATTTGTCTCACTTAATCTTCTTTCTGAGGATGTAACTAAAATTATCCAGGGAATATAATTTCTTTTCTGCCATAGGAAGCCCACAAACCTAACGTTCAGGTAGCCTATTTATTATAAAGGAAACTTTGAACATCTTCATCACCATCTTGAAAACTGGAGGACCTAGGCACACATGGATCATTTACATCCTGTGATATCCTGGTGGATTTTCTTCAGCAAAGTACACACCCAGACAGCTCATAGTCCCAAATCCTAAACAATTAAACACATCCTTTGCTTAAGTAGCGGTCAGTCTACTTGAACTTCTGTTCACCCTGGACCAGGATGAAAAATGAAAATGAGAAGTATGAAGAAAAAAGAGAAGAAAGCACTTGGATATGTCTAGCTTTGGTAGTTCCATTATCCTTCATCTACCCATCTACCACTTAGTTCCTTTTTCTTTTGTTTTCCTTTTGTTCATTTTTCAAGAAATAAACACAAAAGAGCTCATCAAAATAGCAACCACTAAGGGGCTGGGAAGAAGGAGCCCAAGATTGACGCTATTTTGTTTCTAATAGAATGAAAAAAATTCTAAACCCAAAACAAACCCTATAATTCAACCCAACTTGTTGCTACCCTCTGATTAAAGCATTTTTAAAAATAACAGATAGGAAGTTGAGATCTGCATTGAGATAATGATGGTTAGCATAGATCAAAAGGAATGGTACATATGTCAGTTAGATTAAGTGACAGGATGTGGGAAAGTGGTAGGTCCCAGATCCAGTTACTTCATGCAAGAGTACATTTGCTGAATGCAGGTACTCTTAACGGGAGCTGCTCATAGATGGAAACCAGGGAAATTAATGGAAGGCAATCTATAAAGGTTAGAGTGTTTGTTCTAATACGGCTCCAAGACCACATTTCTCCTAATTAGTAATATTACTGTAATTTTTTATAACTGCCTATCTTGCCCTGCCCAGGGTAGTAAATTATCTTTGAAGCTTTCATCTGGCATTTCTGGGAGGTCAGCATTATGTTTTAAGTACACTATAGCCCACATACATAAACTTAGTCATTAAATATAGACAGCCTATCCCCCCAAGGCTATTAGAAGGAAAAATATTTAAAATCTGCCCTCCCCCCCACACACAAACACACACAAATACAAAACACAAAGAGTCCATCCACGGCATTTGGGGGAACAAAAGAAGCAAGAAATGTAGAAGAATGGCAATATCTGTATATCCCAGAAAATAATAGTATGTAAGTTTGGGGACTGGGAAGAGGAGAGGATGAAAAATAATAAAATGGGAAAGTCACACAACAGTTTTTCCTGGCAGAGAAATTTGCAATAGAAGTGTGTTGCTAAAGACTACAGTTAATGCCACAAATTTCTTTCAGATGCCATCACACATTACATTTCATAACAGAGATGATCTTGGCTAACCGAGGCCATGCTATAAATCAGAGAAATTAAAAAGCCATCTTACAAATTCTATGCAACTTAACATGAGGGTTGCTTCCTCATTTAACTTAATCACCGAAATCTAAAATTCTAGAACCAGAAAAGACCTTCTCATTTACCTCCTATGAGGCTTAACTGGTGGCTCAGACAGTAAAGAATCTGCCTGCAACGCAAGAGCATGTGAGCGTGAGCGCTCAGTCGCTTCAGTCGTGTCTGACTCTTTGTGACCCTACCAACCATAGCCCACCAGGCTCCTCTGTCCATAGTATTCTCCAGGCAAGAATACTGGAGTGGGTTGCCATGCCCTCCTCCAGGGGGTTTCCCCACCTGGGGTTCAAACCTGTGTCTCCTGTATTGTAGGCAGATTCTTTACTCACTGAGCCACCTGGGAAGCCTTCAATGCAGAAAAGCCAGGTCCAATCCCTGGGCCAGGAAGATTCCTGGGAGAGGGAATAGCTACCTACTACAGTATTCTTGCCTGGAGAATTCCTTGGACAGACGAGGCTGGCGGGCTACAATCCATAGGGTCACAAAGAGTGAAGACGACTGAATGACTAACACTTTCACTCAGGTTTAACTACCTCCGGCTTAATTACAATCAAATCAAGTCACCTTTAAGCTGAAACAATTCCACACCCTTGATAATCAATAGGCCAGGACTAGAATGAGACTGAGGTCCTTGCCTTCCTCAGTAATCAAGATAAATATTATATTAACTTCCTCTACTCAAAGCCCATCTCTGTTGAATCCTGTCCTTATTTAAAATTTTGACACCCTGATCATCCTGGATTTTTTTGCACTGATTTTTTAAAATATATCATTTATCTTGATTACTGGGGCTTTTGACATTCTCAAATTATGCACCCTGAGGCCAGTGCTTCATTCACCCCACAGTTGCCCTGGAGCTGTAAACGCATTCTGAGATTTGTACAACCTCAGGTTCAGAAATTTCTTTATTCTATCTTGCCCAGGGTTTCTCAACCTCAGCACTATTGACATTTCTGGCCCAGATAATTCTTCTTGTGGGAGTTTGCCCTGTGCCTTGTAGGATATTTAGCAGCATCCCAGGCCTCCCCCAGCTAGATGCTAGTAACACTCTGCCTTTCCCCACTTCTTACCAGCATTGCCAGATCATCCCTGGTTGAAAGTCACTGACCTAACGAAAGTCACCTCATTTCTTCTCATTGTGTTCTCAGCAGAGACAGAAAGCAGCTTTTCATCATCCTCTAAATAATCACCCCAAGAGTCTTTGCTTTGTAGAATGTGTGTTTACATTCTAACTTGATTAGAGAGATGATAATCATATTAGCGTGTCTAGACTTACCAAGGTCAAACCCCTGGCCTCTGTAAGGTTTATTTCTGTCTTATATCTGGCATCTCCGTAGACCACTTGGCCATCTACAGCAGTAGCTTCTTCCAGAAGTTCAGCGATGCCTTGTAATTATAACCCCTTTGTCAAACTGCAAATTCAACCTTTTCATTGCATAAGGTCAGAGAGATCCATTACCCACCAACCACATTTCACTCTCTTCAAAGTGAATTCCATCTTGGAATTTATCAGTAACTTTTTTGTAAGCTATCGTATCTTCTTCCATCTCAGAAGCTAAGCCTCCAGTGAGTCAGGTTACAATTAAATAATTCAGCAGTTCAACTTCCTCTGTGATCTTAGTTTTGTAAGTAGTACAATTTTGGGAAGCCATTTTGCTTATAATAACAGGAAAGATATGTATTTAAGTCATTTTCTTTCTTATTATTCAAAGGCCAAATTCATCACAAAATTTTTAAAGCTCCGAGTTAGACAGAAATCAAATTACACTTGAAAGGTAAAAGTCCACTTCTGGATCCCAGTTTTGTAAAACCACACTGAAAAGTCCCATAATCATCCATGCAAACTGTAACATGAATCATAAATAGATCAGTGAGCTAGAAATTGTTCCCAATGACTTCCCACCATCACCCTCCACTCTGTCGAACTTTCATAAAATTCTGTGTCCATGTGTGTTTTTAATTCCAGGTAAAAATGATGCATGGCAAAGTCAACCTACATTCAAGATTATGAGTATATGTTATATCAGTCAATGTTGTTGGCTGTAAGCAACAGAAACTCATTCTGGTTGACTAAGCAGAAAAAAAGCATTTGTTGCTGAGTTATGAAATAGTTCCAGGACTTTCCAAAATGATTGAAACCAGACTAGAAAAAAAGACCAGATGAGGGAAGCTGTGCCACAGGTAGACTCCATATCACCTAATCCACCTAGTGGGAACCACTACACTGACCCACCTCTGAAAAATGGATGCCACAGTTTGCTCCTGTACCACTCCCTCAGTGCCTTTGGATTCTCTGCTGTCTCTGCCTCTTTATGTCACCAGCTCTCAATTCAAAGTCTGTAGCAGAGGCATCCATCCAGTCAACCCCAGGTCACCTGCCTGTGTTTTAGCTGCAAGGGAGGCTGAGACAATGTCTGGGCTTTTCAGCTTCTAAAGTGGAGGCAGGCAGCCAAGGGAATGACAGCTGTCCATTAGAGCGGTGATGAAGGGAGGTCGTTAATAATAAATGAAGCCTTGGCCTTTGGAGTCAGACTAAAACTGAATTTGAATTTATGCTCTATCACTAGCTGTGGACCTTGGGCAAAGGATTTAAACCCTTAATCCTGTCTCTTTCCTTGCTTCCAAAACAAGTCCTTGTGAGGACTGAATTAAAATGTCCATGTAAAATCGCCTAGTACAGTATATGGTAGATAGTAAATAGCTCAATACATCTATATGTGTGTATGTGAATATGTACACATTGTGTGTGTGCATTCCAGCATCCAACAGTGATAAGAGAGACAGAGTTTCTCCACTTCTATTCCCTTCCCCCTTGTATGAACCCCTACCAGATACTTGGGGCTTCCCTTGTGACTCAGCTGATAAAGAATCTGCCTGCAATGCAGGAGACCTGGGTTTGATCCCTGGGTTGGGAAGATCCTTGGAGAAGGAAAAGGCTACCCCCTCCAGTATTCTGGCCTGGAGAATTCCATGGAGTGTATAGTCCATGGGTTCACAAAGAGTTGGACATGGCTGAGTGACTTTCACTTCACCAGATTCTTGCCTATTTCAGACTTTTCATTTAGTTTAATACAGGACAAGACAATTCAGTTTAACTTTGATCTCCCCAGTGAAAGCATACATGATCTAGCATAGCAACACCAATGAAGGAATGATTATAATTCACATATGCTATAGTACCATAAAGTGAAAGTTCAAGGATTTCTCTGGCAGTCCAGTGGTTAAGACTTCGCCTTGCAATGCGGGGGGGCTGTGGGTTCAGTCTCTGGTTGGGGAGCTAAGATTCCACATAACTCAAGGCCAAAAAAACACAAACATGATATCTCATGAAGCAATATTGTAATAAATTCAATAAAGACTTTTAAAGATGGTCCACATCAAAAAAATTTCAGCGGATAGGATTAATTTCCTCTGAGGAGCTAGAAAAACCATTATAGAAGCAACTTGACTGGGAACATGAAGAACAGTTGATAAGACTTTTTCAGAGAACAGAAAGGGAAGGACTTCTATCAGACAGAATCCTCTGAGCACAGCCACGTAAGTACAGTTTGTGCCCGGGGAATGGGGAAGAGTTCAGAAAGACAAAAGCAAGGAATTGGTGTGAAGACGGAAAGATGAACTGGGAAAGAGAAGCTGGAGCTGGATGATCAAAATCCTAGGGTCACACCAGACTGATGTCTCTTCCTCTGCTAACACACATGCCGTCAAGACTGCTAAGAACTGATCAATAGTCCCAGCGATGTGTCTCGTCACTGATACTACTATCTTAGGTCACTATTTACTCCTTGCAAAATTTTTAATTCATTATTCAGATATTCAATCTGTCAACTGAAAAAAAAAAAAGCACAACCTAAAAGTTGAGAATTTTATTTTATTCAGCAAACTTGTCAGGGACTTAAACTAGGGATCCAGACTCATAGATAGCTCTGAGGGGCTGTTCCAAAGAGGAGGGAGAAGCCAGCATATATACGAGGTTTTGCAAAAAAGCCAGCTTGTCAAAACATTAATAGAGAGCTGTTAAAGGAAAAAGCAGCCGTTTCAAGGTAATGAACTTTGTGTTTTCTACGCAAGATTCTGGGCTCAGCAAAATCGTTCCTTTGATATCCTCCTCAACTGTGTGGGGCCAGTACCCATTTTTCTCCATCCTGAATCCCCTCAAGGTTCAGTCAGGGGCAGCTGCAGTGGCTGACAGCTTGAGGGCCACATCATCCTTTGTTTACTGATATGGCATTGACTTAAGTGAAACAAGGGAACAGGCAAAGCTTTTCCCAGTCCTTCATTTTGTTGAGTCTCCCCATCCCCCCAACCAGGGTCTCCAGGGCCCTCTGGAAGCCTCTACCTGTACAAGACACCAAATGGTATACAGCTAGGGGCTTCAGGCCCTCTCTTGTGTTTCCAGCTCCATACTCTGCCATTCTTCTGCCCCCACCATTCATCAGAGCCCCAGTTTCTACTTAGGATGAAATTGAGAATGGGCCAAACAGATAGACCAGCCTCCGCCACCTCGCTGGTCCATGGCCCTTCTTAGTAACACAGTACGTTAATGGTTGCAGGGAGTCCCTTCACTGTGAACAAAGTTTTCCGACATCAATTTGTTTGCTCCTAGATGTATATTTTCCCCAACCTCTCCACCCCTCACCCCTGCCACAGTTAGAATATGTGCTCTCATCAGACAGAAGAACTTTTATCGATCACAAAATAAGGATGCTCAAGACATGATTGCTCCAGAAAATCTGAGGTGAGTGGTTGCTTCCTCTTTCTTCTCAGGAAATAGAGGCAGCTTTGTGTTGGGGCTGAATCTTCTCTTTCCCTGTGGACCCTGGAGTTTGGTCTCCACTTCTCCAAGCCCATTAACCCGGGGATCTGAGCCCAGCAGCTCCAGCCTCTGCAGGATGAAAAATGGAAGGGTTTGGCCCCTTGCTGTGGATGAGGCTACAGTAAGTACATCGATCACAGATCTGAGTGGGTTTCTTTCAGCTTTTGTTTCAGCTGCCAACAGTACAGGGGCTCAAGACCTGTGAGAAGGGACTTCCCTGATGCCCCAGTGGTTAAGACTCTGGAGTCCCAATGCAGGGGGCCCAGGTTGGATTCCTGGTCACGACTAGATCACGAGTGCCGCAACGAAGGTGCTGAGTGCCGCAGCTAAGACCCTGTGCAACCCCAAACCAAAAAGGATGTGAGAGAAGCTCCAGAATGTCATTGAGGTGGGGTCTGCCCGGGGGAGGCAAGGAGGCCTGGGGATGAGGCCCATCCCACAGTGCTGAGGCTGAGAGGCCTCCGTGCTGCAGGGCCAGCCACTTTAGTAACCTATTCTGGTAAGACATGAGGGGTGGATAAAAATGAGCTATTATACGTGGGACAGATCCGTTTCTGCAGTGGCAGTGTATTTTCCTCACATGCTTTTCTCTTCACAGCAAGTAAATGCATGTGAAGCCAGTGACTCTGAAGTCGGTCATATTGAATTTACTCAGTTTTCCTTTAGTCTTCAAGCGTGAAGCGTTACAAACCTTCATATGTACACCGGGGAAAGAAAAAATGAAGGAAAAAAAAAAAAGACTCCCCAGCAAGACCTAAGGAAAAGCCTGTGAAAGAGAACAGTAAGATAAAGCAACACAATTTCGAATCTTAATCTCCTGAAATGGTGCCTTAAAAGCTGCCCTCTCCACTTTTCCGAGTGGGGTCTTCAAAACTGCGTGTCAAATCGTGTTATAACCTTGCTTCTTATCTGTTGGTGAGAGCTTTCAAGGCCCAGTAATTCCCCCAGATATGGCAGGAAAGTTCACAGTAGAGATTTGAGCACTTGACTAAGCTTTGCACAGTGCTTTTTGTGGCAGGCTGGTAGAGGAGAGAGATTTGTTTTCCCTTTCAGAACTAAAGCATGCCATTGTCAAGCACACAGTATTGAAGCCAACCGGAATCACTCCCTTGGTCAGATAATCTCCAGGACAGTGACTTAATATTATACACTCTCTGTTTTGGTCCAATAAGACACATAGCCAAGGGGAATGCCCCTGTATTCCCGTACAAGTGAAAACTAATAGACACAACCCCACCGATGCGGGAGGCTCTCTGGGGGCCCTCTCCCCAGACACAACCCCACCGATGACGGAGGCTCTCTGGGGGCCCTCTCCCCAGATGCTCTCCTGGGGTACACCATCCCATAACCAGCGAGGGCCTGGATGTGTGAGTGCTGGCTGGAGGCAGGGATGGCGGCTGTGCAGGGGACTCAGGAGAGAAGAGTTCCAGAAGCACTAACGGCTGTGGAGAGAGGGGTCACCCGCCGTAGGGAGGGTGGGGGACCACTCACTTCTCTCCTCCTCTACACATCTGGTGGCTCTTTGGCCCGAGGCTTCCACAGGAAGAGGCGTGATGAGCTTTGAACGGTACCCTCAGGACGAGGGGTCACAAGCCCAAGTGTGGACTGGGGTCAGGCAGGTCACGTCAGTGAGTGACTCACCTCAGCCAGTGAGGTGTGAAACTGTAAAGACAGTTGGGGTCTAAGAAAAGAAAAGCAAAAGAGACACCATCTACTATGTTGTTTGTTTTTCAAAACAGAGGCAACTTTCTGAAAATTAATTCCTCTTTGCAAACTAATATGCTTTCTTGTATTAGGCATGACATTCATTGTAGCCTTTTTCCCTTGACTGTCCTGAGGCTCAGAGCTATATTTTGTACTTCTTTTTGATTTTTAAAAATTTTCCCTTTGCTTTTTCCCCTCTCCTTCTATCCTTTTCCTCTTCCAAGACACACTCAGACACACACGTGCTTAGTAGTCTATAAGATAGGACATAGGTAACGTAAGAGTTACTGGTTAAATATTTCAGAGTTACTAATGACTTATTATTAAGCATTAATGTATGCCACAGTCCTGTTTTTTATTTTCTTCTATTTTATGTATCTTCATTTAAAATGCTCTACCAAATGTCCAAACTCAGTGGAAAACACCATTTGGTTAGCTCTAAATTCTGGCTCTGAACTGCAAGGGATCCTAATTTTAAAAACATTCTGTTATCCTCATTTAAGGACTTAAAAGTGTTTCCCTTTTGGAAGGTTTTTTTTTTTTTTCTTCTTTTCCTCACTACCATCTCTGTCTGCAAGCCAAGATTATGAATAGAGATGATATATTTTAGGAAGGGGCCATAGATCCAAAATTAATCTCTACCAAAGTTAATTCCTGCATAAATTAGGTTGAATGTGTTTTTCAACACCATAAATCAAAGGTAATAGGTATAAATAAAACATGAACCTAGGTTTCCTCATTTATAACTTCATATCTATGATACTTCAGTGTAGAAAGGACAGAGTTATTTTTTTTTCTTTTTTTAGAGCTGTTGGGCTAGCCATCTCAAAGCTTGTAGTAGACAGTGTAAAATTAAATGTATTTCCTCTCTATGGCTGAAACAACTAATAATCAGAAACCCACAGAAAAATTTCCTCTGTGTATTTGTGCAATACATCATGACGCTCCTCTGGGAACCAGCAAACCAGCAGAATTGCCAGGGACAATTTGAGAATGAGGTGGGAGAGGAACCAGCTCTGGGGACCAGGAAACTTGTTCTGCTCCATGAAGCCAGTGGCCAGGTGTTGTCTTCAGGTTATTCTATGGCTATAATTCAGTTCTCGAAGAATCTGTGAGATGGGAAGAAAATAGGGTGTCAGGGTGACCCAGTTGATCATTCTGTGATCTGTAGGGGGCGTGCTAGTGTCTGATCCTCTCTACTTGACCAGTACGCACACTCACACACCCTCTCAACTGTCTGAATAAAGTGAAGTCACTCAGTCATGTCCAACTCTTTGTGACCCCATGGACTGCAGCCTACCAGACTCCTCCGTTCATGGAATTTCCCAGGCAAGAATACTGGAATGGGTTGCCATTTCCTTCTCCAGGGGATCTTCCCGACCCGGGGATCAAACCTGGGTCTCCCTCATTGCAGGCAGATGCTTTACCATCTGAGCCACCAGGGACGCTCCCAACTGTCTGAATGTCCACTGCTAATAGATTTTTTTTTTTAATTTCTATACAAATATAGTTGATTCACAGTGTTGTATTAGTTTCACATGTACAACAAAGTGACTCCATTATTGTTGCTGTTGTTCAGTTGCCAAGTCAAGTCCAACTCTTTGCCACCCCATGGACTGCAGGTCAGGCTTCCCTGTCCTTCACTGTTTCCTGGCGTTTGCTCAAACTCGTGTGCATTGATTCAGTGATGCCATCCAACCAACTCATTCCCTGCCACCCTCTCCTCCTCCTGCCCTTAACCTCTCCTAGCATCAGGGTCTTTTTCAGTGAGTCAGCGCTTCACATCAGGTAGCCAAAGTGTTTACATACATATATATATATATATGTATATATTTTTTTAAACATTCTCTTCCATTGTAGATTATTACACGATATTGAGTATAGCTCCCAGTGCTATACAGTAGGTCCTTGTCAGTTACCTATCTTATATACAGTAATGTGCATATTTTAATCCCAAACTACAAGTATATCCCTCCTCCTCTTCCCTCTTGGTAACCATAAGCTTGTTTTCTGTAACTTATTTACAAAAACATAAATAGATTCACAGACACAGAAGAGCATCTGTTAAGAGGAGAAACGTAGAGAGAAAAGCACTGCTGACAGTTTTGCCTGGAAAATTGCCCCACCAAAGCCAGGGCAGCCCGCCATCAATGAGACCACAAGAAGCTCACTCCCTCTTCTCAATTCTGACTTGAGGTTCGTACTCCAGAACTGCATTGTCCGATAGTAGCCATCAGTCACACATAATTGTATAATTTATTTAAAATTATGTAATTTATTTAAAGTTAGGTGATTTATTTAAAGTACACATGTAATTTAATTCAAAATTATATGCCAGTTACACTAGTCATATTTCAAATGCTCAGTGGCCCTATGTAAATAGTGGTAACTCTACTGTACTGTGCAAGTTACATAGACCATTCCGCTCTGCAAAAACTTCTCCTGGACAGCACTGCTCCAGAGTCTACCCCTAGGGATCACAAAGGCCTGTCTTGCTTCCCTATGTGACTTTCTTGTCTCCTTTTTATTCTTTTATTTATTTTCTGATGGCCACTCCATCAGTGACTCATATGCACTCAGATCCCTGTGTCAAGCTCTGCTTCCACGAAATTTTACCCAAGACACCGTCTGTGTTGTTTTCAGCTCTAGACTCATTGTAAACCAACAACTAAACATTAACATATGGAATGGAACACATAGAGGGCCTTACCCTGAAAAGTGAAAGTGACAGTGAAGTCGCTCAGTCCTGTCTGACTCTTTGCGACCCCATGGACTATAGCCTACCAGGCTCCTCCGTCCATGGGGTTTTCCAGGCAAGAATACTGGAGTGGGTTGTCATTTCCTTCTCCAGGTGATCTTCCCGACCCAGGGATCGAACCTGGGTCTCCCGCATTGTAGGCAGACGCTTTACCGTCCTTATCCTGAAAGATATTCATACGTGCTTGCTGGCTAAATCATAGGCCCGTAGACAGGGTCAATGGGCCAGGCTTTTATAGAAGGAAGAGTGTTCTGGGACCATGGTGAAGCAGTTTTAAATCACCCAAGATTGTGATTGAGGAGGGTGAGTCTCTATAAGAGGCGTGAGATGCCCAGATGTGTGTGGCAGGGCGGCGGGGGTTGGTTGCCTAGGTGACCAGCCCTGGGGGCACAGAACAATAAGTGCCCTGGATGTGAAAGCAAATAACCTGACTGATGGCTGAAGACAAGCCAGACTCTCAGTGTCAACTTTTTCATCTTTCTTGTGTTGCTAAGTCGTGTCTGACTCTTCGTGACCACATGGACTATAGCCCGCCAGTCTCCTCTGTCCTTGGGATTTCCCAGGCAAGAATACTGGAGTGGGTTACCACTTGCTTCTCCAGAGGATCTTCCCGACCCAGTGATGGAACCCAAATCTCCTGTATTTGCAGGAGAATTCTTTACCACTGAGCCACTTGGGAGGCCCCCAAAAGTCAGAGAGAACCATCCAAAAACATTCTGAAGCATATGCCACATCTGTTGGGCCCTAACACAAAGATTCTGGCCCTTTATACTTAACCCTTCTTAGCATCCATATATGTGCTTTTATTTATTTTTTAAAAAATATTTGGTCACACCACACCACACGTGTATATGGTTCATACTTATATTTGTGAGAGGGGGGTGGAAGGAAGAGGGTCGGGGTGCTGGCATCAAAGCTAAGATGCACTGGGGACCTAGAGATGAAAGTGAGTGGATTATACCCAGACACATGCTAATCAGTGGACTTGATTGCACACAGTGACCAGAGGGAAGGGATAGCCAGGAATAAAAGTAATTATAATAATTACTTCTTGCATTTACTGAGCATTTACTAAGTGCTCTACAAGTTTGATATCTTTTATAAACCTCTAAGGGATAAGAACTTATTGCCCCTATTTGAAAGGTGGGAATACTGAGGCTTGAAGAGGCTAGGTGATTTACCCAAGGTCATACAAGCAATTAAGTAGCAGTCGCATGACTGAAGCTGTTTCGTAATTTCTTATTTTGATCTTTTATTTAGTTGTCTTTAATCTGTAGGAATCTTGAAATCCTGAATTATTGACACCTTCCTGGCACAGTGGTAAAGAACCTTCCTGCAGATGTGGGAGATGCAAGAGACACAGGAAGATCTTCCTGATCTTCCTGATGTGGATCAGGAAGATCCCCTGGAGAAGGAAATGGCAACCCACGCCAGTATTCTTGCCTAGTGAATCCCATGGACAGAGGAGCCTGCTGGGCTAGAGTCCATGGGTCGCAGATAGACACAACTGAACGACTGAGCTCTCCCCCCAAAGGGATTTGCATTTACTTTTTCCTGGAGTCGTGTATCCTACCCACAGGGGATGCTTTTAAACTTCAAAATGAGATTATCAGCCCTGGTAGCAGGCTCAGGGCTTAGCTTCCAATCCCTGAATTTGAGGCTGACACTGACATTGATCCTCCAAGCCTTGCTTTTCTCCCTTGATTCTAGTTTTAGCTCACTGTGCATGTATATGTATGTCCTATTATTTTGTTATTGCTGGAAATTTCCTTCTGTTTCTGTATTTTTCTGACCTTGCCTCGAGGTGTTCGAGATCTTAGTTCCCCAACTAGGGATCAAACCCGTGCACCCTACAGTGGAAATACAGTGTCCTAACCACTGGACTGCCAGGGAATTCCCTCCCTCTATTTCTTGTGAGAGTTCAGTGTATTACAAAGCCTATTATTATCCTGCGCTAATGCCATTGGAATATCACATCAGGGCATCTGTTCACCATTCTGCCAGCAGCGTTCCAGTTTCACCCTTAAAATGTGCTGCAAAGACTTCACATCTGATTGGCCCATCCAACATTTTGGTGCAGACTTGGTCCCAGCAGAATTCTTCTGGAAACCAGATTGGTTCCACCTACTCTGACCACAGACTTGATTCTTTTATTTTTATGAGGAGTTTAGCTCACAGTCATTAACTGATTTTTAGCATTTCTGGCAGTTCTTTCAAATTACACAGGCTCATTTCTCTGTCTTCAAAGACTCTGATACATTTCCAGGAACATATATAACACAGTGTTACTAATGGAGTCATATTATACATGTTACAAGGTGTATAATATCCTGCAGCTTGCTTTTTGGTTTAAGAACATATCATAGTCCATCCCAGGGAGCCTCCCCGGTGGCGCTAGTGGTGAAGAACCCATCTGCCAATGCAGGAGACATAAGAGACGTGGGTTCAGTCCGTGGATCTGGAAGCTCTCCTGGAGGAGGGCATGGCAACTCACTCCAGTATTCTTGCCTGGAGCATCCCATGGACAGAGGAGCCTGGCGGGCTATGGTCCATAGGATCACAGTCATTCACAACTGAAGCAACTTAGCACACACATATTCCATCTCAATACTTACAGTTGCCTCATTGTTTTTCAGAGCTGCATACTACTCCATAGTATTATCGCAGTGTTTTTTTTTTAACAATTTAGTAGTCAATGGACATTTAGGTTATTTCCAATTTGCTTATATAAATAGTGTAGTGATATAATAATCATGTGTATATGTGTGTACATATGTGAGAGTAACCTATAGAAAAGATTTATAAAATAAATTTGAGGGTTTAAAGAGTATGAATATTTCACATTTTAATGGATATCACCAATTTGTCTTTCCCCCAAACCATGCTAATATAACAGTGTTTGTGACAGAAACTGTTGATACTAACACCAGCACAACATCCATTTCCCTCTAATTTCTTAGTAAGGGATTCCCTTTTTAGTTTCACAGTGGTGGTAAACCTAACAAAACACTGCATTTCACAGCCCCACTTTCAGTTAAATATCATCACAGGGCTACCTTCTGGCCACAGAACTGTGAATGCAGGTGTTGTGTGGAGCGTTCTGAAATACTGCTTCCTGGAAGATATGCCTCTTTTGGTTCTTCTGCCTTTTTTTCTCCCTCCAACCTGCATAGTGGTTAGATGGCTAGCATCCCAGTAGCCGTCTTGGACCATGAAGTGATTAGAAGATAGACCATACACAGGCACTGTGGAGGGGCAAGGAGACAGAATCATGGAGCACTGCCCTGCAATCCTAGACTGCCTTCGTCTTGACTGCCATTGTGTTGAGAATAAACCCAGGACTTTCTGGGTCTTTGTTACATGCAACTGAAAGCAATCTCTAAATGACTTCATTGCCTCCGAACATTTAACCAATAAGCCAGTCTTTGCTGCGTACTTACTATGATGAGCCCAGTCAAGTGCTATGGATAATCACCACAATGGCCTTGCCCATCCCCAAATTGGGCTTTCCTTCTTACAGGGGTCAGTGCCACCAGGTATGTGACCTTGTATTAATACATTGACTCCCTATCCTTTCCTACCCATAAATGATCTCAGTCCACAGGACTGATCAAGCGAACTTGACATTCCCAACTCTTTGGCTCGGATCATCTAAGGAAATCAGTCTGTGGACACACACACACACATACACACCAGTGCCTACAAAAAACAAATCAGCTTTTCTTGGGGCCCACAAAAGTTCCTTATCTTCCAGTCTCAGGAATTTTCCAGGATAACATTTTGGCCCCCTTTAAGAGATAACCTGCCTGATGAAAAATGTGACAGCTCCATGGAATAAAAATTTGTAGAGTTAATAATTCAAAACTACTATTAAATCAATGCACTTCTTTTCGGTTTGTCAATATGGACTTTTTCAATTAGACAATTTTATTACAGTGATGAATATCAATAGCACAATTAAGAGACCACTGTTCTAACTCATGGTCGGCTTCGCCTAACGATCCATATTTGCTCTTGAATAAATGTGGTGCCTGTAGCCCTCTGAAGATTGATAGACCTTTATCAGCAGCTGAGACTCTCCCGTCCCTGGTGAGGATCAAGCAGGAGTGATATACTTTCTTTTTTTCCCTTTTTAAAAATGTTTTAAATTATGAAAATATGATAACATATTTACAGGAGACTTGGAAAATACAGAACAAGACTACATATAGTTCCAATATATTTTACAATTATTTTTTAAGTAGATAAATTAAGGTTTTTAGTTAGAATTTCAATATAAAACTAGGAGTGACTCTCTTCACATTTTCTGGAGGGATCCTGGCTGGGGCTTGAGCCCTTTTGGTGACAGATGTTATATACGGTGTCTGACAAGTAAGCTGAGTACCCAACCAAATCCCACTTTTCCTAGTAAATAAAGACAGCAAATAAAATTCTTTTTTAATCTCCACGGGGACCTGCATAACCTGTCAATTTGGAGTCAAGTGTGGCAAAAGCTCAGTTAAACCCAGGGGATCTCTCTGCTCTAAGTAATGATTCATTGTCACCTGAGTCGTTTAGCCTGCTTGTAGAAGGAACATGAGATTTGGAGCCAGATTTCTGGGGACCAAGGCTCACTGGCCTGGCTGGGCCCAGGCCCTCCTGAACTAACCAGAATGATCAGGGAACAGGAGTGTTCCCATCTTAAAACACAGGCTGGTAAAAGAAAAGTTCACATACTGAGGTCTGAGAAAGTTATTCTGCTTATCGATGAGCTCACTTGAATTTCATGTCAACTAAAACAGCCTGTTTGTGGCCTTTCAAGCAACAAAGTGTGGAAAATTCTTAAAGAGATGGGAATACCAGACCACCTGACCTGCCTCCTGAGAAATCTGTAGGCAGGTCAAGAAGCAACAGTTAGAATCGGACATGGAGCAACAGACTGGTTCCCAATAGGGAAGGGAGTACGTCAAGGCTGTATGTTGTCACTCTGCTTATTTAACTTCTTTGCAGAGTACATCATTCGAAATGCCGGGCTGGATGAAGCACAAGCTGGAATCAAGATTGCCAGGAGAAATATCAATAACTTTAGATATGCAGATGACACCACCCTTATGGCAGAAAGCAAAGAAGAACTAAAGAGCCTCTTGATGAAAGCGAAAGAGGAGGGTGAAAAAGTTGGCTTAAAGTTCAACATTCAGAAAACTAAGATCATGGCATTGGGTCCCATCACTTCATGACAAATAGATGGAGAAACAGTGGAAACAGTGACAGACTTTATTTGGGGGGGGGGGCTCCAAAATCACTGCAGATGGTGATTGCAGCCATGAAATTAAAAGACGCTTGCTCCTTGGAAGAAAAGCTATGATCAACTTAGACAGCAAATTAAAAAGCAGAGACATTACTTTGCCAACAAAGGTCCGTCTAGTCAAAGCTATGGTTTTTCCAGTAGTCATGTATGGATGTGAGAGTTGGACTATAAAGAAAGCTGAGCGCCGAAGAATTGATGATTTTGAACTGTGGTGTTGGAGAAGACTCTTGAGAGTCCCTTGGACTGCAAGGAGATCAAACCAGTCAATCCTCAAAGAAATCAGTCCTGAATATTCATTGGAAGGACTGATGCTGAAGCTGAAACTCCAATACTTTGGCCACATAATGCAAAGAACTGACTCATTGGAAAAGACCCTGATGCTGGGAAAGATTGAAGGCAGGAGAAGAAGGAGACGACAGAGGATGAGATGGTTTGATGGCATCACCAAAAATAGACATGAGTTTGAGCAAGGTCTGGGAGTCGGTGATGAACAGGGAAGCCTGGTGTGCTGCAGGCCATGGGGTCGCAAAGAGTGGGACATGACTGAGTGACTGAACTGAACTGAAGCATGCACTGTCCATCTGCCTCAATTATTAGAGAAAAGGGCACCTTGACCAAAAGTAAAGAATGTTCATGTAAAATATAGTGGTGTCTCACTGTATACGTGCTGATCTGGCTTTTTTGACATCTTGATGGAGTGTGTACCTGACTTATTTAATGTTCTTTGTTCTGACAAGACATAGAACCGCGCTGGAAATCATGCTTCTCCGGAGGAGTTCCTCAGTCATCTGAGAGCTGTCTCCAGACTATAATCCTTGGGCTTCCCTGATGGCTCAGCTGGTAAAGAATCTGCCTGCAATCCAGGAAAGGAGATGCAGGTTCAGTCCCTGGGTTGGGAAGATCCTCTGGAGCAGGAAATGGCAACCCACTGCAGTATTCTTACCTGAAAAGTCCCGTGGACAGAGGAGCCTGGTGAACCACAGTCCAAAGGTGCACGAAGAGTCGGACACTACGGAGCACAGCATATAGTCCTCAGTTAGCTCAAATAAAACTCTTGCATTTCTATTATAGAATTATTATTTATTGATTTATTATTTTCATCAACAAGGCCCAAGATTCCAAGCAAGATGAAGGCTGCAGTAGTTCCCACATTGAAGTCAGGCTATGTTGGCAGAGAAGCAGGCCAGCGGCTGGGCAACCAAGACTGCAGATGCATGTAGACAGGTTTTTCTGGTCCCCGTCTGGCCTGTGGACACCACGCTCCAGCTTCAGATCTGAGGACACCAGCCTTACAGACTCTACTTAACCAGCTTAACCGGTTCCCACAATTGCATGTCAAGCCCCTGTAATAAGCCCACAGTCACTCTGCTTCTCTGGTTGAACACTTACTGATACCCACCTCAAATCCTCCCAATAGAGTGCTCTTTAGTATAAGTTATCTAGAGCAGCAGTCCCCAGCTGTTTTGGCACCAGGGACCACAGCCGGCAGGGCCGGGGGGTGGGTGGATTTGGGGTGATTTAAACACATTACATTTATTGTGCACTTTATTTCTATTATTATTACATCAGATTCACCTCAGATCATCAGGCATCTCAGACCCCAGAGGCTGGGGACTCCTGATGGAGAATCTATTTCTGTTGCTTGCAGATCCTAAATCCCAAACCATACACATTGCCTAATGTATTTTTAAATGTTTTCAAAATATCTTTTAAAATGTCTTCAAATTATAAAGCACCAAATACATGCATGTCACTGTTCCTTTTGCTAATATAGACTGTGCTAGAAAGACAGAACCTCTAGGGTCAGATGGACAGAGGCAAATCTGAACTCTACTAGGTAATACTCCTACAACTTTGGATTAAGATATCTACTCATCCTGAGCCTGAGGCCCCCTTTGTAAAAAGTGGGTGAAAGTTAGCAGTTAGCGCTAGCATCCCTGCATACAAGAGAATCCCAAGCTGTCCCTGGCTTAAACAAGAAACACGTTCATTAGTCTTCAGGTAGAAGCAGTCGAGGTAAACAGACTGTGTGGGCCTGGAGGCTCCGAGGTCATCAGGACCCAGGCTCCCCACCCTCTAGACTCTACCCTCTTCCTCGGGGTCCCCCACACCTACCCTATGTTGCCCACACCTACCTGAAGGGGAGGCCGGCAAATATAATCTCCATTATGGGTTGTGATAAAGACTGGGCTTCTGTTACTGATGAAGGAGGTACCCCTGGGCACGGACTGTTGTGTGTGGTGGAAAGTGCTGCCCAGCCCACCTGTGAACCACACTTTTCCTTCTCCCCTCCGCCCCTTGCAGTGCTCCTTGCTCCCTCCTCCCCCCACCAGAACTCCTCCCAAATGCATCAGCAGCTTCCACCGATACATCAGAAAGATGAAGCTCAGAGTCTGGGTTCCAGAGATGGACAAGCTACATTTCTTTCTTTTTTAAATCATTTTTTTAAATTGAAGGATAGTTGGTTTACAATATTGTATTAGTTTCAACTGTACAGAAAAGTGATTCAATTATATATATATATGTATATGTCTATATTCTTTTTTTTTCTGATTCATTTCCTTTGTAGTGTAGAGGGAACCTCTTTAAAAGGAGGTAAATCACATTGCAATTTGTTAAGTTAATTTTTATTGGAGTATAATTGCTTTACAATGTCGTGTTACTTTCTGTTGTACAACAAAGTGAATCAGCTGTGAAAGTGAAACTTGTTCAGTTGTGTCCGACTCTGCGATCCCATGGAGTGGGGACTGACAGGCTCCTCTGTCCATGGAATTTTCCAGGCAGGAATACTGGAGTGAGTAGCCATTCCCTTCTCCAGGGGATCTTCCCAACCCAGGAATTGAACCCAGGTCTCCCACATTGCCAGCGGTTCTTTGCCATCTGAGCCACCGGGGAATCAACTATACACATACATAATTCCCCTCTTTTTGGATTTCCTTCTCATTTAGGTCACCACAGACCATTGAGTAGAGTTCCAGTATATTCTCATTAATTGTCTATTTTATACATAGCATCAATAGTGTATATGTGTTGATCCCAATCTCCCAGTTCATCCCATCCCCACCCTGGACCATGTTTCTGTACTTCTGGCTCTCCTGCTTCCTGGCCACAGGGCTTTAGGTAAACCTCCTAACCTCTTGAAGCCTGTTGCTCAGTTGCAAATGCCCACAGCAGTAGTGCTGACCTCACAGTTCTGTGGGGAAGAGTGAACCAGTTACTGCGGGAGGGGACACAGTATAGGGCCTGCCACATAGTCACTAAGCAGTAAATACTAGCTGTGATTAGTGTCAGTGTGATTATTTCTGTGTTACCTTGGTCATTCTCTCCAGAGACAAACTCATGGTGTTCTTTTCCCTCTGGGTTCATTCTTCACAGCTTTCTTCAGCTTCAGGAGCCTGAACAGTGAGAACTAGGATGAGGCTTAGGATGTTTCTCCTAAGAAGTTTTACTGAGCAGATTTGGGAAGTCCAGTGCACGCCCGATGGCTCTGCACAGATGAGTAAGGAGCCTAGCTGCCAGGACCCCCTCCTGAGCCCTCCCAGGAGCTCAGGGCCCCCGGGTGGGTGCTACCAGCCTCCCCTTGTCTATCCTTCCGAGCCTGCTGTTCAGTGGCCTTGAGAATCAGGCCAGCTTCTTACCACAGCACAGGAGTGTGACTGCTATCTCTCACCAGATGAGGAGTGTGTTCAGCCCAGGTCAAACACTCACTTATCTGCAGGTGCTAAGTGCCAAGCCTCTGCCTTTCTTCCTCCAGTCACTTCTTCGCTCACTCTTATCGCCTCTGAGCACGGTGTGGTTTGCGCACCTGATCTCGGCATCTGGCTTGAGGCCTGAGAGGTGTCCTGGTTCCGGGGGACTGGAGTGTAGAGCGGCCTCCTTGGGCAGTGCGTGGAGAACAGCCCTAGGCCAGGGTCAGGGGACGCAGCACCCGGCCTGTCTCCAAATGAACCCATCGGTCTCAGCCGGTTCTGACGCCTCTTCCAGAGCTGACAATTCTGATTTGTTATGAAAGGCACCTGAGTGAGCATTCTTAGGGCCTGTGGATGAAGAATGTCGCCTGCCATATCAGGAAACAGAGGGGGTTGTGGCCATCAGCTACTGCAGCTGCCCCTAGAGTGCACCCTGAGGGAATTCAGGGTGGAGAAGAATAGGATACCGGCCCTAGATAGTTAAGGTGCATATCAAAGGGATGATTTTAGTGACCACTGCATCCTCTCATAAAAAAAAAAAAATAGTGCTAAATTCATTAATTTAAGATGTCTGGTTTTCTTAATTAACAGCAATCTTTTGATGCTCCAACAACCGATTTTTTGCTTTGTTTTTTTAATTTTTGGCTGAGCTGGGTCTGGTTGCTGCCCACAGCCTTTCTCTAGTTGTGGCAAGCAGGGACTACTCTCTGGTTGAGGTGCGGAGGCTTCTCACTGCGGTGGCTTCCCTTTTTGCAGAGCACAGGCTGTAGGCACGCGAGCTTCAGCAGTTGCAGCACTCGGGCACAGTAGCTGTGGTGAGTGGACTCAGATGCAGCACGCAGGCGCTGGAGCACGTGGGCTGCAGCAGCTACAGCTGGAGGCTCAAGGCAAAGGCTCAGGAGTCGTGGTGCCCGGCCGAGGGGCTACAGAGCAAGTGGGATCTTCCCAGACCAAGGACCGAACCCACGTCCTACGCATTGGCAGGAGAATTCTTAACCGCTGGATCACCAGGGAAGTTCGACAACCTGGTTTTTGTTGCAAAACTCCTATGTATCCTGGGTCCTCCCTTACTGCTTCTTCAGAGCAATCCCTCAGAGCTATCTCAGAGGCTGCCCCTGGGGCTTGAGTCCACAGCAATCCACCAAATAAAACATAATTCTCAACTGTGTATTTTTTTTTTTCAGTCTACAAACAGACCAAAGAAGAGAAGTTGAAGAAGATTTAAAATGAGGAGCAGGAAGTACGTCTTCAGCCTTCTGGTGAAGGAGAACCCTGAGTCTCTTGACTGCACTGTTGATGTTGCTTGTGTGGCTAGGTGGTCTACGGTGCCCACAGTGGGCGGGTGGAAGCCTCTTGCTCATCAGCTTGTTCATGCAGAAACAGCTTGTGAGAGCAGTGACTATCCCATGCAAATCCCGAGCAAGAAAGGTGGGGGAAATTCTAAAATATTTGCAGGAAGTAAAGTAATGACATAAAGAAGTCCTTACTTAAGAAACACTTCACTTTACAATCAGCGCTTACAGAATGAACTAGTGGTGGGCAGGGGAAGCACACATTATTTATGTACTCTACAAGATGATTTCCTCACTTTATAAAAAGCCAGGTATTTCTTCTCGGACGTCAGCACTCATGGTGCACTAAATGTAAAGTTAATGCATGTAATAAAGCTAATTAGACAACTTTTGACTAATAAACCCACTGTTTAATAAGCATAATAAACATAGCCGTGCTCTGTAGTGTTATAAAGTGTTTTGTTTTGTATGTTAATAAACACACTTTGGGGATAATTTCCATAAGTGTTGTAGAACAGATACTAACGTTTGCCGACAAAGTTCTGCATAGTCAAAGCTATGTTTTTTCCAGTAGTCATGTACGGATGTGAGAGCTGGACCATAAAGAAGGCTGAGTTTCGAAGAATGGATGCTTTTGAATTGTGGTGCTGAAGAAGACTCTTGAGAGTCCCTTGGACAGCAAAGAGATCAACCAGTCAATCCTAAAGGAAATCAACTCTGAATATTCATTGGAAGGACTGATGCTAATGCTGAAGCTGAAACTCCAATACTTTGGCCACCCGAGGCAAAGAGCCGACTCATTGGAAAAGACCCTGATGCTAGGAAAGATTGAGGGCAGGAGGAGAAGGGGCAGCAGAAGGTGAGATGGTTGGATGGCATCACTGACTCAATGGGCCTGAGTTTGAACAAACTCTGGGAGACAGTGAAAGAGAGGGAAGCCTAGTGTGCTGCAGTTTATGGGGTCACAAAGAGTGGCACACGACTTAGCGACTGAACAACAACAAAAAACAACAAAGCGATTATACTCCAATAAAAATTAATTTAAAAAAGAAAATAAAGTCAGGTCAAAAAAATTCTGTAAGATAATGTCTTTCTCAAGGTCCAATGTAACGTGTGTGCCTACTGTGAATTGAATAGAGAAGGCTTGTCAGTTGCCTTTGAAGGCGAAACCCATTTTCTGTGATGAAAGGTCTGTAATACTCACATGTTACCACAAGGGGGCAGCGCACCACATGGTAGTTAACAGCAAAACCCGCGACTGGGAATGCGCAGCCTTGGGGTAGGGGGTGGGGGGACAAATCATTTACAAATCATCTGCCTCTGTGAAGAGGCAGATCTGATGGTGCCTTGGCACAACCGAAAGCCCTAAGTATTTGCCATAAACCTCCTGTTTGCCAGAGCAGCCTTCTCCTGCAGAGAAAGGATGAAATCATTTTGTGTGATGCACAAAACTTAAACAATGACAGAAACAGTTTCCTATATAAATACAAAATTTGTCCACCGATATCATCAACAAATGTGATTTTAAGCAGGTACCAATACACACCGAATCGTAAACATACTATTTTCCCTTCAAGTTCCTTTCTCGAGCTTATAGAAGTGCATGCTCTCTCACTCATGCTCTCACTCAGCCGTGTCTGACTCTTTGTGACCCTTTGACTGTAGCCTGCCAGGCTCTTCCGTTCAGGGGGTTTTTCAGGCAAGAATACTGGAGTGGGAGGTGCCATTTCTTCCTCCAGGGGATCTTCCCAACCCAGGGATTGAACACATGACTCCTACATTGCAGGTGGTTTCTTTACTGCTGAGCCAGCAGGGAAACCCTAGAAATGCATGAAGTAAAATAATTCTGATCATGTCTTTGGACTGTCTCTGGATGGAAATAATGCTTAGGGTTTATAGTAAATTATCATTGAGTAAGAGCTTCCCTGGTGGCTCAGACAGTAAAGAATTTGCCTGTAATTACTGAGTAAAAATAAGTTCCCAAGAAATTTAGGATAGAAAATTAGAGGTGTTTTTGTTTTGTTTTAGGGAAAGTGTTCCTTTGATACTTTTGTGATGGACTAGATTTCCACTGAATGTGTTTAAATATTATAAAGGTGATTAAACATGTCAGGAAACCAAGTGATTCTACTCTGTCTTGTCTGTACCAGCTAAAGGACAAGTCAGTGCTCCTTTGGTTCCAGCTCTGACCTGGCCAAAAGCAGCACATGAACTGATCATTCCATAGTTCTCACCTCATGGGAGAACTTAGCCAAGGGGAGTTTATGCTTGACCTTGTGGCAGATCCACGTATGTCTTCTGATACTCATTTCCCTATCTTTCTTCGTACCAAAGCTGCCAGCTGTCAGCCGAGTATATCACTGCACAGAATAAAGTCTATGTTGCTCAGACTTACTTTTAGGTATGACCAAACCATGGTCTATAAAGATCCCCTTTCAATGGGATGAAAGCAAAAGTGGTGTTCTTTAAGGCAGGGCATTACTTTCCTGATGGCCAAAACGTGGATGTGATGGTTGGAGCTGGAGCAGCCACATTGGGTGTTGTGGAGAAAGATGGATCACGAGGAGGGTGGAGAAACAAGACAGGGAGAACCAGGTCTCTCATTATTATGAGCCATCACAGCAGCCTGCATTACCTCCCTGGACTGCTCTAAGAAAGAAAAATATAAATATTTTGTGTTCTCAGTTACCTGCAGCTGAATCTGTATATCAATAGAGGTATCTTGAGAAAACAGGTGAGAGGTAATAAGATGGAATTTTTACTCATTTTTTCATTGTTTCATATTTTTTTTTAATCACCAATCAACATTTAATTGAACACTGTATGAAGGACAGCGCTGGGTGATCTGGTATTATCCTTAAGGATAGAGTTGGATCCAGACACCATAAGCAAGTTCAATTGTTAAAAAAATCCTTCAGGAAAATTGCTCCAGCACTACTGTATAAATGCAGCAGTATTTGATCAGAGCCATAGCCGCTTCTCACATGTATGCTTTCCCTCCTGGGAGCAGAGGTGGTGTTTATCTTGAATTTCCTTTGTGATGCAAGAACACAAAGTCAAAATCCTATTCCTCCCTTCAAACCTGAAGTTTGATGCAAAACATGCAAAGTCCGTGGACACTGTGTTGATGGCCATGGTGTTGAGAGGCTAACCTGCATCTGCTCCTTCCGATAAAGAACGCTTTAATGGGAGTTCCCAGGCGGTCCAGTGATTAGGACTTGGCACTTTCACTGGCATTGCCCAGGTTCAATCCCTGGTCAGGGAACGAAGATCCTGAAACCTGTGTGGTACAGAAAAAAAACAACAACCCAACACTTTTCTGGTTGAAGGTTGAGCAGAGGCAGGCTCCTTTCCCTCTAGATCCCTACACAGTGTCACAGATTCTAGAAAAAAATGTTTTCACACCAATCCTTGTCCGCCCAGTCCCATAGGGAAAATGAAAGGGGAGTCCACAGGCCAAAGGACTTCTCACCACTCCAGGTAGCACTCAGGGTGTGGGGCCGAGGGGTAGGGGACATTTTCTGGCAGCCCCGAGTCCTCACCTGGATGGATGAGGGACAGGACTGCTGTCAGCAGGTCCCAAGGGATCTGAGAGCAGCAAGTGCCCAATGCCGCAGGTTCTCTCAGGAGCAGCATCAGGCCCTTCTAGGGATTTATTATATAGCCCATAAGGCCTGCAGGGTAGAGCCCAGCTCTAAGGAAGAGTTCCGTGGAAAGAGAAGCCTGGCGACCTAATCTCATCCAGAGTAAGGAGGGCAGCTACACAGCACGATGAGGGTAGCAAGGCCTTCAGCGACCGGGGTTTTCTAGGCAAAGCCGATCCTTTTTAGAAACATAACTAAAAGCCAATGGCCGATTTATTTTCCAAATTAGACATAGCATCTGATGCAGATGGTGATATTCTACTCATGTTGCACAAGGCTGTCTTGTACAATGCAAAGCCTACGGGCGTCACCTACTTCAGGGGACCATCTGGTGACCAAAAGGAAAGCATCTCTCTCTACGTAGCAGCCCTTGCCTGAAGGGCCTAGGCCCCACGATGAGAACTATTTCTGGATCCCTTATGAAAACAGTCCACAATTTACCACCACACCTAGCAAAGAGCCATATGTTAACACAGAAGCAGAGAGGAACTGGCAGTAAAAATGTGCCCAGTATTCAAGGGACTCACTGCTCTGTGATGCTCTGATTATTTCAGGCTTCATTAAGGCCAAGAATTGATGCTTTTGAACTGTGGTGCTGGAGAAGACTCAAAGAGTCCCTTGGACTGCAAGGAGGTCAAACCAGTCAATCCTAAAGGAAATCAACTCTGAATATTCATTCGAAGGATTGATGCTGAAGCTCCAATACTTTGGCCACCTGCCTGATGTGAAAAGCCAACTCATTGGAAAAAGACTCTGATATTGGGAGAGACTGAAGGCAAGAGGAGAAGTGCATGACAGAGGACGAGATGGTTGGATGGCATCACCGACTCAATGAGCTAACTTTGGGAGATAGTGAAGGACAGGGAAGCCTAGTATGCTGCAATCCAGGGGGTCACAAAAATTCAGACACAACTGAGCGACTGAACAAGGCCTGTATGAATTCTTTCTAAATGCTTTCAATAATGCCTGCCTCTAATTCCACACTCACAGGAAGCCTTCAGAACAACACAGCACCTCAGAGAAATTGATACGAAAAGAGGAAGTTGCACCAGTTGGCAATCTTAAGCACTGTGGTACTTGAGACTCAACCCTCACTGTATCATAAGGGAAGTGCCATCCTGGTTTTTGCATGGTCAGTTTCTACTATCTAGTGCAGGAGGGCCTCATCATTTCAGGTGGGGATACTGACAAAGCTGAGGATCAAGGGGGGGGTCCACACTAAGGTAATGATCCTGGTTCAGGAGGCTAGCTGGCTTCATGGGGCAACCCTCTCTAGACTCAGGATAGTAAGTTTGGGCTCACCTGCCAACAGTAGGGAGTGGCTACTAATAGAGTGTGATAAAGCTTGTGAAGCTCAAGAGAAAACAAGTACCATGATTGATTAGCAATGTCTGCGATAAATCAAGGGCAAGGAGGGGTGTAGACAGATGAGTGAGATGGGGTACTCACATAACAAGTAATGTGTTTCATCACATTTAACAAGCACATCACCCCCACCCCCCATTCTTCCATCTTTGTAATTGGGATGCCTCTTTTAATCACTGTGCCAGATTGTATTTCCAAAAATGAACACGATATTTCAGTCTCTCACATGTTCTTCCAGAACCTAGCCAAGCTCCCATCAGAGAACGGAATGCATGTCCCCTCCCCTTGCATTGGTGGGACGGTTGGAGGGAGTGGGTATGACTGCCTCAGCTGATACAATAGTGAGGTAAAAGTGATGCTGAGTGAATTATGAAGGGAGGCCATTAAAAATGTTATTGCTTCTACCTGGCCTTCTCTTTGGGGATGCTCATTCTTGGAAACCAGCCACCATGCTCTGAGGAAGCCCATGCCACGTGGAGAGGCCCCTGGTTCTCAGGCCTAGCTGAAGGGGACAGTCAGTACCACCTTGCAAGCCGTCTGAGCGCTGCCTTGGAAGCGGGTCCTCCAGCCTCGAGCAGGACTGCCATGGACTCTGTGTGGAGCACAGATGAACCTCCCTACGAAGCCCTGCCCACACAACAGACCTTAAACACAGTAAATGATGCTGCTGTCTAAGACACTAAGGTCAGCAGCGGTTTGTTACGCAGCAGCAAGCCAGGCAGCAATGCTAACAGCTGTCATGGCCTGCACGTGCACACCAAAACTTGTAGGGTAAGTGTCAGCCAACTGAAGGAAAACCTTGAAGACAATAGAGAAGCGTGTGTTAAAGAAACGCTGCATCATCAGCGATGTTTATGATAGGTCCTTAGAGGACAATATCGTAAGGAGAAAAAGAATCAGTTCAGTTCAGTTCAGTTCAGTCGCCCAGTCGTGTCCGACTCTGCGACCCCATGAATCGCAGCACACCAGGCCTCCCTGTCCATCACCAGCTCCCGGAGTTTACTCAAACTCATGCCCATTGAGTCGGTGATGCCATCCAGCCATCTCATCCTCTGTCGTCCCCTTCTCCTCCTGCCCCCAATCCCTTCCAGCATCAGGGTCTTTTCCAAGACAAAGAACAGTAGTGACTCAACTCAAAAAGTGACTCAGAAGGATCAGACTCTGAATAGGAAGAAATCTGAGGAATATCACACCAAATTTATTCTGAATATATTTTCCTTTTAAAGGACATACAAGAGTGACAATATAATGAAAAAAACTATATCTAAATAAGTTTGAAAAAGCGTTCAATGAATATGAAAGAAACACTAAGTGATAAGAATGCATTGTATCAGTTTCATTGGCAACATTTTTCTCTCTCAGTGGTATAAGATAATCTTAGAGTCAAGGACATCTTAGGGCATCCTTGGTGGCTCAGTAGTAAGGAATCCATCTGCCAATGCAGGAGACATGGGTTTGACCCCTGGTCCAGCAAGATCCCACATGGCGTGGAGCAACCAAGCCCATGAGCCACAACTATTTAGCCTGTGCTCTAGAGCCCAGGAACCAGAACTACTGAAGCCCACGTGCCCTCGAGCCCATACTCTGCAACAAGAGAAGTCACCACAATGAGAAGCCTGCACACTCACTTGCCACTAAAGAAAAGCCCATGAGCAATAAAGACCCAGCATACTCAAAAGTAAATAAAGCTTTAAAAAATGTTTTATCATTCTTGACTTAAATCTAATTATACCACCAAATATAAGTGTTCTAAGAAATTTCACAAATTTTTCATTTTTTTTCCTTTGAAAATTGAGAACAAAAACAAAACACATCAAAGATAGGCTTTTTTAAAGTTCAATTTAATTTTTACTTTAATAATTATGTCCATAGCTTGGCTCTATAAACATTTAGGGAATTTTTAAAAGTTTAATTTTCTGAATTTAATATTATTCAAACAAGTGACTTTCCAAGAACCCCTGAAATCATAAGAATTTTATGAGTGTTCTGGTTCTGTCTCTTGAAGGATGGGGAGTGGTTACTGAAAGGGTGATGAAGTCAATGTCTCTGAGCTTAGTTGCAGACATGGGCATTGGAGAAACAAAGTGACTTAAGAGATGCTTATTAAGAATCAAAACTTCTACAGACGTCACAAACAAAATTTATTCACAAAATATATTAAAAAGTTCGACAAAACACAAGACTACAAAAGCCCCACAGTCTTATACATCTCAACATCATCACAGTCAGCAACTGAAAAGTCTCCAGTATTCAACTTGTTTTTTAAGATTAAAAAAATTTTAAAAAGAAAAGTCTTTGTCAATCACAGCATTTCATTCTGAGTTAAACTGCTGAAAACTGATGACCATGTCACTTTGGTAGTTTATAGAGCAATGTTCTTCATGGAGATTTACTGACACTGAAATATCTCAAAGTGTATTTACTTATGAAGGTTAATTCACAATAGTCTTACCAAGGTAAACTATTTTAAAACAAATTAAATCATTACTACAAACCTGTAAAGACTAAAATGCAATAATACAAATGTAATTACAGAATATGAAACTCTGAGGACATATAACAAATTTAAAATAATTAATTATAGAAAAGTTGCAACTTTTTATTAGAAATGGAGGGGGGAGGAACAGAGTTGGCTCTGGAGACCTTGGTACTCCATGTGCAACATCAAACCACCACCCAGTCAGGACGCTGGTCAGGCCGTGTGACCTTTCACAGCCAGAGAGAGGCTGGCCCAGAGGTTTGTCTGGGGCCTTTTTCCATCAGTCAAACCGCACTTTGTTCAGTGAGGGTCAGAGGATCCCAGAACGTATTCTACATTCTCTGAGTATTTGCTTTGGAGGGTTTCAAGTCCAAAGATCAAATTTTGTGGAGTTTTGTAACGATCAGTACTCTCACCGTTTGGTCAAATGAACTACAGATGCACAGACCTCTCTTATCTGGACTCCAGTCCAAACTTGAAATGGGCTGAGTAGACAACGTAACATTCTGCAGAAGGCTGACGGAACCTGCAACTCCCATCTCTACACCCTCGGAATCTTTCTTTGATCGCTGAATCGGGTATTCGCTGAAAATAAGATCAAAGTGTATGAGGAGATAAACCTTAGTATTTGTCATTTTATTCTTACACATGTGCTCCAATAGCTATTTTTATTTCTCACTTGACTACTGGAACTGATAAATACTAAGGCGTCTTTCTTGGAGAAGGAAGTGAATACACACTCTGGTATTCTTGCCTGGAGAATTCCACGGACGGGGAAGCCTGGCAGTCTATCGTCCACAGGGTTGCAAAGAGTCGGACACGACTGTCTGACTAACACAAGACATCTTTCTAATGTTGAGTTGTATTGCAATAAGGAGACAGCATTTCAACCTCAAGTCCAAACCCCACAATTCTCATAAAAAGCCATTATTTCTACTAAAAATGTTGAAACATCATTTCTGTTCAGCATGAGTATTTTTTATTTTACTATGAAAGCTCTAGATTGATCTAGCATCTTTAATAAAATTGATCTGGTGCTCTTAATCATCTTTTACTATAATTCTCTAGATGTGGATTGTTAAGATGACACAAGTAACCTTCTGCCTTACAAGTAACATTTGCAGAACCTTATCTTAACACTTCCAGAAGAGACACTGATGCTGGTTTCTAAGCCCAGAGCTCCTCCAAGCTGAAGGACGTTCTATGTACCATTTCTAAGGGAAAGTGCTGTTGGGAGGAGATTTTAGACCTGGACATCATTGCATCAAAAAAGAAAACAGTGAGTTCTAGAACGTCTGATCTTCTATCAGCTAAAAATATAAAATTATAACATAAAAAGAGCTGAAGGTTAACAACTCATAAATATGATTTGGTCTAGATTTGAGAAAGTGAGAAATGAAACACCTGTCCCCCATGGAGATGTGTTCCTAGTGAAACAGAGGGGTATTCCTCTGAAGGTCTTTTAAAGCCTGTTAGGTATCAACTATGACTACCCTTATTTCAAAAGTAGTAATAAAGGCCAAGACTTTTAAGAGGCATGAAGCAATTCAGAAGCAGAACAGAAACAAAGAAATGATAAGCAGATAACCTCCTATCCTTTCTTCCTCTCAGACCCTACACCTCCTTTTGATTTTTAAAAAGAATACAACATTCAGACGAACAGACATTACAGAACATTTTCCATATCTCTTGGCAAAGGCTGCAGTTGTTTAGTATTTAAAAGATAACAAAGATTTTCTTTTTTTCCCCTAAGTCAGTGGAAATTGATCAAGATGGCTGAGAATAAGATGTGGAGCTCACCTCTCCCCACAAACACATCAAAAACAGGAACAATTCTCACTGAAAACTAACTGGAAACTGGCACAAGGATTTCTGTACGACCAAGGCTGTGAGGAGAAACACATGGAATTGGGAAGGGAAGAAAAGAAAAGAAAAGTGATCGGGTAGGACCTGGGCCCCTGGGTAGGGACTCAGAGGAAAAGGGGAGAAACATAGGCAGACACCCGCCCTGGGGGGTAGGTGATGCGAGCTACCGAGGGGGTGCCTCCAGGTCCTATGTTGGGGAGACAAGTCCCCTTGGCTGCCTGGAGGGCCACTGGGACTCACAGGAAGACTGCAGCCTGGGCCCACCTTCCTGGCTTCTGTTCAGCAACTTGGGGTCAGACCCCTACCCGAATAGGGCAGTAATGGCCACTGAACAGAGGGGAGGTCCCACCACATCCCCGGCTCCAGCCCGAGCCCCTCCATCTCCAGTCACACCCCCTACCAGAGTGACGGCTGCCAGCTACCCGGAGGAAAGATGCAACTTGTGTCCATGTCAGATGCCGCTCGCTCACCAAAGCTACTGCGCACACTCAGTCTCCCACATAAGAACCCCCTTTAAGACTCACATAGGCACAGAGGCAGAGAAAGTTAGGCAAAACAAAACTGCACGCAATTGAAAGAGCCAGAGAAAATCTCTGAAAAAGAATAATGAAACAGAAATAAACAATTTACCAGATAAAGAATTTAAAGCACTGGTAAGAAAAATGTTAACTGAATTAGGGGAAAAAACCAGATGTACACAGTGAAAATTTTAACAAAGAACTAGAAAATATATAAAGACCATTAAGAACTCAATAGGTGGGAAAAAAATACGAAAAGAAACATAAACAGACAGCGATACTGAAGAATATATAAATGACCTAGAAAACAGGATGATCAAAATCACCCAATCAGAGGAGCAAAAAGCAAAACAAATTTTAAAAAATGGAAACAGTTTAAAAGATCTCTGGGATGACATTAAGTAGTATACAAATATTCTAAAGGGAGTAAGAGAAAAACAGAAAATCACATACAAAGGACTCTCCAGAAGGCTATCAGCTCATTTTTCTGCAGAAACTTTGCAGATCGGAAGGGAATGGCACAATACACTCAGAGTGCTGAAAGGGAAAAATCTGCAACCCAGGATGTTTTGCCTGGAAAGATGATCATTTAGAATAAAAGGAGACATAAAACAACTTCTCAGACAAGCAGAAACTCATCAACACTAAACCTCCCCTAAAAGAAATGTTAAAGGATCTTCTCCATGTGGACAAGAAGAATCTACAAGAAAGGGGAAAGCCCACTTGGAAAGGCAAATAGGGAGTAAGAGCAGACACGCGAACGCAATGACAAGGTTCTTCCGGGAGGCCGGGCAGCGTCTTCAAGCTGTTCCTGTCCTATCACAGTGACGTCACCTGAACTTGGGCAAGTCAGTTATCAGGATCTAAAACTAAGAATTTCAGCCCCTTTCCTTTTCTTACAAAGGTTCTGTTCTGATGACCGAATAATAACATTTCACAAAAACCTTCAAAGTGTTCCTATTAAAAAAAACAAAACCTAGCAAAAACCATGATTTCAAATTCATGAAATGAAGTGTTCATGAGCTACTCTAAAGTATGGAACATACCACTAAAAAACCTATTTGTTGTGTTAAAAGGTTTATATTGCTATTTATAAAATATATATATAAGTATATTGGTAAAAAAAAAAAAAGCTTAGAAAGTAATTCTTATGTAATACCATGAAATTTAAAATCATATCAAAGTGAACTAAGTCAAAGGAGGAAAAACAGAGAGTTCAACCGAATCCTACTTTACGCCCACAAGTCCCCTAAATGGAGCACGGCGCGCTGGCAGAGACTTACTACTTCCAGAGGTGCAGGCTGCCGGCGCCCCCCGCCGTCAGGAAGACCTCCCGGTTCTGGGGCAGGTGTCGGACCTGCCACACAGTAGACTTATGAGCCTGAACAGAACAAGAGGCACACAAGCGGAGTATGAGTTTTTAGGATAAAGAAAGACTACCCTACATAGAGAACAGACGTGGTTGCCAGGGGAGAGAAGGGGTGGGGATGGAAGGACTGGTAGCTTGGAATTAGCAGATGCAAACTATTATATACAGAGTGGATAAACAACAACGTCCGACTCTAGCACAGGCAACTGTATTCGATATCCTGTGATAAACTGTATTGGAAAATAATAAAAAGAATGGATATATGCATATAACTGAAACACTCTGCTGTAGAGCAGAAATTTATACAACACTGTAAATCAACTATACTTCCAATAAAACAAATTAGGAAAAAAAGACTGTCCTAGAAGAGAAACCTGTAAGAAAACAATTTTTACCTCTATCAACAATTTTAGTAACTTCAATCATTTCAATCACTGTTATAAAAGTAATTATTTTTCTGGCATGTCTCTCTTTTTAAACTTTCTTATTTATTTTTAAATTAAAAAATTTTGGGGGGCTATACTGCATGGCTTGTGGGATCTTAGCTCCCCAACCAGGGATTGAACCTGGGCCCTGGGCAGTGAAAGTACCAAGTCCCCTGGCACTTCTCTTTATAATGGCTACAGAGATTTATAAGGGCCCAACAGAAATTAGGAAAAGAATCATTTTTCTTGTTTTATAAAGCAAAGTTCTACTGAACTTAAAAGAAAAAAAAAAATCAGATTAAAAGTCTTAACATTTAGCTTCATAGTATCATACAAATTATGCGTATAGATTTTATACATTTAAATATCTCTAGCTCATTCTAAGGAGAAAAAAAACCTTAAAATACAAAAAAAGAAAAATATTTTCTAAGGAGAAAAAAGGATGGACTGGAACTTCTTTTTAACAACTTTACTTTTTTAGAGCAGTTTTATGTTCACAACAAAACTGAGTGGTAAGTACCAAGAATTACCATAAATAGAATGAATTTAATGTAAAGCTCCAAGTCTTATCTGTAATTTTCACCACTGGACTTGTCTAGTCTTCAAAACAAGGGTCAGGAAGACTTACAGACAGTGTTTATGGTTATAACAAGCCCGGTCCTTTATCAGTCATATTAAAGATAGAAATAGCAACTGGATGAATGTTAACAGCTTGTAAATCAATCCTTATAGTGCTACATTCACTGTGTGGAACTTGAGAGAGGGAGGGGGGAGGGGGAGGCAGGAGGATGGGGGAGGGAGAAAAGACTTCTGCTTCGTAGAAGTAGTGAGACCAGCGAACTTGATTTAAGCCACACATAAGACATCTGCATTTCAGTTAATGTTCAGTCTTGACATATGATTTTAACATCCTTTTAAGAGAATTATCATTAGCAGAGAAAAATACATATCTCAAAAGATACACTTTAAGTATGTGAGAGTCCTCAAGTGACTAGGTTCAAGCTGTTAAATCTTAATTTGTTTTGTAGCTTATACTTTCTCTTTTTTTCCTGGAAGCTGATAAAAAGCAAAAAGTAAGAGGGGAAATGACTAAAATACACCAGTCTTTTATTTGACAGATTTAGCAATTACTGGATTAACTAAATGTAACAAAAAAAATTTTTTTTGGAGACACTGTAATTTCCAGTTAAGGTGAAAAGTGTTAATGATTGTATTTGGAACAATTTAGTAAGTGCTTTATGTTGCAGATGGGCTTCCCTTGTGGCTCAGCTGGTAAGGAAACCAACTTCGATGCGGGAGACCTGGGTTCGATCCCTGTGTGGGGAAGATCCCCTGGAGAAAGGAAAGGCTACCCACTCCAGTATTCTGGTCTAGAGAATTCCATGGACTGTATAGTCCATGGGGTCGCAAAGAGTTGGACACGACTGAGTGACTTTCACTTCACTTATGTTGCAGATAGATACTTAATATATCCTGGAATGACAAAGGAAAAACAAAATTACAGTGGATAGCTAGTTACCTTAAGATTACAGGTCACTGAGCAGTAACAGTAATTTGTATGCAATAATAATTAGTTTAATAATATTAAGACAAAATATGAAGGTCTGAGAAGTACTACTGACTCCATGATAGAGGGAAAAGGAGCAAGGAAGTGAATTTTCATTTCCTGAGCAACTTACATAATTTAATATTATGGAAATTACAAATCTGAGACTGATTTTTCTTTTCTTTTATACTTGAGGAAGCTCAGAGTCACATTTCCAACTCATCTCTCGCAAATGATGGGAAGTTTCAGCAGGAACTTTATGCCACCCCTTACTCCAGACGGCAATTTCATTTTTTTAAACCAGTGCTTCCCACTTGTGCTACTTTCTTCATCAATTTTTCTAATGTTGTAATACCAAATGTTTCCCTCTAAGTTACCTCAAATACTATTTGGAACAAGGCAAAGTATATCTATGAGGCTTCTCTGATGGCTCAGCAGTAAAGAATCTGCCCGTAAGGCAGGAGAGGCGGGTCTGATCTCTGGGTTGGGAAGATCCCCTGGAGGAGCCTGGTGGGCTACAGTCTGTAGGGTCGCAAAGAGTTGGACAGGACTGAGCGCACATGGATAAATGTTGATACATTTTTGAAAAGTATATAATTAGTATTATGTTAAGATATATATTGGGCTTCCATGGTGGCTCAGATGGTAAGCAATCTGCCTGCAATGCAGGAGGCTGGGTTTGATTCCTGGGCTGGGATACTGGCATATACCTAAAAGTATATAATTGGGTATTAATACTGGATATTTATTAGGAAACACCAGACTATGTTTTGTTAACCAAATTTTTTTTTTCTAAATTTTTTAAAGAAAATTCTGACAGCTTTACAATGTTATGTTAGTTTCTGCTGTACAAAGTGAATCAGCCACACATAGACAGACATACTCTCTTTTTGGATTTTCTTCCCACTTATCGTTGACTAATTTCTTAAACCAGCTAGTTTTCTTGTGATTGCTCTTAAACTACAAAATAAGAGTCACTACCAACGAAGGCCTTTATTATGAATATAATCAAGAAATGTGAAACTGACAAACTTTGGGAAAAGTATTCTTTGCACAGCAAAACTTACCAGGATCCAACAAGAATATATTAAAAATAGCTCCCTTTATGCAAAAAACCTGGAAGGAACTTGGTGACTCATTCTATTTATCAGTCTAAAGCAAGCTATTAACATGAACATTCTTCTTCATAGAAAGGTATTTCCCTCCTCTTTACCTTTTCTGAAACAGAAGCAAAACCTTTGGTTGGATGCTGTGTTCTCATGTCAAAAACATGAAACTTTCCTTCCAGAGATGTAGCTACTAACTTATTCATACTTATGTCTTTTCTGTCAAACTCCAAGCTACACACCTGAAAATAGAGAATATTTATGAGTGATGCTCCAATGATTATATCCAAGAGTTTCTTTCAAACCAAGTAAAACAACTTTCACATTATTGGCTCATGTGAAAGCACTTAAAAAACAATCATTTTATCTTTTGAATCTGTATACCAAATACTTGTAACTAGAAAATTTTCTTCTCGGTTAGTAAGGTCCCATAATCATCTAAGGCACTGAGGTACATTTGGAAAGCCATAATTTAACATTTTACCATTATTACATAATGATTTTATAAAGTTAAGTCAAGGCTGACTAGAGGAAACAGGAAGGAACCACATTCTTCACTAAAGATGTACAACCCAGGAACCAAAAACCTACAAGTACCTGGGAGTCAATTACAATCTCGGGCTTCCTGATATTACCAGCTCACTTTAACATCACACTGCGTAGCCCACAGGTATCCAGAGATGGGCTGCAGGGGCGGTGACGCACCAGGTACTGTCACACCACACCTGGGTGTGTGTTCTCCTTCTGCAGAGAGTGTCCCTGAGTTTTAATCAGATCCTCAAGGGACTTCACAGACCCTAAAGGTTAAGAACCATCCATTCATAAAGGAGTTTTACTGAGACGAGTTATTAGGGGTGCTTTCCTTTTGAAGTTCAGAGGTGTGTGGAAAAGACATTCAGAGAAACTGCAAAGAATGCAAATGCACATTACCCCATTTTTTATATTTGTCTCCCACCGTAAGGACATATTTCTGAGATCAAACAGCTTGATGTCTCCGTTGTCATAGCCGGCACACACGACACGCTCCTCTTGATTATAAGCGTTGCCTGGAAATCAGGACATGGCATTTCAGATCTTTTTTAAACGCTGATTTGAAGGCTGCTTAAAAAAACTTATGGACATCTGAAACTAACATAACATTGTAAATCAACTATACTCCAATAAAAATAAAAAACAAAACAAAACAATAACCTTACAAAACAACACAGGTCACTTGTACCAAATCAGGTGAAGAAGTCACATTGGGTAGAATCTCATTTTACTAATCCTATAGGACACCAGGATTATTAATTTAGTGCCTGATATTATTTATCAAAAAAGCTCTTTACTGAGATTCCGTGCTCAAGAGATATATGAAAGTGTTTACTGGATTTTAAATTGAAAACAAATATTCTATTTGCAAAGACTAACAATTCAAGCATAGCAGGATTTGGTAGAATAAACACAGTTACACTTCCATTGCTTTCTTTGAATGTAAATGGAAACTACTTTAAACTTATTTATTTTGCAAATGTTGTTCTGGTGTTATCTTATCAGATGCGCACAGTTGAAGTAAATCTACAACCTGCAGTTGAATTCATCTTGCTCAGATCCAGGAATTTTTTGGATTACTCCCTTTTCTTATAAACTCCAGCCCTGCATTTCCACTGGAGGGTTCACCGAGATGACATGACAGCAGCTGAAACTCATGATGTCTAAAACTGATGTCATCGTCTTCCTTTAAAAACTATTACATACTCTGTGGAACTTTTTCAATTAACATCATTCACTTCATAGTCAACCTCAAAATTCAGTTACCTTGGACATAATCCTTTTCCTTGTTCCTCATGTCCAAAAAAATTGCCAAACTGTATTTATTTTGCCACATTGTTATCTTCTGAATTTACTCCTCTGTTCCATTCTCACTGCTTAAACCTACATATTTCCTGGAATACTGCAAAGAGCTTCAGAACTCACATTTCCTCTGCCACTCAGCTCTCCTGCCTACACGACCACAGTGTAAAGCTAAAGCTCTGATCATATCTCATCCTTGCAAAAGCCTTCAAAGGTTTACCGCTACCTCCAGACCATCTAAACACCTCTGGCTGTGGCCATGTGCCATCATTAAGGCTATTCCTACCTCCATTCCTTCTACGTACTCTTCTTCCAATGCTTGAAATCTCCCAATTTCAGTGTTTCAAATCCTACATATCCTTGGACTGAGGTCAGTATGTTCTTTTGGCTCCCTTGGGATTCCTTTTGTATTGATTTAAGCCTCTGTGACCTTTTATCACTCTGACCTTGTATGCGTGATACAATTAATGTAAATAGCACTTTTTATTAAAATTACCGGCTTCTTTAAGTTAAAATAAGAGTCTGCTTCAGATAAACGTCCTTTCTTTAAATTTAATGTCCTATATTTTAAACTGCACTTACATCCCTTAGAACAATGATTAAAAAGCCTTTAATGGACCCAAAGTTAATCATTTTTTAATTATTACATAAATTTTATATGATGATTCTAAACACTAATTCTGAAATTTCTTCCCAAGTGTGCATGTTTTTGGTTTATATTGTTACTTATACACACACACATAGTAATTATAACATATACACATAGAAATCTCCTAATTTTAGTGGTAATTTACTTTTAAAATGGGTAATTTAGTGGTATGTTTTTGGTTTATATTGTTACTTATACACACACACATAGTAATTATAACATATACACATAGAAATCTCCCAATTTCAGTGGTAATTTAGTTTTAAAGAAAAAACTTTCCTCTGATGAAGCAACAATCCAATTTAAAACTAACATAAAAAGCTAGACAGGTCACATACATTGTTAAATCTCATTTTTAATGTCTGATAATCTATACCAATTACACTAAGAAAAAGGGGAAAGAAAGTAAAGGTTTAAAACTAAATATGGCTCTTATCTTTATTATTAATAGCAAAAGTGATTGTAATTTTGGTGCTCAGTGAAAGATACAAGAGCAAACATCAATATTCATTTTAAGTATATTAACAGAGGAACATGATTATAAAATTTTTAAGATATAATTTTGTAATAGTATAATTAGTTTCAGAAAATAAACACACACTGTGTAGCGTACAATGTAAGCTTGGTCAGGTTACCATCTAAGGTTCTACTTAATTTCACTAATGGCATGTGGTTCTAAACTAGGTCAATATTACCAAGTTAAACAGAAATAAATAATAATAGTCCGTATTTTTGAGCAGTTGATATCTAAGCACAATTCTAAGTATTTTACGTGTATTAACTCTGAATTCTCATAACAATACTATTAGGTAAAGTCTATCATGACTTCCATTTTATAAATGAAGCAGGCAAAAATCAGAGAAGCCTGATAACTTGCCCTGGGTCACAAAGCCAGCAAGTAGCACAGTGAGAATTCAAACCCAGGCCCAATCACCATGTCTATTTGCCTCGATAAATTGCCAGAATAATGTACAGAAAAGATTCTAAACCGACTATCAGGACTTTCCTGAAGCACTGTGCTTTTTATAATCTGGTATTTCAGGTGTAAGAGTCCTTCAGTAATTTACCAAATGCCACAGTCCAACAGTCTCTCTTGTTTTCTCCTTGTACAGGCTCCATATTAGCAACAGGATCATCTTTCTGCCTTGGGTCCCACACCTTTACAGTTCCTGACATGAAAAAAAAGGAGTTGGCAAAATTCAATAGTGAATGATGGCATTTCTTTCTGCATTCTCTTCACATGGCTTTCTATGTACATGGAGATATTATCAATGTTACAATATCTGAGAAATAGTCACATTTTTCTGACTTGTTATTGGGCAAGTTGTACTTAATATAAGAGATATAACCCACATGTTATACCATCTGACTTGATTTCCAACTAGTAGATATACAACAAAGCCAATAACTGTTCTTAAGTCATCAACAAGGTATGACTGACAAACACAAATATTATATAATTTAAACCATGCCTTACTTTCTTGATTTAAGCCCAAAACAAATGTACTATTTATTTAGAATAAAGCAAGTGTCATTTTAATGTTTTCTCCTTAGTAGCCATATAATCACTGGCATTTTTCTTATACATATAAATAAACTAATTTTTATATCTATGATTTCGTGTATGAGGCTTTAGAATACCATTTCATATACAATTCAGTTTAATCCCCCCATGGCAGTAAAGGAGAAGAAGTTAATAAAAGTAACTAGTAATTCTTTTCAATTTAAACTCCCTCATTTTAATGTAAATTATGGGAAAACTAACTAGTGTCACTGATTTTGAGAAACACAAAGACACATAATAAGATGTTTAAAAAGCAAGTACCCAAGTGAGAACAGAAAAAAGGTAAAAAAAAATCCTTGAAAAGGATAATAAATGCAGGAAAAGGGGAGATATTTCACTAGATTTATGGCCAAGGATAAAGTTGGTCATTATAAAGGTTGCTTCAAGGAAAAATAAATTTCCTATAAATGTGACAAGTTATTATAATTTCTCTATGGACTTCCTTGGTGGCTCAGTGGTAAAAAATCTGTCTGCCAATGCAGGAGACACAGGTTCAATCCCTGGGCTGGGAAGATCCCCTGGAACAGGAAATGGCAACCCACTCCAGTATTCTTGCCTGAAAAATCCCATGGACGGAGAAGCCTGGAGGGTTACAGTCCATGGGGGTCACAAAGGGTTGGACATGCCTGAGCACGCATGTTATACAGAACTCATAAAAATTGGTAACATTAAGTTTATAATAGTTAAATGAACAAACAACATAAATAGAAAATCTGCAAAACAAAATTAACTAAAAAAACAAATACAGACAGATGTTAATGCAAGTCAGGACAGGATAGCATTTTTATCTCTAAAATTAGGGGGAAAAAGGAATCAATGCTGGTGGGCAGACTGGCAGTTTACCTCATCTACCATAGTTGATATGATAAATAGGTACTTTGGGAAGTTTGACAAGTTTCTTAAGTGATAAAATATGATTATTCCAAAAGAGTTACATACATGATGATACTCATTTCATTGTCACTCTCCCAAAACAACAAATAAAACCTTAATGCAAATAGAATGTTCATTAACAGGGGCACGGCTAGGGAACTGTGTTATATTCATAGGATGGAATATCATAAAGCATCAAAATGATAATTATGAAGACCACACCAAAACAGCAATATCATATGACAAAACATTAAATATTAAAAGATTAAGATACAAAATTGAGGGAATTGGGAATTCCCTGGCGGTCCAGTGGTTAGCACCCCCTACTTCCACTACTAAAGACACAGGTTCAATTTCTAGTCTGGTAACTGAGATCCCGCATGCCTTGGTGAAGCGACAAAAAATAAAAAGACTAAGAAAGAACAAAACTAAATCATGTTAACCCTGATAATACAGTGTTAATAAATTGTATCTTAGACTAGAAAGGAAAACCAACCTGATATTTATGCTAGTGTGGTAGACTGTAATTTTTCCTTCTATATTCCATACTGCTTCTATGATTGGAAAAAAATATTTGATTTTTTCTAAAACACAGCTGCTCTTGAGAAGCTGTTAGAAAATTAAATTCCGCTTTTCTGTGAAAACAATTTCTTCATGGTCTTGAGCATTAAAAAAAACTAGCCAAACTAATGAAGGTACTGATCACTTAGGTCCCCCTTCTGCAGCAACAAAAATTCTGGCTGTTAAATTCGTAACAGCTCAGGACCCCAGAAGGCCTGTCGCTTGTTAGTCACTGCGGGGGAAAAGCAGAGTTGGAGCTCCGGAAGCTTCCTGCAAAGCTCAGCGGAAAGACCACAGACTGCAGTGTTCAACCAGCTGTCAATATGACAATTTTCACAAGTACTAATTCTGCTTTTTAAAAAAAGAAAATGAAAAGCTGCCACCCACAGTATATCGTCAGCTACCTCAAAAATTTCTAGAGACTTTTTAAATCCTCAAGGTTCAGAGGAAACTATGGTTGTTAATAGTTGAACTAGCTCAAGACTAAAATAGTAAGTGCTATGCCTCTATCTCGAAATCTCCTGAAAGCCTGAGACAATTGAGGGATACACAATCAAACTTGCCCATTAAAAAGAATAGAGAGTTAGATTTAGGGGGTCAAGGATTGAGGAAGACTTCCACATAGAATATATTGCTGCAGAGAGATTTAATTTAAAAAAAAATTAATGTACACAGAATATTCTGACTTACCATCTCGGCTGCCAGTCACAATTTCAGGGGCCCCTTCCCCAATTCCAAGTCCACCAACACCATCTATAGTATTTATAATTTCTTTATGGCCCTTTACAGAATACACCGGGACCTCTGGAGCTTCCAAATTCCTGAACAACAGAACAGAGCTTCTTACTTACACACATCCCAAACATTTAGTTCACTACTCAAATCTAAGAATGCAGGCCATATTGAGATGTTTGATTAAAAAAAAAAAGGGCATTTTCAATTAAGGTAATTTATACATTTACTTCCAAATTTTCCTCTATATTTTAGCTTCTTTCAAGGCCTCCATGAGAGTTGTCATCATTCAACTTGGAATTCTAACTCCTGAGCCCACTTTACTCAATGGTCCTCAAAGACGATTGATCCAGGACCTCTGCACATGAATCCACCAGCGATGTTTCTAAACAAATACAGATTCATAGGCTCCTCCCCAGACATAGTGAACAAGTATCTCCAGGGTGGGGCCCCAAACCTGTTGACTCTCTAGTACATGGAGGCTGATAATATTGCTTTAAATACAGAGTAAATTCAAAAGTGGTTTAGAATGTTTCCAAAGTGGGCCTTGGTAGTTTGATCTTGAGATCTTTTGAGAGATAAAACATGAGTAGCATTTGCTTTGTATACATTTCTCCCTTAATATTATTTTCTGAGTTCCACACTGATTTTCATCTAGTTACATTCTCAGTGTGTCGTCATGCTGACCACAACAGATATTACAGGCAAACTAGCTGAAGTCTCTAATTCTGGGTTAGTTAAGTGAAGGGAAGCCTGGAAAGCACCTCCTCTTCTGTGCGTCTGAATCTATGGCTGGGTGAGTGGCTCAAACAGGTTATGCTAACACACCCTTCTCTGGTCTCTCTCCATTCCACACCCCTCCTTCTGCTTTTGTATTGGAGCCTCTATCCACATTTCTTTTCAGCAAGTCACTTTTCAACAATACTTGTACTTTTTCTTTTTAATGAACTTAGTTCTTCATGACATGTAATCTCAACTTACCAGTAGGCCTAGAATTATCTGTAAAATCTTGCAAATAAAATTTGAGAAGTTCACCTGATTCAGAGGTGATGCTTATCTTTGTGGCATTAATTGTGAAAGCGTCAAGAGACTAAAGAGGACTGAGGTTCTGTTTAAAAGAACTGGTTTACTCTTTTCATAGACTTTTAAACATCAGTTCTTTTAACATGAAATTATGACTTACCAATGAAAATAAAGCAGTAATACCTATACTAGGAAGCTCTGTTAGGAAGACAGTCAACTGTTGCATACTTTTGTGCTGAAATGTATCTATTTTAAAAAATAACACTCAGACTGGTCTCTCTCTCAAGTTCTTTGAAAGTATATGACACAGCAGGTAAAAATTAATGCATTCTGCATTCTAGTAAACACCAACTTGATTGCATGTGTGCTCAATCGCTCAGTTGTGTCCGACTCTTTGCAACCCTGTGGACTGTAGCCTGCCAGGCTCCTCTGTCCGTGGAATTTTCCAGGCAAGAAAACTGGAGGGGGTTGCCATTTCCTACACTAGGGAATCTTCCCGACCCAGGGATCGAACCTGCATCTCTTACATCTCCTGCATTGGTAGGCAGATTCTTTACCACTGCTCCACCTGGGAAGCCTGCTAATTATTAAGAAGTTAAAGCAAACGGAATTAAAATAGCCTCATTCTATGTTATATTATGATTCTAAGACAAATAAATATGCCAAAATAATTCAGTTAAAAAATAGCAGATTCTAAATTAGAATCAAAAAAGTTCACAAGGTAGGGAAGACAGTTCCTCCTGAACATTATTGTATATTTTACATGATTAACAGATAGTCTTAAAAAGTTTTTACAGAGGAATTTCAATTCATTCAACTCTAAATATGAGGAAATAACTCTAAAGCATTTGGTACTATTGAGATTTTGCTTATTCAAAACAGGTTTGTCTTGAGTTACTCAACAGATGTGTTCCTGAAAAGTTGTGCTCAGATGTAAGTTAAAGCATAAAAAGAAAAAAGTTTAATGAACTGGGAGTTCTATGTTAAAAAAATTAAAACATACAAAAATATATTATTGTGTAATGCCAAATATCTTAAAATGTAAACAACATCTAATTTCTCAGTGTTATACATGAGCATTGTTATATACGTATCCTTCATGGTGGAGGGAATAACCCTTTATTACAAATATGGGTGCTAGATGCTAGCACTAAACAGCATGTGTGGAAATAAATATTAATGTTATTTGAAAAAGCTAAAGAAAAATGTTAGTATTTTAAAATAGATTTGAAATGTGAAATCTAAAAATATATATTAAAAAGTAATTGCAATATTCTTATAAACAGTTAAAATTTAACAAAAAGCATCTTAAAATTCTTTCAGTGGAAGTGTAACACAACTATCAAAGAAATTGCTTATGTCTTCACACTGATGAAATAATCTTACCATATATGAAGGTTTCCAGCAAAATCTCCAGTGGCTAGATATCTCTGCTGTAAAGATGTTGCGCCAAATGTTCCACATTTAATGGGTTTGGCCTTTTCAATCTTGATAGAAAGGAGGGAAAGAGGATACGTTATTTAGGTAAGCACCTATTTGTAATCCATATTTATGGCTCTATTATGGGAATTAAATAAGGCACACAATTTTAAAAAGCAATTAAAATGCTTTCTGATAAAAAATTATCATGCTTTTCCTTCAGTAATTTTTGTATAGTCTAAAAGTACAGGTGGGCTTCCCCAGTGGCTTAGCTGATAAAGAATCTGCCTGCAATGCAGTCATGAAATTAAAAGCAGCTTACTCCTTGAAAGAAAAGCTATGACCAACCTAGATAGCATATTAAAAAGCAGAGACATTACTTTGCCAACAAAGGTCCGTCTAGTCAAAGCTATGGTTTTTCTAGTAGTCATGTATGGATGTGAGGGTTGGACTATAAAGAAAGCTGAATGCCAAATTGATGCATTTGAACTGTGGTGGTGAAGAAGACTCTTGAGAGTCCCTTGGACTGCAAAGAGATCCAACCAGTCCATCCTAAAGGAGATCAGTCTTGAATATCCATTGGAAGGAATGATGTATACGCTGAAGCTCCAGTACACTGGCCACTTGATGTGAAGAACTGACTCATTGGAAAAGATCCTGATGCTGGCAAAGATTGAAGTCAGGAGAAGGGGATGACAAGAGGATGAGATGGTTGGATGGCATCGCTGACTCTATAGACATGAGTTTGAGCAAGCTCCAGAAGTTGCTGATGGACAGGGAAGCCTGGCGTGCTGCAGTCCATGGGGTTGCAAAGAGTCAGACACGGCTAAGTGACAGAACTGAACTGAACTGAAAAGCACAGGTAGACCTTGGGAGATTTGGCAAGTTTGGTTCTAGACCACCAAAATAAAGCAAACATTTGCAATAAACTGAGTCAGATGAAATTTTGTTTCTCAGTGAATGTAAAAGTTATGTTTAAACTATCCTGTAGCCTATTAAGCATGCAAATCATTATGTCTAAAAGACAATGTACATACTTTAATTAAAAAATACATTATTGCCAAAAAATTGCTAACTGCTTTGATCATCCATGAAAAGAAACTCCTTATCCATTACTGTTTTCTCATGAGACTGGCAATTCAGTCACATCTTCAGGCTCTACTTCTAATTCTAGTTTTCTTGCTGTGTCCACCACAACTTCAGTTACTTCCTCCACTGAAGTCCTGAACCCCTCAGGTCATCCATGAGGTCTGGGTCAACTTCTTCCAAACTCCTATCCACGTTGATATTTTGACCTCCTTCCATGAATCACCAACGTTCTTAATGGCATCTAGAATGGTGAATCCTTTCCAGAAAGTTTTCAATTTACTTTGTCCAGATCCATCAGAGGAATCACTTTCTTTAGCAACTGTAGCCTTAAGAAATGTATTTCTTAAATAACAAGACTTGAAAGTTGACATTACTCCTCGATCCATAGGCTGCAGAATGGATGCTGTGCTAGCAAGCATGAAATCAGTGTGAATCTTATGGGTTCATCTTCATCAGAGCTCTTGGGTGAGCAGGTATATTGTCAGTGAGCAGCAGTATTTTGAAAGGCCTTTTCTTCCTGAGTAGTAGCTCTCAACAGTGGGCCTAAAATATTCAACAGCTTGCTGTAAAACAGATGTGCTGTTATCAAAACTTTATTGTCCCATTTATAGAACACAGCCAGAATACTTAGCATAACTCTTAAAGGAATCAGGATTTTCAGAATGGTCAATGAGCATTGGTTTAAAATTAAAGTCACCAGCTGTATTAGCCCCTAACAAGAAAGTCACCCTGTCCTTTGACTTGAGGCATTGGCTTCTCCTCTCTCGCTATGCAAGTCCTAGATGGCATCTTCTTCCAATAGAAGGCTGTTTCATCTACACCAAAAAGCTGTTGTTCAGTGGAGCCTCCTTCATGAATTATCTTAGTAGATCTTCTGCATAACTTGCTGCAGCTTCGGCAGCACCTGCCACAGCATCTTCTATCAGCACCGGCTGCTTCATCTTATACTTTTACGTTAAGGAGACAGCTGCTTTCCTTAAACCATGTGAACCAACCTCTGCTAACTTCCAGCTTTTCTTCTGCTGCTCCCTCGCCTCTCTCAGCCTTCAACGACCTGAAGAGTTAGGGCCTTTGCTCTGGACTAGACTAGGCTTTGTCTTAAGGCAATGTTGTGGCTGATTTATTCAGGCCACTAAAACTAAAACTCTATATCAGTAATAAAGCTGTTTCACTTATCATTCCTGTGTTCCCTGGAGTAGAACTTTCCATTTCTTTCAAGAACTTTCACTTTGCATTCACACCTTGGCTACTATTTGATGTAAGATGCCTAATTTATGGCCCATCTAGGCTTTCAACATGCCTTCCTCACTAAATGTAAACATTCTTGGTTTTTTCTTTAAAGTGAGAGAGCTGTGACTCTTCCTTAGAGGCCACTGTAGGGCTAATTTCAATACTGTTATGTCTCAGGGAACAGGGAGCCCTGAGGAGAGGAAGAGGTTTGGAGAAAGGTCAGCAAGTGAAGCAGTCAGAACACAGACAACATTTACTGATTAAGCCTGCAGTTTTGTCAGGGTGTGGTTGATGGCATCCCAAAACAATCACATCATAACCATCAAAGGTCACTGATCAGAGGTCACCAAAACAAATACATTACAAGAATTACCAAAACATGATCCAGAGACACAAAGCAGGCAAGTGCTGGTGGAAAAACAGTGCTGACAGACTCGGTCAGCACAGGGTTACCAAAATCCTTCAATCTGTCAAAGATTCAGTCTCTGCGAATTCAATAAAGAGAAGCGCAGTAAAAGGAGGTATGCTTGTATGTCAAATGAATGAGTTTTCCCTTTCTTCTCATCTTGCTAATAAGACATTAAAATGCTGACACCTCTAATATCTCCACTGGTTTGCAAATATGCAGATTTCAGCATTTAATGTGGTATTCTTCTTTAAAAGCCTCTAAGGAAAAGGATATACTGAAGATATTACTCTTCCAGGTGACAACAGGAAAAAAACCCCACTTATGTGTCTTGTATAGTTTTCCCTGCAGAATCCTATAAACTGAGAATGTTTATGTCCGATTCTCTCTGAGACCGTTTCAGTGCAAAGAGATGGGTATACCTGTGTGCACCAAAGGCACAGCTGTTAGCATGGATTAGCCAGTGTTTTGATATTTCTTTAATTTAAAAAGACTGTTGGGAATTCCATGGAAGTCCAGTGATTAGGACTCCGAGCCTTCACTGCCAAAGCCCTGGGTTCAATCCCTGCTTGGGGAACTAAAATTCTACAGCCACTTGGCCAAATAAACAAACATAAATAAAAATAAAAGACTATTGTTCAAAGTTTATATATAATAGTTGATCCTTGAACAGCACAGGAGTTAATCCACATGTAACTCACAGTCAGCTCTCTATATACAAGATTCCTCTGCATCCGTGGATTCAACCAACCATGAGCCATGGAGTAATGTAGTATTAACTCTTGAGAAAATACCTGGGTATAAGTGACCCATGCAGTTCAAACCCATGCTATACAAAAGTAATTGTAGTCTCATCAGTAAAATAGCCATACGCAAACTCCACCTGTGCATGTCACTGAAGTCCATCTTGGAGTCTACATGTCCGGCTGCCTTGGCCCCCAGAAACTCTAGAGGACATGGAACTGAGGTTCTATGGGGTCACGAACAGTTGGATACAACTGAGTGTCTGAGTGCACACACATATATACACACATCCACATATCACACTCTAGCTGCAGAATAGCACCTTCCATTTATTGTCAGCTCAACAGGACAAAACTATTTCTCTCATTTAGTCTCTTGCAATCTTTAACTTTTTTCTTTCTTGAATTTTTTACTGCAGTTGATTTACCATGTTATATTTACTTATTCATTTTTAATTTTTGGCCATACCCTGCAGCATGTCTATCCCAGTTCCCAGACCAGGGATCAAACCCGCACCTGCTGCATTGGAAGGCAGAGTCTTAACCATGTGACTGCCAGGGAAGTTTCCTTTTTTATTTTCCTTTTATTTTTAACAAAAATAGTACATGTTCCCTATAAAGATGCAAACAAAACCAAAGACCTGAAGGGTGCAAAGTAAGTTTCCCTTTGACACTTCCCAGAAGTAATCCCCATTGTCTTAGACCCTTTGCTACCTATTTACAACTACATATAGATTTGGTTTAATACAGAGAGCATCATAATATCAATATATTGTCCATTGACTTGATTTTTTTCACTTAGAGATATATCTGGATGACTTTTTTTCCCTCTACAGAGTTCCCCAGTTTCTAGGGCACTTCTCCTGTAATCTTTGAGTTGCTGGGCCAATCTTCAACCCCACCACTAGGGTTGGCCTATTTCATGTACTTTGTGAAAGCAATTTTCCTACCACTTTCAATGTTTGGTTGGGGATTTCCACATAGGATACATGTAGCAATTTTCAAAGAAGAAAATAAAATTCACGTAACACAAACTATAACTGAACTTCTCTTTCACGATTCAAAAGAAATCATCATATGCTCTGGGGTTTGGAAACTCCCAGCCTGCTGAGCTTTCTGCCTGGGATCTGGATGAACTAGCAGTTACTAGGTAGCCTGGCCTAAAATAAAGCTGGGACTCTTTGGAACTGTCCAGGACCCTTTGATTAAATTTTGTTTACTCAGATACCTGCAATAACATGGTGGTAAAAGACTGCACTGATGAAACTAGAACACAGAATGTTAATTTTTTCTCCTTTTTAACACACTGGTGATCTGAGATAGCATCAGTTATATTTGATATCAGAAAACTGATATTCATTTATTTCAGCTGTTTTTCCAATTTTATGGAAAACATATCTTACAATGGGACACCATGGAGGATCACAATTTTGTCAATTTAATAAAGCAGTTTCCAATTCCAAATCATTTACATCCTCCCCACCATTCCCTTCTCCCAAATAAAATACCTGAAACAATATGTTAATACTGACATAGCTAATCACTCAATTAACTAATTAATCATTGTAGCGAATCACTTAATCACACTATTAGAACACAATTCCTATAGCTAAACTAATTCAGACTTGCAACTTGGACCAACTGAAGAAACAGCTCCCCACTCCTTCCTCCCATTTGTCTCACGCAGGGCCTGGGTCCCCTTCAGGTCCAGGTCACTGCTAATGATTCCCTCAGTCTAAAGCAGAGGATGTGAACAGACCTCTCGGGTAAGAAACAGGTGGGCCCTGAGGGACAGGAATATGCTTCCAGGGACTTGGGTATTAAGAACTACAGGAGGCCTTGCACCATATATTGATGAAACTCTCTGGGAAAATTCTTCCCCAAATCGCCTTGGGAAGACTGGCACCCACCGTCTTCTCTTCCACCAGCTAAAGATTCTGCTTCCCATAATTCCACTGCTTTCCCCAGGAGTCTCTGATGGGGTCTCGCTTCCTCCTAGGTCATGGAAGAGAAAAAAGCTGACTCCTACTTTTCAGTTCCTGTAGGAAGCACACACTTCCAAGTGTTTACTGCTACTAATAAAAAACTGGGAAGCCAAAGTTTTCCTCTATTATGGCTTTACCTAACTTTTGCCTTTAGATCGTGTGGAATAGAGAAACCAGAAAACTGCAACCACTGATCTTCCAGAACCAACATAAATTCACAGATACACAAATAGATACACACACACACACACACACACACACACACACAGAGCTAATGGATATTTTTTCTCAGGTTTAAGTTTTCTTCAATAATTTTTTTAGTTTGTCTGCTAGGAAATACTAGCTAATAAACAACAATAAGAAAACCTGGAAATCAGCATTAAAATTTTTATGCATGGTTACTTCCTGTGATGCAAATATCAAAGTATATATAATAAATATATAATAAATATACTCAGAGTATATATATTTTTTTCTACTGGGAAAACGTGTCCTTGTGCAGAGGTGGAACTGATTATTACAATATTTCACGTTGTTCTAAAAACCACACCACAATGTCCAGATGTACTGACACCTGAACACATCTGAGAATTCCGACCTCAGGAGAAAACAACCTGAGCACTACTCTAATATTAGTACATGGTGGGGCCTATACTCGATAATTTAACGTGTGTCATTGCAGGGATTCTAAAAGAGGGGTTTATTGCAAATAATGAATGGAATGAGATAAAAATGTATCTACACTTAGAGGCAAGGCCCACAGGAGTGGCACCAAGGCTTGTGGTATATAAACGTACAATGCCCTTTGAAGGCTGAGCTTGCTGGTCTCTCCGACCTCATTTCTGGCTTCTCCTTTCACACTCCAGCCACACCTGTGGCTGCATTTTTGTTCTTCAGACTCACCAGTCAAGCTGCCTCAGGGTATCTGCATTTGCTGTTCCCACAGCCTGGACTGGTCTTCCCCCACATCATCATGTCTTCTACCAACTCCGATTTCAGCTTAAAAGTCAACGCCTCTAAGAGATCCTCCCCACCCCTCCAATCTTAAGTGAAACCCCCAAATCCCAATCACTTGCCCTGTTTAATCTTATTTCACTTATCAACAAAATTCTTTTATTCACTCAGTTATCTATTTCCTCCCTTCCTAGAATGAATACCACAGGAACGGGGCCCTCAGCAACTTGTTCAACACCTAATTGGTGTTCAACATTGTTAAATGAAAGTATAAATGAACATGGCTTCTCAGTCCCAGTGCTGGAGAGAGGGAAACCACTGCTGGAGGTCGTGTTCCCTTTTCTCCCGTCATATTTTCACCTGACAGACCACAGTTTTCGGTGTCACTTTATATGTAATAATAAAAACAGCATCCACATATGGAATACCAATGTATCAGATAACTGTTCTAGATGTCCTTCGGTACTAGTCCATCCCTTCTAACACATGCCACTGCAAACCGTTTGGGACACCCCTTTCCAGATGACAAGCAGGTGCAAAAGATGAAGAAACTCGCCCAAGGTTCCTACAGTCAGGTAGATTCCAAGCTCTTTCTACTACCAAAGGCTGTCTCCAGGACTATATGTAAATCAGTTAAATAAACATTTCCTATGTAGCCCGAATTCTGTAAACTCGAGCCCTTAGAAGTCCCAAAGAAATGCTCCAATCCTGAACTAGACTGGTGAGGTAAGTAAGGCCTGACTTAAACCTACTTTCAGATTTGTGCCCTTTGGTTTTTACCTTCGTTTTATGTCTTTATAAAATGAAAACATGATATTTATGCTTCCTGTTATTTTTTTGTCCTTGTATCCTTTTATCAAAGGATAGCCATATATTCTTATATCAAAGATTTAACTAGCGGTCTGTTGCAAATGATGTTTTAAGAATCAAATTAAAGATCAAGAATCAAATTAAACTCAAAATACAGAAACATATTGAAAAATAACTCAAATGTATAAACATCTTGTTATCTGCACAGCAGGGAGGGCTGCGCTTTGCTCAGAAAAGCTGAGCTAGGTTGGCAAGTGGACTTAAAAAAGCAGAAATGTTTGCTCTTTCCTTAGACGTTCATGGAAATGATAACATCAGCTAAATTAAGAAAGGACATTGGAGTAAAGTTAATTTTTCTTTTTAATAGTTCATAAAAGGGACCCCTCCTTGTCCCTGCTAAATGTTTTACCTTTGGAAAAGAAAAGATGAAAAGAATTCAGAGAACACTTACGTTTTCCTGCTGAAAACTGGTTTAAAAAAATGGAGATCTATTTTGCAAAATGTGTTCCACAAAGTAAATTAGAATATATTAACTTTTGCTATGATACTGAAAATGACCGTTGATGACAGACATATTTGACCCCCCAATTGTTGGTTCTCTTTGCTCTAATAAGTTAACGTGATTAAGGAAGCCCATGATCGATAATTCCCAGCAGAGCTATTTTTGTTCTATCTGTGGGTGGGTCTAGTACAGCTTGTCAGTATTTCCTCCTCCACATCCTGGCACAACTTAATTAACATTAAAAGGTTTAGTCAACCAAATGTTAACAAGCAGTGAATTCAGTGGCACAAGGGCTAAGAAAGCAGAACTTTATTAGATTATCACTAATTTTTAAAGTGTAAACATCCCCGACTGTAGCACTTTTCAGGGCCACCCCTAGTCCTTTGGGCCAAGTAGGGAGGGCTGAGGGGGCGAGGGTGGAAGGCGCCCTCTACAGGCTGATGTATGTTCATGATAGAATATACCACTTTTCACACAAGAGGGGAAAAGCTGGAGAGGGATGGATTTCAGCCTTCCCTTGAACCCTTGGCCAGAAACCTGTGTGCAGTTTAACAAACTACTCAATTGTATACGAAGACCTGCCTTCACCCCCTATCTATCGATTAGTAATAAGGAGGCACCAGCAAAGACCCATTTTCTTCCTTCCTTTTTATCCTGCACCCATGGACTCTGGAGCACAAGGCTTGAGGTAGTTCTCTAGGGATAAAATCAAGTTTCCTAATATTTTATGTTTCCTAATTTTTTAACCAATAATTCAACTAGCACAATGATAGCTAGAAACTAACTTTGCTCTAGAAGAGGGAAAAAGAGGGGAAATAAAGGAAAATGCATTTGGGATGCCCCAAAGGTACCTAAGTGGCTCAGTAGTAAAGAACCCGCCTGCCAATGCAGGAGACTCAGGTTCGATCCCTGGGTGAGGAAGACCCCCTGGAGGAGGAAATGGCATTCCACTCCAGTATTCTTGCCTGGGAAACCCCATGGACAGAAGGAGACTGGCAGGCTGCAGTTCATGGAGTTGCAAAAAATACAATTTAGCGACTAAACAATGAAGATAGTCAACCCTACTACTCATTATAATCATCTGGTGGAAGTTTAAAAAATACTGATGCTGGGACTCAAACTAGTCTAGAGGCAAGAAAGAGTCCCAGTGCATCAGTTTCCAGGGGTGGAACCAAGGCATGAATATTTTAAAACAGGTACACACAAGTACACACGAAACAACAGTAACGATACACATTCAGATGCTCCTAGTGCACAGTAAGAGCTGGGAATCACTGGGACTGTTCTTAACCTATATTCTTTTCCACGGCATTATCACAGCAACACAATGTAAGCTCTCAAATCTGTGCATTTGTATTACCCTCACTTTAGGCAGTAGGCTGTTTAGGAGGAAGGACTCATCTTTGAAATATCTTTGATCCTTCTTTATTATAGTACCTTGAAATGATAGGTTCTCAATGGAAAATTTATGGTAGAAAAAGAAGAGTCAAAGGATACAGGTGAAAATATAAAAAGTGGATACTCCTAGTGTTGAGGTGGGTGACATCAATTTACTTCTTTTCCCTATCTATATTTTTGGTATATTCTATCATGAACATACATTACTTTAGTTAAAAAGCAAAATTATTAAAAAAAAAATACTGCTAGAATCTTTCAGAACTCTAGAAGAAACAAAAAACACTATTTCTCTTCACAGAACAAGTGTATTCATGAAATGTACACAAGTCATAAAGCCTTACCAAAAAAATGTCACTAGTATTTATTCCTGATAGTTCACCATTTTCTTTCTTCAATTTCAATGTTTCCTATGTGTTCAAACTCCTGGCCTCAATCAATTGATTAATAAATCAATATTTAAATGTTCCAAGTTATATCCTTTTACAGACATAAATTCACTCATTCTTTTAACACATCATTTATTGAGGGGCTGCTCCTTTTTTACCACACTAAAGAACTGTCCTTACTCTCTGGGAGTTTACAATCTAATTAGAGATACATGGGACAGAAGGATATATTCCTAGCACAGAAAATAAGTACCATAGGAAAGCAATAAAGGAAAGTTACTTTATGCAGGGATCAGGAGTGAGATGTCAATAGTCAAATAATCTGAACTGGATCTTAGAACAGCAACAGGTGACTGGGGGCTAAGTGATGAAAAACATAAGGAAAGGGAGGAAAGCAGCAGCCACGTTTAGGAGCAGAGTGCCTGGCTAGCAAAGACAATCTGAACAAGAAAAGTGGCATTCACAGAAATTTAAAACGGGATGAGGCCTTACATACTTTCTAATCTAAGCTTACCTAGAGAAAGTGTATGCATCCTTTGCCTAACAGTTGAGACCCTAACTCCTCCAAGCAGATTCTCTCCATAGTTTTTGGTCCCTGGAGTTACAAACTTCCCTGTAATCTATGACAATGCTAACATCTGAGTATAACTGATCTTTTTTTTTTTTCCCTAGGCAACCCAAATAAATGCATTTAAAAACTGGTAAACAGATATAAAAAGGTTAGTTAATATTGTTATTCCCCAATTCTTCCATTAGTGTAACCTTTACAAAACTTGTAAACCTAACCTTGCCACACCCTGCTTAGAGCCCCTCATTGATGCCCCATTTTTCTTACAAAAACAGGCATAAATCTTTTAAATGATCTACAGCATTTACAAGGCCTCCTCTCTGCTATTTTGTTTCAAAAGGAGATAATTTCTCTCCCTCACTGCTGAGCTGTTTCCTCTTGGAAATCTCAACTCCTAATTTGACCTAGTTAGCTTTTACTCAATGCAAATCTGGTTTTCTGGTTTTGTTTTTACTCTCATAGAACCATGTGCCTTTACATTAGAGAATTCATCTCAGTTTGTATTTAATGTATTGTTGGTTTGATTATTTAGTTGATTCTCTAACCCCTCGAAAAAAATCTCCATAATAATCGGGGACATTGTCATTTACTAGCCGGAGAATACCAGGCAATCAATGGACACTTGTTGAAAGAATAACTGTTTTGGATTGCCTCCTCCAATTACATAGCAGGCATCCTAGTGCCTGCTTTGGCTCTGCTTGTATGACCAAGTATTTTACTATCTTGTACCTATTTAAAGACTACACAAACAACTGCGCCCTGCCCAGAAACGCCTCGAATTTAAATGTGAAGTCATAACGTCACCTCCAGGGACCTCGCACTGGACTGGGAGGGGGATGGGGATGACTGGAGGAAGGGACCAGCAAGGCACGAATGAATTAGCCCGATGAGAATTCAGGTCTCGAACCAAAGCGTTTACGTCCGAAGCATTGCTCAATCTGTGGTCAGCTTCGCTACTCCCGCGCAGCTTCCGCAGCGCTTTGGGGGGACTCTGGACAAAGGCTTTGGCAAAAATGAACGCAGAACTCCCGCCCCCAAGATCCGCACTCCCCTCCCGCAGCAGTCCCAGATCTTGGAACTGGGAGGTCTCGACCCGGCACCCACCTCCCGCAGCAGCTTTAGGTCCCCTTGCTGGATCTCGTACAGCTGAATGACGCCGGTGCCCCGTGCGAAGTTGCCCATGGTCACAAATTTGGCACTGCAGGGCATCCACTTACAGTCAAACACCGTGTAATTGAGGCCCTTCTGGATATGCGAGATGACCTGAGGCTTCTCGAAGGCCGACATGGTCCAGCCGAGAGATTTCGCCTCGGCGAAGCGGGACACAGCCGACAAACCCTGAGGAACTAACCTGGAAACCAGAGTCCAAACGTTACGGATAGTTTGTCCGTCCCGCTTGCCGTAGGCGCCCCTAGAAACCTAACAAGTAGTTTTAGGTTTCTCAGATAATGCCGGATGCTCTAGTGCAAGCACACAAGAGTTTCCTTCCCCAACAACACAAACTTGTTTACGGCTTTACCTAGTGCCTTTCGTACAGATACAGATTATGGGCTATAAAGCGTGCTGACTGCGAGAGGTGGGGGCAGAGGAAGAACCTAAGAATCAGGCATATTTTAGGACAGCCTGCCCCTGCCTCAACGAACGCGCACAAAGTCCCGCCTTAGGTCCCCGGCATGGGACGTCTTAGGAAAGAGGGCGGAGCCCTGGGGCTGGTTGGCGGAGGTTGGGGCCTGCGAGGCGCGCCTGCGCGGTACAGCCCCGCACGTGTTGCAGCTGGAAGCCGAGGTTGGGGCTGGAGGTTCTGGAGAATGGAAACCATGATGGAGGCACAGAGCCCGTTGGCCGAGGACGGTTTCAGCCAGGTCACCCGCAAAGGTAGCCGGCGGGCGAAGAAACGGCAGGCCGAGCAGCCGTCCAAGCTGGAGGAGGGAGGCGACGCGACCTCCATGGACACCGAGGAGGCCCGACCCGCAAAGAGGCCCGTCTTCCCGCCCCTCTCCGGGGACGGGTTCCTGGTACTGGCGGGGACCGAGGAACAGGAACGGGGCTGGGACCAGAGACGGGTCGGGCCGGTGGCCTCTAGGTGACGTTGACGCTTCTTCTGGAGTGAAGCTCAGAGGGGCGACTCTCCTGGTGTTTAATCTGTCCAATTAAAGGAGACTTTTTGAGGATCCCTTGTCGTTTTACAGCTTTACCCTCATTCCTTTAGACAACTGCTGAGTTGTGTTTTCTTTTGTCATAGAGTGGGAAAGAAGAAACCAGGAAAATTCCAGTCCCAGCTAACAGATACACGCCATTAAAAGAGAACTGGCTGAAGATATTTACTCCTATTGTGGAGCATTTGGGACTTCAGATACGCTTTAACTTGAAATCGAGGAATGTTGAAATCAGAGTAAGGAGAATATTAACCACTTTAAAATATGCTGGGGTTTTTCTGTCCTAGAAAGAAAGAACAGACTTTCTAGGAATTCTTGATGGGACTTACCTTGTTGAATGAGTTTCTTCCAGTTTGACCTGAAATTATACTAAAATACCAGCTGCGTCTCAGCACATTTTTCAGTGTTCTGTGTTGATTGATTGAAGAGTTAACAAAGAGGTTATTGTAAACAGAAGTATGTAAATGAGCAGCTGAAGTACTCGCTGCAGTACACTATATTTTAGTGTTACTTTTTAGGAAAAAACAAGTTTTGAGAGTAAGTGTAAATTATGTAAAAATATTTATTTATTCCATGATGTCAGTCTAGGAGGTGGACAATTAAACTTAGTAGACTTTGGGGTTTTTTCCTATGGGTTCCAATTTTGCATCAGAATCAGTGACCAAAATTAATTATATCTTCCATTTTAAGGATTCATTATCAGGGCTGTTATAGACTTATCTCTGTTGAGGGATTAGAATAATGAAGCAAAGCAGCGAGGCACTGTCCTAAATAGTTGGCAGAGTTTAAAATACAGAACTTGACAGAATTTCTCTCTGCTCTCACTGTCAGTTTCATTTAGGTTTTTATGGTTTTCTGCCAGAACTTCTTGTTTGCTTATAAGTTTGCTTTCTTTAATCTCTTTAAATCTCATTTCACTTCTCTATTCTCTTTGCCAGAGCCAGATTAATTTTCCCAGACCACACTGCTTTTATTGACATCTTGATATCTTCAGTATCTCTGAAAGATAAAAGTATTTGAATTTGCCTTTGAAGTAGGAGTCTCATTCCCAAGTCCTCTTACCATTGCTTTGAACATTTTTCTTGTCCCTCCTTATGGATGGATTTGCTCTGTGCAAACCTTCTCCTCCCTACTTCCTTTTCCTTCCTACATCAATTTCATCATCTTTTAGAGTCTAGCTCAAGTTCTTTCTCCTTTACTGTCAGTCCAGTTTTCAGTCTAGTCTTCAGGGCTTAAACTTATATTTGCTGATTGATAAAAAGCTTAATAAAGAAGTTGTCAGAATCTCTTGATTATGTATTGCAGCACCATCAGTTTGGACTCCTCTGACATTTGTCGATACTGCTTTGTGCCAGACACATAGTGGTGCTTTGCCAGGCACTACATCATTTTGGTCTTGAGAACAGCCCTGTGAGGTAGATAACATACCCCATCTAATAGATGTGAGGAAACTGGCCAAGGAGTGTTGGGCAAAGTCATCAGTGGTAGTAGGGACCTCTCAGGCTCTTCTGTTCCAATTTATTTTACAGATGAGAAAACTTAAGACTTAGAGCATTCGTGAGACTTGCCTAAGGTCACATGTGGAATTGGGACTGGGATCTGTAGTTTTAAATGTGCCATTACACAACCCTGCATGGTTTCAAAGTTGTCAAATACGCAGTCGCCTCAACTCAATTGTGAGTCTGTGTGGGAGAGGAGAACTCATGGTTTTAGAATCAGATCCATGTTCAGATTTTACTTTTTCATTTTGGTACTTGAGTTTCCTCTAATGTGAAAGTATTTATCTTGCTTAAATTTAGGTTGACATGAAGATCAGAGCAACAGTGTGTCAAGCACCTGTGCAGTGCATGTCTCTTCCAGGGGTGGGCATTTTATGAAGAGCGCCTATTTCTGTGATTATCGAATAAAATCTCTGAGGGCAGGATCATTGCTTAAACCATTCTTGGTAGTTAGTACTAGAGTTGTTGCTTTGGGAAGGAAACATCAGCACAGGAATGGTGGGTGGTTGAAGTCGGGAGGTTAGATCTGGACTCGTAGGGAGATGGCACTGAAGAAGAGGACCAGCTTGGATGGAAATGAACTGAGGATGGAGGTCCTTCAGAATGGGAGTGATTGGAGGAATCTTGCCAGTAGCTCCAGAGTCAGATCAGCCATGGAGTGCAGTCGGTCTTTTGACAGTGTTTGGGGGGAACTGCCCAGCCCTGGAGCTAGCAAAGTTTTGTTTTGAAAACTAAACAGGGTACTTACATCACCAAAAACTGGGTCACAGAGAATATATTGGGAAGGGTGATAGTGAATGAAGGAAATTACAATAATGGGAAAGGTATATCCTAGTAGTTTGCTAGAATGTTGCTGTTTTTATATCCAGCTATAATTTGTGCCTCTTACCCCACCGTTTTTCTTAAAACAGACTTGTAAAGAAACCAAAGATGTTAGCGCTCTGACAAAAGCAGCTGATTTTGTGAAAGCCTTCATTCTTGGGTTTCAGGTGGAGGTGAGTAATTTCATGATACCCGAAATGGGGGCTCAGAAAATACTCCACATGAATGTTTTGATAGATTTGGGCATTTTTTTCTTTTTTGAGTGTTCTAGTTTTACAATTTATGAGTTAGCTTACCAACTCACTCACTCACACAGGTAATGGATTGGAAGCATTTCACAGTATGTATTTCTATATTGTAGGACGCACTTGCCCTTATTAGACTGGATGACCTCTTTCTGGAGTCCTTTGAAATTACAGATGGTGAGTGTCTGGTGGTCTTTTTGTATGAACTCCGGGATGGTACTTTTGTACTTCGGACTTTGTATTCTGCATGACTCTCAGCTTTCCAGTGGCATCAATTGAGCCATATTCTTAGCAGCTTTTTAAAAAATGCATGTTTTTGTCTTTTAGGAGGGAAATTTGGTTAATGATTAAACTTCCTATGGAAGTGGGTAATGCTGGAATGGCTTCCTTCCTGAGGTCTTGCTTTTCTCATTTAGTTAAACCTTTAAAGGGAGACCACCTGTCCAGGGCAATAGGCAGAATTGCTGGCAAAGGAGGAAAAACCAAATTCACCATCGAGAACGTGACCCGGACGCGGATAGTTTTAGCTGACGTGTAAGTATGTGATCTTGAGAAAACTATTGTCATAATTTACATTTGGTCTTTTGCTGGTTTCAAGAAGTGATTAAGATTGTATTTGTGCATGACGTAACCCCTAAATCCTTGTGAGGATATGATTTTGACTGAACAGCTACCTACTCTGAGAGCAGATTTAGTTGAGAAAAATCTTAGATGTTATAGCTTTTTTCTCAATTTGGAATGAAGGAAATGTTGAGAATCACTGTTAGGTTACATGACAGGGGAACATTTAAATAGCATCACGGGAGCCTATTAAATCAGTAGAGGAGAGCAAGAAGTATGCGTGTTCAATGCCATCATGAGTCTTTGTTTTAAAAAAAGAGAATAGGCTATGGACATGGGGAGAGGGGAGGAGTGGGTGAGATGTATGGAAAAATAACGGGGAAACTTACATTGCCATATGTAGAATCGATAGCCAATGGGAATGCTATATGGCTCAGGAGACTAACAGGGGCTCTGTATCATCCTAGAGGTGTGAGATGGGAGGGAGGTTCAAAAGGGAGGGGATATGTGTATACCTATGGCTGATTGCTGTTGAGGTTTGACAGAAAACAACAAAATTCTGTAAGGCAATTATCCTTCAATAAAAAAATAAAAACATAAATGTACATATACACATGTGCATGCATGAATATATAAAGGGAAGATGAGTGTTGCACATTGTTGGGAAAACTACAGAGCAGTTATATATGAACATCAATAAGATGATATGGGCTTAAAATAAGGGTGCAGGAAGTCAAGCTGGGATTACCCTTCTCTGCCTGTGAGTGCAGCCGCTCCGTTACCAGCTTGGGGTTACTGGCAGATGGCGCAGAGATTATACAGTGCCGAGAAGTTGGGAGACGAAGCAGTTGACTGTGAGGAGGAGGGACCTGCCTGCTATTAAACCCAGAAATAATTTTATTTAAACTCATCTCATCTTTGCTCTGAGCTGAGGGACTTACTATTATTTTCAAATCTAAATTTTAGACTTTTTCATACTTAAATAGAAAACTATTAACACTGCACTAGGGCCCTGTTTACCTGAAGGTAAGTGTGTTACAGCGTTGACCTTTCATGATTTGAGCCTGGAAATGGGGCTCCAGTCATGGGAAAAGCTCTCTTGAACTAGAAATTTCAATAATTTTGAAATGTGTTTCATACTTTAAAATATCATATACAGTCCTAATAGTTTTTTAATTTAGAAGTTTTAAAATGTAACTGATTTGCTATAATTCTAATTATTTTTAGCACATTATATTAAGTTTATAATTTATAAATATTTAAGCTTCCCTCAAAACTTAGTCAGTAAAGAATTTGCCTGCAGTGCAGGAGACCTCGGTTTGCTTCCTGGGCTGAGAAGATTCTCTGGAGGAGGAAATGGCAACCCACTCCAGTATTCTTGCCTGGAGAATCCCATGGACAGAGGAGCCTTTTAAGGCTTGGCTTAAAATTTCCTTGTCAAATTCATTTTTTAAACAGCTGTATTACAGTATGATTTTCATTCAGTTAAAGTCACTTGTTTTTGGTATGTAATTCAGTGAGATTCTGGCAAATACTCTATATAGTCCTGTGATCCCTCCACACTCAGCTGTGTCACCCCAAAAGTTCCCTGTGCATCTTTGCAGCCCCTCCCGATTCCCAGGCAGTCACTCATCTCCTTTCTGTCACTAGGGTTTTGCCTTTTCTTGAAATTCACATAGGTAAAATTACACAGTATGTAATCTTTAGTCTATGACTTCTTTTAGATAGCATGTGGTTTCAAGTTTCTCAGGTTTGTTGGTGGTTAGCAGTAGGTTTTTTTCCAGTGCCAATTACCAGCAAAGAGATGTATCGTCCTGCAGTTTAATTTACTGTAGGTAGGCTAATTGGAAATCCCATGTGTTCAGCAACTCATGTTAATTATGATAATAGCCATAAGATGGACTGTTAGCACCCGTAAATGTTCTTTCTCATGAGTTGCTGAAAACCTGGCAGAGTAGAATGTAAACACAATATGAAACTAACATCCATTTGTTCTAGATACATTTGGTATATCGAATGGGAAAGAATGTTGCCTATGTCTGGAGACCTACATACATCCCATTCCAACTACTGCCCTGAAGCTTTGGCTGTTTTAGTAGCTAAACTACTCACCCTTTATGTGTTTTTGCTTCTCTGTTTCCTCATCTTTCATGCCTAACTTTTATAGACTTTTATTTTTATCAAAGTTATATATGCACATACTTAAACTTGCCACTGTCTACTTCCATTTCCACCTCCTCTGAGGAAGGAAATTTCAAGTCTTCAGATAGAGCTCTTTTAGCTAAATTTTAAATGTTATTTATCTCTGTATTTCCAAATATCTCTATATACCAGCTTCATTTTTTTCCCCCAGATTCACTGTTGATCTTCTCCTGTGAAAGAGGAGACTTGTACTTTTTCACCCCCCACCTCGTCTCCACCGTCAGCCTCTTAGCAGGCTAGTGCTTGCCTCCCCCTGTACGGTGCGGCTTTTGTTCAGTTCATGCTCAGTACTGTCTGAGGATGAAGTTGGTACTGGGGTGTTAACAGCTGACCAGACAGTACACTGTGTTTATCTGTCCTTTGCACCTCTGTTGTCACATGAAGAAATAATTCTTAATGTGTCTCTATGCTTCCTCAGTGTCGCAGTGACTAGAAAGCTATACCTGTATCTCCTCTTGGTGGACTCAGACATAGACATTCTAGAAGTCTCTTCTGGAGGTTTCTGTTCCCAGAGCACTGTTCCCTTCTGCCTGGCACGCAGCTGCCACCCCGGCTCTGTTCGCCGTTGCCCCTTGGCGCCTCTGGTGTTCGAGCCCCTCGGTTCTGGGATTCTCTGTCCTGCTTTGTTTTGGTGGCGCAGGCGGTCCTGGAGCTGGCTCAGCCTAGGACGGACATCTGGGGAGACCTGGTTTTGAAGATGTCTTCCACTCTGGTGTGAATCATTTTCATGCAGAGCTGCTTCTAGTAACTTCATCTTCTAATCTTTGTATTCAGTATTTTCTTAATATCCTGTCCTTGATTCATGAGTGAGTGAAAAGTGCTTTTCTCATCTCACTAGTTTTGTTTTTCTTTTCTCCCTGCAGAAGTTTCTGTACCGCTTTCTTCTGTACCACCTGCTGGTCATGCCGCCTACTCTTTTGTATTAGATGCTTTCCTCGGGTTCTGATTCCTTGTAGTGAGAGCGTCCTGTGTAAAAGCGGGACCATAAAGAACAGACTAGAAACCCTGGGCTCGGGGTGCTTGGAGTGGGGGTGGGGGGACTGGTGGACTGTTGGCTTCCCTTGGGTGATTGCCAGGCTGGTCCTTTGGGGAAGCCCTGATGTCGGTATCCTTAGTCTTTCCCGTGGAGGCCAGTTCCCCCTGAGAAGTATCCTCCAGTCCCTCTGAGACAAAGGTCTGGAGCCCAGTTACGGAAGCCAGTTGTCGTTCACTGTGCCGACGTTCACATGGCCTTGCCTCCGCTCTGCTCACGGTCTTCCTACTTATGCTGGGCCCGGTGCCCCTGGTCGAGACCACGAGTCTCTCGCCTTCTCCTATGAGCAGCTTACCACCTCCATTTTACTGGGGTAAAAGAAAGGGTAGTTGGGTGGCTGCCTGTTGCCTAGAGTGGGGAAGAAAACCTGGGGAGCATCTTGAACTGACTTTAACTTGTTCTCTTGTTTTTAGCCTCCGTTTTACTCCAATTTCAGAAATGCCTGAGCCTGTGGTGTGAGAGGGTTCTGCTTTGGGAGAGGGTAGAAATCCCCTATAGATTTCAGCATCAGTTTCCTAAATTTACTGATATTTTGGAAGATGAACTCAAAAAAGTAAAATGCTATAATATCAGTCTAATTGGAGCCATTCAGCAAGGAATCCACGGTAAAAGGGGTCTGGATAATCCTCAGTGATGAAGAAATTTAGATCATTTTTAGAAATACTTGCATTTGAAATCCAAATATATTTTAACTAAGTGTAGTCTCTGCATCTGATCTCAGTTCTGCCAGGGTGTCATCTTGGACAGGTGTTGTGATTTCTCACAAACTTCTTTCTCATCTGTAATGTGGGAATAACTTCTGTCTAATAAAGCTTGTGAGGATTAAATGATGAGAACATGTATATAAAGCGTTAGTGTATGCAGAGTACTGAATGGAGGGAAGCCATTATTCACCAAGAATCTTGAAGAACTTAGGTTTTAATTCACTTACCATAAAATCCTTCCTTTCAGAGTGGATGGTAGTATATTTACAGTATTGGGCAACCATCACCACCACCTTTATTTAGGAATCCATGTTATCTTTCCAGAGTTTCTGGACCATGGGACTTAGTTAAGGAAGTGCTTTTTGTGGCTAACCTGTCTCACTTTCTCTCTTGCAGGAAGGTCCACATCCTTGGTTCTTTTCAAAACATCAAGATGGCAAGAACTGCCATTTGCAACCTCATTCTGGGTAACCACAGTCTCTTCCTCTGCTGTTTTCTCTGAAGGAATAGAGAATTTAGAAACTCAGATCACATTGCATCTCACTTTAGGGTCCAGTTGATAAAGGTAGCAGGCAGAAACTCTTGGGGGTTGGCAAGTGTTGGCCCAGAGAGGAAGCTGGAATATTTTTGCTTGGATTCCATCTGCGAGCCCAAGAGAAAGGGCTTATTGGATCACGTTGCTTACATCATGGCTGTGTCCCCCTGAGAAGATGCACTGGGAACCCTTGCAGAGTAGCAGGGGGCAGTGTTTTAGGTTCAGCCAAGAGGGAGCTGCTGATTAGCATCAGTCGTCTTAATTACCCACTTGGTCCCATCTTCAGACCACAAAGTACTGTCACTTGTGGTCAGAGATGCAGGCTGTAGAGCTTGCTGGGGAAACACATGGAATTTGCTCTGGTGTCCAGATCTGGGGCTTCCCAGGTGGAGCTAGTGGTAAAGAACCCGCCTCCCAATGCAGGAGATAGTAGCGATGCGGGTTTAGTCCCTGGGTTTGGAAGATCCCCTGGAGGAGGGCATGGTAGCCCACTCCAGTATTCTAGCCTGGAGAAGCCAATGGACAGAGGAGCCTGGTGGGCTACAGTCCATGGAGTCACAGAGGCAGACACAAATAAAGTGACTTAGTACGCATGCCTAGTTCTGCCTGACCAGCTGCTTTTTTAAATACTTTGACAACCTGGTATCTTTGGCACTTAAGATTTAAAAAGTTTTGGGAGGGTATTTATATGGTTTCTTTTATGGCTCTTTTGTTATTTAAGGAGGATCCAGTGGGAAAATATCCTATGCAGTGTTCCAGGTTGTCCATGTAGCATCTATACGTATATTTGTGTTTTTATTTTCTTCTGCAGGAAATCCTCCATCAAAGGTTTATGGCAATATTCGAGCTGTGGCTAGCAGAGCGGCAGACCGATTCTGATTTTGCATCAAGGACTTTTCATCTTTGACCTCTATAGAGAAAAAGACTTTACTTCTATACGTGGTCACCCGACACCTTATTAAGAACTTTTCAGTCATGGGTACCATTATTACACTAGCACATTAAGTAAAATTTATCATTGTTTCCATTTTAAATCACATGTAGCAGGTTTGCATAGTTTATAATCCTCTTATTTTGGGGAGGGACCTCTTATTTTAAGCAACAGTTCTTTATTTTGAGTTTTTTATTTATAAATTTATAATGTTTTCTAAATTTATAAACATTTCTTCCCTGTCAGTTGTAATTAAAAGAATTATCTCAGAAAATCTGAGTTGTGACCCTTAATAGTGAGTGGTGTGTGAATATTTTATAGCCAGGTCATAAACAGCAGTTTGAATATACTCTGTGAAATAAGAAAGACTAATCTTTGTACCTATTTTTGCAGTTTGTAAAAATAAGTGTTCAATAAAAGCAGTCAGACCTTACCAGTATGGGGTATGTTTCTTCTAAGGTGAAATGTAATAAAAGAGAATTTTTACCCCTAAGAAAATTACTATATTCTGCAAATGTAATAAAGGTTTAACAAGCATCTACCTATGTGTTCTTTGATTCATGTTATGCATTTTTTTTAATGAAAGGAACTCACTTCATTAAATTGTGACTGATGATAGTATTCTCTTGTATATTATCTCCACAACCCTTGACCAAAACTTTAAACTTTAATTAGAAAGTACATGTAAGAACTAGAAAAAGTATTAAGGATTGCTATTAAGAATTCTGTTATATATGCCACTGTCCCGAACTAGCCTGTACACTGCACTAGGATTAGATATACTTAGTATTACAGTGGGAATCCAGTGGGAGATGACTGGAAATGTCCCAGCTATATTTTTTTTTTTACCTTTTGGCAGCACAGCAGCATGGACAGAGTATGTGTGTGATGCCATATTACTCCTCTATCTCTTTGAAAAGTTGGAATTTGGCACTTAATTATTCTAGTCTGCACAGACTCCAGCAGGTACTTGCCTACTCCCCATGCCTTGTCTAGGAAAGCAGATATAAAACTGTGACTACTGAGGGTGTACTTTTCTGAGGTATGGGTCCAGTTTTCAGAGCGCTTGGACTGAAATGAACCATTGCTCAGTAACCATAAACATTTTATGTTGAATTTTTTTTTAAAAGCATAATTTTGATTGGGAAGACACAGGTTCTCTATGCTAAAGTGAAGTTATCTTTTGGTATTATTTGCATTTCCTTTTGAAGGTTTCTTACATAGTTAGAATTATCAGTAATAAGAAAGCAAATGTATTTCTCTGGCAGTTGCTAAAATCTGCGATACTGTTGAACCTTCCCTGATCAAGCATCCCTGCCCAATGGGGAATTAGTACTGCTCGGGGCTTTAAAGAGAAACAAAATGTTAGAGGCGTGTGTGCTCAAATTGTGTTGGACTCTGTGACCTCATGGACTATAGCCCGCCAGACTCCTGTTCCTGGAATTTTCCAGGCAAGAATACTGGAGCAGGTTGCTATTTCCTACTCCAAGCTCAGTTCAGTTCAGTCGCTCAGTCATGAACTGCAGCACACCAGGCCTCCCTATCCATCACCAACTGCCGTGAGTCTACCCAAACCCATGTCCATTGAGTCTGTGATTCTACCCAAACCCATGTCCATTGAGTCTGTGATGCCGTCCAACCATCTCATCCTCTGTCGTCACCTTCTGCCTTCAATCTTTTCCAACATCAGTGTCTTCTCAAATGAGTCAGCTCTTCACATCCGGTTTCAGCTTCAACATCAGTCCTTCCAATGAATATTCAGGGCTGATTTCCTTTAGGATGGATTGGTTGGATCTCCTTGCAGTCAAGGGACTCTCAAGAGTCTTCTCCTACGCCACAGTTCAAAAGCATCAATTCTCTGGCGCTCAGCTTTCTTCACAGTCCAACTCTCACATCCATACATGACCAGTGGAAAAACCGTAGCCTTGACTAGATGGACCTTTGTTTACAATGTCTCTGCTTTTTAATATGCTGTCTAGGTTGGTCATAACTTTCCTTCCAAGGAGTTTAATTTCATGGCTGCAATCACCATCTATAGTGATTTTGGCACCCAAAAAAATAAAGTCAGCCACTGTTTCCCCATCTATTTGCCATGAAGTGATGGGACCGGATGCCATGGTATTAGTTTTCTGAATGTTGAGCTTTAAGCCAACTTTTTCACTCTTTCAGTTTCATCAAGAGGCTCTTTATTAGTCCCTCACTTTCTGCCGAGGCCTCTTCCCAGTCCACGTCTCCTGCACTGGCAGGTGGATTCTTCACCTCTGTACCACCATCACCACCTTACCCATTCTTAGAATGGAACAGTGAAGAAATGTAATCAATTTGACTACATGACAGTGGTGGTTGATCTGGTAGTTCAAACCATTTCTTGAAATTCTCTAAAGCCTGGAGACTAATACTGAAAACCTTAGCCATGCTGATCCATATTTCTATGGTATCTATCATGCTATCCTGCTATTATTTTAGTGTCTGCCTCCCACCCTAAAGCCTCCAATCTTTCAATTCTCAGTATGTAGTACAATTTCTGATAACATCATGTAACAGTTTACTAACATATTAACTGCTGCAGTGGCTAGTAGTATTTTCTTACTCAGTGGCTGATAAGGGAAGAGACCTTGGTGTTTCCTCCTATTGTTCCAGCAGATTTGGACACCAGTTCTCATCCTATTTACAGAAGAAAGCTATGTTCATTGAGCCCTGGGGAAGAGATGTAACTTTCCTGATTTCAGAACCATGGGACAGCATGCTTAACGTTAGATGACACTGAGTAATGATGAACATAACCATCCTATAACTTCCAAAATGCTTGTATTCTGCAAATGTCAATGACTTAATTTGGTGAAAGAATCCAGTATTAATCTGGGACACCAGTAATCTTGAGGAGGTTTGGGAGAACAAGGATTCACTATTGTGATCCGCTTAGCTGTCAGATTTATGATGCTCAAGGGATTCTCTGGTGGCTTACCAGGAAAGAATCTGCTTGCAATGCAGATGTGCATTTGATCCTTGGGTGAGGAAATAGCAACCACTCTAGCATTCTTGCCTGGGCAATCCCATTAAAGGGAAACAGTTCATTGGTTCACAAGACTCAGACACACCTTAAGTGACTAAACCAACAGGGTTAGCTAAAGCTTGAAGTGGCAATGGACCTTAGCTTAAAATGTGAGCTAATGTAATGAGAAATTTTTGAGTATATGGGAGTCTTTGAAGATTAAGAATTGTTTGAAGGCATATATGATGAGCTTGAACACCATTTCTTTCTAAGTCCTGGACAGCATCCAGAAAAACCAAGATTCTTTTTCTACCATCTTGTCTACTCTTTTAAACTGTGGTAAATTATACATGATTCACCATTTAACCATTTGTACAGCTCAGTGACATTTAAGTTCCTTCTCCTCCAACCATCAACCACCTTTCATTTCCAGAACACTTATCTTCGCCATCTGACACTACCCATTCAACACCCAACTCCCTATCCTCACCTCCTCCCAGTCCTTGGCAACCACCATTGTACCTTCTGTCTTCATGAATTTGATGACTCCAGGAACTTGCATAAATACAGTATTTGTTCTTTCGGAACTGGCTCTTTTATCTTAGCATGTCTTCAAAATTCATCCATGTTACATAGCATGTGTCAAAATTTCCTTCCCTTTATAACTGAATAATATCCCACATTTTTCTTATCCATTCGCCATTGATGTTTTGGTTGTTTTCAAGTTTTGGCTATTGTGAATAATACTGCTATGAATATGGGTGCACAAATACCTCTGCTAGTGCCTAGAACTTCTTGGGTAAGTATCTAGAAGTGGTATTGCTGGGTCATACCAGGTTCAATCCCTGGGTTGAGAAGATCCCCTAGAGAAGGGAATGGCAAACCACTATTCTTGCCTGGACAGAGGAACCTGGAGAGCTGCAGTCCATGGGATCGCAAGGTCAGACATGACTGAGCGACTAACACACACGGTTGTTTGATTATTTTGAACCATTATACCATTTTCCACAGTGACTTCACCATTTGATATCCACACCAGCAATGCACAAGCATTCCAGCTACTCCATATCCTTACCGACATCTTTATTTTGCTAATGGCAATTCTAATGAAGTAGTATCTTGTTTTTCTTGCATTTCCATAATGACTAGTGATACTAAACGTCTTTTCCTGTGGCACTGACTATTTATGTTATGTCCTCTGGAGAAGTATCCAAGTTAAGCTGCCCATCTTTTAATCAGGTTCTTTGTTTCAGAGTGTAGCTCTTCACATAGTCCAGCTAACAATCTCTTAGCTGATAGGTGATTTACAAGTATTTTCTCCCATTCTGTGGACTGCTGTTTCACTTTAAGTCATCTTTTCTACTCTTAAGACCATCAGAACTAAGGGAAAAAAGGGAGACCTAGAGCTTAGATGTTACCTATTGATTAAGCTTAACTAACCCATGAAGAGTCAGGAAAGCCAGTGTTTAGTATCTCATAACTAGTGCATGCCTGACAATACAGGTTTTCTGGGTATAAAACACCAAGAGCCTATATTTCATCTGGGCCAGGTACATCATTTACCTGTCGTAAGACTCTCAAGTGCTCATTATAGTGCAGGCATGGCATAGGAACCCTACAAAGTTGTTGAATGAATAAAAGTACCAATACTAATGCTTACGAAGAGTAACAAAAGTACTGAATAGAACTTAATATCACAACCTGTAGAAACAAAGTGTTTCCTACTTCATTAAGTATTTATTGAGTAAACACTAAGAGCTAGGCAGAATCTAGACAACCAGGTCGATCAGTGAACAAGGGACAGAAATCCCTACCCTTAGGGAGTTTTCATTCATGTTACTTGAATAACCAGGGAAGACAAATACAGAATGAATCAGATAAGAAGGGGTTAAATGTTACGGAAGAAGACTGGGGTAAAAGGAGAATCAGGTGTTATTAGTGTGTTTAAATGGTGGCCAGGAGAGTTCCTGTTGGATCACGACGTGGCTGAACCCCTTAGAAGCATTCCTTGTCGGGAAAGAGGGTGTCAAGGCCTCCAGAGGAGCAGGGAAGCTGCAAGTAGAGGAAGGGTGACAGACTGCATCCTACAGGTCATACTCACCTGTGTTTTCACCCAGTGACAAAGCAGACTGATTTATGGCTTAGAGTCAAAGATCAAACATCAACCTACCAAGGTTCTTAAAAGACCTAGAAGAATGAACAAAGACTATCCAATGGTGCTAGCGGTAAAGAATCCACTTGCCAATGCGGGAGACACAAGAGAAGCAGGTTTGATCCCTGGGTCAGGAAGATCCCCTGGACGATGAAATGGCAACCCACTCCAGTATTCCTGCCTGCAAAATTCCACGGACAGAGGAGCCCGTTGGGCAAACAGTCCATGGGGTCGCAAAAGAGCCCGATGCAACTGAGCACAAGCACACACTCACACAATGGCTGGGGAAGCCTAAAGACCACTGCAAATACACTCAATCAAGGTTCAAATATTTTATTTTCTTATTCATACAGTATGAAGTTTCCTAAAGATCCCACAACATGATGTTTCATGCAGAAGAAAAACTAAACATTCAACATAAACCACCCCCCACCCACCCACCCACCCACACACACTAAAAAAAAAAAAAAAGAAAAAAAGAAAAAACCCTCATTCCCCTGTAAGGAAATAATGTTTGCACTATTTTTCTGTAACGCCAGCCAAGATATGCACAAGCAAGAGAAATAGAAAGCATTTGCTAAAATATCTGTAACAAATACTTATGTACAAAAAATTCACAAAAGACGAGTTCCCCTCTTGAAGCAGAGCACATGGCAGTTGACACTGGGACAGATCAAACCACTGGCTGGGATGACAAGCCACGTACTGATCCAGAGGAAGAAAGTTACATGTGGAGATTTTCAGTTTGAACATTAACATTTCCAAAGTTTGGCAACATTATGTTTTAAAATTATGCAAATTATGTAAACAAGAGGTACATTTTAAATTGATCTACATGCAAAACTCCATGTCATGCAAGGACACCAAGCACCGGGATTTCTCTCACAGACAGAGCCCATGGCGTGCAGCACTCAGCTGAAGGAACAGCGGTGGCAGGCGGCTGTGCCCAAATTAAGATGCTTTCAACCTTGATTCAACCTGCCCTTCCCCACTCGGAGTATAAAACCAATTTCCTACAAAATCTATTACAGGGAAAGACTACAGTCCTACAAAGCTAACCAGAATGTTTTCTTCCAGCCAATAGTACCTTTGCAGAAAAGGGAAGGGATGATAATAACATCAATTGGCGGAGCGTGGTACACTACTTTTAAATCACACAAAGTATTAAGTTACCCGAGACGTCTTCGGGCAAAGGAAGAACACCATCATGCACTCTCTATGCCTTGCAGTAAAGAAATTAAAGAGGTATAAATTTGGATATGATTTTGCTCTTCTGTGACAAACAGTTTAATAAGGTTTCTCCCAGGTAAGTCATATGTAAGTATATGTGGGTGTATAGATACACACATGCACATTAAACATCACCAGTTTTTAGATTAGCTGCAAGTCTTCTGAAACAGAGAAGGGAAAATTTATGGTTTAAAGGTAAGTTTAATGAGAATTTACCACCCATGTAATGAAACATAAACGGATATCCTGAGCTATTACATGATTATTTCTGGAACTCTTCATTAAGTCATGTCTGAGATCAAATCAGGATTGCCTCATAGCTTCTGTCCTTTACGAATAAAATCACGACGAACTGACACTGACTCGGGGACACCTAATGAACGCAATGGCTCCTAGTTATGAAGTAACAGAATGAGGCGTAAGCTCTGTGCAGTGACTGCATGAACACAAGAACGAGCTCATGGCAGCAGCGCTGGACTCGACTTTCTCCTCAAGCAGAGACGTCATCAAAGCTGCTCAGCAATGAGACCAGTCCCTGGAAATATATCATAGGTAGAAATTAAGGTACACACTCCTTTGTTACAAAAATGTCATCAAGGTAAATAAGAAGATGTTAACAAATGCTTTGTCAATCTCTCAAAGGAGAAAGAGCAGGCAAAGGCAAATACCTGGCCTAACACCCGGCTCAAACTGTACAATCTTTGATCTATATATAAAACTGTGTGAAATAAAAGTAAGGATGTTGAATGTTCTGCTTGGCACTTTTGTACTCTTTTATCATTTTTGTTTCTGAATCAAGTATATTAAATTAAAGCCAACCTACTACACATATAGAAAGCTACATATATCTATATATAAATATTTACATATGTATATATAGATACTTTCTTGTTATAAAAGATGAAGAAAAATAAATTAAAAAGCCAACCCCTTCCCTTTCTTCGCCACATTGATATGCTCTTTTCATGCTGCTGTCCTTCAGCTTTAAAGTGCTACACTGAGTTATTGAGAGAATAAGAGTTCAATAACACTTAGTTGGGCTTCATGAGGCTCATGTTGGAAAATGTGGCTTCACAGAGAAAATACTTCCATTTAAATACACAAAGAGCATTGCTGGACGTCTTGAGCAGATCTTCAGAGATGGAGAAGAAAGCAAAAGTGTTGGGTGGTACTCTTTACACAAGAGTCACACGTCTACCACCATCTTTTTGTGGATATCTAGGCCGCCTACAACCTGCAACAGACAGAACAGACCACACTTGACCAGGTGTGAGGGACTCTGCTGTACCAGTCTAACCACCCTACGAAAACTGCGGTTTAAAAAAGCACACTACTTTAGCCATTTCCAGAAGCTGCTGTTCTTTTTTTAAAACTCGCATCGCCTTTTGTTAGAATTTTCATGGCTTCTTTCTCCCAGGATAACAAGCATTTTCTTGCGCTCTAACACAAGAAATGGCAAATTTTTCTGTAAAGGACTAGGCAGGAAATATTTTAAGCTTTGTAGGCCATGTATAGTTTCTCTTAAATTTTTTTCTTCTATTTTTTTTTTTTAGAACAGCACTTTCAAGTGTAAAAAACTTTTTTAGCTCAAAAACATAAAAAAATAGGCTACCGGTAGGATTTGGCCCACTCTTTCCTTTGCATTTCGACATGGACTTCAGTAGTTTAATATCAAATGTTAACTAGGTGTTACCATAAAAACTCAAAAACCAAATACGGGCCTTCACTGTCACTCTGTTCTAGAATATATCAAAAAGTAATGAATAAAATTTTCTGTACATTGCTCTTCCATGTGCAGGTGTTACAGACACCTCCGTGAATACTGACACAGCAATGTTGAAGTGAGATTACCTGTAGCATTATTTGCGGGTAACTTTTATTAAGCAAAACCTACATAAAATAGGCAAACCATAAAGGGTAACAGCTTGGTGAATTTTCAGAGTGATGACCCAAGTAACCAGTACCCAGGGCATCACCACAGCTCTTCTGCTACCCCCCTCCTACCCCACCTCCCTCCTCCCAAGCCACCACCTACACATAACTAGTCACTACAACACCATGGATCAGATTGATCTGTTTTTACACACTTTACAAATGAAATCTTTCAAGTCTGTCTTGTTTCACTCAACATTATGTTTGTGAGACTCATCCATGTTGTACATAGTTGCATCTGCTACTATTTTTGAACTTTTTAATTTTTATTTGAAAAATAAAGCTTAAACAGCCAGCTAGCTCTACAACTCCTGTCATGAAAACAGCCGTTTGCTATCCTGTCTTCAAATTTCTTTTTACTTTAGCGGCAATCATTTAGAATTTTCAGCTGATGTTTAATATTTGCCTACAAGACTCCAAGTAACACTCCTATGTTGCTTCTTCTTGGATTTAAAGTTTTAGGCATTATCCATCAACTTCCCATCACAGGAGATACAGCTTTCATTTCCACACACACACCCCTCTTCCCTTCCTACATCATCTCCTAGCCTTCTCCTATCCTACATCATCATACCTCCCACCTCTTCCATGCATCAAAGAGCTGCATGTTTGTTTGTTTATTAGATAGAAATTCAGCGTTTTATTTATGCCTGTATAAAATACTACTTACAGCAGAAGAGAACTGTGTACTATGATTACTTTTGCTTCCCTGCAGATCTGTTTTCCTACAGTTAATAACTGATCTTCTTCTTCACTGGGTGTTCTATGCATTTATCATTAATTCAACACTAAACTTTGCCCTAAAGGCACTCAGATGTATTATATCAAGCTATCAATTTTATTATTTTCAAATCACTCCCAGAGCTTTTGGACTTACTCCCATCCAGGCTTGGCATCCATGGATCCTCCTAGAGGCTTTCTCTTCTGCCTGACCGTCTGAGCTTCCTGGATCCCACACACTGACTTCTTTTTTTGATTTATAACCTTTTCATAGTGGAAGTACATCTTCTAGTAGTTTCCAAAAAAGGGAGGAGGACTTGCATACCTGAAAATGTCTGATTCTACCATCCAGTTTGAGTTTACTGAGAATTCTTGTTTTGTCCTCTATCTTCCAAGTTGCTAAGTGAGAAAGTTGTCACCATCGCGATTCTTGACTCTTTGTATGAAGCCCTTCCCCTGTCCCTCTACCTGAGCTCTTGGGAAGCTTGTAAACCATCTCTTTGTTTTAAAATTTCATGACGGTGTACCAAGGCCCAGATTATTTTATATACTATGCTGGGTACTTGGTAAGTCCTTTCAGTCAAGGAGACTTGATTCTGAGATAATTTTCTGATTCATTTTTGATGATTTCCTCCCTCCAATTTCTTTCTGGGACCTAACATTTGGAGGTCCTAACATAGGAGGATGTTAGACCTCCTAGAATGAATCCCAACATTTAAATTTCCTAGAGCTCTTTTATTCATTGTCCAATTTTTGCTTCAAAGATCTAATATATTATATCCCTAAGGGTAATAATGACAGATTTCTGTTCTACTTTTGAAGTGTTTATTGGCCTTGCATAGGCCTGCTTCAGCATGCTTCTTTTTCAGGTTTGATTTCATCTCTGTAATCCATGTCAGAGGTTTTCCTTGAACGTCTGGTGATCCTGGGCCCTCTCCTCCTACGCAAAGTCTGCCCCAGAGCCTCTGTGCACGGGGCAGGGCTGCTGACTGCGCGCTGCGCTTTGAACAACTGGGTGAACACCATTTCTAGAAGTCAGCTTTCCCAAACAGGGCTTTCCCCACCTCTTGCCTAGAGGGTACAAGTGTAGTTGCCAGGGAATCAAGTCAGAGAAAAACGCTGGAGGTGTCAAAATGCAAACATGCTTCTCTTCACTTAATTTCCCCAACACACACACAGCCCTATTTCACGCTTGCCAATCTCCCACTACAGAGTAGAAGAGATTGAACAGAGTCAGGAAGGAGACCTTGTGTTCCACTTGCTCCTTACACAGACTTAAGCGATTCTCCGGTTAGCCCCGCCTTCACCCCCACTTTCAGTCATGTCTCCACTTTCTGAGCCTTTTAGGGGTTCCACATTACAAACCAAGCCGCTTCTCCGCTTTCCTGGTGGATAGCTTAGAATTTTCATGCCTATCTGCTAACCACTCAACTTTATAAATTACCAAACTGACTTACTACCCTCTCTGCTATTCACCTGGTCCTTGTGAGTTTATAACCTTTTCTTTTTAACCCATTTAATTTCAGTGAAGTTTTCAAAGGAGACAAAACTAAATACATGCATTCAATCCATCAACGTTAATCCTGTCACTGATCATTTCTAAGATTTGTGTATGGTAAAGCATTCTGAAAATGTTAAAACAGATATGTAGTATGTGATCTTTTAAGATAACTCTCTCTCTCTCTCTGTTACAGCTTAAGAAAACAGAATAAAGAGAAGCCAATGAAGCCCAAGTTATGAGCCTGATAAATGTTCCCCAAAGTTGGCTTAATATACAAACATTTTCGTTCATTCCTGAACTATGCCCTCCAAAAATACAAGTAAGGGCAATTTATCACAAAGGCTGAAAAATAAACTCAAAGCTTAGCTTACGCCTTCAGTGTACAGACCATAATTTCTCTCCCTAGGGATGTATTTTCTTCCACTAGTAAAGTGATTTACATGTAATTTTAAATTACAGCTTATATTTACTAAATGCAAGTAGTCTTCACTTATGCATATCCCTTCATATCACTCCAGCCAAGTTCCTCATTTTTGTTTTGTTCCCTCAAGTTTTGGAATTTTTTTTTTCCTACTTTTGCAAACTGGCTGCTACCTATGATGCCACTACCAGGCTGGTCTCATGTCACGCACAACCTGATGCCCGCCCGCGGGAGTCCTTCAACACGGGCTGGCAAGAGTGGGGTAGACACGGAGGAACAGGACGCACTTCCAACGGCACCACCCAGCACTGGTTCCAAAGCTCACGAGTTCATCCTATCTAACTCTCTTCCGAGAAGAACCAGCCTGTTCTTTCAACTAGAGTGCCACCCTACTTTTTTGAAACAAAATGCAAAGATCTCATTCCCTTGAGATGAAAAAAGATCCTTGAGGTATAATGTGAACTTCTACTTAAAAGCCAAAGTAGCTACTTAAGTCCTTATGTAATACATGACAAATTAATCTGTTCTCCCTGGTGTCCTCTAAGTAAAAAATGAAAAGAAGGCAAACCTTCCATAGAAGCATCCAGTGAAGACTGAAAATTTTCAAAACGTTGTTATTTTCTTTGCATTTCCTTTGGATTGTCCAGCATCTTCAGTTTACTGTTAAAACTGCTTATGACGCATCAGAAAGTTACTATCTGTTTTAGGGGCATCAGCCACAGAAGAGAAGCAATAAACAGGAAGCTGAGCCAGTGCCCCAGTTCCCACCGAGAGCAAGTCCTCCAGGGCTTCTCACAACTATAGGCTATGCCTCTGTGGAGCCCTTGCCCCAGATCACAAAAACTACCCATCAGTAGCTTAGAAAAAAAGGAGAGGGGAAAACAAATCACCTTTCTACACTGCCTCACTGCTGAGTTTATGACAGATGGGGACTCCATTTCTTTCATCCTTGTGACCAAGCCTCTGAATTCCTAGCTGAAATTCATGAACTCTTTATTTCCTATTAAGTATTTTCAAATAACCTAGCTGTTCACTTGGGAGGCTACCAATAATAAGTAAAAGAGACTAGTACCATTCTTGTGGCATTTTATCAGACAATCACTGAGAATATTAATACTTGAGAATAATTAGTAATTAGTAACAGTTACAACAAAGAACATTTCAAAACTGAATCTGGGGCTATCGGGCAAAATCAAACACAGAAATTTCTAGGGCAAAATATAACTATAAGGAATTCTCTACTAAGTGATATTAAAAATGCTTTTATGAAACATAACTAATGAAGAACTAGCTTTTTTTGTACTTACAGCACAGAATTCTTCGAAGGATATTCTTCCATCCCCATCCTTATCTGCATTTATTATGGTTTTGTCTACGATTTGCTGTAACTGTGTATCTTTCAGATTGTTCCCCACCATCATCTTTAGCACCTGGAAGAGTTCCCCATTGGAAATATAGCCGTCTTTATCCATGTCATAGATACGGAAAGCAACTAAAAAAAAGAGTAAGGAAAAATCAAAGGCAATTCATGGTAATCACAAACACTTTCAAAGAGAGAGAAGATAGTAAGTTGCCCAGCATTTAGAACTCTACTATGAGGACAGTTCCTTCCCACACAGAGATGTTGTTTTTAGGTGAAACTAGGTGGTTACAAGTATATGGGCTATGGAGTTAAGACTGATGGGCCAGTTAATGCAGCCTAGAGTTTAAGTCATTTACCCTTTCCTAAGCTTCAGTTTCTGTACATACAAAATTGGGGCTAACAATAGTTCTAACCTTGCAGGTTCTTTACAGCAGGGGTCCCTAAACCTCCAGGATCTAATGCCTGATGATCTGAGGTGGAGCTGATGTAATAAAAATAGAAATAAAGTGCACAATAAATGTAATGCAGTTGAATCATCCCAGACCCACTCCCTACCCTAGTCCATGGAAGAATTGTCTTTGACAAAACCGGTTCCTGGTGCTGAAAAGGTTGGGGACTGCTGCTTTACAGTACTGAGTGAGATAATATACAAAAGTCAGTAACTGTTATTATTATAAATATTATTCTCATTTATATCAAGAGTTCATTTGCAAAGGATGTTAGCATATAGCCTGTACCTTAGAGAATTGTTATTGAACATAATGTCTCTCCAGTTAAGAGCTGAATATTTTAAAAAGATACCAGATGTTCCCTGAAAGACAGGTAAGCCTACATAAACCAAAAGAGTAAACGTCTGACTAAATAATTCTGAATACAAGTATAAATGAAGTTAGGCTAATCATATTAAAGCATTTCTTCTCACTTTCATGCCAGTATTTTACATTATTTAACCACAAATGGAATATAATCCTAAAAATTGTGAATCAATTTTGTGTACTGTACACCTGTAACTTATAAGCAACAATGACACATCATTAAAAATACAAATTACAAATGTCCAAAAAGAATCTTCTCCAGAATGTAAAATTTCTGTTATGTCTACTAAGGATCTAGAATAAAAGATACCTTTTAGAATATTTTAAAAGGAGGTTATAATGCAGCATGGGGCCGTGGTCTAAGAGGAAGAATAAGCTCAGTGAAGAAAAATACTTACACCTCAACTTCTGTTCCTTATCTCCTTTGACGCTGAACTGTGAGACCCCCTCAATGAATTCTGAGCAAGAGTAAAAAACATTCACAAATCAGAAGTTTCCATTTTTTACAAAGAACACACACGTGCATGGACGCAAACCCTACATGCTCACAACAGAATATCTTCCTATTCCAAAAGAAAATATTACTAGTGGCATTTACAACTGAAAAAGCCAAATTTGAAACTTCAACAAACAAGGTTCTATATATAATTTGAACCTGGAACTCTCTAAAATCAAATCAACCTAAAGAAGCTGATTTATTACTTATTATTATTATTTATTAGTTGCTACAGAGCATAACACGCAAAAAATATATTCTTTAAACTATTTAACTCTATATTTTTAGAATGTGACTATACAAGAGGACTTTAAAAATATATTTACATTGTTTGGCAGAAAAAATTGGGAGGTTTCTGGTTCCAAAATTCAGAATCATTTACATAAACTGAAGTTTCATAACAAATGGTCATTTTTCTTCACTGCTGCTGAACACTAAATCCCAACCAGTTTAGAGCCCTTCACTTGGACAATTTTTCAAATGAAAATAACAAAAACTAAAAAAAAAAAGAAAAGTAAAGAACAAAAACTGTTGATTTCCTGATGAAATGAAAGGTTTATTTAAAGTGTAGAATCAAATGGCTGACATCAGCAAAAGCACTACTCTCTCTGTAAAATCTAGATTAACTAAATTAATCCCTCCTATGATAATGCTCCTATCCTTCTGACTTCAGCTTATTTTTTATTGCTGACTTATTGTTAAAGTCTCATTCTTTAAAAAAAAAGTTTTAAAAAAATGTGGCTTCTAGTATTTTAAGTTTCTCTAAAATTTTCCAACAACAAAAGAAACAGTAAATCCCATTTTTTAGATTACCTAAAAGGGCACTTCGATCATTTATGTCCCAAAAAGTACAAGGTCTTATTAGTTGATTAAGGTTCATATATCACAGACTTTTGAGTTTTAACAATCTATTATTATAAGAAAACCAGTACTCAAGGACATTCAAGAAAAAGTCAACTTTTCAGACATTTGTGTACATAGAAATGTAAGACTATTCATAGATTATCTAACTTGCAATTTAATTAAAACTACTTTCTTACCTTTAAAGTCTACTTCTCCATTCCCATCTGTGTCGAATATATCTATTACTCGCTGTACTAAAGGATTCTGTTGTAACTCAGGTAGAGACATGAACTCTTCCACACTCAAAGAACCAGAATTGTCCAAATCAAGCTTCTTAAATCTCTTTCCTAGCCTTTTAATTTCATCAGCATCAACTAAAAGCAAACAAAAAGAGGCGGCATGATTTACCAAATGATTGTATGATAACTACAAGAAAAAATTCAGCAGTTATCCAATAGTTTAATTTTCAATTTAATTTAAAGTTGAACATACTATGGACTAACTTTTTATAACAAAGAAAATATATCATGAAATTTTTTTCATTACCTCTTTGCTTGTCTGTACCCGCCATAACATACAACCAACTGTATGCTGAGTACCAAGATATTACAGGATTGACAATGCTAAGCTGATCATGGAAGTCACGTGGTTCATACCAGGCAGACTAAATCAATCTCTGCTATGTACACCAGGCACTCTGATTTTCATTTCTCTTTTAAAATTTTAATTAAGTTATTTCTAACAGTTCATGGTTCAAAATCTGAACAAGGTTTGAATACAGTTCAATATTCAAAGTCTCTCTCCAATGCTGCCAGCTTCTTGAATATTCATCTAAAGATTATTCTTCGCAAGTATGAACAAATAAAATCCAGCATTTTTTAATTTTTAATTAAATTTTAAGAAAACAATTTAATAAAAGTTAAATATTTTTAAAGGTTACTTTTCATTTACAGTTATTAACAATCTCCTAAAAATTAGGCACAGATCAAATCCATCCTGGCAACACCACTGAATGTTTCAGATCTGTACTTCTAAATATAAAGAACTCCAACTTTTGGCACCATCTTTCATCAAAGGTTTCTTCTGCTACTTGGAATCACACTCCCTTTAAAAGAGATGAACAAGGAAAAACAAACAAACCTCACCCTTTTGACTCATCTTGTGACTCAGAGATACTGTTTTTCATGTTTTGCCAAGTTGAGACTCATGCTATTTTTCCACTTTTTGTAAGATACCTTTGGGAGGGACTATCTTTTCTAGCAGTTGGAAGTTCCTACAGATTCAATTTAAACTATACTATACAAAATATTATGATAATCTTATAATCATACATATATGTATGCCTCTAAAAATTAGAATATTAAAAACAGACCTTTTAGTCTGAGTTTCTAAAATATAGCTATTACTATGGGATGTTAACACAGAAAACAACCAAATTAAATTACTGAGACCTTACCCAGATTAACGCACCCTTGAATATACTCAGGAATAAATGTGCAATCTAGATGGTTACTTATTTAAAGAAGTGATTTCAAGAATCTTATTAGTATTAACACATAAAATGATTAAGAAGTTGCTTTCAGAGATCTCATGATGCTACTCTAAGTTTAAATAAGTATTTCTAATAGGACATAACACTAAAGAATATATAATATTAATACATAGAAGGTTGCTTATCTATTCATCATCTCAGATAAAGAAACACCAACAATTTATTATATATATATATTTTTTTCTCATTTAGAAAAAAGAATATGAGTTACCAACAGTAGCAAAGAGATGTAGGCCTTCAAGCACTGTTATTACTATACACATACGCGCGCGCGCGCGCGCACACACACACACACACACACACACACACACACACACACACACAGCTGCTACTCCACTGTTACCTGGTTTTGAGGTTTCTCAGAATGTAAAGGAAAAGAAATAAGCAGAATGGTAGAAAAACAAACTTTCCTCAAATTTTAGCCAATTCCCAAAATTTGTATAATAGTAATAAAGAACAAAAAACTATTCCTTCAAAAAATTCTAACAACCACTTTATAAATAGTTTATTACCTATTGGCTTGTTAATGATTTAAAAACAAAATAAAGCAAGTCTATCAAATCCTTCGAGCAATAATAGTATTTTCAAAGAAACAACTAAATGTGATGTGGTATCCTGAACAGAATCTTGGAAAATAAAAAACTTTTCAAAGTCACCTTTTTTCCCACTAAAATATAGAGCTTACAATGTTGTAACAAGGATTAATTTCTCCATTTTGATAACAATAATTGCATTTCAAGTCTGTGAAATGTTAACATCAGAAGAAGCTGGGTGTGTGGTAACTGAGACTTCTTTTATTTTTGCAACTTCTTGGTAATTTTTCCTTACGTCTCCTCCAATTTGTGACAACTCAATTTTTATCTTGTCTTTCATGACTTTGAAACTTTTGGTCCAGTACTTTGTAAAATGTCCTTCAGCAAGAATTGTTGATTTTTTTTTTTTTTATGATTAGAATGCATTTGGGGCAAGAATACCGTAGAAATAATGTGCCCTTCTCATTTCATCATTGTCAAGGGTGGCCAAAGGGGTTTCTGTCAGATTTCTCCACTATAAATCTACTATCTTTCGCTTTGCATCGAAAAATACTGGGAGGAGTACTTTGAGACTATTCATATCCTATTTTCTTCTCAAACTCTGATCTAAATTTAGCATCATCTTAGGTAGGTCTTGTTTGTAAAATTTTATTTCTGTGGTATTGCCTAATAATTTTTTCCCTCATTATTAACTAGATTGTTACTGTTAAAAAAAAAAAAAAAACAACTTTTTTTTTTTAAAGTAATTCTTGTAAAGACTACCATATGATTAAAGCCTTATACTGTTGTCAACAGAAGCTATTGGGTAGGTTTTCAACATAAAGACTAGTTTAAAAGTTTTAAAGTCTTCTGTAAAATTCAATCTACAAAAGTAATGATTATATTTCCAATGTTATCCCAAATAAGAAATCAAAACCACCAGGGGGCGCAGAAGGGACCATCACAGATAAAAACCTTCATAAGCAGCTCCAGTACTCTTGCCTGGAAAATCCCATGGACAGAGGAGCCTGGTAGGCTGCAGTCCAAGGGGTCGCTAAGAGTCGGACACAACTGAGCGACTTCACTTTCACTTTTCACTAAGAAGCTCCATGACTATAAAGAAAGCTGAGCAGTGAAGAGTTGCTGCTTTCGAACTGCTTTGTTGGATAAGACTCTTGAGAGTCCCTTGGATTGCAAGGAGATCCAACCAGTCCATCTTGGAAATCAGTCCTGAAAATTCACTGGAAGGACTGATGATGAAGCTTCAACTCCAATATTTTGGCCACCAGATGCCAGGAACTGACTCATTTGAAAAGACCCTGATGCTGAGAAAGATTGAAGGCGGGAGGAGAGGGAATAACAGATGATGAGATGGTTGGCTGGCATCACTGACTCAATGGACGTGAGTTTGAGTAAGCTCTGGGAGTTGATCATGGACAGGGAGGCCTGGTGTGCTGCAGTCCATGGGGTCACAAAGAGTTGGACACAACTGAGCAACTGGAACTGAACTGAAGCAGCTTCAAAATACACACCTAATTTTATAATAACCTTCTCTACAGACTAACAGTCTAATATTTATGTTCTGCACAGAACAGTTTGACAATGAAACAAGAGAAAATTCCCTATTAATATTGAAAGAGAATAAAAAAGGTATATTATGAAATATGGACATTTGTACTATGTCTTTTTCTTTTAAGTGAAAAACTTTCAACCACTTTTAAAATATCTAGATTTTAGGGGGTATATCACAATTTTCTAAAGCAAAATGAAGTGTGTGCTTTCGGTGTTTCTAAATCATTACACACCTTAAGATGATGGTGGTGGTGTCACTAAGTTGTGTCCTACTCTTGTGACCCCGTGGACTGTAGCCTGCCAGGCTCCTCTGTCCATGGAATTCTCCAGGAAAGAGTACTGGACTAGGTTGCCATTTCCTTCTCCAGGGGATCTTCCTGACCCAGGAATCAAGCCTGGGTCTCCTGCATTGCAGGCAGATTCTTTACTGACTGAGCTATGAGGGAAGCCCACTTTAAAATATTAATTATCAAATATACAAAAACAAGACATCAGCACCAACAAAAGGATTATCAAGTTGTAAATAAAATGCTAAAAAGAAATTTTAAACCAACTTTGGGAAATAAATGATACCCCAAAAACACATCATCATATAGTTCTACAGGTTTTGACAAATTTATACACCTATGGAAATAGTGCTGCAATTGAGACAAAAAGTACATGTCTGTCATTCCAAATGTTTCCTTGGGTCCCTTTCAATCAGTCACAAACATACCCCACTTACCTCCCCACCACAACTCTAGGCAACCACTGATTTGCTTTCTGTAACTAAATTCTGTCTAGACTTTCATGTAAATGGAATCATACGTATGTACTCTTCTTTTTCTCATTAAGTTTTTGATGTCTTCTTTTCCTCATCAAGTTTCTGACATTAATCGGGTTGGTTCATATGTCAGTAGTTTCTTCCTTTTTATGGCAGAGTAGTATATATATACCATTGTATGAATACTTCCCAATTAGTTTAAGCATTCATCTTTAATACATGCCTATTATTTCCTATCTGAAAATATTAGGAATAAAGCTTCTAAGAACATTATACCTAATCTTTGTATGTTTTCCTGGAATTGCTGGATCATGGGATAGGCACATGTCTGACTTTCAGAAACTGTTAAGTTTTCCAAAGCGGGTGTGCCATTTTACACTCCCATTAGCACTACCTGAGAATTCTAAGGGTCCTCTCTACCTCCTTGCCAGGTCATGGTATTGTGAGTCTTTTTAAGTTGAGCCATTCTGGTGGATGGCAGCAGTATGTGACTGTAGTTTTAACCTGCATTTCTCTGAGAATTAATGATCTTGAGGATCTTTTTCATGTGACTATTGGCAACTCATATATTTTCATTTGTTACGTGACTTCAAATCCTTTCTCTCTTTAAATGTGAAAGGGAAAATGTTAGTTGCTCAGTGATGTCTGACTCTGCAACCCCATGAGCCTGCCAGGCTCCTCCATCCATGAAATTCTCCAGTTAAGAATACTGGAGTGGGTAGCCATTCCCTTCTTCAGGGGATCTTCCGAACCCAGGGACTGAATCTGGGTCTCCTGCATTGCAGGCAGATTCGTCACTGTCTGGTTGTCTTTAAGTTGCATGATTCTTTTTAGACTGGTATAAGTCCTTTGTCAGGTGGAGGTAGTTCAAGTATCTTTTACTTTTTAAAAGAGCAAAACCTTTCAATTTTGATGAGACCAATTTTTTTCTTTAATGATTCATGTTTCACAGATCAACTGAAAATCTCTGCCTATAGTAGGATTTTGACTGATGTTTTCTTCTAGAAGTTCTATAGCTATAGCTTTTATGGTTTAAATTTATAACCAAATTTTTTCTGTATGTAAGTTAAACTTTCATTCCAGCTATTTGTTTAAAAGGCTCCCCTTACAATGGTATCTTTGATGTTTTTGTCAAAAATCAATTAACTATACAAATCAACAAGTTGTACCTTAAATTCACAAAATGTTACAAGTAAAATATCCAATTAAAAAATGTTTTAAAAAATCAACCGAATAAAAACATACAGGGATTTATACCCTCTACTGATTTGCTTATCTATCTTATGTCAACACCATAGTTTCATGTTTCATAGTAAGTCTCTAAATCGGGGACACTGTCCTCACACTTTCTTGTCCCTTCCCAAAACTGTGCTGGCTCTCCTAAGGCCTGTGATTTTTCTGTATAGAATTAATAATTATTTGGTAATTTTTGTTAAAACCCTGCTGAAAATTTGATTGAGATTGTCTTAACTCTGTAGATCAATCCGAGTCAAACCAATACCTTGAGAGTATCAAAGTCTTCCAATCTAGGAATATGGTGTCTCCATTTATTTAGGTCTTTTTACATTTCCTCTCAATGATGTTTCATACTTCAGTGTACAGATCTTAACATCCAGTTGGTTAAATTTACACTTGAATATCCTAATGTTTTTATTCTACTATAAATAGTATTTTTGTTAATTTCATTTTTCTCAATTGCTCACTGCTATTATATAGAAATTCCACTGTCCTTATAGCCTACAATCTTGCTAAATTCACTTCTTATTTCTGGTAACAGAATTAAGATTTACTACAAACACAACCATATCATCTAAGAATAAAGACAATTTTACTCCTGCCTTTTCAATCTGAATATATTTTATTTCAGGCTTCCCTTGTGGCTCTGCTGGTAAAGAATCTGCCTGCAATGCATGAGACCAAGGCTCGATCCTTGGGTTGGGAAGATCCCCTGGAGAAGGGAAAGGCTACCCACTCCAGCATCGTGGCCTGGAGAATTCTATGGACTGTATAGCCTATAGGGTCATAAAGAGTTGGACATGACTGAGCGACTTTCACGTTCATATTCTATTTCTTCTTCTGGACTTAATGTACTGGCTAGAACTTCTAGTACAAGTTTGACTACAATTAGAGTGGAAAACTGCTTTTTCCCCCCAATCTTACATGGAAAGCATTCAGTCTTTTATCATGGAATAAATATGACGTTAGCTGTAGGGTTTTTTTTGTAGGTGCCCTTTATCAGGTTGAGAAAATTCGTTTCTGTTCTTAATTTACCAAAAGTATTTATCATTAATGGGTACAGAACTCTTCAAACAAATACTCTGCTACACCTATTGAGATTTTTTTCCTCTTTTATTATGTCAATATAGTGAATCACATTGATTTTCTTTTTTTAAGTTAAAATCATACTCCTGGGATAAACTCCACTTGGTCATATTTTACTGTTCTTTTTACATATTATTTATGTGACTTAAAAATATTTAAGGATTTTTGCATCTATGTTCATGGTGAATACAGGTCTACAGTTTTCTATAGCATCTTTGGTATTTAGTTCAGTTCAATCGCTCAGTCGTGTCCGACTCTCTGCGACCCCATGAACTGTAGCACGCCAGGCCTCCCTGTTCATCACCAACTCCTGAAGTTTACCCAAACTCATGTCCATTGAGTCGGTGATGCCATCTAACCATCTCAACTTCTGTCGTCCCCTTCTCCCGCCTTCCATCTTTCCCAACATCAGGGTCTTTTCAAATGAGGCAGCTATTCACATCAGGTAGCCAAAATATTGTGAGTTTCAGCTTCAACATCAGTCCTTCCAGTGAACACCCAGGACTGATCTCCTTTAGGATGGACTGGTTGGATCTCCTTGCAGTCAGAGGGACTCTCAAGCGTCTTCTCCAACACTACAGTTCAAAGACTGTGCTCAGCTTTCTTTATAGTCCAACTCTCACATTCATACATGACCAATGGAAAAACCACAGCCTTGACTCGACAGACCTTTGTTGACAAAATAATGTCTCTGCTTTTTAATATGCTGTCTAGGTTAGCCATAACTTTCCTTCTAAGGAGTAAGCGTCTTTAACTTTCATGGCTGCAGTCACCATCTGCAGTGATTTTGGAGTCCCCAAAAATAAAGTCAGCCACTGTTTCCCCATCTATTTGCCATGAAGTGATGGGACCGGATGCCATGATCTCAGTTTTCTGAAAGTTGAGTTTTAAGTCAACTTTTTCATTCTCCTCTCACTTTCATCAAGAAGCTCTTTAGTTCTTCACTTTCAGCTGTAAGGGTGGTGTCATCTGCACATCTGAGGTTTTTGATATTTCTCCCGGCAATCTTGATTCCAGCTTGTGCTTCATCTTTGGTATTGCTATTGATGTAATGCTAGCTTCTATTTCCTGAAGGATTCTAGATTATGACTGATTCTTTCCCCCACCCATTAAATGTTTGCTAGAATTTACCAGTAAAGCCATCTGGGCCCTGGAGATTTCCTTGTGGGAAAAAATTCAATTTCATGAATAGATAAAATGCTATTAAGATTTTCTATTCCCTTTTGTGTCAGGTTTTAGGTACAGGTATACGTTGAAGATATCACAGATTTGGTTCTGCTGCTGCTGCTGCTAAGTCACGTCAGTCATGTCCGACTCTGTGTGACCCCATAGACGGCAGCCCACCAGGCTCCCCTCCCTGGGATTCTCCAAGCAAGAACACTGGAGTGGGTTGCCATGTCCTTCTCCAGTGCATGAAAGTGAAAAGTGAAAGTGAAGTCGCTCAGTCGTGTCCGACTCTTCGCGACCCCATGGACTGTAGCCTACCAGGCTCCGCCGTCCATGTGATTTCCCAGCCAAGAGTACTGGAGAGGGTTGCCGTTGCCTTCACCGAGATTTGGTTCTAGACTATTGCAAGAAGAGCAAGTCACATGATTTCTTGGTTTTCCAATGCATATATAAAAGTTGTCAATATATTTACACTATTCTGTATTCTATTAAGTATGCAACAGCATTATGTAAAAAAAAAATCTACAAACACTTTATTGTTATTATCTGAGCCTTTGGCAAGTCATTACAGAAACATCAAAGATCACTGATCACAATCACCATAACAAATATAACAATAATAATGAAAAAGTATGCAATGTTGCAAGCATGATAAAAATGAAATACAATAAAAAGAGGTCTGCCTGTATTCATTTTTCAAGGAATTTGTCTGTTCCATCCAAGGTGTAGAACTTACTGGAATAAGACTGTTTATAAAATTGCCTTGTTATTCTTTTAACATGTACAGGGATTGTAAGTGACTTCAGCTTTTTCATTACTAATACTGGAAACTGCTTCCTTTTTCTTCTAGGATGCTCCTTCAAAATGTGAACACTATGCAACACTAACTTCTTCTACTTTACATAAAAGACATAGTCAAAAATGATCCACCACATCAAAATTCACAAGGCAAGTGAACACTGTCCAAAGATGTCACAAAAGAAGCTACACAATTAATCCTAAAAAAACATTCTTAGAATTTTCAGAGCTCACTGAGTTTCAGAAGAAAATCTGTCATAGAAAAGCCAAGTAATGCAAAAAGCTAGAAGAAACCTTGGAAACGAAAAACTCCAGATGAGAAAAAAAGATCCAGAAAGTTAAGTAAAACTGTTTAATCTGAAAAGCTTGATGGTAAAAGCTGGATGAAGGGATTTCTTGAAATACTTTATAAGTTCTTTTCCTTGTTACTTCCACCAGAAGAGTTTACATGGAACACTGGGCTAAGAGACACTAAATACTGTTGTTCCCCAATTCAACCTGTACTCTTGGGCCAAGTGTGGAGAAAAGGGAATAATGACAGTTATTTCCACACTGCAGGTAGATAAAATCCAAAAAATGTATTTCTAAGATATTCTCCAATTGGTTTTCCTGCTGAAGGTGTTCATATTGCTGTTTTCTCCTTTTGGTTTATTTACACTGTAGTTCAAATCAAAATATGCAATAAGCTAATGAAAAAGCATACATTTATAAGGTCAGATAACATATTTTCATGTTTTCTAAGTTATTAATAACTTGCCTTATAAGTCATACTCTTGGGAGGGAGGTTCAAGAGGGAAGAGTACATACATCTACCTGTGGCTGATTCATGTTGATGTATGGCAGAAACCAACAACAACACTGTAAGGTAATTATCCTCCAATTAAAAATAATTAATTTTTTAAAAGTCATATTCTTTTCTCTTTTAACCTAAGTATACTATGTAGGTCAGTAACATACCTTATTCAAAAGATATGGCTCTCAATGATTTCCATTGTTTGGTAAACCAAATCCAACCCTAATTCATTACACCACATTTCCAAGCTTTCCTTTTATCTATTTCTATATGTTGTGCTTGAATATGCTAGTTGCCCTTTTTTTTAGCACTGTATCACTCCCCACCACCAACTCCCCCCCAAAATACAGTATATTCACAAAATCAAGCATTTTCAAGAGTCTTCTTTTACTTTCAGGACCAATTAGTCAAAAGACTTATTTGTGGCTGCTCCAGAGCTCAATCTGGTTTATCACCAAGAATGTAATACTGCAACCACAGTCTCTGCTTCTTTTTTCTTATTGACTTGCTTTTTATCTTAACACTAGGAAATTCCAGCATACAATTTATGTAATGGCTTTTACTTTCTTCTTGATGATGTCTTCCACAGACAGTTCCGGCTTCTTGCTCTAATTTGAACCACCTGCTTTTCAGGCCCCCTGGCAGAGCTGTTATCCTGGGATTTTCACTGGTGTCTTAGAGATTTAGTTTCTTGGATCTTGATTCTTCCTTTTTTCTCTACCTTCTATTTCACTTTTCTGGGTGCATATTCAAGAATTCATGAAAGGTAAATTTTGGAGGTCCTTAAATTTCTGGAAATGTCTTTAATTTGATCTCTCACCTAAATAAATCATTTGGTTGATATCAAATTCTGGATTTAGGAGCTCAGAACTTTGAATTAACTGCCCTATTGCTTTCTAATACCTATTGCTGCTGCTAAGAATTCCAGTGTCAGCAGACTCTTATTCGAGGCCAAACTTTTCCCTGTTGAGCAGCTTCTAGGGTTTTCTTTTTTGCTTTTGGACTTCTAAAATTACAAAAGAGGTTAACACCAAATATAGACCTCTTTTCATCTAAACTTCCCAAGTATCAGAATGCTTTTCCAATCAGAAGATACAATTTTTCAGGTGAAGAAAATTTTCTCCTACTAATGCACTGGTTATTTTTGCTTCTGTTTTATCTACTACATGTTTTGAGATATCTTTTAGGCAGATGTTATTACATTCTGTATTGTTCCCCAAGTTCCTTGCATATTTTTCCATATCTTTTGCTCTAATATTCTGAGAAAGATCCAAGAATTTATAGTTTTGCTAAATGCCTAGATAGGCTTTCTCACCAGCTGATGTAACTGTCTTCTACATACCAGCTACAAAAAGATTCAAATTCGTGGTAGACTCTCAAATTACTACAAATTACTACTAGACTTTTCACTGCTAAAACTAAAAATGTCTAAGTGCTACCACGATGCCAAAATCTGACAGTATGGATAAAGAAAACAGAGGTAGCACTTCATTTTTCTTAAGACTACTCACCTAAAAATCTGAAATATTTAGAATATAGCAGACCATCCAGGGATTTTTTTTTTAAGGTACTGTAACTACAAAACAAGGTAGCAAATTCAAGCCTAGGTGCTCAAGTTCATGCACTATACTTTATTACTCACCAATAAAGCTTTACTGAAAGAAAAGAGAATGTATGCAATTCTCAGTGGACTAGGTGAAATATGGTAGAGTTCAGGATCACTAAGCAACTGATAATCATGGTTGGTGGACTCTTTAAAAAGCATGAATTATGGAGTACCTTTATGAAGATTTTAATTTAAAATAACAAGTGTATCAAGGTTAGTGACAAAATTTTTGTTGATAAAGTATCCTCCAATAATTTTTGAGATGATGAATGATTTGGGAGTAAACCAGATATTACTCTTTAAAATACACAACACTGAAAAATTATAGTGAGTTAACTAGTCCCTATAAGAAAGGAAACATAAAGGAATGCAGAAGTGAAAGAGGAAATCAAATGAACTTTAGATTAACTTTCTCTGTGGAAAAGTTTTGTTTTCAAAACAAAGAAACATCCGAGTATAAGTAAAGAATATGAACATGTAAACCTCCCTGAGACAATCTGACTGTGAGCAGAAACATTCAAACCAGAAACAAAACTACTTAAATATGAGACTGTTGACTTAAAATGAGAGCAGTGTTCTAGTGGCTAAAGCTGTCTTCAAGGTTTCTACAGATAGTTCATTATGCAAAGGGAAATGTTCCTTCAGAGTCTGCCAAGCTCTTCTTGGGTCACCTTCTAACAAAAGAAAACTGAGAAATCTCTTCAGATAAAAGACTTTTTTTAGTCTTTCTTCTGCATTCAATCTACAAAACAGGCCCTATGTTTACCAATTTTATTAAAATTATTCAGAGTTATACTGGCTTTATCAACAGTAAAAAAAAATTAGCTGAATCTGACTTTCTACACACTTCCACCTGTGCTCCAATCTAGCCCTCTGCTAAACTATCTAACCTAGTATCTTGTACTCAGCCATTTTTCCAAGTTATCATGCCAAGTTACAACCACAGTCTGAGCAAATCACCCCAAAAGAGTATACATTTCCTGCTCCAGACAGGTTAGCCAATAGAAAGAACAAAGTCACAATGGCCAGGAATAATTTAATTCAACAAAAACCAAATACTGAATTAAGAGACATTAAGATACACACAGACACAAAATCAGAATACCTAAATATATCTTAGACAAGTCCAATTTTCCATAAAATCATTCATGTAGACAAACATAACATTAATCTGATAAGAGTTACTATAAGAGAGGCTGTATAGTATTGATCAAAGATACAACTCTGGAACATGACTGCTTGATATAAATCACAGCTTTTTTACTTTACCTGCTGCTGCGTGATCTTAGGTCAATTACTGACGTCTCTGTTTTTTCATCTATACAATGGGAAAAGTAACAATACCTCTTTTATGAGACTACTGCAAAGGTTAAAAAGTAAATCTATGTGATGTACTTAGAACAGTGCCTGGTATGTGTTAAATGCCATGTAAGTATTTGTTATTATTTATGAAAACAAACGGAGTGATTGCCAACTACTGGGTTTTTCTAAAGATACAGCCTTTAAAATTATCCAACTAGCTGTCTATACAATCCAGCACTGAGCTCATACTAACTTATTCAGTCAACAGATACTTATTCAGCATCTGCTCTAGCCAGGCATCACACTTCCACTTCTACTGTCAACACCTCAATTCTTTCAGTGGTGACAATGAGCTTAACCATCTCTTATTTATTATTATTAAAGCTGGCTGTGTTGCATGCCATAGTGAAGTATACTTAAATAGTAATTTCTCCTTTATATTACTCAGTTATTTTCCACTTTTTTTCACTTACTAAAAAATACATATAAAGGAAACTTTAGACAAATGTAAAGGTTGACAGACTCGTAATGAATCCCACATACCCATCACCCAGTTTCAACTATTAACACATTAAAAATTGCATTTATAATCCACTTCAAGTATTTTAGAGCAAATCCCAGACACGGTAGGACCATGTCCATGTAACTGTTCAGTATTTACCATCTATCTCTAAAATATTCTTTTAAACACAATATTATTCTAACTAAAACAGTAATTACTAATTAATTCCTTGATAGTAAATAATCAGTGTTCAAACTTCCCCAAATACCACAAATGATTTTACAGGTTTTTTTTACTCCATCAGACTTAACAATTGGGCACTGTGTCAGTAAAATGAGGGTGACCTTAACAGTAAGAGTTTCAATAAAAATAAGAGATGAAAGCCAGATTTGAGCAGGCAAAGAAATTAACAGAAATAAGGAAATGGAGATCACTGTATATGCTCTTGCAAAGCTCAAATATGACAGAGAAGGGAGAAAAACTGGGAGATACATGCAGGATCAGGATCAAAGGGGAGCTGACAATGTAAACTGAAGAATAATGAAGAAGCTGCAGACATAGGTAAAAATGGAAGGAAACTAAAAAATAAGGTCCGAGAGGTGAGAGGGGATGAGACCAAAAGCACAAGTGCAGAGGCTGACCTTGAATAAGGGAGATAACCCAAACTTTGACATTGAAAGCAAAGAGTTATTAAGCCTGACTAACAGAATGGGAAAATATCTGTGTGTGGCAGGCAGCAGGGTGATGGAGTGAGGAGGTAATGAGGTTAACACTTTGAAACGGCCTCAAGTTTTCTTGAGCATTTCTTAAAGCATTAGCATTAAGTCACTGATTAAAAAGTAGGGTGCCAGAAAGAATAATGCGTGGGGTTAGATAAAACGTCAAAGACCTGGATGGAATTTAGAGACTGAAAGAGGCAAATGACCAGACAGATGTAAGAATTAATCAGCATTCAAATCTTATGCAGATTTCAAAAAACAATTTCAAACACTACCCTTTCCATGAAGCTTTTCTTAATTTTCTTAACCAGTGGTAACTTCCCCTCTTGGAGCCTTTGTTTTTATTGCTCATAGTGGTTTATTTCCACTGGGAAAAATGCATCTCTTTCTCCCAGCAGTTAGACTGTAAGCACTCTGTGGGTGCTTACCTGTGTCACACACAAGATGACAAACAGTACTTTACAGTATATATTTAGAATCTTACCTTTTACAAAACAGTACCATTTAAATACTAAAAGAGCAAAAGAGACAGTAACTACTGATGACGTGAGAGGACTACGGAAGGTCTCCCAGAGAACACAGACCTGAGCCAGGTCTTAAAAGGGAAAAAAAGGCACAAGCTGAACAGGGAAGAGTGTACAGTCAAGTGCCCCGAGGATTGGTGCTAACACTACACATGGTAAGAGCCGTTTACAAATAACACTCAGCTCTCTCATTAACAAAGTTTTGCAAATGAGCAAAAAAGACTACAATGTGTGGGTGGGGGGAAAAGTTGTGGTATTAATGTGGATAAATTCAAAGTCATCCAAATCATGTATAAAATATATTCTAGTGAACCAATTAGGAAGGAGGAAGACTTCATTTTTACTGGATGGCAGGAGAATTCAGACAGACTCATACCTAGTTGAACAATCACTGACAAGTACAGATCTTTAGTGACAAGGCTCAAGCCTCCTCAAAGCACAGATGAAGTCAGAAGAAAGAAGACTTAGTTCTGAGGATAAAACTGAAAGAAACAGCTTTAACAGTGTATGAAATCTATTTCAAATACTTACTATTTTAAAAAACTTGGCTTTCAACATCTTGGATACACTGAAGGAAACACCATCTTGCCTTTCGCTCTGGTACATTTTTCTCCACAATCAGGTAAATGACCCTCAGTCCCAGACTCACAGGGAGAGCAGAAGGTTAGAACCCGGGATGTACTGTCCCCTTAGGACCTCTGCTCCCTGATCAAGAAACAAAAACTAACCTCCCAGTACCTCGTACCTTTCAGAGTCGTGCTCCCTACAGCCCACCCCAACTCTATCTGCAGCCTGAATCCTAGTTAATTACAGGCTTCTACAACCCATTCTTAGCCCACTGGCAACAGGAGGAATGCTCACACCACAGGCTCAAGCTGAACAGTAAGTGGCAAGGTACAATTTTGAGCAGAGCCCTTTCAATTCTAAAGAAACTGTGTAACTGACACAGTAACTATAGCACGGACAAGAATTATAGATCAAGGTAACACTTGGGAGCACTAGTCTGTTAAGTTACTCTACCCTGAACACATTTCACAGGTCAGACGAAAACAGCTGTAGACAATATGTGAACTAATGGGCATGGCAGTATTCCGATAAAACTTTATCAACAAAACTGCTGGTAAGTAGTAGTTTACCAACCTCTGGTCTAGACAGTCATGATTAGTTATGATTTTGGTCCATTCTAACAATACACTGGATACAACATTTTACCTTCATGCTTAAAACAGAAATATACAGCTATATATGATCAAAGTTATATAAGAAATTCATAAGGGAAAGCTTGGGAGCAAACAAAGTAAAATAAAATGTAAACAGCAGTAGAGATGGCCAAATTATGGGTAAGTGGTCAGAGTATCGCCACAAAAAAATTTTTTAAATTATATTAGTTACAAAATAGAAAATAAAATGGATCACAATGTATTAATAAACAAGTAATTTAGGCTTATGGTAACTGCTATAAAGAAAATAAACAGGGTACTATCCTTGTTACAATCTGAAGAGAGTAGAGAAAGAGAAAACATCTCCAAAGAGGGGACATTTATGCTGAGATCTGAAAGACAATGAAGTCGGTCAAGAAAAGAGCTGATGTAAGAGCATTTAATCAGAAAGCAAAAGAAAGCAGAGGTGCTGATGAGAAAAAAAAGTGAAAAGTGTTAGTCACTCAGTCGTGTCTAAGTCTTTGCAACCCCAAGGACCGACAACTGTTCTGAGAAAAGAAAGTAGACTAAAGAAATGATGGAAAAACAGTTTTAATAAGACAAACCTCATTGCAAAGTAGGTTGTCTCCAAACAAGGTACAACCAGCTTCATCACACAGGGATGGCAGAAAAGGCAAGGAGGTTTCAGAAGAGTTTGGGAATTCTGGAACCTCAGGATTGTATCTAAATCTACCAAGGGTCCCCATGCCAATTCCCATGATCTCCCTTCTTCCCTAGTCATTGTACTTCCACACACGAGACCTTATGATTTTTATTTAAGCTCCCTGGTCCTCTGATCCTTGAATCAAGAATTTGTAAGACTGCCAGGTTCTTTATATTCTCCAGTATAGTCAGAAATAACCAGCCCACTCACACTAATACTCCTCATTCTGCCCAGAAAGGTCTTATGCAATAGCTGCTTAGTCTACCAGAGTTGTGCCTCCAATAAGCATTGATTTTACATAGACACAAGCTAAATAAATAAATTGTTTACTTTAAGTTTTGTTAAACTGAAAAACTTCTGTTGGGTTAAGCCACTGAAATTTGAGGGTCAACTTGTAATTACAACACAGTGCAGACACTAATAGTAAAGAGATCTATAAAAAAATATCTTTCACTATTCTCGTAACTCAGAAAGACTCTAAGTCAAATTCACTACCCATTTAAAACTGCTAAGAACTAACTTTGCCATACAAATACACAAAGGTGTATGATTTATACACGTACATATACAAAGATGTGAAAATAAAAGAAATTCTTGATAAGAATATTTCACTTACAGTGTGAGCACATTTCCAAAGGATAACTTGCCTCATTTCCCTGGAGAAAAGAAATAATAATAATTAGTCACAAAACTGACACAAATGTTTTAGAAGATTGAACTTGAGTATTTTGAGTCATGGAACATTGAGCAATAGCCATGAACGAATGTGGCTAGAATATAAACATTTTTTTTTATTTAAAAAAATTATACAATATGATAGAAAGAGCTCTTGCATCAAACAGGCCTGAGTTCTGTCACTTAAGACACAAACATTTGATTAAAATTTATTTTACATATTCTTAACACCCTAAACATACTGTAATACCAAATTTAACACACTACAGACTGTCAATGCTATAACCTGTGTTGCTGGATGAACTCATTTTCGGGTAGAGTTCAGAATAAAGCTTCTCCTGCCATCTCTCTTTAATTGAAGAGCTCACTGAGACTTCAAAGCTGTTAAGAAAAATCTGTTACCTTTTATACCTGCATTGAAACTGAATTTTCTATATGCTATGCAACTAAAATAAGAAAAATAATAGGAAGGTAGGTCCAATGTAAGACAGCCAGCCACTTGAACTCCAGTTTTTTTTGTTTTTTTTTTTGTTTTTTCAGGAGAAGTCTTATCTCATGGATAAACTCTAAGTTAATACAATTTACCTGGATTCCTAACTTAAAATTTTACTTAAGGAAAAAAGTGCTGAAGAAAAACTACAGACCTGATCCAAGGCCTACATTTAACAATTGTTGATGACTTGGTACATGGAGGTCAAGTAAGTTGGTGAAAATCAGACCATTTGATTAATAATAGAATCAGGTATGTGTGTGCGTGAGTGCTAAGTTGCTTCAGTCATGTCTAACTCTTTGTGACCCTGTGGAGAGTAGCCTTCCTGGGTCCTCTTGTCCATGGGATTCCCCAGGCAAGAATACTGGAGTGGATTGCCATTTGCTACTCCAAGGGATCTTCCTGACCCATGCACCGAACCCGCATCTCTCATGCCCCCCACATTAGCAGGCAGGTTCTTTATCACTAGCGCCACCTAGAGTAGCTCTAAATCTAAAACAGTAAAAATTTCAAGTATAACAGGCTCACATGAAGTAAAAATGATGAAGAAAATTTTTGAAAAAGTCAACAGAACTTAAAAGTAATACAAATTGAATTTTTAAAGTTTAGTATACCTTGCATCCTATATCCCAACTATCTAATTGTCACCCTGTCTAGCAGGAAGTGTACAACAGGATTAACACTTAAATATTGGAATATACCAAAATGTTCCAAGAAGCTACTCAATACAGCCTGAAATGAGAAATATTTTAAACTGGCAAGCTAGCTTTTAAACTCTTAGAAGTATTCTGAGTAAACGTAAGGTCTAAGAAAAGTTTATCAGTAAATTAGCATCTGCAATTCTTATCTTGCCAACAGTCTTTTCCTTGAAAATTATAGCAGATAATTTAACTGGATAGTCTAATTTTAGGTCAATTTAAACATCAAATATATATTAAAACAGAGACAGAAGTAGCAAACATTGATTTAAAAAATGACATTATTAATGAGCAGAGATAGAGTTCTACTTGTTTTGCATCTTATTCAATTAACCTTATGATTCTTACCATGATTCTTACTTATCTTTTGCTGTCTCACATATTTAAAAATTCCACTCTACCTTACAATTAAGTATGTTTCTTATGAGGCTCTCAAAAAAGTAGAGTGATTCTTATACTGTCACTATAAGGTGCTTTTAAAATGCAGATGGTGACTGAAATTAAAGCCATGAAATTAAAAGACGCTTACTCCTTGGAAAGAAAGTTATAACCAACCTAGACAGCATATTAAAAAGCAGAGACATGACTTTGCCAACAAAGGTCCATCTAGTCAAGGCTATGGTTTTTCACAGTGGTCATGTATGGATGTGAGAGTTGGACTGTGAAGAAAGTTGAGCACCGAAAAATTCATGTTTTTGAACTGTGGTGTTGGAGAAGACTCTTCAGAGTCCTTTGGGCTGCAAGGAGATCCAAATAGTCCATCCTAAAGGAGATCAGTCCTGGGTGTTCATTGGAAGGACTGACGCTGAAGCTGAAACTCCAATACTTTGGTTACCTAATGCGAAGAGTTGACTCATTGGAGAAGACCCTGATGCTGGGAGGGACTGGGGGCAGGAGGAGAAGGGGATGACAGAGGATGAGCTGGCTGGATGGCATCACCGACTTGATGGACACGAGTTTGAGTAAACTCCAGGAGTTGGTGATGAACAGGGAGGCCTGGCGTGCTGCGATTCATGGTGTTGCAGAGTCAGACATGACTGAGCGACTAAACTGAACTGAATTTTTTAAAAATGTTGTTTAAATGTTAAAAAGTAACCGTTTCATAAGTGAAGGCAAAAGGGTTATGCAGTAGCTTCAGGGAGGACTTAGAAACCAGGTCCTTGTCTCTGCAGCCCACTGACCTTCACAGTGCTATCAATTCTTTCTAAATGATGCCATCCACCCTCTGCCTGTACCACTTCCTTCTGAGCAATCACAAGAGCCAAGATCAACCTGGCTGGGGTTCTCAGGGCTTTTCCGTCAACAGTGAATGCTTCATCTCTCTCCTAAAACTTATTTCAACCTCAACCTGTCTTAACTTTATACCCAGAAAATATTCCAAATATTTAATATTAAGGTAAAATGTCTTTCCAAGATACCCCCAAATTAAGAAAAATATACATTTCGTCATTTTTAAATATCTTCCAAATACAACTTTCACTATTTAACACAAACATAACAATGTACTGTAGAGCATATAATGTGTAGAAGTAAAATGTGTAACCGAAAGAAATGTAAAAAATTAATATATTTGTCAAGATCTTATACTACGAGGAAAACATTACATTATTTGAAGGTAGAGCATGATGCTGAAGATGCATATTGTAAACCCTAGAGCAATACTTTATAATAAAAAATATATAATGGAATCATAAAAACAATCCAAAGAAAGGCAGATAAATAGGAAGCAAGGATCAAAAATCAAATGAGAAAAAAATAGTAACTAGCAATTTAGATTTAAATCTAAGCATTCTGAGAATTATGTTTGATATAAATGGCCTAATAACTCCAATTAAAACAATATACAAATATATGCTATCTACAAGAAGCCTACTTTACAGATAGCCTACTTTACAGGTTGAAGGAAAGAGATATACCATACAAGCAATAATCAAAAGAAAGATACAGTGGCTAGCAATAATGAACAATGTAGAGTTAGTTCAGAGCAAGGAATATTACCAGTGGTAAAGACTCACACAAAGCAGTGAAGACCCAGCAGAACCAAAATTAAAATAAAGATTTAAAAAAACCACTCACCAATGGCTGATGATTTAATATGGGCTGGAGACTGAACTCAACCACCATGGGTGAGTGGTTTAACAAATCATGCCTATGTATTGAAGCCTCCAGGGAAAAAAAAAAACCCAAAATTTGGGTTGGAGACCCCCTTCTGGGTTTGGGAGCACCTGGAAACAGCATGGAAGCTCCAGATGCCTTCCCATGTACCTTTTCCATCTGGCTGTTCCTGAGTTACATCCTTTTATAAAATTAGCCAGTGGTCTAGTAAGTAAAATGTTTGAGTTCTGAGATGCACTAACAAACTAATCGAACTCAAGGTGGGGGTTGTTGGAACCTCCCATCTATAACTGGTTGGTCAGAACCTCAAGGAACAACCTGGACTTGGAATTCCCATCTAAGGGCTGGGGGGAGGGGGGGAGGCAATCTTGTAGGTCTGAGCCCTTAACCTGTGGAATCTCATGCTGTATCTAGATATACAGTGTCAGAATTGAGTTGAATTGTAGGATACCTGGTATCCAGGAATTCTGTGGTTGTGTAGGGAAAAACTCATTTTAATTGGGCACCAGAACCCTTTCATATCCAGTTATCCCACAGTAATCACAGGGGATTGGTTCCAGGACCCTCACAGATATCCTAGTCCATGGATTCACTTCAGTCATGGAGTACTACAATATTCATTGGGAAAAAAAAATCCCTTTATTAGTGGACTCGCACAGTTCAAACACATGTTTAAAAGCCAACTGTATGCTTAATAACAGCTTCAAAATCAAATGTGTCAAACACAGAGAACTGAAAGGAATGAGACAATTGTATCTAGAGATTGTAACATTTCTCTCACAGTAACTGACAGAACACAAGCAGACCAAAGGATAAAGTAAACAGAATTATGGAAGATCAGAATAACACAGTATCAACCAAGATGTCCTAAAACAACAAAATACTCTATTCTAGTGCACATGAACATTCATGAAGATAGACATTCTGAGCCTTAAAAAAAAAAGTCTTAATAGAGGACTGAAATCATACAGAATATATTTTCTCATTACAATGGAATTAAACAAAGGTATCTGGAAACATTAAAATACCTGAAAATAAACAACACAATTCTAAACAACCCAAAAGTCACAGAAGAAATGATGAGAGAAATCAAAATATTTTGAACACAGTGAAAGCTGAACCGATCAGAAGTTATAGGCTGCAGGTTAAGTAGTCTTTTGAGAAAAGTACTACTGGAAGAGAAGTCTAAAATGCAAAAACTGCTCCCAGCTTTAAAAGCCAGAAAAAGAATAAATTAAACCCAAGGCAAGGGGAGAAAGAGAAAACTAAAACAGAAATTAATGAACTAGGAAGTAGACAAATGGAAAGAAAAATCAGTAAAATCAAAACTTCATTGTTTGGGAAAGGTCAATAAATAACACCCCAAGCAAATCACTATAGATCCTAGAGACGTTAAAAGAAAAATAAGTGTATATTTTTAAAAAAGTATGAAAATAAAATGTTTAACTCAGATGAAATGGACAAGTTTCTTGAAAAATTAAATCTACCAAAACTGACTCAAGAGAAAAGAAGAGGTAAGTTGAACAGATCTATTGCTATTAAATTGAATTTGAGGGGGAAAAAAATACCTTTAACAAAAAAACTAAAGACCTGATGCCTTCAACTGGTCAATTCTATTACATATTCAAAGTCCAAAAACATACAAATTCATTTAGAAAGCAGAAGAAATAATTCCTAACTCACTTTATGGGGACAGCATTGCCTTGATAGCAAAATCAGACAATTACATTACAAAAAAGAAAACTATTCTCCAGTATTTCATGTCCATGGATACAAAACTCCTTAACAATATTTGAACTGTGGTGTTGGAGAAGACTCTTGAGAGTCCCATGGACTGCAAAAAGATCAAAACCAGTCAACCCTCCCTCGAGGAAATCAGTCCTGAATATTCATTGGAAGGACTGATGCTAAAGCTGAAACTCCAATACTTTGGCCACCTGATGGGAAAAAGTGACTCATTGGAAAAAACCCTGATGCTGGGAAAGACTGAAGGTGGGAGGAGAAGGGCATGGCAGAGGATGAGATGGTTGGATGGCATCACCAAGTCAATGGACATGAGTTTGAACAAGCTCCGGGAGCTGGTGAAGAGCAGGAAGCCCAGCGTGCTGCAGTCCACGGGGTCGCAGAGTCGGACACGGCTGAGCGACTTTTACTTTCACTTCACTTTCAGATTTTAAAGTTCATGAAGACAACAATTACCTTATTATGTTTTGATATTCCTTGCCAGGTTTAACATTATCCTAACTTTATTGACTTCCCTGGTGGCTCAGATGGTACAAGCGTCTGCCTACAATGCAGGAGACCTGTGTTTGATCTCTGGGTTCAGAAGATCCCCTGGAGAAGGAAATGGCAACCCACTCCAGTATTCGTGCCTGGAAAATTTCATGGACAGAGGAGCCTGGTAGGCTACAGTCCATGGGGTCGCAGAGTCGGACACAACTGAGCGACTTCACTTTCACTCACTAACTTTATTTAAGGAAGAGTTTTATAGGTACATAAAAAAATCTACATAGCTTAAGGAATTTGGTTTAAGTGGACTTTTAAGCATCAGTGTGTTAACAGTGAGCCTGTCGCTTCAAGGAAAGCAACTGATACATGAAACATGAAAAAGAGAAAACCGCAATAAAGAAATAAAAGATATAAAGAACCACCAAACAGCAACTTTAGAACTGAAAACCAATAACTGATACAGTAATACAGTGAGTAAACGCAACAGAATAGAGCAGATAGAGGCAAGAGTCAGTAAACTGGTAGATACATGAAAAGAAATTATCCAGTCTGGACAACAGAAAGAAAACAAACTAAAAAAATTAGTCTACAGAGCCTTGGGGAATTACAAACTGAGGGATTATAAAAAAGGTTTAACACCTGCCATACTTCTGAGATGAGGAGTATATTTCAGAAGTTATTAAAACAGTCTGATTTTATCCTTGAAAAAAAATGATTTGTGAGAAATTGACAAATTTGTTTTTCAACAGATATAGACACTTAGACTGATTCTAACTTTCCCCTCAAGTCTGTGCTACTCAGCATTTAAAAAAAAATTATTATGATTACAATTTTGGTACACATAAAAATCAGTAAGAATACTAAAATATTTTCTAAAGAAATTTTCTAGCAAAGAAATGCAAATATTTTTGGATCTCTTTTATCTCACTTTGTTTAGAGTTACTTTGATCTTAAAGTGTCAAGATGTGAGAGAACAAAAATAAATTTTATAGATGCATACTATAAAGTTCAGAATATTTTCAAAGGGCATGCTGTCAGAATATTTAGACGTTCATTTTTATCTAGAAGACTTTAAAATGTGACAACATTGTCTTATTTGGTTACAGGCTCTCCTTGTGAACTATAAATATTATTTCAGTAGTAAGAATACATGCTTGTTTATCTAAAGTACATATAAATGCTTAAAAGATAGCTGTATGAAAAGTGTGCATAAGGAAAGTAGAACTCTAAAGTTTTTTAATAACTGAACTTTTAAGAATTTGATTCTCCCAATATTCAGTCAAGGATGAAGTAGGTCTTCATAAATGTTCCTTACCCAACTGAGTTAGTTTCCCCAAAGTATATTTTTCTGAAGTTTTGCTTTTTTTTTTTTTCCAAATTATGAATGGGTGGGACTGCCCTAGTGGTCCAGTGGTTAACAAACCACCTTGCAAATGCAGGGGACGTGGGTCTGATCGGGGAACTGAGACCCCCGTGCCACAGGACAGCTAAGCCCACACACGGCAAGCACTGGGCCGTGAGACTCGGCCCGAGCCCACGGCCAGCAACAGAGGGCTCTGCGTGCCGCGACACCAGCCCCCAGGGTCTCAACTTAAGGCCGGAGGCGGCCAAATAAATTAATACTTTTTAAACAATTACGAATGGGTCTCGAATTTTATCAAATGCACTTTCTTCATCACCTGATACGATCATGTGATTTTTGTTCTTCAGAATGTTAATATGATAGACTACATTAATATTAAAATTTTTTTTCTTTTCAAAGGGAGTTAAGAGGAGACTGAAACAGCTGGCTGAAAACTCAACATTCGAAAAAATGAAGATCATAGCATCCAGTCCTATCACTTCATGGCAAACAGATGGGAAAACAATGGAAACAGTGACAGACTTTATTTTCTTGGGCTTCAAAATCACTGTGGATGGTGACTGCAGCCATGAAATTAAAAACGTTTGCTCGCTGGAAGAAAAGCAATGACACACCTAGACAGTATATTAAAAAGCAGAGACATTACTTTGCCTACAAAAATGTCTGTACAGTAAAAGCTCAGGTTTTTCCAGTAGTCATGAACAGATTTGAGAGCTGGACAATAAAAAAGGCTGAGTCCTGAAGAACTGATGCCTTCTAACTGTAGTACTGGAGGAGACTCTTGAGAGTCCCTTGGACTGCAAGGAGATCAAACCAGTCACTCCTAAAGGAAATCAGTCCTGAATATTCATTGGAGGGACTGATGCTGAAGCTGAAACTCCAATACTTTGGTCACCTGATGCAAAGAATCGATTCATTAGAAAAGACCCTGATGCAGGGAAAGATTGAAAGCAGGAGGAGAAGGGGATGACAGAATGAGATGATTGGACGGCATCACAGACTCAATGGACATGAGTTTAAGCAAGCTCCAGGAGATGGTGAAGGACAGGGAAGCCTGGCATGCTGCAGTCCACAGGGTCACAAAGAGTCAGACACAACTGGGCAACTGAACAACTGCAACCTCAAATGAATAAATCTCTGGATGGTTATTTAGAATGGGATAAATAAAACAGACATTTACATTATTAAACAAGATTTGATATTACTATACTACCTAACTGGGGGACTTCCCTATAGATGGTAAAGAATCTGCCTGCAATGCAGGAGATCCTGGTTCAATCCCTGGGTCAGGAAGATCCTCTGGAGAAGGAAATGGCAACCCACTCCAGTATTCTTGCCTGGAGAATCCATGGACATTGAAGCCTGGTTGGCTACAGTCCATGGGGTCACAAAGGGTCAGACACGACTGAGTGACTGACACCACTAATGTCACTTGATTTTCAAACAATGAAGCAGCCCTGCTGCATCCATGCAATGAGCCATACACGGTTATGATATTTAAAAAAATTTTTTTCACCTAATGCTTAATTCTGTTTGCTAAGGATTTTTGCATCTACACTGATACGGAAATACTGACCTACAGTTTTCTTCTTTGTACCATTTAAAAATTCTCTTTTTTTTTTGGTATCAAGGCAATAGGACTATTTAAAGTATTTCATGCTGGGTGAGGTGTGGTGGTTTGTATTTTTCAAGAAACTGGTCTGTTACATCAAAGCTGTCAAATTTAGGTGTGCAGAGCTGTTCATAGTATTTATTATCTTGTTCACATCTTCAGGGTCTATGATAATACTATTGTGTTTTATTCCCAATACTGTTACTTTGCTGCTTCTTTAATTTCTCTCAGTGTGGCTAGAAGTTTATTGGTTTAGTGATCTTTTTGAAGAACCAGCTCTTTCTTTCACTGATTTCCTTTACTGTCCTTCTGTTTTCAATTATCCTGATTTCTGTTTTTATTTCTTTCCTTTGGGTAGATTTTTCTTTTTCTTCAGTTCTTGAGGAGGAAGCCTTTTTTCTTTCTCTCCTAGGAATCCAATGACACAAGTGCTAAATCTTTTTTATAGTCCCACAGTTTCCTGAGGCTCTGTGGATTATTTTTATCATTCTGTTTTCTTTCTCTTCTTCAGACTAGGTAATTTCTTTTCCTATATCTGCCAGTTTACTGACTCCTTTGCTCTCTTCTGTTGAGTTTACCCACTGCATTACTGTATCAATTATTGTTTTTTAGTTCTAAAACTGCCATTTGCTTCTTGATTAGATTTAATAAAATTAATACTTTTTACTGCTTTACCAACAATATTGAGAGAAACTGGTGTTTTTTTAAATTGCAACTGCATGGCAGTGAATATAATGACTACTGATACAGTACAGTGTCACTGTTTTCATTCATGCTAAGGTATCAGCAGTTTTACCAGTCACTGCTTTTGCACCATCAATGCAAATGTAAACAGAGTGAATAAAACAAATATTATTTCTGTGTTATAATGAAAACAGCTTTTGCTGGTGGACCCCATGAAAGGGTCCTGAAGATTTCCCAGTTATCATGAACCACTCTGAAAACTAATGATCCAAAGATCTTATTTAAATTTTGCCAACTGAGAAAAGCGGCATTTGAAGAGAAATTCACCAGTGAAAAAGAAAATCTAACATAGCAACAAAACCAGTAGACTATGCATCTGTTCTACTTTTTCTAATAATCTATTATGGCTTCATAATAACAACCTATATTATTCTATAATACATAAATGTGTCCCAATAGCATTCTTTATAAAAAAAAAAAGTCTTCGATCATGTATTGTGATTAATGGCCATGTCGCTCTTAATTAAGAGTACTTTAATCTGGAACAATTCTTCAGTCTGTTTATGTCTTTTGTATCTTTGATATTTATAAAAAATATTTGCCAGTTATTCTGTAGACTCTCCTTCAAAGGGTTTACCTAATGCTTCCTCATGATTTGATTTGGGTAAAATATTAAAGAGGTGGTAACATGTTCTTGCCAGATAGTGGGGAAAAGGTAATGTTGGTTTTTCTCATTACTGGTAACTCTGATCACTTAGGGGCTTCCCTGATAGCTCAGTTGATAAAGAAATGCCTGCAATGCAAGAAACCCCGGACAGGCTACCCACTCCAGTATTCTGGTCTGGAGAATTCCACGGACTATATACTCCATGGGGTAGCCAAGAGTCGGACATGATTGAGCGACTTTCACTTTGATCACTTTGAGTGGATAGATTTCTCCTTCATAAAGTTATATTTTTCCCTTTGTACTTAATAAGCATCTTATGGGAAGATATTTTTTGGTCTATGTAAATATCTAAGTTACTCTTCAAACTTTCATCCATTCATTTTAACATCAACTGATGATTCTTGTCTGAGTCAATTATATCATGATGGCTGCTGAGTTAGCCAGGCTCCAAGATGATTTCCATCTCCTGATATTCCCCTTGCCTTGTGTGACTTGTATAATCCCCTTGCCTTGCGTGACTTGCCTTTAACCAACCGAGTATGACAATATTAAGGGGATATCACATTTGTGATTAGGTTACAAAAGACTGTGACTTCCAAACCTTGCCAACAAGTCTCTTTCTATAACCTCATCTTGCACGCTTTAATGAAGCTCACATAGCAAGATGACCTCTAGTCAACAGCCCACAAAGAACTAAATGTTACCAACAACATTGTGGAAGTGTGGAAATCAGATTCTTCCCCAATCAAGCATTCAGATGAGACCACAACCCACAGACTAGCACCTTCATGTCAGTCTTTCGAGTTCCCATGAAGTAGAAAACACAGCTAAACTCAGAGAAACTGTGAAATAATGTATGCTATTTGAGGCTACTATGCTGTCGGGTAATTTGTTCTGCAGTAATAGGTAACCGACACAATTGCCATATGGTATTTTTCTAATTTCATCAATCCTTCAACGTTCTTATTTGGTTTCCTCCTGTAGGAAAGATTTCTTTTTCCTCCATATCCACAAGTACTTATGTATTTCAGCATGGACTTAATCGGTTTATTTCAATGGGTTATAATCTTTTGTCATCATATCTAACTTGATGTTGTCCCACATGTAACCAGTGGGAACCTTCCCCTTTAGGCTAGTTCCTGTGTTCTTTTAATATATTCCCATCATTTTATGAGCCTTCCTTACCTTCGGGCACAAAATGCTGCAAGCATACACTGCACTTTGCCTGCCCCAGTCCTGAAATCAGCTATTTCTCCAAGGAGCTCAAGATCCTTTTGGTGGAGAATGGTTAATGGTAACACTTCATGAAGAAAAGTTCTTAATTTTAAAGCGGCCTAGCTTATTCATCTCATTTTACACTATGACTAATTCATAACACATCTGATTACTTTTTCACTGAGCTGTCTGAATCTAAGTATAACTTTGCTATATGAATTTATAGCTGTTTATACTGCTTTATTAACTTTCCAAGGTATTTTTCTGCATGTAAAGAGCCTCCCATTTATACCCTTTAACAGAGCCGCGAGTGAGGAGAAGGAAAAATGTCCATCCATGTGCAATATGATATGTGAGGCATGATCAAAGTATAAACACTGCAGTTTCTCAAGTCCCCTAAACACACAATTTGAAACTGCAGGGGAGCTGTGACATGAAGGAACATGAAGGTAGGGACATGAAGGTAGATATACCCACCAAGCACAGAACCTGCACTTAGAGGAAAGATCTTAACTAGAGATATAATCTTGGACATTATCGGCATACAGATAGTAACCTTCACCACTCAAAGGGGAGTTCATTAAAAAAGGAAAACAAAATAAAAAATAGCAAAATACCATCACTTAAAAAATTAGATGAGAAATTCACTAAGAACAAAAATTATTAACAACAGGGAGTCAGTAGAATATGGTCGTATGCAAATAGCTTAATATTCTTTCATGGTTTTATCATAATCTATATTATTTCATGATGTTTTCTTAGACCATAATAGAACATATATAGTATTTTCATTCTATTAGGGATCATAATCTAATACAGTTCTAAAAATTGTACAAGGAAAAATTTTAAGTATGAAGAAGTTAAGAGTCACAAAGGGGACAAATAACAATTACTTCCATGGCAGGGGTAAGTCCAGACTTCAAAACTCATACTGTTAAAAATAAGATATAACTTTAATTTGATCAACAGTAAGTCTTAAATCCTTCAGATACTTTAAATGTATTCACCTAAATTTCAGTAATTAGTTCGAACTAAGCACACAGTAGGGACTGACATGTACACACTGCTGTATCTAAAATAAAATGCCTTTCAATGAGGGGAAAAAAAGACTCTGCAGTACAATAAATGTTACTCTGTCAAGTTCCAATGGACCTTTTTTAAGGCAAAAACTGATAGATCTAGAACATAATCTTTAAAAGTTAGCTTTGTGAATATAAACGGGGATGGAAAAAGAAAAGTTAACTTTATGGAATACAAAAAAATAAGAAGAAATACTATGTGCTGTGTACTCCATTAGCAACTTCACATATCTTATCTCATTTATCTTCCAAAAAAACTTCTGGGTAAATGAAGTGGAAAGGTTAAACAGTTTGCACAAGGTCACACAGCTGGTGGTAGTGGAGATCAAATCTGAACCCAACGTAATATAATTTCTATAGTATTCTTATCAATATATCACAAAGCCACAACCTTTCTGCATTATACAAGAGAAAGAAGTCAGTGAAACCATTTTCATCACGTCTTAGAACACTTAAGTTCAAAGAGGCTTGTCGCTGACAACTCATACTAGCAAAGCAATTTAAAATATGTTGCTCATATATCTAACACAATGGTAACAATTGCAGAAACATGACAATGAGAGGGTGTGAGATAGGTGGAGACAGCTGAGAAGAGGGGTAAAGGAATGGAAAGTATAAAATAAATGGAAATGGTCCAACAAATTTTTGTAGGGAACAGTACTAATTGGTACTATATTTTACTTTAAAAACATACACAATCCCAAAACAAAACAGAAAACTCTAAAGTCACAGCATGTTCAATAATTATAATTGAGAAAATAATCTCCAAACAGAGGAAATAAGTCCCAGTAGTGGAAGAGTTATGGACTATGGTAAGAGACCACAGGATATAGCAGCCACAAGATATAGTTTTAGTAGAGAGAATGTATGGTGATTATGGAGAAGGCCAAGGAATGCTAAAGCAAGGGTGAAAATGAAGACAACACAACAGTGGAACCAAGAGGGGCAATAGGACACAGGTACTTAAATTCTGAATGAAAACTGTTTTATCCAGATAAATGTTAGATGATAACAATGAGAAGAAATAAAGGAACATTCAGTCAGATAGAAGGAAATGATTTTGCAGGAGAAATCAGAAGTAATAATCTGTAAGGTAGCCAAATCAAGTCTACCACCTCAGGTATTTTTTTTTTAATTGATACAATTTAGACACAACATTGTATTAATTTCAGGTGTATAACACAATGATTCAATATTTACATATATTGCGAAATAATTACCACAAAAAGTCAAAACTCAACACCTTACATAGTTAACAATTCTTTTTCTTATAATGGAAACTTACTTATTTTTAATTGAAGGATAATTATTTTACAATATTTTGTTGGTTTCTGTCACACATCCACATGGATCAGCCATAGGTATACATATGTCCCCTTCCTCTCCAACCCGCCTCCCACCCCCCACCCCGTCCCACCCCTCTGAGTTCTCACAGAGCACTGGTCTGAGCTAAGTCATGGAGCAAGTGCCCACTGGCTATGCACTTTACATACGGCAGCGTGCACCTTTCCATGCTACTATCTCCATTCATTCCACTCCTTCCTCTCCTCTCCACGTCCAGAAGTCTGTTTTCTATGTTTGCCTCTCCACTGCTCCCCTGCAAGCAGGTTCATCAGCACCATCTTTCTCGATTCCATATACATACGTTAATATGTATTTTGCTCTTTCTGACTTACTTCACTCTGTAAAATAGGCTCTAGGTTCCCCTACCTCATTACAACTGACTTCAATGTGTTCCTTCTTATGACTGAGTAATACTCCACTGCATACACGTGCCACAGCTTCTTTGTCCATTCATCTTTCAAAGGATATCTAAGTTGCTTCCATCTCCTAGCTACTGTAAATAGTGCTGCAATGAAAACTGGGGTACATGTGTCTTTTTCAATTATGGTTTCTTCAGGGTATAGGGCTTCCTTGGTAGCTCAGACAGTAAAGTGTCTGCCTGCAATGCGGGAGACCTGGGTTTGATCCCTGGGTTGGGAAGATCCTCTGGAGAAGGAAATGGCAACCCACTCCTGTACTCTTGACTGGAAAATCCCATGGACAGAGGAGCCTTGTAGGCTACAGTCCATGGGGTCGCAAATAGTTGGACACGAATCAGTGACTTTACTTTCACTTTTCTTTCTTTCAGGGTACATGCCTAGTAGTGGGATTGCTGGGTCATGTGAGATTTACGCCTACCTTTTTAAGGAATCTCTCTCCATACTGTCTTCCTTAGCGACTGTTATCAATTTACATTTCCACCAACAGTACACAAGGGTTCTCTTTCCTCCACATGCCCTCCCCAGCATCTGTTGCTTGTGGATTTTTTGATGTGTGTGAGGGGATATCTCACTGTAGTTGTGATTTGCATTTCTCTAATAATGAGTGATGTTGATCTTCTTTCCATGTCTGTATTAGTCATCTGTATCTTTGGAGAAAAGTTTGTATAGGGCTTCTGCCCACTTTCTCATTGGGTTGTTTGTTTTTCTGATATTGAGTTGCATGAGCTGCTTGTGAATCTTGGATAGTAATCCTTTGACAGTCATTTTATTTGCTATTATTTTTTCCCATTCTGAGCATTGTCTTTTCACCTCATTTATAGTTTCCTTTGCTGTGCAAAAGTTTTTAATTAGATCCCACTTGCTTATTTTGGTCGTTATTCCCATTACTCTAGGAGGTGGGTCAAAAAGGATCTTGCTGTGATTCAGTCATACAGTGTTCTGCCCATGTTTTCCTCCAAGAGTTTTATAGTTTCTGGTCTTACATTTAGGTCTTTAATCCATTTTATCTTTGTGTATGGTGTTAAGGAGTATTCTGATTTCATTCTTTTACATGTAGCTGTCCAGTTTTCCCTGTACCACTTACTGAAGAGACTATCTTTTCCCCATTGTATATTCTTGCCACTTTTGTCAAAGAGAAGGTGCCCATGGGTTTATAGGTTTATCTCGGCTTTCGATCTTGTTCCACTGGTCTACATTTCTGTTTTTGTGCCACTACCATACTGTCTTAATGACATTTTAGTTTAGTCTGAAGTCAGGAAAATTCATTCTTCCAGTTCCATTCTTCTTTCTCAAGACTGCTTTGACTATTCAGGGTCTTTTGAGTTTCCTTAAGAATTGTGAAATTTTTTGTCCTAGGTCTGTGAAAAATGCCGTAACAGGAATTTTTCAGAGCTACTCTCCTAACAATTTTCAAATACACAACACAGTATTAACTATAGTCGCCATGCTGTATATTTCCATGACTAATTTATTTTATAATTGGAAGTTTATAGCTATTGACACCTTTACCCATTTCCGCCCCCTACCACCTCTTACCTCTGGCAAATACTAACTGTTAACCTGCTATGTGTAAGCTTGGTTTGGGGTTTTTGTTTCTGTTTCTAGGATTCTACATATAAGTGAGATCACAGGGTATTTGTTTTGTTCTGGCTTATTTCAATTAGCAAAATACCCTCAAGGTCTGTCTATACTGCTGCCAATAGCAAGACAGTCTTCTTTTTTATGGCTAATATTACATTGTACATGCAAATATATATACCACAATTTCTCTGACCATCCATCCACGGACACTTAGGCTGCTGCACGTCCTAACTACTGTAAATGCTGCAATGGATGGGGATGCATGTATCTTTCTCAGAAAGCTTTTTTTTTTTTTTTTTCATTTCTTTTGAATAAATAACCCAAAGTGAGATTCCTGCATCATACAGTTAGTTCTATTGTTAACTTTTTAAGGAACCACCATACTTTTTTCCAAAGTGGCTATACCAGTTTACATTCCTCCAAGCAGTGCACAAGGATTCCTTTTTCTCTGTACCTCTGTCAACATTTGTTGTCTCGTTTTTATATATATATATATAAGTCATTCTAACAGGTGTGAGAACCATATCTTGTGGCTTTGATGTGTGTTTCCCTGATGATTAGTGATGTTGAACATCCTTCCATGTACCTACTGGCTATCTGTATGTCTTCTTTGGAGAAATGTTTGTTTGGATTCTCTGCCTATTTTTCAGTCAGACTTTCTATTCAATTGAGCTATATGAGTTCTTTATATATTTTGGATATTAACTCATCAGGATACATAATTTGAAAATATTTTCTTCTGTTTGGTATGTCTCTTTTTCATTTTGCTGATAGTTTCCTTTGCTATGCAGAAGTTTTTTAGCAGTCCCAACTTGTTTATTTTTGTTGCCTTTGCTTTCAGTGCCATATCCAAAAAAATCATAGCCAAGATGCATGTCAAGTAGCTTTATCGCCTGTTTTCTTCTAGAAATGTTATGGTTTCAGGACTTATGTTCCAGTCTTTAGACAACTGAGTCAATTTTTGTGTATGGTGTAAGACAGTGGCCCAGTTTTCCCACCACCACTGAAGAGTCTGTCCTTTACCCAGTTTTATATTCTTGGCTTTTCTATCATAAATTAACTGACCAAAGATAAACAGGTTTATTTCTGGGCTCTCTATTATGTTCCATTGATCTGTGCCTGGTTTTATGCCATCATCACACTGTTTTGATTACTATAGCTTTGTGAGGGTTTTTTGTTTGGCTGGTTGGATATTTGGGAGTTTTTTGGTCACACCCTGTGGCATGTGGGATCTCAGTTCCCTGACCAGGAACTGAACCTGTGCCCTCTGCGCTGGGAGCACAAAGTCTTAACCACTGGGCACCTGAGGAAGTCCCAAGGATTTCTTTTTAACAACAGCTTTATTGAGATAAAATTAACAAACCACATAATTTGACTAAAGCATACAATTCAGTGGTTTTTAGCACATTGGCAGAGCTGTGTAGACATTACCACAATTAACTTTGGAGCATTTTCATCACCCTAAAAAGAAAGTCTATATCCACTGGCAGTCACTCCCATCTCCCAGCTTCACCCCAGCCACAGACAACCACTAGTGTATAACTTCCTGTTTCTACATGCTTGTCTCTTCTGTATCCAGAATACATGTCAGTAGAATCATAGGATAAGTATTCCTTTGTAACTGTTTTTGGTTTTTTCTTACTTAGCAGATATTTTCTAGATTCATCCATGGTTAAGCAAAAAATTTCTTTTTACTGCCAAATAATGCTTTGTTGTATGGTATATACCACATTTTATTTATTTATCCATTCTTCAGTTAATGGACATGCAGACTATTCCCATTTTGGGGGTTATTATAAATAAGGCTGTTATGAACTTTAGTAAATGTTTTTCATTTTATGTCTTATGAGTATATACTTAGGAATGGAATTACCAAGTCTTACAGTAGCTCTGTGGAGAAAGGAATGGCTACCCACTCCAGTATTCTTGCCTGGAGACTTCCATGCCCAGAACAGTCTGGTGAGCTACAGTCCATGGAGTTGCAAAGAGTCAGACACAGCTGAGCGACTCACACTGACACTCTTGCACACACCCAGGTAACCCTATGTTAAACACTCTGGGGAACTATTTTCTAGGGCGGGTACATCTACATCCCCACCAGCAGTGTCATGGGGGTTCCGACTTCTCCACATCCTCCACACGTACCTGGTCTTCTGTATCACAGCCATGCCAGTGGGGTGTTAAGTGGCATCTCGCCGTGGTTTTGACTGCATTGCCCTAATGACTAACGATGCTGCCCACCTTTCCATGTGCTTACAGGACATCTATTTATATTCTCTGGAGAAGGAGCTATTCAGATCCTTTGCCCATTTTTTAGTTGGGCTGTCTTTTTATTGTCTAGTTTTAAGAACTTGTTATAAATTCTGGGTAGAAATCTATGGTTTGGGTTATGGAAAACTAGGTACAGAAAGTATTTGTGTTAAGAGGCTGACAATAGTAGGGTGACAGTTACATATCGGTGAGGGAAAAGGTATAGTATAAACTATCAGAAGCCAGATATAATTCTCACTGTCAAAATTCCCATCAAAAATCTGTGACTTCTGTTCAGAGTACCAAATAAAATATGGATGAGGTTGTTTTTAAGACTATAAGGCCTATCCTCTGGTCATGTAAAGTAAGCTAGCCAGCTAATAAGAACTTAGCTGCCTGAGTGAAGATTCTGGTCTTTTTCTGGTACGTAAGAAACATGAAAAACACAAGGAGACCTAAGGAAGAACCCTGCTGTGAGACTTGCAAGAAAGTTTTTCCTCCCTAACAGAGAGACACTTGAAGTGTTACCTGCTCTTCTTCAGTCAGATCTCAGTGTCTAAAACTACGACAGCCCTCTCCCGACGTGCAGAGCTTTAAGAGTGCACTGGACCTATGTCTCAGGTGAAACTGATGAAAACTGCTGAACTACCCTGTAACTCTGGCTCTGGGCTTCTTATTCTGTGAAATAAAACATTCCTTATTAGTTGGGAGGGTCTTGTAACTTGTATTTCAAAACATTCTGATACATTTTCTACTTTGTCAATAAGCAAATTACTGGACAGAGCTATTACAAAAATAAGAATGAAGTAATTATGAAATCTAGACCTGCCTAGAATGCTACATACTAATTTTCAGTAGTCTGATTTTAAAAAACGTGAACAGTACTTTGCACTATATCAAGCATCCTATGCAACTACCTTACCCAATACCCACCAGAACTCTAAATCAAGCAGTCTTAAGGCCATTTTACAGATATATATCTCCAGTATAGGTCTTCCAATTCTATAGCCCACATACCACATCACAGTATGTCTCATAGTATCAAATAAAATGCACTAAAAACAACATAATTGATAAACTGCAATGGAAAAAGTGAAGAATGTCCGTGAGTGTAACTGAGTCCATGCAGCACAGACTGGCACAACAGTGCAATCAGCTATACTTACAAAAAAAGCAACACAGTCAACAGCAAAACCATTACAGTGTTCTTTCGGCACTTCAATAATTACTTGACATTATACAACTCTATTAGATGAGTAATGTGACTAAAATGAATTTTTAAAATGTCCAAAACCTGCTATATGTTAAGCTTACTCTGGGCAAGCAGAGTGACCAGAGAAGTCCAGCACTTTCTAATGGCTCTACTGAAGTACTTACACTGTAAGTACTTTCCTGTACTTTCCCTCTACATGCCTGGCTCAATTTATGCTGTGAAGTCTTTGGGGCTATATGCTTTTTTCCTGTCATCTCTGCATCTAACACTATACTTGACATTTCAACATATGTAGCAGGTGAAGATAGATGCTTGCTAAATTAAGAAATCAAAGATCTAGAGCTGCAGTTCCCCTTTACCAGTTGTTCTAGAATACATCTAGAAAATGTTAAGGTAAATCAGTTTAAGTAAACAAAACTAAACATTATTTATAAATTTTGAATGTTATTTGTGAAAAAATGTTCTTACTGTTTAACAAATGACATGTAACTGACACTTTACTCATATATGTAAAAAGAACCTTAAAGAATAAAAGAATACTGTAACTTTTAGAATCAACAGCAGTTTCCACTTTGGTAGCTTTCCAATTGTGCCTAACTCCTTGTGCTTTCTAACTGTTTATTCACAGGACTTTCGAAGACCTCCCCCCAGCCCCGCCCCTAGAAGATAGATATAACTCATTCTGTTGCACCTCTGCTGGCTTCCCAAGTACCTACCTGCCCACCCAGCATTAGCATTTATATTCCATGAACATACCACAAAGGCAACTGGATAAACAAAGATGAACAAAAATGCACCCCCCCACACTAGAGATTTCACAGCACTTAAGAGGGGAGGCAATGAAACACAATGAAATATGGGATGTACTATAATGAAAGTTACTTACAAACGGCCATTAATTACCTTGAGGAGTTGGGAAATGCAACTTGAATAGGATCCTGAAGTTTGCCAGACAGAGAAAGCATATGGATGGACATTGCAGATGGAATAAACGTATATACAAAGGCACCACCATTAAGTGAAAAATGAGGCATTTAAGAACCAAGAAGTTTGACTTGGTTATAGCATAACCCTGGCTAGAAATAAGGATCAGAACATAAGTGCCATGCAAAAGAATTTAAATGTTGAATTCTGGAAGATGTGACATCAACTTTTAAATAAGGTAGTAACACTAGATTTTTTTTTCAGAAGACAAATTCTAGTGGTAGTGTGGAAGACAGAACGAAAAACCTAGAAGCAAAAAGAGCAAAGCATCAAATAGGCTACAGAAATAGTCCAGGTAAGAAATAAATGGAACTGCAATGATGCCAGAAGCATACGGATAAAGTTGATTCAGGAGATAATTTGGGATCTAAATGACAGGATACATTTACTATAACATGATACTTAATGTTCCTGAAAAATCTTCATGGTCTAAAAACTACACCTTAAAACAAAGATACAATCAATCACAGCTTAAAAATAACATGGCTTAAGGAAAACAGCTGGAAGCAAGACACTCAAAATCGTGGCAACTTTAACCAGACTACTAACAAAACCAACAAGAATCCTAATAAGCAAAGTAACATAGCTAAAGATGTGCTAAATAACTAACAAGCATGCACTTTCTAAAAGTACAGCTCAAAGTACAGGAGTGCTTCCAGAACCTGCCAGACACCAAAATCTGCAGATGCTCAAGTTCCATAGTTCAGTCCTCTGCATATGCAATTCACACCTACAGATTCAACCAACCCCCGCTCTTGCAGTACTGTATTTATTGAAAAAAACTTGTGTGTAAATAGACATACCAAGTTCAAATCAATGTTGTTCAAGGGTCAACTGTAATAGAAAAAAGTGTAAAAGGTATCTGAAGCTAAGTTACAGAAACAAAGAAAAAACAATGCAGAAAAAACTGGGGCATGGAGAAGGAAATGGCAACCCCACTCCACTCCAGTATTCATGCCTGGCAAAGGCCATGGACAGGGGAGGCTGGTAGGCTCTGGTCCATGGGGTTACATGTCTGAGCAACGTGTGCATGCGGGTAGAGGGACATAGGTTGATAGCAATAAACTGGTAGAACTAAAAAAAAAAAAAAAAAAAAACCCTGAGGGAAATGTGCAATAAAATCTTTCAACACAGATAAACTGCAAGTTATCAGTCAAGAGGAAGAAGGCAGTATATGGACAGAGCATACACAACTCTCTGCTTAGCAGAATGCTGCTTTCAGCTGTGTTACTGTGTTTCAGATTCAGCTGCCACTAGCTGATGGCAGGAAGCATTAACACGCTGGGAAAACAGTCCATTTTCCTCTATATGGATAGGAGGTGAGCCAGTCTGGAATGCCTCAGAAGCCCCTCAAGTGAGTGAGTGAGTTTCCCATCCCCAAGCCACATCAGGGGATGCTCCCGTGTCACACTCTCTTAGTACAGACTCTAACGGACGACTGCTTAAGACTTAGGTGGTAGTGAAAATGCAAGTTGCTCAGTCGTGTCCAACTCTTTGCGACCCCATGGACTGAACAGCCTGCCAGGTTCCTCTGTACATGGAACTCCCCAGGCCCCAACACTAGAATGGGTGGCGATCTTCTCAACCTAGGGATCGAACCCAGGTCTCCTGAATCGAAGATGGATTCTTTACCATCTGAGCCACCAGGGAAGCCCAAGAACATGGGAACGGGTAGCCTATCCCTTTTCCAGGGGATCTTCCTGACCCAGGAATTGAACCAGGGTCTCCTGCATTGCAGGCGGATTCTTTACCAGCTAAATAAAAGGTATACCAGGTTTCCAGGAAGGAGCAAATGGACAGATACTGTTTCCATTAAGAAAAATTAAGGAATAATGAAGCATGAATGTGAAGATAATATTATGAGTGTGGTTTTAGTCACATTGAGTTTGAGGCATTTTACAGACATCCTCATTTAGTATATATCCAGTAAGCAATTATGGACTAGAGAAGAAGAGAATAATGTGGGCCAAAAATATGAATCATCAGTACATAGAAGATGGTGAAACTGAGAATAAATAAAGAATTCATGAACTCACTCAATTTACTCACTCAACAAGTATTTACTGAATTCCTATAATATGTAGGAGCCTAGGCTGGCAGTGATTTCCAGACTATCTAGGGTCACCTGTCTCTCAGGTGCAGTTATTCCCACTTTACACACATACTAAACAAGGTCTACAGAGTTTATGGCATTTGTCCAAGGTCACTTAGCTAGAATGTGGCCACCTGATGCAATACTTTGGCCACCTGATATGAAGATCCAACTCACTGGAAAAGACCCTGATGCTGGGAAAGACTGAAGGCAGAAGAGGGCAACAGAGAACAAGATGGTTGGATGGCATCACTAACTCAACAGACATCAGTTTTAGCAAGCTCCAGGAGATGGTGAAGGACATGGAAGCCTGGCACGCTGCAGTCCATGGGGTGGCAAAGAGTCGGACACGACTGAGCAACTTAACAGCAACTTAGCTAGAAAATGGCAAAACCAGAGTCTAAAGTCAAATCTTTTCAACCCCCAATCTCATGTTGATAATTAGAAGATTACTGCCAACAGAGCATGATCATTCCAGATGAGCACTATCTAACCGGCATTATGCAATGATGCCGGTTCTTCTGTATCTGCACCAATACTGTAACCACAAGCTACAAGCAGCCCCTGGGCACTTACAGATATTACGACCAAAGAACTGAATTTACAATTTTATTTCATTAAATTTTTTTTAAATAGCCACATGTAGCTAGCAGCTACTGAACTGGACATCACAGATCTAGACGGCAGTAGACTGAAAAAACAAGAAAATAAGCAAACATAGATAAAAGTCAAAAGTATGATGGTCAAGAGTCACAGCTAGATACTGAGGGCAGACCTGAAGTATACCTGTACATTCATAAATTCACTATTTGAGAAAGATTATTATGAACTAGTTTATAATTCATGAAATTCTATTTGTCAGGAAAACAGATGCAACATGAGCACAGATTAAATCACAGGTTTCCCTTATTACTTATTAGCACTGGTTCTACCTGACATTCTAGTTTTTACTAAAAATTGTGCTACAAGCAAATAACACTAGAGGCTGCAGCTTACTGCCTGCCTGTAACCGGAGGATGCACGTGGCACTGCACTCGGGAGGATATGAACGAAAACTCACCTGAAAACTATAGACAGCAAGGAAAAGTTCGAGAAAGTACTAACAGACAGCTCTAGTAATGCCAATGGTAAAGGCTGGACTCTTTGTGTAGGTAGTTGTGCATCACACTCTCGTCCCTAGGTTTAAAACTGTATACCTAGTTCTGACATACAAGAAAAAAATGAATTCTCTGTAATTGTTCACGAAAGTGAAGAGACCTGGCTAGAGCACAGATGAGCTTAATAATGCTTCTGGAACACAAGTCAAAGTGCTATCTTATTTACAGAAATGCTTCTAGGATAGCAGTGGGGTTACCATATGACCCTGCCGTTGATACTGGTAGGAAAGAGCTTTAACTACCAAAACAGAACTCTGCGAAAGTAACCTGTAAGAACCAATGACTTGCTGAAGCACCTGTGCTGAATTTTAAAGGATTTCCTATCGAAATCGTCTAAAGTTTTAAACACTTTTTATAGCACACGACTATAAAATCCAAAGACAAATCCAAAAACATGAATTAGTCACATTTCATTTCAAATTTTTATTCCTGCACCAGATCTATACATTAGCTATGTGCTGTGTGTTTAGTCGCTGGGTCATGTCCAACTCTTTGCCGTCCCATGGACTGTAGACCACCAGGCTCCTCAGTTCATGGGGATTCTCCAGGCAACAATACTGGAGTGGGTTACCATGACCTCCTTCACGGGATCTTCCCAACCAAGGGATCGAACCCAGGTCTCCCACACCGCAGGTGGACTCTTTACCGTCTGAGTCACCAGGAAAGCCCATACATTAGTTATAATTACTGTCAACCCGAGACCACAAAGGAGGTATGGGACTCTAAGGAGAAAACTCAGAAAGGGAGAGAGTGAAGATGGACTGCTGAATAAACAGTTTTATTTGGAAGGGTAAAAGAGGAAGAAATTTAACTTGGCAAGCCTGAAATAAAATGAAAGCTTTCTCTACTACACTTTGAAGATCATTTTCTCTTTTTAATTTAGAAAATGGCTATAGATGTTGTTAACACTTAATAAGATGCTAAGTGGGAAAAATAAGTACAAAAAATGTTCTAGTGAAATATTCTTTTCCCTAAGAGTAATTTTTATAAGAATACTATCATAGTTCATGCTGAAGTACCAATCTCAACCATTATGAAATTGCTACCTAACTTAAAGTATGCTGAATTGTTTTCGACTCAGTGCTTACATTTGAAATATCACTAAAAACCTTGGAATAAAACTGATTGTAATGAGAAAACTAGAGCATGGCATCATTAAAAATCTCTTTAAGTCTTACCTTAATAAGAGCTAAATTACCAAAAAAAAATTAATAAATCCACACACTGGCATAGCTTTAAGAAAGGGATACACACACAAACTTCTTGTAAGAATATACAAGGCACTTAACAATAATCAACACAAGAAGAAGGAATGACCAGGAAAGACTTATTTTCCACTTCATAACTTTCAGTATGGTTTTATGTTTTAAGTAAATGTATCAATGGTGTGTTTAGAACTTTAAAAATGTTTTAAGAACATTAATCTACAACTAGATGTTCCCCTTATCATAAAATCTAAACTCAGAAAACAGTTCCTCTTATAACTAGGTAATTTGATTAGAAGTTACTAACACAAAAACTGACAATTAACCTCTTTTCCTGTTAAAACCCCTTTTTTCTAGATGAACTTTCTAGATCTTGGATCTATCTATTATTTAATATTTACCTAATACCCTGTTAACCACCTATCAAATCTTTCAAAATCGAAATTATAATTGTGTCCCTACTTGTCATCCTCAACCCACCCCATTCACCTCAGCATCAGTCTCAACTTCAGCAGATGTTGCCTCAAACTATCTCCAGTTACTGAGATGATACGGGGTCACCTGGTTCGAATTCCATTATTAAAACATACCTGTCATCATGACTTACTCTCTTCATCTTCTTTTCTTTCCCTCTCTTTCCATGTCCCTCTTTTCCTTCTATCCATCTTTTTTTCCTACCACTTCTTGGGCTCATTCCATTCAGTTCAGTCGCTCAGTCATGTCCGACTCTCTGCGACCCCATGAACCACAGCACACCAGGCCTCCCTGTCCATCACCAACTCTCGGAGTTCACCCAAACTCATGTCCATTGAGTCGGTGATACCATCATCCAACCATCTCATCCTCTGTCGTCCCCTTCTCCTCCTGCCCTCAATCTTTCCCAGCATCAGGGTCTTTTCCAATGAGTCAGCTCTTCGCATCAGGTGGCCGAAGTATTGGAGTTTCAGCTTCAACATTAGTCCTTCCAGTGAACACCCAGGACTGATCTCCTTTAGAGTGGACTGGTTGGATCTCATTCCGTTAATCATCCTTTTTCTCACAGCTCCCTCTCCTGGCTTTCTTCTAACTCGAAAGAACATCAAGAATTACCCCCACTGTAAACCACTCAAGGTAATCTTTCTTTGTCCATTTTCCATAAATGGCTCAAAAAGTGAACTGACACTCACTGCCCTCAACTCTGTCATCAAGATTTACTCCTTTATTCCACTTATTCATCCACATATTCCTTCTTCAAACACTACTTAATCTCTATCATATATCAAGCATTTGGACTATAACAATGAAAAGACATAGACAAGGCCTCTGCATTCTCAGTTTACATTCTTTGCAATCTTATTTTCATTACCTAGGGCTTAATTGAAGTCACTGTCTTAAAGATTATAACTTCTATAATAGTTTTCATTTTTAGCTCTCTCTCTCCCATGTTAATGGTTGAGAAAAATCTCTCTTACTGTCTAAGGAGACTCATATTCCCTCCTACCTCCCTGGGGCCCTCAAAACATTAAGAATTCCAACTTTTCCTTTTGAATCTTTAACTGCTCCTTCTTTCCTGGTTCATTCCCTTAACCCTAAAAATAAATTCTTCCTCAAACCTAAATTTTCTGACTTTCATCGTTTCTCCATAAATCAAGCAGTAAAGAAGAGTCTACTTTCAGTCTCTGGCTACCCATTTACTCCTCAACTCACAGCATCCTAGTTTTCCTCGCCACCAGCACAAAACGTTGTTTTTTTCTAGTACTACTGCCAAAGTCACCAGAACTTGCCGGCTCCCTCCAAAAGACACTACTAAGTTCTTCTCTTTCCTGATCTCTGCAAAATCTCCACACTGCTGACTCCTTCAAACGTGACATCAACACTCCCATTTTCCAACTATCTCTCTGGCTTACTTATTCTCAGACAACATCCACAGGTTCATCTGCTATTAAATGCAGTGTTCTTTAGGGTCTGTCCTTTTCATCGTTTTATATTCTTTCTCTATAGGATTAGGCTTCCCTGGTGGCTCAGTGGTGAAGAATCTGCCTGCCAATGTGGGAGAGATCCAGGTTCAATCCCTGGGTCGGGAAGATCCCCTGAGGAAGGAAATGGGAATCCACTCCAGTATTCTTGCCTGAGAAATCCCATGGACAGAGGAGTCTGCCGGGCTGCAGTCCATGGGGGTCATAAAGAGTCAGACACAACTTAGCGACTACACAAAAAGATCTACAGGCTATCATTCAGCTTCATGACTTCAACTACTACCTAAAACAAATACAAGTAACACTCAAAACTTTAATAAAAGCCCAATTTCTTTTCTACATCCCGACATAGCCTGTTAGCCATATCCACTCAGGTGACCCATGACTACTTTAAATTCACTGTGCCCTAAGTAGAAACCATCATCACTCCTCCCAATCTCCTTCTCCTGTTTCTCCTAGACAGAGAATCCACATTTCTACCAAGGTCCCAGACGATGCCCATGCTGCTGGTTCAGGATCCTTATTTTGAGAATCACTGCTCACACATATGCTACCTCTTTCTGCCTCCAGGCTGTCAAGTTCATTCTGCTACCTCCTAGGCCATGGTATCTATGCAGCAGGCACTGTTAATATTTCACAGCACTCTATTCTACTGAACTTAGAATCTTGCAACACAGCATTCTAAGCATTATTTACCAAACGGTAAGAGGAGACTAGAGATGAAACAACGGTCATTACAGCAAATTGGAAGTTTCTTTAGGATGGGATAGCATTCTAGTATATCCTTAGAATCAAATCTTAATCAAGTACACAGAGGCTTGATAAATACCGCAGAGTGGCTGGCACTGTTATCTACCCAGTCACCTAAGCCAGAAGCCCCAGCAGGATTCACCCCGTTCCTTCCCCATAAACTAAGACACCAAGTCATACCTTCTACCGTCTAAATGTGTCTCATACCTGGTCTCGTCTCTCCACCTGCACTGTTAACTACATTCTTTGAGGCCCTTATTTCTCATGCAACTGCAGTTAACTTTTTAACTGGTCACCATGTCTACTTTCATCTTTCCTATTTTATCCCCAGACCATCAAATTCATCTTTCTAAAAATGTGAATGAGACAATGTCATTCTCCTACTTAAAAACAATAGCTTCCACAGGCTTTAAGAAAAAAAAAACAACTTACCTCCTGCATGTGTTAAGCAAACCCTTCAATAATCCTGCCTCTGGCTACCTGACCACCCTCTCTCTCCATGCCACCCTAACAGCCATGCTGAACTTCAGGCCTGGATAGTCATACCTCGGTGTCTTTAGCCATAAAACTTTCTACCTAGAGTGCCTTTTCCACTGGCTAGATGTTCATTCTTTTAAGACTCGGCTCAGGCACCATCTCTTTCAAGAAGCTTTCTCTGAGTGACATTCATCTCTCCACTCAATCCCCAATAGTTTGGATTACACCTCTGTCCTACCACGTGCTCTTACGGCACCCTGTGTTTACTCTGTTAACCATATTACACTGTATAACAATTGTCTTGTTCACCCAGTTGGTTAAGTTCCCGAAGCTACAATTATGTTCTGCTTATACAGTCAATGTTAGGAATATTAACAGATACTCAGCTAAAAGTCAAATAAATACATTCCAAGTTGTTCTCTGATTCCTCTGCCTTTCCTAAACCCAGCTTGCACATCTGGAAGTTCTTGATTCAAGTACTGCTAAGGACTAGCTTGAAGGATTTTGAGCATAACCTTACCAGCATGGGAAGCGAGTGCAATTGTCTGGTAGTCTGAACATTTTTTAGCACAACTCTTCTTTAGAACTGGGATGAAAACTGACCATTTCCAGTCCTGTGGCCACTGGAGGGTTTTCCAAATTTGCTGACATACTGAGTACAGCACTTTAACACCATCATCTTTAATATTTTAAATAGCTCAGCTGGAATTCTATCACTTCCACTAGCATTATTGGTAGTAGTGCTTCATAAGGCCCACTTGACTTCAAGCTCCAGTCCTGGAAGCTCCAATACTTTGGCTACTTGATGCTAAGAGCGGACTCACTGGAAAAGACCCTGATGCTGGGAAAGGTTGAAAGCAGGGGCGGGAGATGACAGAGGATGAGATGATTGGATGGCATCACTGATTCAATGGGCATGAACTTGGGTGAACTCCTGGAGATGGTGAGGGACAAAGAGGCCTGGCATGCTGCAGTCCATGGGGTGGCAAAGAGTCGGACACAACTAAGAGACTGAACAACAACAACATTGCTCTCTAAATTGTTGTTGTTAAGTCGTGTCCAACTCTTCTGTGACCCCTTGGACTGTAGCCCGCCAGGCTCCTCTGTCCATGGGATTTCTCAGGCAAGAATATTGGAGTGGGTTGCCAATTCCTTCTCCAGAGGATCTTCTCAAACCAGGGACTGAACCCATATCTCCTGCACTGGCAGGCAGATTCTTTACCACTGAACCATTCTCTAAATGGTGGCTCTCAAAATTTAGCATAGACCAGAATTACCCAGAAGGCAAAATAAATCTAGACTACTTGGTCCCACCCCAGAGTTCTCGATTCAGCCGATTCAGCGTCGGACCTAACAACTTTCCAGATGATGCTGATACAGCTAATACAGGAATCACATCTTAAGTGTCAGAGCTCCAAATATATGTTGTCTCTTCCTTACTCCAGAATTTAAAGTCTTTTCCCCAGCTGCATCCATCTCTGACTACTGCAACCCAAATAATCTTCTTAGACCCAGCCCAACAGTCATCTTCTTCATAAAACGTTCCCTAATCCCACAGAAAGTGATCTTGCTCTTTATTTGTATCCAGCCTTGTGTACATTATTCATATGGTAATGAATGCTAATTTTTTTTCCACACCTATTGGCAGTTGTCTTCCATTCTCCATTTAAACGACAGAAGGAAAGTTGCCTTAATCATTTTAATATTCTCCACAACCTAGCACAGTAACCAGTGAAGAGCAGATGAAATCGACAAGCATTTGTTGATGTGAATGAATCCCTGCTGACTGCCCAGACTCTGAGCCCACAGTCTGAGTCGCTTAATCCTCCTGGCCCAAGCTGACTTCTTACACTGCTCTGTCCTTTTTGCTTGCCTGACTACCTATGACAGACGCCTGATCCTCCCACACTTATCTGTCCCTCTTATTGCTGACTGACCCTTAGTCAGCTTCTTTACCTTGTACTCTGAACCTTTTTATTTTTTTAAACAACTATGGGACACAGCAAGTGGAGAAATTTTCTCTTTAAGGCAGGTTGCTTGCCTTTTTTTCCCAAGTAGCCTTTCTTGGTCAGAGAATCCGAACTAAAATACCCTATGTACAACCCCAACTGCAGTTATTGCAGACATCAATAAATATGCTTCAGGCTCTCATCACAGATAGTGGAGATAATTTTAATAAAAAGTTTAAAAAACACAAAAATATAAAAAGGTCACTTAGGAAATATAAGTTTACCCTAAGAAACAAAATTTAAAAGAATAGCTAATTATTTATACAGTATGTTCATTTATGCATCCAAAACAAAATCTGTATTACCTATCCCAACCAAAAACCTGGTCATATTTCTGAATTACGCTAAGAGCAAGTAAAAACCACCTCTGATAAATGAAAAGTTAACTAGATTCTAAAAATGCCCTTACAAAGTTTACTCCTTCAAAACTGAGACTGTTTTCAATTATACCCATCTAAATAAGCAGGGTTGGACACGACTGAGCAACTTTCACTCACTCAAACAAGTATTCTATTTGATTATTTTATTCTTATTCTACCTCAGCATTTCAGTAACACTGAAGTACTCTAAAACTATACATAACTACCTACAGAAAAAATTGTGATGACATCCAGTTATTTCAATAAATATACATTCATTTATGTAATCACAGAAAACTGATCATTTATGATTCAAGAAAAAAATCTTAGGAGCTCAGTACCCACTATTTTATATGGAAGACATGCATAATTTTCAGCCCACTTGCTCAACATTTTAAGAGTCAAACAAACATGATGAAGAGAGGGAAAGATACAACAGGTAAAAAATAAGTTGGCTACTTTTAAGGTAGCAACTAAAATTAATACCTGTCAAAAGAGTCTTGATAGGTTCAATTCAATCTCTAAGCCTCTGTGCTTTCCCCTTACCTGAATTAATCACTAACTCACAAATTAAAATCTATTGACAAAAATCCAAGTATGTCCATGATACTCAAGAGAAATTACAAAGATTTTCCAAAGACAGTGAAAGTTTTCAGAACTACATGCTCAATTAACAAGAAAATGAACCAGATCACTCCAAAACCTCCTATTTATTTGAGCTAATCAAATCCGTAAGGCACAATTGAGGTACAGGCTTGACACTTTCGAACCAGTGCTATACTCAGCAGACCAACACAATCTTAAAAGTTGAGGAGCCACTGTCATGACAAATTATGCCCTGAAATGGTATTGAGAGGACGGCAGAAAAAAGAGCCAAGAGCGAACCAGAAAATAAATACTAAAAAGGAAACTGGAAAGAGGGAAATAATGACCTGGAAGAAAAAAATATCCTATGGGAAGTTTAAAACACTTGAAAGATAAAGAAACACTAACATTGAAGATAAATTTAAAAGCTAAAAGAGGATTTCCCAAATTCTGACTGTAGTTCAAGGGGAAAAAAAAGCGGGGGGGGGGGGAGGAGGATGCACCACAGAGGGGAAAAGAACTATTTGGAAGTCAGATCATTCTCCTATACACTACATAAACAAGACTAGGTCTTTGTTCCTCAAAACGTATCCTTTATAAACACAGGTTAAAAAAACATTGGACAAAGACCTTCAAGATCTGGACCCTCGGGTAAAATACATCTATAAGGAAGTTGTATTGAAGCACTAAAGCACAATTCATAACTCCAAAAGATGATGCCAAAAAAATAAAAAAACAGACAGACTGTACTATGGATGGTTCTGATATAACTTGTTTTTGTAGCAGTCTGGAAAAACCTAAGTTTTGACTTTGAAGGCCAAAATCGTCTCGAAGCTGCCTCCCAAGTTGGCAAGGAAAAACCTCCTCCACATATCAAAATCACCAAACATTTAAGTCTGCTCCTAATCTGAATTTTAAGGACACTAATAGGTGCACTTGCGGCTTCCCAGACGGCTCCGTGGTAAAAAATCCGCCTGCCAATGCAGAAGACGAGGGTTCGATCCCCGGGTTGGGAAGATTCTCCTGGAGAAGAGAATGGCAACCCCACTCCAGTATCCTTGCCCTGAAAATCCCATGAACAGAGGGAGCCTGGTGGGCTATAATCCATGAGGTCGCAGAGTCCCACATGACTAAGCACACACAATAGGTGCACTTAATCACTTGTCCTGTTTTTTAAATAAAAGCTGACTTATTTGACTACTGTCACTTTCCTCCCTCACAATCACACTAAACTGATCTCAAGTTGCAGTCCACAGAATTTCTTGACTCACCCACCACGCTATTTTGAAATACTTAAATTTTACATACAAGGTGAAATACAATACAATTAAAAGCTGTAAGACATTACTCAACGCCTAGCAATCAGTAGGAATAATCTTCGGACAACTGTTCAAAAACTTTTAGAAATAGCCTAACGACCAAATCACCTGTTCGGATATCTGATCTAGATGAAAAAGCATTGCAAACTTTTTCTACTCTGCACGCAATTCTTGATTACAAAGAGAAAACTCCACGGGCTAGCCGGAGCGAGAGAACCGGTAGGGTAACAGGCTAAAAGGGCGTCGTTGATTTCTTGGCTACAGTGACAGAGGCGGGAGACACACCCCTAGCGTCGGTCGGAAACACTACAGCAGTGAGTTCTACCTAGGGATTAATGTGAGGGTAAGGAAAGACAAATTTAAATCGCCATGATTCAAAAACAACCAGCACCGGAGAGACTTGCGATGGTAACAAAGAAAACGAGAAACCCTTGGCAGTCTGTAAGCACTGTTAAAAACAAGTATACCCGTTTATCACAATCCGAGCTGCACTGCGTTCATGAATCTACACCTTGGACCTTTCCGGTTCGCCACTGCAAAGAGAAAACCAGCAGCGAAGGGAAAAAAAAGCCTCGTAAGGTTGCAAACAGCAGTGAGAGAGGGGGGAAGTAAGTGGCAGGATTCCTGCCAAGACTCACTGCTTCAAAATAGAGTGGGAGTGGGAGAGAGCGCGGCCCTGGAGAGAAAGTGGGTCTTATATAAAGAGCCATTCGCCACCTATGATTGCCGTAGGATTCCGGAATCTCCCCGAACTTGAGAGAGTGAGTCTGGGGGTGAAGGGGGGGCTCCACGTGGAGGAGGGTCCGGAGAGAGGGAAAGCGGGCCGATCTGGGGACAGTCCCCGGCGGCCGGCCGGGGCGGCTGGGGGTCGAGGCCCGGGCGGAATCCCAGGGGCGCGGGGGGGAGGGGTGGAGGGGCGCCCCGCGGAGGCCCGGGGGCGGGCGCGGGGGCCCCGCCAGGCTGTCAATCTGCCGCCCGTCGCCCCCGGGCCGCTGGGGCTCTCTCGGGTCTCTCGAATTTTCCATCGGGGGAAGCCGCCCGGGGGCGTCGGGGCTCGCCCCCGCCCTCGCCCCTGGAAGCGGCGGGCGGGGAGCGATGGTGCGTGGGGAAGCGGCGAGCTCACCATTTTGCTGGGCGGTCAGCGGCTCGCTCGCGCAGAGAAGAGTGTCGGCGCTCTGACGGGCTCCCGCAGGAAGCAGCGGCGGCGGCAGTGGCGGCGGCGGCGGCCCAGCTACGCTCGGCTGGGGCGGCTGCGGCCCTCGGGACGGCCGCGGGGGAAGGGGGGGTTCAGGCTGGGGGAGGGCAGGCGGCGCCGCGGGGAGCGCGCCGGCCGGGGTGACTGGACACGCGGGAGCTGGCGGGGAGAAGAGAAATTAAGGTCGAGATTCAGAGACGGAGAGCGCGGGAGGAGACACGGCGAGAAGTGGGGAGAGACCGAGCAGGGGGGGAGGCGGGGGAGAAGGGGGCCAAGTGGCTTGGGGGCTGCAGCCTCGCACTCGTGCTCGCGCCCGCACCGGAGCCGTGACGGACTCACTGCAGTGGCTCGCACTGACCCGCAACCTCAAGGCACGAAAAAGGGGGAGGGCAAGAGAGGGAGGGGAAAGCGGAGCGCAGCGGCGCGCGGGGCGGAGGGCGGGGGCGCGCGCGGAGCCGGCGGCGGGGGCGGGGCTTCCGCGAGCGCCGCACATCCGGGAACCCGCGCACCCGCTCGGCGGCGGCCGCGGCGGCGCTCTGGCGAGCTCTGGTTGGGGAGCGCGGAGCGCGCCGGCCGCCCCCTGCGTGCAGGGCGGGGGGAGCGCGGGGGCGGGGGCGCGGACGTCAGTGACGTCGCGTGGTGGAGCCCTTCCTGTCACGTGGCTGGAGGCGGGCGGGGTGGAGGGGGTGAAGCGGGGGAGGCTGAGCCGAGAGGGGGAAACGAGGAAATACGAGGGTTCCCTGTGAGGGAGGAAGTGCGAGGGGTGCGGGAGCCTGGCCACAGGGGGCCTTAGGCCCGGGAGTGAAAACCTCGTAGGAGAGGAGGAACAGATGAGCGGCTTTAAGGTCGGAACACCTAGACTCTTCACCAAAAAGAGGCCAACCCCAGCCCTGGGGCTAGAGGGAATCAGTTTGCGCCTAAAGACAGGTATCTTTGCATCGGTGTGATGGCTTGGATGCCCTTCAGAATGCATGTCGCATCTAGACACTTGTCACCCAGGTGCAGCGCCCGCAGGCCCACACTCCTATATAGCTTGGCAGTCAGGAGCCGGGTTGGGAAGACAGGAAGAGGCATGCAGTCAACGAAACGGACGGTAGAGAGGCGCCGCGAAGCCCTTCGCACACAGCTCTGGATTTTCCTGAAACCCTCCAGGCTACCTTTTTGACGCGGCAGTGTTTTTGTGAAACGTTGAAAGACCGATTGCCCACTTGTCCCTTTAGTAGGGCTGTATTCACTTTAGTGGTAATTACTGTTCTCAGAAAATTCGAACTGCGGTGGGACGTGGAATCCAGAAAAGCCTAAGGAGGAAAGTTATGTTCAGGGAAAAAGAAAAAGCTGCCAGGAGAGGTGTGATTAAGGATAATGATGGAAGCAATTTGCAACAGTTTTAACCAGTTACTCCTTTTCAATTCTTGATAATCTCGTGTGTGTGTGTGTGTGTGTGTGTGTGTGTGAGAGAGAGAGAGAGAGAGAGAGATGTTTACTGAGTGGTCAGAAACTCCTAATGAACAAATTCTTTTCAATAGTTTTATTAAAAGCTATAGTATTTTTAAAGGCAGTCTGCTAAAGCTCCTTACATGGGTTTTATTCTTACGCGCTAATCATTTTTCTATGTGATAAACATTCATCATTTGTAATAGAACTTCAGTGATGTGCCCTAGAGATGTGCAACTCACCCTTCGTCCCCGCCTCTTCTTTAAAAACTGCTGTGTTTCGGGTAAATACGGAAAAGTAACTTTGATGACAAGCTGTATCACAGAGCGAATGTCTGGAGGAAAGGCCAAGAAATGACCCTGTTTCTTCCACCCTTTAATCTGTTAATAAGTCTTGACTTAGATATGTTGCTATTTAGATTCTAATATGTATTCCAAAACAGAGGGGAATCCCTGAGGTATATTGTCATTTATGTTTGCTAGGTATATTAATTTTAATTAGTTTTTCATCATAAAATTAAGACAAGCTCACTTTTTAAAAGAACAATATTTTAAAAATTCCTCCCCCTCAACTCAACCTCTCAGAGATCATCACTGTAACTGCATTTGTGTGTCCCTCGGATACATTTAGTGAAAATGAAATTATCATTTTGACTGAGGGTTAAATACTGAGAAAGAATTTGAGCTATATGGGATGCAGTAGATTCAAAGTGACCCATAATTTTGTCATGATTTGTACCATTGTAGGCTATAATCATTCAACACATATCTATTGTGAACTTAAATCAGGAATTTAAAAGTTCAGAGCTGTGAAAGATTGGCTAGGCTTTGTGACTAACAAAAGCAAGAAACCAAGGCCAGTTTACTTGTTTCTTGGCATCTTGCAAATTTACCGGAATCCACCACTTATATTCTCCCAGTTTTGTATATACTGCATAATATACAAACTGGTAGCATCTCTCACTCTGAAACAGATTATTCTGAATTCATTAAGAGAGGTAAATCCAAAATGCACTTTTATCATCCAGGTTTTCCCCCTGAGGTCAAAATAGAAAGTATTGTAGTCAGTCTTCTTGTTTTTTACTAAGGGAACAGGTACCTAGTGGTCCTGCCAAAAACACACAGGGCAAAGGACATATCTAATAAGTGGATTATTATTTCCTAGAAAACTTAGCATCTAAAAGATGATTGTTGGGGAGTATTATGGAGGTAAGTCGGAGGGAGAGACACTTAAGACAAGAGATACTAGTTACAGTAATGGTAACAGCTAGCATGAGGTCATGAGAAGTATCAATAGTGGAGAAAAGGAAGGTATCAGTAGGAAAGACATGGAGTAAAAATGGACTAACTATGCAATTTAACCAATGTAGGGAATAAGAAGAGGGGAAATAAAAGATGACCATTACAGTTTGATGACAGAAAATAGTGGTACTATTGAGAGAAACAGAGAAGTCTGGAGAAGTTTGATTGCTGAGTGGAAAGAGATGAGTTTGGATTTTAAAATGCTAAATTTGAGTTACTGGTGAGATATCCTTGTGGAAGCACCCAAGGAGAAAGAAGCTGGAACTGTAGGGTAGAAAAGGGAGAGAGATGTGGTAATCATCTCAAAAAAAGAAATCAAAATTGAAATCTTCAGGTGTCCCCTTATTTAGTCACAAGAAAAAGAAAGGACCCCAAGATCATAATAAAGCTAAGTAGAAAATTTTTTTTGAGGTTTTAAGAAAAAGAGTAATGTTTGCAGTCATATTTGACTGCACAACAGGTTTAGACTTCAGTGTCTCTGCAATTATCTTTCCGAAGTTAGCTATATCACAGGTAATTTTATCAAGGTCATTATGATATCCAGAAATCTACCTGGATTTCTGGTCTGATTGTGGTCTGATAAAGGTCTGATTGTGGTCATTTCCTTATATGTCATATATAAGAGTGGCAGAAGAGCTGAGTTACCATTTCTATAGTTGTTTAAGACATTGCTGTGCAGTATTACCCCAAAATACGCACTGCCATTCACGATTATGCTGAATGACAGTGTGGTCAACATAACAAGTTAAACGGTTTAACTTTTATACTCATTTAACTTTATACTCATACATGGGAAGAAAATGCCAGCTGAAAAAAAAATCAAAACAACTTGTAAATAATGTCTGTTCCTCCGTTAACACAGAGGAAACATCTACCTCTCCTCCTAAATAAAACCATACATGTCCCAGCTCAAGAAGCCAACATTTAAGAATATTTTGTACCTTTCTGTCATCCAGTTTCATATAAAATTCTCTTTGCTGTGAGCACCGAGTTTGCATGGGGAAAAAATCGCTTTCCTTCCTAGAATCTATTTTCATACCAAGAAGAAAGCAGGGATGCCAGGTAGCCCCCTGCTCCATGGTGTGGTTGAGGGAAGATTCCTTGGCACCTGAGTTGGCAGGGAAGTGGCTAGTTCCCTTCTTGCTAAGCTGCAAAGGTAGGAACCAAGGATTCCAGGTTCTATCTTGGAAACTCATCTCTCCATAGAAATGATTTTACAAAGAATTCTGTAAACAATGGCCTTCCTACAAAAGCCTACTTATATTATAATGTACCTGAAACTCTGTATTTGCTATTAAAAACACAATGATAGAAATCAATGCTCTTAAAATATACATAGCTTTATGAATTAATGAATTTGGGAGAAATGCGTACCAAGTACTGGGTGGATTTTTTTTTAAATTCTACACATAATTATTTTTAAAACTATGGAATTGTATGCAACTTTTCAAATTACCATAAGAGAATTAATAATATTGAGTCTGTTCAAAATAAAATCTGTAATTTACTTTTCAGATGAAACACAGGTTAGAAATATTCCTTAATTGGGAAAGTTTCCAAAACTTATTCAGTAAATTGGCTATATAACTTACTTTTGTATTTTATACAGGACCAAAAAGGAAAGGGGGGGGGGTGGTGAAGGAACTTCCTGAGATTTATTCCTGAACCTCTTAAATCCACATCTAATTCCATGTGTTGAAGGAAAAATTCAGTGTTTTTGAAGGCAATGCATTAACACCTTTTACATGATGAGCTTTATTATATTTCTAAACTGACAATTTTTCTATATGATAAGTACATTATAATTGAGTAATTACCTGCATAAGTATAACAGTTGAAACCATGAGAGAAAGGTCAGAAATCAGCATAGAAGTAATAGGGCCAGACCAAGGGCAGAATCAAGGTAACATCTACATTTAATTGGCTAAAAGAGAAAGTAATGACAGAAACAAAAATGAACTAGACCGAAGGGCAGGAGATCCAGCACAGATGCTCAGGAAGCCAAAGGACGGGGTTTCAGGAGAAAGGAGTGGTCCAGCAGTGTTGTCAGAGAGGACCAAGTCAGATGGGGTAGCACAGGCTGCTGGTTTACATTCATATATATCCATTGAGATGTGCTAGAGTGTGTCTTAAAATAGTCTTTCTGAGTTAGAATTCTCATTTCTTTGGTCTCTTGCACATAAAAATGAAAACCAAGGAAAAGCTGTTATAGTATTTATATTTTACTAGTTTACAAGAGTATTTACATTATAGCATTTTTTACTTCCCTGATGGCTCAGACGGTAAAACCATCTGCCTACAGTGCTGGAGACCCGGGTTCGATCCCTGGGTCGGGAAGATCCTCTGGAGAAGGAAATAGCAACCCACTCCAGTACTCTTGTCTGGAAAATCCCATGGACAGTGGAGCCTGGTGGACTGCAGTCCATGGGGTCGCAGAGAGTCGGACACGACTGAGCGACTTCACTTTTCAAACAGTATTTACATTAAGTGTATCAGAAAAAAATGATTTAAACGAAAAACAGATATAACAGTAGAGAAGATCTGTTTGTCATACTTGTTGACTCACGTATATACTTACACACTCACATTATCCACATGTGCTTCACAGGAGACTGTGTGTAACTCTCAAGTGAGACCCTAGTTCTGATCCTACCTCTGGCTCCAGTCCACGTCTATGAATTATGAGTTTTCCGTTGATGAATTTTGGATAGTTGTTTAAACCTAAGTTTGTGCTGTGTAGTTTGGTAGCCTCCAGCCACTTGTGGCTGTTTACATTTAAATTAATTAAAATTGAATACAATTAAAATTTAGTTCTTCTGTCTCATTAGCTATATTTCAAGTGGTTGATAGCTGTATACCCTGTGGCTACCATGTTGACACCACAGAAGTACTATTGAACAGCTCTATTGAACAAGTCCTTTACCTGAGAATATGCATCACCAACCACTGACATATGTTTGTTTGTTATGAGGGTAAGCAAATTTCAAATACAACAAGTTAATTGAAGCTAGTTTAGATGCCCTTGGCATTTGAACAAACAAATAATAGACACTAAAAAAAACAAAATGTATATTGGAACAAATGAGAATGGACAAATCTCAGGAAAAAAAAAAATCCTGTGTATGTGAATATATTAGAAAGAGAGACTGAAAAATAAAAACATTTAAAGTTTATTGTCAGTACTTTTACTAGAATGCATGTATTCTGTATTAAAATGTTTAATATAGCTTTTTCAGCATCTAACTATATTGCAACAAACATACTAAAAATTTTAAAGTTATAAAGATATTTTTAGCAACTGCATAGAACTAATAGTTAATATACTTTGTTTTCACTAAAGAGTTTTATTTTTTACTATAGTCTGGTTTCTGTATTTTACCCACAACATTAATGTAGACTTCATGTAGCACTCAGGATACTATAGAGAAGTTTTAAAATGCAAAGAGAATGTGTAAGAGATAAAGTATTAAGCCTGTCATCTCACAAAGATTCCTAAGAGATCTTTAATAAATAAGGGATCAGGGTTTCAGTTTTATATTCCATCTAAAAATAACATTCCTTAGTGCTGAATCAGGAGTTTGAGCGTGCAGCAAACTGAATCCACTTCTTTCAGTCATCAGGGGTTTTCTCAGGGAATTTTCAAGATAGACCTTGGCTTACAAAGGAAAGGAAATAAATAAACTAGCAAAACAAAAAAAGATTGATTTGGCATAAAATATCCATTCATTGACTTAACCCATCTGATATATGAAAAGGTATGCATACCAGGATCAGACTAACCCCAAGAAAAGGGAACGATATTTTGTAGATTATAACTACAGGTACTAGTAATTAGTTGTTTATAAGATGGCAGATCTCAGAGGTCCCCCTGACTTCTCTGGGGGAGTGAAGAGGCAATGCGATGCCATTACAGTGCCATTAATAGAAAGCCATACCCTCATGATATGGTAAGCCATAAACTGGTGCTTAGCTTAGCCTGGCATTTTCTAGATGGGTGTGTGCAGAGTGGGGAACACTGAAGCTCAGTATTAGGCATTTGTAACCAGTCCTCCACTGCCATTGTTTCCACTAGAGGAACTACTCTGAATGTCTCACTTTTGAGGAAGCCTGGTTCTCTCTTTTGTCTGACTCTGGACACTGGGCAGTTGTTTAATGACATAAATGGAAGAGCTTAATTCTAAAGGGCCCTTGGAGGAAAACCACTGGATCAATAGCAAGGTTATGGAAAATGTTTTACATACAGAAAATTTCAAAACAGGAAAATGATCTGTAATTATGTCAGCAAAAGATAATTATTGTTTATATTTGAATGTGTATCCAATCTTTTTTCTATGTATATATAATATAAAATATATAATTATACATATATATAATGTATATTAAAATATATGTGTATAATTGGGACCTACTGTCTTATAATCTTCTACTTAATATTTTGGAAATGTTTCTCCCATCTGTACATATTCTTCAAGAATATGATTTTCAACTTATATGTGTTCAGTAATGTTAATGTATGCCATAATTTATTTAACTAAGAATCTCCTATAACTTAATTTTGATTTTGGTTGTTTTCAGTTTTTCCTATTACATTATATATTCAACACTTTTGTAAAATCTTTGTGCACATTTCTGATTTTTTTTTTTTAGGATACATTCATAGTAGTGGAGTTATAGAACCAAAGGGTATAAACGTTCTAAAGACTTTATATTACATATACGTAGAGAGAGAGAGACAGAGACAGAGAGAGACTCCAATTACTCTCAAGAAATTTTGTAGATTTCCCACCAGCAATGCACATTTCTCAACAGCAGTATAAACTGTATTGATATTTCTTTTAAATGTAGAGTTTTTTTTTTAACTGGTTCCTCATCATAATTTGTATTTCTTGGTTTACTAGTAATATTGAACATTTTTCTTAAATTTTGATCTTTTAACTCAACTGCTGAGAATATATTCCTGTGACTTACCTATTCATTGCTCACTTTTCGTGGGGAAATTGGTCATTTTTAGTGATTTATAAAAACTTTTTGTATGTGAAGGATATTATCCCCTTATCATGTTTTGACTAGGTTTGTGGTGTTTTTAAAGATTATTTTCCCATTCTGAATATGGGAGAGAAATAACATATGAATGATAATTTAAAAGTTAACACCTTTAATATATAAATATCTTCTAGTTAATTAAGAACTTTTTTCATGTAATTAATCTATCTTTCCCATGCAAAACATTATAAAGTATACATTCATTGGTTAGATTGGAAGGTAGACTATCTAGTAAATTACCAACCACCTCTACTTACAGAGAATAGGTTAATTAATGCTGACTTGACAGTAGCTACTTACTCTGTTTTCTATTGAATAGCAAATTCAGTTCATTCAAAATTTTATTTGACCTTATCTCTCAATCATATTCTTCAATGAGGAGGAAGGTAGCATATGAAAATGTTGCATCAAAGACACATAATGAACTATATACACAACCAAAAACTGAAATCTTCAGAGGCTGAAAACAACTGAAGATATCTTCTGAATATGTCAATGACCTAGGGTCCACTGTATTATTTTGCCTTATGTATCAGTTGCACACATAGCCTATACAATGTATATGGTTATAAAAAGTATGTGTATACGGTTATAAAATGTATATGTGAGGTACACATTGCTTTATGTTTTTTCTCTATCAAGTACACACACTACTCAAAACATTTTACAAAAATTTATATCACATTTTCTTTCTCTCCATGGTATCCTAAGTAAGATAAATGGCAGAAGATTAAACCAGCCTTTTATTTATACATATAGGTAACTGTAACATAGCTCCTCTACATTTACAATTGCATGGATACATGAAAACAATTTGCTTCAACAAAAGTAACATCATAACTAAATATAGTCATGAGCCCAAGATCCATGCTGGGTAGTTAATTCTCATTGTGTTTTTCTGTTGGAATGAGTTCTTCCTTGTGCAATATTTTAAAATAGAAATATCTTTTAAAAAAAAAGAATTGACTAGTTATACCAGCTTCATAGAAATTTGTTTTTGCAGGGCAAATTGGTAGGAACCAAATTTGAATTTTTCACTAGCATATTCTCTATAATGCTGTTCTTCCAGAAAATGTAAGAGTAACCAAAAAGCAAATTTTAAAGAAATATACTTGTGCAAATAAAAATATACAATATAATATTGTAAATTTATAATATTTAAAATAATATTCAGTAAATGAACCATGCCTGCATATTCAAGATTGTATCACTAAAATAAATGAGTATGCTTTTTAAAAAGTAATTTCCTCCTTTGAAAAGAATTTATAAACATGTATGAGATACATGACATTTATAATACTGTAAATAGAACTTGTTCTATAAAATTAGCAAATTGCACCAGTGCTAAAGTTCTCAAGGTCACAGTAGGAAATGGCAATGTAGATGTATTTTATGCATTTTGTCAGATTGGGGAAGTCGACTGTATTTCTAAGAAGGTGTTTCCGTTAAAAAGTTGTACTTTTTGAGTAAGGCTGAAATGTTTGGGGAATAAGTTTCATCCAGTGAATCCTGTGTTTTCTGTGATTCTAAAGAGCATCTTCAGGTCATCATAAAATACTAACCACTCTGCGTGACAAATCAAAAGGAAGAGAAATGTTAGCATACAAGCAGACAACCTTTGCCCAGAAGCAATAGAGTTTCAGGGTCCATTCTACCTTAGACACAAATTTTGTCAATGATGATTGGGTTTAGTTAGTCTCAACTAGCTTTTTCCATTGTTTTTCTTAAATAGCTGCTCATATTAGTTCCGAGGCACCACTGTAATTATTAATTACTTCTTCTAAGCGAAGACTCTCATTCACTATCAAAGCATTTACGATTAAGAGAACTTGTATCCTTTTCCAGTGTCAGCATCAGTAACCTTAGACATACAGTTTGCCTAGAAACAAAAGGACTCTGCAAAGAGCAATGGGGAACAGTGAAGAGTGACACAATGAGGAAACAGTAGAGCCTTTGGTCCAGCATAGCAATTGCACTCAGGTCCACCCAGAAATCCACATTCAAACTGTACTCATTCTGATCACCACCCCTCTTTTCTTGCTTCTACACTAATCTCAAGCTCTGAGCTTTGATAGACTCATTTCACACTCTCTTCTAACCCACACTCAGTCCCTAATGCCCCTTGTTTCCTTTTATAGGATTCTATAAAACACTAAGATTAGCAATTAGAATGGATCCACCCAGAGCCAAAGGGTGGTGTTATTTGCAGAAAGCAGGTTACAGAAAGTAATTGATTGCAATGTCTAAATGCTGGGTAAATACTTGGCTATGACTGAACAGAACCTCCTTCTGTCTGTCATGCAGTTGAATAAACTGCAAAGTAAGAACACAACCTACCAGGATATGTTTTAATCTGCTACTCACTATCAAACAATCTTGACACTATGGAAGAAAGGCTTTCTTCTGACAGAGCAGTCTGGAACCCTATGGTCTTTTTAAACTGTGACTATATCTCTCATTTGTACCTTTTCTAAGTTCTGCAGCAATACAAGAAACTCTTCTTAATGATATAGAATAAAGGATGAAATGAAAACTTTTTGTATAGTAGTAGTCATTTTAAGTTACCTAAATATGTGCATGTTCAAGATCTGATTAGTAATGGATGTTTTCAGTGTGGAAGAAAACCTCATTAATCCTGGACACCAGAGATGTTGAAATTCATTGTTTGCCTTTAGCAGATGCTTTGAGAAAAAGACTGGTCTTTGAAGGATGAAGGCAAAGTGATCCTGGTGCTCCAAATGTGTGTGTTTAAGAGAAAGAACTTAGGGGGTTGAGATCAAGAGAGGGGGCTCAGCAGAACCAAATCAACCAGTGTTTGAAATGCCCCTGTTCTTGTGATAGAGTAAATAGGCAGGGGCTGCAGGATGTTTACACAGTGGTGGGTGGGAGGATTAGGCACTATAAACACTAGCTTAAGAACTTTGAACCCCAACAGAGCGCTCCAGCATTGGCTGTTGGAGAAGCAAAGACGGATCTGAGCTTGACTGGTTAGCAGAGCATAGAGAATCATAGGTATTACTGGAGGAGCATGGGGATGGGTATGAACAATCCATAAAGACTCAAATTTAAGTACTTTGAAACTCATATATTTTTCAATCTTTTTAGTTGACTGAAAATTATTTCATGCATCTAAGAAGAGTAGAGATGAAGTGCTGGACCTGGAAGTAGAACTCAGATCTGTGTGATTCCAAACTCAAGCTTTTCACCACTGTTATACTGCTGTTTGGTGTATAACCGTGGTGTATTCCTGTGTGACTGTGTGTGTGTGTGTATGAACACATGCATCATTTTTATATATTTGATTCTCTTTTTAAAATAAAATAGGATCTAGATGCTAGAGACGGTGTCATCAAGAAAAGAAAACCCTCCAATATTGGTGGAAATGTAAATTGGTACAATCACTATGGAGAACAGTATGGAGGTTCCTGAAAAAACTAGAAATAGAACTACCATATGATCCAGCAAGCCCACTCCTGGACATATATCTGGAGAAAACCATAATCCAAAAGGATACATGCACTGCAGTGTTCATTGCAGGACTGTTTACAATAGTCAAGACATGGAAATAAATAATCCATCAACCAATGAATAAAGAAGATGTGATATATATATATACATATTTGTGTGTGTGTGTGTTAGTCACTCAGTCGTGTCTAGCTCTTTGTGACCCCATGGTCAGTAGCCCACCAGGTTCCTCTGTCCATGGCATTTTCCAGCAAGAATACTGGAGTGGGTTGAAACTCTTATTTTACAGGAACTCTTCCCAACATGGGAACTAAACCTGTGTCTCCTGCATTGGTAGCAGATTCTTTACCACTGAACTAACAGGGAAGCCTGTATACACACATACATGGGGCGGGCGGGAAGGGAGAGAGAAAGAAAGAGAGAATGGAATATTACTCAGCCATGAAAAAGAATGAAATAATGCTGCTTGCAACACCATTGATGGACCTAGAGGCTGTCATACTAGTGAAATTAGAGAAAAACATATATGATGTTGCTTATATGTGGAATCTAAAAAAAAATGGCGCAAATGAACTTATTTACAAAACAGAAATAGGGTTAAAGATGCAAAAAACAAATTTCCCTTCTTCAAGGGATCTTCCCAACACAGGGATTGAATCTGGGTTTCCTGCATGACAGGCAGCTTCTTTACCATTTGAACCACCAACTTATGGTTACCGAGGGGAAAGGGGGTGCTAAATTGGGAGATTAGGATTGACATTATATATATATATATATATATATATATGTACACACATACTACTTTATATAATATAGGTAACTAATAAGGACCTACTATATAGCACAGGGAACTCTACTCAGTACTCTGTAATGACCTATATGGGAAAATAATCTAAAATTAGTGGTGATATATGTATATATAAATAATGCACTTTGCTGTACAATAGAAAATAATACAACATTGTAAATCAACTATACTACTATAAAAGTTAAAAATAAAATAGAATCATGCTGTTTTGTAACTAGTTCCCTCACCAACTCTTTTCTTTTAACTTTTTATTGTATATTGGGGTATAGCTGTTTGCGTGTCATCCTTACGCAGGGGCCATGCTAATCTTCTCTGTATCGTTCCAATTTTAGTATATGTGCTGCCGAAGCAAGGACTGGGGTGTAGCTGTTAATGTGCTTCCCTGATGGCTCAGGCAGTAAAGAAACTGCTTGCAAAGTGGGAGACAGATTTGATCTTTGGGTGGGGAAGATCTCCTGGAGAAGAGAATGGCAACCCACTCCAGCATTCTAGCCTGGAGAATTCCACAGACAGAGGAGCATGGTGGACGACAGTGGGCTGCAGGGGGCTGTAGTCCGTGGAGCGGCGAAGAGTCAGACACAACAGAGAAACTTTCACATGTAACCGTTAACAGTGTGATCGTTTCAAGTGGACAGCAAGGGACGCAGTCATACATAGAACATGTTTCCATCCTCCACCAAACTCCCTTGCTTTCCAGGCTGCCATATAATATTGAGCAGAGTTCCTTGCACAATACAGTAGGACCTTGTTGGGTATCCATTTTGGATATGGAAATACGTATATGTCCGTCCCAAACTCCCTATCTCTTCCCCCATTCTTCCCCCAACTCCAGCAACTGTTAAGTCTGCCTCACCGACTCTTTATATTCATGTAACACACTAGGCTTTGGAGAGCTCTGATAACATTGGCTCCAGGGCCCCAATCATAGGTCTAAGAACCATATTTAAACAAAAGTCAATTCCCAATTCATAAAAAATCATCCCAGAGGCCATACTAAAGCTACCAATGACTTGAGCCACCAGTCTGTCAGAGAGCAAACCCAGAAGTTGAGGTAAAGGAAAAGACAATGATCTAATTTCTTTGACTTTGTAAAAATAGTCAAATCATGGAGACATTTGGAAGCATTCATAACTTTTTTCTTATTTGGAATGCTTCAGGTTATTGTGTAGAAATGGCAGAAATATAATCCTCTCCCTTGTCTTCTCAACTAGTGTTTCTACTTATTAGATAATCATATGTAACAGCAAGCTTAAAAAAATTACAACCTTGTTTATAAAGTGAATAAATGTGTTTCTAAGATACACAGGAAGCAGACATATGAAGAAAGAAAGTGAATTTTTAAACCATCTTGTTTTCATTTTAGACCCAACCATGGTTTCCTTGCTTCAGTCCTCTGTAATACTGATTTATTTTTTATATTTCATCCTTGGAGTTTGTGATTATATAAAGTAAATTAGAGAGTGATTCATTATTTATTAAATCATATTAATATGGAAGTTGGTGTCCATAAGACCCAGGTCCTTAAGTTTTGTCCTATATTTTGCTCGGTATTTGCTTAATTTTTTCAGGAAAGCAAAATTCCCCTTCCCTCCAATTCCTCCACCATGTGGATGGAGTAATCACAACAAATTTTGGGTTCCATGTGCTTTAGCGGGGTATAAGTATTGTTCAAATGAATGACCCAGCAATCCCACTCCTGGGCATACACACCGAGGAAACCAGATCTGAAAGAGACACCTGCACCCCAGTGTTCATCGCAGCACTGTTTATAATAGCCAGGACATGGAAGCAACCTAGATGCCCGTCAGCAGACGAATGGATAAGGAAGCTGTGGTACATATACACCATGGAATATTACTCAGCCATTAAAAAGAATTCATTTGAATCAGTTCTAATGAGATGGATGAAACTGGAGCCCATTATACAGAGTGAAGTAAGCCAGAAAGATAAAGACCAAAACAGTATACTAATGCATATATATGGAATTTTAAAAGATGGTAACGATAACCCTATATGCAAAACAGAAAAAGAGACACAGGTATACAGAACAGACTTTTAGACTCTGTGGGAGAAGGCGAGGGTGGGATGTTCTGAGAGAGCAGCATTGAAACAAGTATACTATCAAGGGTGAAACAGATCACCAGCCCAGGTTGGATGCATGAGACAAGTGCTCAGGGCTGGTGCACTGGGAAGACCCAGAAGGATGGGATGGGGAGGGGAGGGGGGGGGATCGGGATGGGGAAACACATGTAAATCCGTGGCTGATTCATGTCAGTGTATGGCAAAAACCACTACAATAATGTAAAGTAATTAGCCTGCAACTAATAAAAATAAATGGAAAAAAATGGCTTCAGAAAAAGAAAAGTAGAAAACATCACAGTCCTCATCTGGGATGCATTTTCACATCTCTAACATGAAGAGTTTAGACTAGATGAGGGCTATTCATCTTTCCTTCCAGTTCTAAAGGTCTGTGCTTCCTTTGTTCCTAACAGACCTTGTGAACCTGCCAGAACAAAGCCCAGCAAGCTCCAACTGCAGCCTCTGAAAGAAACAAAGAGGCTCCTCTTCATTTCTTGGACTCAGCAAGTATTTCTCCTCAGATCCTCATTTCAGTGGCTGCAAAATTGAGACCTGCCACTTTCATTTCAACCAAGATCACATGAATTAAAGTCAGAGAGAATCCAGGCATTCTTATTCAGGATACACACATGAAAATATATTTAAAAACTAAAGCTTGAGAATATACTGATAGAAAAAAAGTTCCTATGACAAAATGATTTTTAAAAGGGGTAGAGATACATTTCTTATAAAGACAGCACTGTTGGAAGGAAACCTTTAGAAAATGGTATAAAATTAAAAATAAATTAATGAAGAACTCATCAAATATCCATTGATCACTAAATATCCATTGGTCACATTCATGGAAAAAGACTAAACTTCCAAAGACAGCATTCAAAGAAGGCTTTTGTAGTTTCAAAAGATGTTTATCTCTGCCCTGATTCAGCTAATAAAATACTTCCTGAAGCTTTTTTAAGGAAGAAAGTCTACTAGTAGATTAGACTCTAATGTCCCAAGAGAATATTTGGCATAGAAATAATTTACAAAGCCCATACTACTAGAAGAGCAGGTGATAAATGGGAGAGAAAACAGTTTGAAAATATTTAGAAATAAATATTTTGTGTCTCCTAAAAATAGCACACACAAAAGGAGAATTAGTTAAAATTTCATGTACTCACTTAAGGTAGTTAAAGTGTTGTCTTCCTTCACTTCAACCTGCATAAATTTCTAGATTTTTTTAAAAACAAAATTCTCAATTATTCTGTATTTATTTTATCTGCATTAAATTATTATGCAATGAAAATGTTTCCTGAATATTCCATCAGTGACACAAAGTACCAGTGTGTGCCTGGCACACATACTCTAGTATAAACTGTACTTAATCTACACTATCAAAAATAAACTGAATCCACGAACTAAGAACCAATCTAAAATTTCACTTCTTTATGGTGGAATTAGGTGTGTTTTAATTCCAGGTAATTGATTAAGTCTAATTACCAAAATAGAAAGCTTCTAATTTGCTGGCAGTCAGTGTTATAACTGGGGCACACCACTGGAACATAGCACAGGAATTAAAGAACAGACTCGAATGTTAATTCACCCACATTCTCCTCCTGAACTACACCCCCATGTATCTCTTGCGTGCAGAGCTCTCTTTGAAGCTCTGAGAGCTTCATGCGTGGGAAACTAGGGAAATCAAAGCTGCCTTATACAAATGCACATGGTTTGGAGTCCAGGAGATGCTGAAAAAGACTATTAGTAATCTCCTTCTGGGAAGCTCATCTGAGTATGAGACCCTCACATTTTGAATTTCTTGCGCCTAGGGTATTTAAATTGGTGGCCTCAATCTTATAGCACCAGGGTTTGTTCTTACACCCAGTTCCCATGGATTTTTTTTTTTTTAACCTACTTTGACAAAAAAAAAAAAAGAGGGGGGAGCAAAATAGGAAAAGAAGGCAAGGGCGGGGAAGAATAAATCATTATGCAGCTCTCAACCTCCACAGGGAAACAGCAGTACAAACCCACAGATCCAGAATTGTCAAGCAATGCGGCTGTTTGTTTACAAGTCACAGAATCAGTTATGTAACTAGGTAAGTCAAAGAGATCGAGTAAATGTTGGAAGGACAGAGAAGACCAGTACTTTTTGAATTAATCAAGAGACTTCATGTCTGAAATGGATTCATACAGACTTTCTGTTTACCTGTTTTTAGTTGCTTTGTGAATTTTATTTTTTGAGTTAATTGTACCAAAAGTACAGTGTTTCTATGTAGATAATGACCCCTTGTTCTTTATCACTGATTTTGGATACCTGAAAGCACTTTCTCATCATGGGATTTGTTAAAGTGACAGCAAGCATTTATGGGGGAAATAGGAATAGCTTTTTATCTGCTGACCTAGAATTCCTGTCTGATTTAGCAGGAGAATTTTTATGAGACCAATGGATCAATTCTAATTTCTCTCTACTCCTCACCCTACGACTTCTTTTTTAAATTGGTTATTTGTTTTATTTTATAAGTTCTGGGATCATATAATGTCTATAAAATGAAGACCTTTAAATTTATTTCTATCTCAATGAATTTTGGGGAGAACTGAAACTGTAAAAATTTCACCTCTAAAGAGAAGTTAGAAAATCAAATGATTTAAATGCCATTATAGTGGACTGTTCATTTCATAAATAAGCTACTCTCAACAAAGTTCTTAAATAAAAAAAGTTTTATTTTCTTTTAAATACCTGCATTTACATTTGAAACTTTTTAAAAATATGATTTTTTTTCCTGAAATACTGTAGCCATAATTTAGTGCTGTGAGTATAATTAATCGACTTCTGATAGCAGGTTAAACTCACAAGTTTCAGTCACTAAATTTATGGAACATTGTTTTCTTTCTCATCTAGTTAACTTGTCCTTCAAATTGAGTTGATTTAGTGTCATATGTTACTCCCTGGGGAAAATCTTAGGGGAATTGTTAGAGAAGAATTTTGTTTTTTCGCCAGGCAGACAAAAGCTGAATTCAGGCCCTCAGGGGATCTCCTTGGGGGTTTTCTACTAATGGGGCCAGAGCCCCAGGACCAGAAGGGACCTGTACAGCTGAGACTGGTACCCAGAGGGCTGCTCAGCTGTCGTACCTGCCACAACAGATATTGAGAATGGGATTAAGTCCAGGCCAATCTTCCAAGGTGTAGGGGAAAAGGCTATTTTGTTTTTGTTTAATTTGAGCTTGGCATAGGGCAGGATATCTGGCGCCTATGTCCTCCTATTTAAGTTAAAGGTAGGGCTGAGTTGATTCATTGTCTAGAGATAAGAGGAATGCAATCAGCTACTATAAAAGACCTCTGTTTATTGGTGATATTTCAATGAATATATGTTCCCAGCCCAGGAGCATCACTGAGCCTCCATAATCGGGAGTCTGATATTTACCAGCTTAGAATAGTGATTAATGTGAGTTTGATAAGGGATCTCCATCCATTTAATTATCAGTGAATGTTAAATAGGAATATGAGTCAAAATGAAAGGATAAAGATAAATATGTACTTCAAATTGACTTCGTTCAATTGCTGCTCAAATTCTTAGGTACTTCTGGACTTTAAGGCCCTATCAATTCAATAATCAGCAATTTTTGTGGAGGTAGATTTCATACATATTCATACATTGTATTTATTGTTAGTCATTAAAGATAGTGATAGTGTGTAGGGTATCTATAATTTTTTTTATTATCTTTATCTTGTCTTACCTGCTGTCTAAAGGCATCAGAAAATACATTATCATTTAAATGATCATCATAATTATAATCCTTTACCAGTAATGCCTTAATTTAAATAATGAGCTTAACCTTTCAAAGCATTCTTAGGAATATGAGCTAATTTATACATTATTAGAGTTCATTGTTACTTAGGTACATTTCTTTGAGATGTGAAATGGCATCTTGTCTTCACCAGGTAAAGATGGGATGGATTTTAAACATTTCAGAAATTAAATGTACTTCACTTCTAAATGTATATTATGCTTCAGTAGAAAGTTTAAAGGTTTTGATAATATAACATGCATTTTGATTTGGCATAAGAAAATTACTGAGTGAACTAAGTAAATTCTCAATAAGGGATAAAGGTAGCTTTTCCCCCCTTCCATAAAACTTTATAAAAGTGTCTTTTAAAAGTTATTTTAAACTACCTATCTTTCAAAATAACTTACCAAATGATTTGAGAATGCTTTTGAGCCCTCTAGGAATGAGACTGAAGTTCTGTTAGAATATCTTAGTTCAATTTTTAAGTTTGGAGAGAGGTGAGAAAAAGAGAAGAAACAGATATTGTGCAGAATAGGTTGGGGGGCCAAACTTTAGGTCTAACCTCATGGAGGCAGCTTTTTGGGGTTGTGGAAAGAGCATGGACTGTCCAGGGCATGAGTTTCAATCCGCTTTGGTATTTAAGTTCACCACGCCTGTTTCCTCAGCTGCAACATGAGACTGTGGCTTTGCAGAGGTAGTAGTGTGAGTCTCTCCGTTGCTTCCAGCTCTCTGCGACCCCATGGACTGTACCCTGCCAGGCTCCTCTATCCATAGATTTCTCCAGAGAAGAGTACTGGAGTGTGTTCCCATTCTTTTCTCCAGAGGATCTTCCCCGCCCAGGGCTTGAACTGGGGTCTCCTGCACTGCAGGTGGATTCTTTACCGTCTGAGCTACAGGGAAGCCCCAAGCAGGTGCAGGGTAGGTGTTCAATAGCGTTATTTCAGGCAGGAGATGGCAGGCAGGAAATGACCCCTCCGGTTTCCTTTGAGTGCTAAAATTGAATCACTGTAAAGTAGATGAACCAATTCCTTTTCAAGAGTGAGGAGTGGAAAACATCCCCAAAGATGGCAGCTATTAAAGTGGGTTTTATTTAAAAAACAAACAAACAAAAAAAAAACCTTCTTCCTTTGACTTTTATCAACTACAAATGAAAGCTACTCTATTCATAGTCTAAAGCTGAGGAAATAAGCTTTTGTAGCATGCTAATATTTTTCACCTCAGGAAAATAATTGTTCCTAGGGAAGCCAAATGTTCCTAACGCTTAATCCTACTGTTTGAAGTATAAAGATTTGTTACATTTTTTGCTTGCGTTGAAAAACCAAGGACAGTTTTTAAAACTTTAAGCAGTGATCAAGTGCCTTATAAATTCTGTGTTATGAATTACCTGAGGACGTTAATGGAGTATATTATAAATAGTCATTAATTTTTACCAACACCCTGTGGTAAAAGCATTGTCATGCTTCCTCCCCCTTTAACAGGCAGGGAGACGAAGATTCCATGAGACCAAGCAACTTACCCTGGGGATATGTGGAAGAAGTCACCCAGCCAGAAAAGGGAACCCAGGAGGTTGGAATCAGAGCCTTATGTGTCTACAATTTAAGAAGAGACTCATTCATCATATATACAAACATTTCTGCTTCTATTTAGGTTGATAGAGTTGAGGGAGAGTGGTTTGGGTGTCCTCCTGAGACTCTCAAAGATGTTAGCTGTTTCCAGGACCTGCAATCACAAATCATGTGTTGGTCGTACTAACACTTCCAAGTCTGAGATCTAAATTTACTTAGTAAATTTCAAATTATTCCTATAAATGGATTTAAAATGGAATTTAATTAAAAAAAAGTAAAGACCAAAAGGAACAAGGAAGATAAAAGATTTTTCTCCTTAAGGTGATAAGGGATTTACACATTTATTGTGTTTTTACCTTTATTTTGTCTCAACATTGTAATTTGTAAGGTAGTTCACAGATTATTTTATAATCTCTTCTTCTGTGAGTGTTTATAGGGCACTCAGTAAAGATTTATTGACTGAAATACAGATACCCCTCTCAGTGACCAACAGTGACTAGTATAGAAGTGAAGTCAAGTCACTCAGTCATGTCCGACTCTTTTGCAACCCTATAGACTATAACCCGCTGGGTTCCTTTGTCCATGGGATTCTCTAGGCAAGAATACTGGAGTGTGTTACTCCAGGAGATCTTCCCAACCCAGGGATCGAACCTGGGTCTCCTGCATTGCAGGCAAATTCTTTATCCTCTGAGCCACCAGGGAAGTGCGACTAGAAGGCTTTATAATTGATAACACAATATATACACAACTGCTTATTCAAACTTTCAGTTAACAAAGCACATTTAGTGGTTTAACCAAGCAATTTGTAGTTAGAAGAGTCCTAGGAATGAGCCAACAAAGGTCCGTCTAGTCAAGGCTATGGTTTTTCCAGTGGTCATGTATGGAAGTGAGAGCTGGACTGTGAAGAAAGCTGAGCGCTGAAGAATTGATGCTTTTGAACTGTGGAGTTGGAGAAGACTCTCGAGAGTCCCTTGGACTGCAAGGAGATCCAACCAGTCCATCCTAAAGGAGATCAGTCCTGGGTGTTCATTGGAAGAACTGATGCTGAAGCCAAAACTCCAATACTTTGGCCACCTCATGAGAAGAGTTGACTCATTGGAAAAGACCCTGATGCTGGGAGGGATTGGGGGCAGGAGGAGAAGGGGACAACAGAGGGTGAGATGGCTGGATGGCATCACTGACTTGATGCACATGAGTTTGAGTAAACTCCAGGAGTTGGTGATGGACAGGGAGGCCTGGCGTGCTGCGATTCATGGGGTCGCAAAGAGTCGGACACGACTGAGCGACTGAACTGAACTGAACTGAGGAATGAGCCAAAATTAGCCATTATAGCTTCGACTCAGTTAGCTTTGATCAATAAACACTTTATACTATTTCTTCTTCAAAAGCTAAAACTCTGACAACTAGAGTCTGATTTACGACTTTAAAAAAACAGAAAGAGATCAAATGTGTCACGAGTCAGAAAAACATACATTTGTCCAAATTTTGTTTTCAAAAATATCACTTATCTTAGCCAAGAGTAAATACCAGAGGTTGCTTGGTTATCAGTATTGGTTGGTGTGAAAAATAGAGGTCACCATCACTAGGTATTTCTTTTTCCATAATGAACCGCAAGATTGGTTTATGTAGCACCCATTTAACTCTTTTCTGTCATACTTTTGGAGTTGCTATGTTTAAAATAACACCTAGAAATTGTTGACTATGATACAGAAAAATAGAATTGAATTTGGTATTATGAACTAGGAGTCAATGTCGAGGTACTTCAGTGTACTTCTGAAAATAAGCCTTGCAAATGTTTTCCACTAGAATATATTTATGGATGTAGTAATTTAGGCAGTCATTCCCTAGACTAGATTATGACATGCCAGTAGCTGAAAGATGAGAATTAAAACCCAAAGGGTCTGGTTGCAACTAGAGAGACCCATTTGAAAAAAAAAAACACAATAAAAAATATTTTCTAAAAAAAACAATTTTTTTTTAGATTGGTACAAAGTTATAAAGGTCCACACATTTGGAAAATTCTCTTTATGACTTTTTTCTGACAGACCACTTTCTTTCCTATTTGCGGGTTAAAATAAATAACTCCTGAGATTTTCATTTTAGTTTCTCAAACAAGGCAAAACCAGTTGAACTGCTTTGTATTATCTCCTGATCCAGGAATTGAGGCCAAGAGTCAGGAAAAAATAACCACCAGTTGATTTTTTGTGTTTTGTAGGTTAGCACCAGCAAAGAAGGGGGTAAGTTGTTTACATCCTTAAAAATAATTTCAGAAGAAATGGAAGTCTTTGGCTCACTATTAATCCTATTATTTTCCACACTTTTTCTGGCAAAGAGTTTACAAATGTCAGTAAAGTCCTTCTCATGCAGAAATCACTGAGTTTAAACACACGTGAAGTGCCATTGCTTCCATAGATAGCTTTATAGGCCACAGGATCAAAGTTGTTAACATGTATTTTAAGATCCTTGGCCCACTGATGTTCTTACAGCCACCACATTTTAGAGACCTTTCTAAATCATGAGTTAGGTGAAACAGAGTAAAGAACCTAAGGAAAAAAGTAGGCAAGGTTGTTTCATTGAGCTGTCCCTTTCCCCTCTGGGGCCTATTAACTACTACACAAACAAGGCTGCCTCTTATTTCGGCTTATTTGGCATGGGTACACACTTCTAAGCGAGTGGAGTCAGCCCTCCAGAACTGGCTGTCTCCTCTTCAACAGTTTGTTATTTGTATTTCAGTTGATTATTTTTAATGCCGATTTTTCACTTCAGAGTATCTGATACTGATCGAATCAATGGAGGTAGCTTAGGGTGCAAGCATTTCAGAATATCACTAGCACAAGGTGTTTGATGTCAGGGCAGAAAACGACTGTTTAGAAATATCTCCTCACCTCGCTTCCCTTGCAGGGCTACAATGGTTTACCAGGCCAAGAATTAAACAAAGAAAGGAATCCATTTTTAAAGGCACATCCTCTAGATGACAGATGCAGAAGCCACATGTGTTGGCATTTCATCACCGAGAGTCTTATTCGAGTATCAACATTTATCTGAACACAGAGGAGGACAGAGCCAAATAGCCAAACTGTGTTTAATTTGGCCTCATGAAATTCACATTTGGGAAAAACTTAGGGGTACAGAGTCTTCTGCACATTCACATATAACACCCATTACTGTTAATAGGGATAACCACATTTGCTGAAAAGAAAACATGCCCTTTAGAACTGAGCTTAGACCTTGGGGATGGAAAGCGCTCTCCAGCTAATAGCTGATGGGAATTGTACCATCTCGAATTTGCTCCCTGATGACTTGACATCATTGAATTTGGAAAAGCAGAGCCAGGTTCATCCAGGGGTAGCAGAGAAGAAAACTGTTTTCAAAAAAAAAAAAAAAAAAGAAAGTGATTATACTCCAGGCTTTTAAATTAAGCCACAGAAGTCCCTGACTAATTATATCATGAAAACAAGCTCCAGCTCTAAGATCCTAGGAAAGAGACTGTGGTGGTGATGGTAGATTTATTCTTGTTTACTTCTTTCAACCAGTCTCATTCGATAAGTTTCTCTTAAAGTAATAAAATTAAGCTCATCTTTAAAAAATTGGATGAAATATTTCAGTTTGGAAACCAAATAACACTTCATTTTCAAGGATTCATGGTCAGAGGAAACAGATGGTAAAAATAATCTTGACCCATAGAAAATCACAAGCCTTGGGTTATATCTCATCCCTAACCTTCCTGACTCCAGATGTGAACAAGAGGTCAGTCAGTCCCTGAAGCAGCACAGTATTAAAAAAAAAAAACTGCTACGGGTGGAGCATATTGGGAGGTTCCAAGGAAAGATAAGAAGTAACTGAAAAGCATAGTCTTTATCTTTTAAAAGTGTGTAATGAAAAAGTGTATGCAAAGTATAAAAAGTGTATATCCTTACAAAGCATGTGGATGTTTAGATTCACTTTCTGCCTTGATCTTTTCCTCCCGTCTTGGAGAGGATAGTGAACTACAGGGTTAGGAGGAGAAAGACTAAGGGTTCTCAGTAGTCTGTCAAATGTGGTGTAAACAGATCTCTAAACAAGAGCCCTTCACTAGCTTCAGAACAGGATAGAGATTAAGAAGACAAGCTTCGAAAATAGATAAACCCTCGCTTGTCACTTGAAAATTTCTATATCTGTAAAATGGAGCAATAGTGCTAACTTACAGGATGGTTGAGGAAATCAAATGAGACGAGATATATGAAATACCTAGCATCAGTTCTGTTCAGTCGCTCAGTCGTGTCTGACTCTTTGCGACCCTATGGACTGATGGACCCTATGGACCCCAGGCTGCATTCCTCTCCATCCCTATCCATCACCACCAGGACATCACCCTGTCCATTCCCTGTCCATCACCAACTCGCGGAGCCTACTCAAACTCATGTCCATAGAGTTGGTGATGCCAGCCAACCATCTCATCATCTGTTGTCCCCTTATCCTCCTGCCTTCAATCTTTCCCAGCATCAGGATCTTTTCAAGTGAGTTAGATTTTTAAATCAGGTGGTCAAAGTATTGGAGTTTCAGCTTCAGCATCAGTCCTTCCAATGAATATTCAGGACTGATTTCCTTTAGGATGGACTGGTTGGATCTCCTTGTAGTCCAAGGGACTCTCAAGAGTCTTCTCCAACACCTCAGTTCAAAAGCATCAATTCTTCAGCGCTCAGGTTTCTTTATAGTCCAACTCTCACATCCATACATGACTACTGGAAAAACCATAGCTCTGACTAGATGGACCTTTGTTGGCAAACTAATGTCTCTGCATTTTAATATTCTGTCTAGGTTGGTCATAATGTTTCTTCCAAGGAGCAAGTGTCTTTTAATTTCATGGCTGCAGTCACCATCTGCAGTGATTTTGGAGCCCAAAAAAATAAAATCTCTCTCTGTTTCCATTGTTTCACCATCTATTTGCCATGAAGTGTTGGGACCAGATGCCATGATCTTAGTTTTCTGAATGTTGAGTTTTAAGCCAACTTTTTCACTCTCCTCTTTCACTTTCATCAAGAGGCTCTTTAGTTCTTCTTCACTTTCTGTCATAAGGGTGGTGTCATCTGCGTATCTGAGGTTATTGATATTTCTGCCGGCAATTGTGATTCCAGCTTGTGCTTCATCTGGCCCAGCATTTCACAGGATATACTCCGAATATAAGTTAAATAAGCAGGATGACAATATACAGCCTTGACCTACTCCTTTCCCTATTTGGAACCAGTCTGTTGTTCCATGTCCAGTTCTAACTGTTGCTTCCTGACCTGCATACAGATTTCTCAGGAGGTACGTCAGGTGGTCTGGTATTCCCATCTCTTTAAGAATTTTCCACAGTTTGTTGTGGTCCATCCAGTCAAAGGCTTTGATGTAGTCAATAAAGCAGAAGTAGATGTTGTTCTGGAACTCTCTTGCTTTTTCGATGATCCAAAGGATGTTGGAAATTTGATCTCTGGTTCTTCTGCCATTTCTAAATCCAGCTTGAACATCTGGAAGTTCACAGTTCACGTACTGTTGAAACCTGGCTTGGAGTATTTTGAGCTTTACTTTGCTAGTGTGTGAGATGAATGCAGTTGTGTGGTAGTTTGAACGTTCTTTGGCATTGCCTTTCTTTGTATGAGGTTCAGGAAAACAGCACGAGTTCAAAAGAAAAGTAGAAGAAAACCTTGCATGTGTGTGTACTCAGCTGTGTCCAACTCTTTACAGCCTGATGGACTGCGGCCCTCGTGGCTCCTCTATTTATGGGATTTTCCAGGCCAGAATACTGGAATGGGTTGCCATTTCCTCCTCCAGAGGATCTTCCCAACCCAGGGATAGAACCTGCACTGCAGGTGGATTCTTTACCACTGTGCCATCTAGGAAGCCCATTATTTGGATGGTGGCTAATATTCATTTAATATCCAGTGTCCTTTGCATGGAATGTTCCTGACTCTTCCTTCTGGTATTTATCTGTGGCTCAATTGGCCACACAGGGAGTGTCAAGTACAAGTCTGTAACCTTGGTGACCTTCTTCTTGGGTTTTATCCAGAGATCAAGTCAGCACGGTGCCTCTGCTCGAGGGATGGGGTGGTGTAGGGGTAAGGCAATGAGGAATCATGCCAGGTCCTGTGGGGATTACAACTGGGAGCATGCCTTAGCCACACCAGAGCCGCTGCAGACACCTCTTGGCATTGCAACCTTTGGGACTGGGTTGCTTCTGTGTGCCAGGCTGGCCTCATTGGTATCCCAAAGAGAGCACATGACTGTTTTCACTGTGTCCTGCTAGACTATGCCATCTAGCAGGATTGGTGGTTTTGGAATGAAATATTTCCCTGGTAGCTCAAATGGTAGCTCTGTCTGCAATGCAGGAGATCCAAGTTCCATCCCTGGGTCAGGAAAATGCCTTGGAGAAGGAAAGGGCTACCCACTCCAGTATTTTTGCCTGGAGAATTCCACGGACTGAGGAGCCTGATGGGGATTGCAAGGAGTCAGACATGATTGAGCGACTAACACTTTCACTTTTCATTGCTTTAGAACAAAGACAACACATTAGCTAGTTCAGACCACTCTCATAGGAAAGAAGTCATGCTGAAAAGGGAAATCTCCCAGCACTGAAATGGCACATGCTGCATTATCAAGGGATGGAGAAAGAAGATAAGTGTAACATTTCTATCTCCTGCCTGCATCAACTGAGGTGATGGAAGATGTGACTGTCCATGAGAATTAAGGGTAAGTGGACGGGAAGAGAAGCCTGGTCTTGGAATGAGGGAACCTCAGGTGATGCAGTTGCCTCACAGAGAAGAGTTCAATTATTTTTATGCACCTGATGAAGATTTGACTTGGGGGTATCATTGCAAGGTGGTGATCTGGAAATGAACTGAATGTATGTGAACAAAACTGTATACAACTTAGATTGATATGGAAAGAACATTGTTTTACTTGAAAATATTTTGATACCAATTAAACAGAAAATCCTCTTCTCACATCTGAAGGAGGAATAAAAAGGAAGTCTAAGGGCTTACAGCCCTGAGTTCTAGTAATTGGTACCTTAATTTGTTTCACTCTTTGAAATTAGAAGTTAGATCCACATACGGGTGTCATGGATGCGCCCAAAAAGCTTCAAGGCCATCCAATCTGTCCTGCCACTAGTACCACCTAGTGGCAGCCAAGAAGATGTGTAAGCATCTTTCTAAAAATTGCTGTAAAAAAGTGACAAAAACCTATGTCCACAGACCTCATGGTTCAGAACAAGTTGAAAATGTGCAAGAATTCAGAATAAATTGTCAAGGGCTCTTCTGTTTCCTCTCCCAACTCCACTGCTCGTCATTATTAATAGTAACCTGCCTTTATTATGTATTTCCTCCAGGTCTGACCTCTCTCTTTCTCCTTGTTTCTCTCTCTCTCCCAATCTATCTACCTGCCCTTAGTTTTTAAAAACAGAAATGAAATCAAACTAAATATTATGGGGGTGATTTTACCACTCACCAGATATCTTTTTATTGAGGAAGTTGATGTACAATGTTGTGTTCATTTCTGCTGTGATTCAGTCATACATATACATACATTCTTTTTAAACATTCTTTTCCGTTATGCTTTAGCTCAGGGTATTGAAGGTAGTTTCCTGTGCTATACAGTAGAACCTAGTCGTTCGACTTAACAGATGCCCTTAAACTTATTCCACAGCACAGCAGAAGCTCACCAAAGGGCCCAGACATGACAATTTGCCCACAAGCGCCAGCGTTAGGCTGACTGAAAGAGTTATGTGGGCATGGAAACTGCCTTCCGTTGGATGAGGTTCTAGACTCCAACTGACCATTTTCATATCTCCTCTGCCGAATCTGTGTGGACCTCATTCCCTTAGAGGTAGAGCTACAGCCCCTCTACCTCTCCACCATGTGGTCTAAGCTCTCTCTGTATTCTCACGGACCCTTAACTCCCCCTTCAGAGACCTCTCTGCCCCCACATGCTCTTGTCTCAGTTTGGCCTCCTCACCTCTCACCAATATGGATGCTTCTCTACTCCCCTCCCTGCACCAAACAGGGAGCTCACTCTATACCACACATACCATCCTGTTACCTTATGCTTCAAATATTCCCCCAGCTCCCATTTTCTTTAGAGGAAAGCCAAAGCTGCTCAGCGTCTATGCAAAGCTCCTCGTGGTCAGGTCTAGTCCTCTTTCCTCCCCCACTATCACCTGTGCTCCAGACGCCCAGAATCCCTTCTTACAGAGTCGATCACATGCCTTCACCTGCCCATACCCTGCCATACCTTCTCTATGCCTCAAATGTGCTTTCTCTCATCCTCCTGAAGGGCTTCTTCTCATTGGTCAAGATGCAGTTCAAATACCATCTACGAAGCTGCCTTCCAACTCTTGCAGGCTCCTCCTCTATCCTTTCGTGTGTTTTATATCACTTTCTAGCATAGCATTTACCACATCTAATTCTAATTACCTGGCAATGAGCAACTCGAACATCTATTGTAGTACTCTGTTCATTTCCTGTCCTGCAGAGTAGGTGGCACATGAATGTTTGTTGAAAGAATAACTGTACATTAAAGAGAAGAACTACCATCAAAAGACCTTAGGGCAATGGTTTCTAAACTTTGAGATAAGGATCATGAAGGTGCTTTTTTAAATCTGAAGTATAGTTGACTTACAGTGTTGTTTAATTTCTGTACACTTTGCTAAACAGCAAGGTGATTCATTTATATATATACACACACACACATTCTTTTAAAAATATTCTTTTCCATTATGGTTTATCATAGGATACTGAATGTAGTCCTCTGTACGGTGTGGTAGGACCTTGTTGTTTATCCATTCTATATATAAAAGCTTACATCTGCTAACCTCAACCTCCCACTCCATCCTGCCCCAACCCCCTCCTTCTTGGTAAACACCATTCAGATACTTTGGATCTCCTCCCAGAGAGGCCACTTAATTTGGCAGGCGTGAAAAGGTAGAGCTCAGGAATCTACATTTTAACAAGCATCTGAGATCACTCCATGACCTATGAGAGACCAACCCCCAGAATGCAAAGCAAATAATTTGAAAAACAGAAAAAGCAAAGACTCTTTGTTCCTGGAGATGGCATACATTGGAGAATGTGCTTAAGCCCATAGGAGTTCCCTTGATGCGGTGGTTGTTGGTACTCCTGAGAATAAATGGATATCAGTGTAAGCTGGAGAGAGACACAGTGCAGTGAATTCCCTGAAGACTCTCAAGAAGCATCAGGCTCTCTGCACAAGGGCTGGACTGTTTCTCTTTCAGAACAATTGTCGTCAACTCCCATCTGTTTGTTTTGTTCCAAGAGTCACTATTTAGCCAGACCCAAGCTGTTTTCATTAATATGTTGCATTTGTGAAAAGCTTCCCTTTGGATGTTCTCCAAACATTTTAGCGGTTTTCAGCCTGTCTTCCCTTATTCCCTTCGGGAGGAACAAGTACAAGTTCACGCCAACTCACTGGAGAGGCATTGCTCAAGAGCGACTCCTGGGGCACCAGATGCAGGCGGGAGGGAGAGAGTGGGAGCGCTCCCAGCCCCCTCCCTCTGTTCTGCCTCCTTTCCCCACCCACCCTGCCAAATGCTCCCTGGTGTCTTCAGCAGGTGGCTCCCACCCCTGCCTTCAAGTCTGCTCAGGCAATTTCCCTCCTGAGATAAATGAGTTCTGAAAAGATTCCCAGGTTCTAGGCAATGCGGAACTGCCAAGGACCACATTGGCCAAAGCAAAAAGCCAAGACTGCAAACCCCTTGCAGAGATAGGAGGTGGACCCGAGTTAGGCACCTGTGTGCAGGCGGTCTTCCACAGCAGATGTTCAGTAGGGGCAGAGCTCCAGTTCTTCCAGAGTCCGGTCCCCACAACCTCAGCAACGTGCGTCTGCCTAGACTAACCTTGACTTCCCATTCCTGTGACTTTCCTTCCGGTGAACCCCTTCTCAGCTCTACAGACTCCGATTTCCTCAGATCCACTAAAGCTAACCCAGTTGAACTAACCCAGTTTCTGATTTAGGTACTTCTCTGACCCATATTTGCTAGATTCTGCCTTCTCAGAGGTGGCCAGATCTTTAGTCTCAGGATGCCAGCCTCGATGAAGACACACAGAGGATCAGTAGCTCATCTGTGAAAAACATTGAACTCTTCTCGGATGGTTTATGAGAAACATTGCACTTGTCAGTTTTCCAGAGGATTTATATAAATGAAGGAAAGAGGAGAGGACTGCCCTGATACCCACCCACTGGAAGTCTGTTCAGTGCCCTCTGGAATTTTATTCCCTGATGCTTTGTAGAGATGGTTTGACCTTGACAGCTTGATCTCTAATCTCCTGGGCCTTTTTGTATCAGTGTGTTCAGGTTTTTAAAAAGTAAACATACAGTAAATCTAACTCTGTTTATGTGTATGTGCATGTGTCTTACATTCAGTTCTATGAGTTTTAACACCTTTATGAAAAGAAAGTGAAGTCACTCAGTCGTGTCCGACTCTTTGGGACCCCATGGACTGTAGCCCACTAGGCTCCTCCATCCATGGAATTTTCTAGGCAAGAGTACTGGAATGGGTTGCCATTTCCTTCTCCTGGGGATCTTCCCAACCCGGGGATCAAACCTGGGTCTCCCGCATTGCGGGCAGATGCTTTACCGTCTGAGCCAGCAAGTATCACCACTAACAAGATACAGAACAATTCTATCACCCAAGACACTCCTTTTGAATATTCAAGGTTTATTTTAAGGCCTTAATCACATTTAAAAAAAAACAAACAGGAAATGGTTAATAAGCTCCGTAGAAAAGCTAAAAAAGATAACCTGTCGGCAATATTTAAAGGGAATTGTCATCCCTTCATCCAAGGTTAGATTACTTCTATAGGATGAGGACAAATGCTCACGATCTCAAGTTCTAAGTGGGTTCTTAGGCTGTCTTCCCAGGCAAGTTGGCTCAGTTATTCCCTCCTACTCAGACGAGCAAGAGCTACTTAGCTCAGGAAAAACATTCTTGTAATGGGAACTTGATGATTTAAAGTTACACCCATCATACCTATTCTTCTGAGTATAACTCACATGACTCTGAAATCATTAGGCCAGAGTCATGAGATCTGAAAATGAACTGTCAGTGTGATCATACTCATTCAATTTCAAGGTGTTATCATCTAGATTTGGGGGGATATCCCACACACTCATATACCGATACACTCTTACTCCATGACAAAATACAAGCATAAAGAATAAACTGTCAGAAAATCAAGATTCCAACCATGCTTTGAGCTTAAGAAAAAAATGTTGGTATTATAGAATCTCTCTCTCTCTCTCTGTATGTATATATATATATTTTTTTTTTGTAAGAGAAAGTGACTGATAAACCAAAGGAAAAAAAACAGCTTTGAGAAATAGTTCAGCTTTGAGAAATTCACAATGTTCCTATGCTTAATGCCGAATTTTTCTGAACATTCAAACAATATTCTTGTCAAGTAATTTTAACATTTTAAATTCTTCTTCAAGCAAGGAGTGAGGTTGCCACTAACACAGCATCTTCAACAGAAAGAGAGAGTTGCTGGCCAGGGCTCTGCAGATGTTGTAGGCAAGGAAAGCCTGGACTATGTTGTGATAATAAACAGCCACCTAATCTCAGCAGTGTTTTGCAATAGTTTCTCATTCTTCCCCCCTCCTAAAAGAGAGATTGATACAGCATAGAAAGATGCATGCAAGGATGGATGGATGGATGGATAGATAGATAAGTGATAAAGTAATCATAGCAAAATGTTAATTACAAAGTCCAGGTGATGGGTATGTGGATTTTTGCTGTCTGTCTTTGTTGTCCAGGTCTTTCCATTTTCTGTTTCAACTTTTTCACAATAAAGGTTTAGTGAGAACAGTTTATTTCTCATTTATGCTCCAGGTCCAATAAAGGTTGACTAGGGTTCTGCTCCATGTCTTCTCACGTCAGGATGCAGGATGATGGACCATCTTGAAAGTGGTCAGTTGCTGTGGTGAAGGAAAAAGAGCTCCGCTGGCTATTATGCAGACAGTTGGCTATTTCAGCCTGGAGGTGACTCATGTCATTTGTGCTCACAACTCATTGACCTGAGCTCCTCTCACATGGCCCTACCCCCGTCATGAGAGTGCAATCCTGTCATGTGCCTAGATAGCAAAGAGTTATAAACACTTGGTGGGCAGCACAAAATGATGGTCCTGACATAAATAGACTCTTTCCAAGAACCACGCACCTTAATCCTGTCATCATTAATGATACTAACATGAAAAGTCATATTGACTTTAAGAAATGTCAGACAGAAAACTCAGATGCTTTTCCTTTCTCAGCCACTTGCCTACTTTCAGTCTGCTTTAAAGGGAGCAGAACTAATCTGTTAAAGGCTAATAAATCCCAAACTTCTTGCTGTTTTTTTTTCCTTTTTTTTCAGTCAGTCAGTCAGCCAGCTAGCTCTTTCTAGAATCTCATCGCTTTTTTATTGAGTCAGCTTATTTTCACCGAGTTAGTCAGAATACATGGAAGTCATCCAGGGAACTTCAGAAAAGCAGGAGTTAGATGGGAGCTGGTGACAGTTTTCAGAAATGGGGTCATCAAAGAAAACATTTTAATAAACACGACTTCAGAAGAATTCTGGACTCAACATTTTAGAGGAATCAGGAAAGACTTCATTGCTGAGATGACATTTAAGTTGGCACTCCAAGGCATCTGCTAGGTAGAAAATGGAGCAGAGCATTCCAAGCAGAGGGTACAGGCAGTGTGGTGCCAAGAAAACTGAACCAGTTCTGACTATCTGAAGGAGAATCAGAGATCCACATGGCCAGAGGCTGGAGTGCCTGTCAGGATTACTGTTCTAGCACGAGACTGGGGCCAAAAATATTGTCATATTTTTCACATGTCAGTAAATAAAATACCATATTTTTATTTGGTATTAATACCAAATAAACACCATACTTGCTAAGAAAATATGGAATTAGTCTTATCTAATGCTCTAACAGTAGTTCCTATGACTTCCAAGAGTAAAGTTTCTCTCCAAGTAATCTGTTTGTAGAGAGCTGTAGGTTTCTAACTAAATACAGAGTTTCTAGGAATGGAATACTTTTATTTATTGACAATAATTTAGAGTCATCTATATAGATTTCATCAATCCACAGTAATTTTTTGAGGGAAAGGCATTGACCTAGTAGACTGCAAGTGAAGGAAGGCAAAACCACCAGTTTAAAAAAATAAACACTGCAGGAATGTGGGCACGTGATGAAGTCATTTTAAATACAATGTGTCAGGAGGAAGGTGTTTTGCATGTGACATATTATTTAATCCTAACACACTTTGGGAAGTGGATAGTAATGTCACCATTTCGCAAATAAGAAAACTGAGGAACAAATAGTTTCTTATAAAATCATCTGTTTAAACTCGAGCCTTATTTTTCAACATCTGAGACTTTTTTTTCCCTAAAAAACAGAGATTTGACTTGTGCTGCCTACCTCACAGAGCTGTTGGGAGGATTAAAAGAAATAACAAACAGAACTTTTGACATCAGTTTTGACCTTTCCCTGGTTTTAAGTTTTCTGATTCAGTCCTGATGTTTACATATTATTAAGAACTGGCTCTTTGTAAAAGAGACTCTTGAAGCCTGTTGGTGGAGAAAGTCTTTCCCTAATATATCTGAAAATATACTGATTCAAACTATTTGTTTTTAAATAATTAAAAATATTGTCTTTGCATGCATTCTTCTCCTTTTCCTTCTTCCACTTCTCCTTTTCCTCCTCTCCTCCTTTCCCTCTTCTTCCTCTTCCCCTTCTCTTTCTTCCTCTTCTTCTCCTCCTTCTTCTTTCTCTCCTCCTTCTTCATGTTTTATATAAAACCAAAGCACAAACTTTGACCATTATCCATGCATGGAGTATCTTTTTAAACACCTTCAGTTTTTCTTTTTGCATTTTAATGGTTTTAGTTGAAAATGTATTTTTTCCCTATCTTTTTAAATAACATCTCATGGACAGAGGAGTCTGGCAGGCTACAGTCCATGGGTCGCAAAGAGTTGAATATGACTGGGCCCAAACACACCAAGTAATAATGTTATGTGTTCATCAGTTAATTTTATATGGATTAACTTACTTAATCTTCACAACAACTCTTTCTTTAAGGTAAATACTGTTATTATCTCCATTTTCCAACTGAGAAAATGGAAGCAAAGAGATATTAAGTGACTTGCCTAAGATCACACAGATAATAAGAGGCTGAGTCAGGTTGTGAATTGAGGCATCTTGGCTCCAGACTGAACTCTTAAAACACTGGGTCATGATGTAGCATTTCTGAAGATAATGGATCACCTTCCTAAATAAATCAGAGTCATGATTATGTATAATAATTTTTATTGATATTCACAGAAACTATTGTTTAATTCAGAATTATGTCCCTATCTACTATGCTTTTTGACTTACCTTCTTCTTTCAATATTTTTTCTCTTTGTCCTCTCTCTGTGAAAAAATTATTTTCAGTATATTGACCTACAAATTGCCATCTTTCCTCTAGTTACTCTGCTCCCAATTTTCTAAGAGCCAGAGACCAGGTCACCGTATAAATTAGAAATGTCTTTAAAATATGAGTCATGAGGTCTTGAGAGAAGACCTAAGCCTTTATTGACTGGACTTTGTGACATCTGTGATGGAGATCTTCACTTTTTGGCATGTTTTCTGTTCTCAACTGGGATTCTGGATAGTTTAGGTGGCTGGATAAGTGACTTCTCAATAAGCAAGGTGTCACAAAATAGAAATTAAAGGCATTTCTACTGTTCCAAAGTGTTTCAGTCATCATAGTATTTAGAAGGATGGCCTACTTCCTCAAGCTTCTGGGTAGCCATCCGATGCTTAGAAGTAGAGAGACATGGCCACAACTTGTATAAAAATAGCCCTTCCAGATGGTCGAGGGGCAAAGTTACAACTCAGCAGCTTGATATAGCTGAGCACTTGAATTTAGGAGTCGGAGGAGAGCTATGCCGAGAAGTAGCCAGAGAGACTGGGCTTGAGTCCAATCATAAGTAGAACAGGAGATGCCAGGAGAGATCACTTAACGTGGCAGATTAGCTGTAAAGATTTCCTGTTTACTTCTTCTTCATCTCCTCCTCACCTCACTGGATTCAACCTTACCTCCTAGCCTCAAGGGAAACACACACACACATTCTTAAAAAAAAAATAAGGGGTACAAAGTAGAGGTATAAACCATGAATCTTAATGTGCATTAGAATTCCACTAGCCAACTCAATTTAGCCACAAGCAGAATATGGTGAGCACTGAAACCCACCCAGCATGTCTCTAGGACTTGGACCCTCCAGCTTCTGGGTTGGAGTTCATCTTCTCTCTTTTTGGTGGGAGGGTGTGTCCAGTGATATGCACCATATTTCCCCCAGCCCTACCTTAAGTCATTCCAAGCTCAAAAATGGAAGCCTCTAGTTAAAAAAAAAAAAAAAAAAAAAAAAAACATGGAAAATGACCAAAGTCATGATATTGCTTCTAACTCTCAAAACAAATACTAAGGCTCTGATGAATGAGTCACTAGTTTGTTTCCCAAATGAGAATACTTACTCAGCAAATGTTTCAACAGGCTAAGATATGTAGTTTTCACATTTACTCTACCTTCTAATAACTCTGCATTTCCCCTGGATATTCTGGAAGAAAACTTAAGCCTCTGCCTGTAGCAAATCTATTACTTTAAATATCTCAATGTTTGAAGTCAAGTGTTAACTTTTAAAATACAGTAATTAGGAATGGATGAATGCTAACATGTAGCAGCAGTTGTAATAGACACTATCATTTTTGAAAAACAAGCGAATTGAGAAGCATACTCCTCTCTTTTAGTACCACTCGCGATTAGCCCAAATCCAAGGCATTGCTGTGCCCTGCTGGCAGTCCAGTCTCATTGCAGGTAAGTAACTTACAGGTGCAGAGGTTCTGGGGCCAGTCTTCCAAATTCATTTCTACAACAGTCCCAGGCTTCCCTGATAGCTCAGCCAGTAAAGAATCTACCTGCAATGCAGGAGACCCTGGTTCAACTCCTGGGTTGGGAAGATCCCCTGGAGAAGGCATAGGCTACCCACTCCAGTATTCTTGGGCTTCCCTTGTGACTCAGCTGGTAAAGAATCCGCCTGCAATGTACGAGACCTGGATTCAGTCGCTGGGTTGGGAAGATCCCCTGGAGAAGAGAAAGGCTCCCCACTCCAGTATTCTGGCCTGGAGAATTCCAAGGACTGCATAGAGTCAGACACGACTGAGTGACTTTCAGTTTCACTTTTCATTCTTACATGAAAGGTTCACAGGCAGCAAGAAACAAATCCCCAACTAACTTTTTCCAACCCAGTAGGATTTGTGCTTCCCAAGTGAACATTACAATATTGTTACCAAGTGGTAAGTTACTTTTCTTTTCTCCCTCATTTATGTGCAAATATATTTATATATATTTAAAAAAATTTTTGGCCACACTGCATGGCATGTGGGATCCCAGTTCCCTGACCAGGGATCAAACCCAAGCCCTCCTGCATTAGAAACACAGAGTCTTAACCACTGGGCAGCCAGAGAAGTTCCGTTAAGTTACTTTTCAAAAGAATGTTTCTTTGCTTTTTAGAGATTTATCCGCAATCTGCATGGAGTACTGGCTTTGTGCCAGGTGTCTTGCAGTGTCTAGGAGCAGGCAAGGAGGCCTCTACCTTGACGGACACGTGCAGTTACAGAGCCACATCTTCAAACAGCTCAGCTACATCGCTGGCTGATGGGGGACTGGTCACCCTGGAAGAAGGAATGGAGATGGGGGAGGGACATTTTTTGATTGTTCATCAAGAACTCAAGCCTGCATTTGCTTTGTTGGAGCCAGGTGGAGTATTCCCTGTGTAATGGTCAGAATTGATGTATGAGTTAAGTGTGCTAATTCTCCTTCAGGTATATCCCCCTGGCCTTGCAACATAGGTGGAGATCTTGTAACAGAGAAAAATAAACTTGACTTCATATTGGATCTATCCCTTTAGCTCTAATCTTTGTGTTCTGTTGCCAGTGCATTGTCATGCTGGCTCTGTATCTTTTGTAAAAGAATATTGCCTATAGTCTGAAATACACAGGATAGCCCATTCTCAAGGCTCTGGCCTTTAAAAGTTTCTCATTTTTCTAATCATAGATTATAAGATTGCAAAAGATAGAGAGTAACATTTGTCTTGTTGGAAGTTTACAGGAACATCATGACCTGACCTATGCAGACAGCTGCAAGAAAAACGACTCCGACATTAAGAAGTTTGCAACAATCAGCCACGTTTCCTCCCTTTTTTGGAAAAGGCAATGGCAACCCACTCCAGTACTCTTGCCTGGAAAATCCCATAGATGGAGGAGCCTGGTAGGCTGCAGTGCATGGGGTCGCGAAGAGTTGGACACGACAGAATGACTTCACTTTCACTTTTAATTTTCATGAATTGGAGAAGGGAATGGCAATCCACTCCAGTGTTCTTGCCTGGAGAATCCCAGGGACGGGGGAGCCTGGTGGGCTGCCGTCCATGGGGTCGCACAGAGTCGGACACAACTGAAGCGACTTAGCAGTAGCAGCAGCAGCAGCCTTCCTTTTTAGTATTCTGAAGGATGCCTGAATTCAATTCAGGTAAGATGGTTCTTTGGGACACTAGTCCACCATCTTCTTGGGTTGCTGGCTTTCCAAATAAAGTTCTATTCTTTGACCCCCGACACATCATCTCTTGATTTATTGACCTGTCACGCAGTGAGCAGTACCAATTTGGACTCGGGAACAGTCTTAGTAGAGCTGACCTGAAGCAGAGGTTGACCTACTGAACAGATATTGCCCAAACTAAGAAGGTAAGTCAAGGATGATTTTCAATGTCTTTATTAAGAAATATCAAAAGTTGATTACATTTCCATACACAGTTTTACAAAGTTCGAGTGAAGGGGAAGTAGGGAGGCCATCAGTGTGCCTGTTTGGATACCACAATCACTTTCCAGAAAGGTAACCTTGTCACTTTCGGTCACCTTAACAGTGGTCCACACAAGGCTCTGTCCTACTTCCACTAGGCCACAGCACAATACATCACTTGAGTTCTAATAAGTTACAAATACTCAAACATTTGTCCTTTTCTTCTGTCATTATCCTTCCCTGAAAAAGCCAAGCTGTTTATAGAAAGCACAACACTTGAGTCCCATTGACTGCTGTTTGCATCACATTTTCACAAAACCTGCTTTGAGAGTTGGAAAACACTGCAGGTTACATGTTACCATAGCACACTTGGGATGGAACCCGCGCACATTGTTATTTTTTATTTAACATTTAACAAAAAAGGGGGAAGCACTCAACTTGGAAACAGAACAGCACAGTCATCAGTGGAGAAGTTAAGTGCGGGACAGGGCCTGCAGATTCCAGGAAGCTCCTCCAAGAGGTCACCAGGGTGACCAAGAACAATTGGAGGCAGGGATATCAATACAGAATACAGAAAGAGAGCCTCTTGGGCAGGGAACATCACAATCTTTTGTATCAGGGATATTGCATCAGAGGGGAATTACACTTTCAAAAATAATCGGGGCTAGTGGGTCCTTGGCCCCAGACAGGACACTGGCAATGGTTTGGTGTGCCTCGGTGAAGCCTTGTGCTGGGTTATCTAACAGTGGATCTCTGAAGAGACTGTCCAGCAGCATCAGAAAGTGCTGTCTTCAGAGGAAGGACTCCTTATTCACCCACATGAGACTGCGGGTCTCGTTGGGCTTGCATTCGTACTCAATGACGGAGAAGGGACTCCCCCACTGGCAGTGATCTCGCTTGTGGTAATTGTAGAACTTGACCTGCCACATCGTCTCGAAGGTCCCAATGTCAGTGAACTGAGGGGAGAGAAACACACCCCATCAAAACCTCATCCTGCCACTAGCAATAGACAAGAGCTGATGTTCCTGGAAGAGGTGTAATAGGGAAGAGCAAATCTGACTCCATATTAGAGCTGTTTCTTTTACTTTAACCTTTGCATTCTATTGTTTTTGCTTCAAGGTAAGAATGTTACCTGAAATACACAGGATAGCCCATTTTCAAGGTTCTGACTTTTAAGAGTACAACACTTTTCTATTCATATAGATGTAAAATGTTGCAGAACCGAGAATAACATTCATCTTGTTGGAGGTTTACAGGAACATTGTGACCTGACCGATGTGGACTGCTGCAAGAACAGATTCCTGCACCAAAAGGTTTGCAATGACTAATTCTCCTCCTCCCCATACTCTGCCCCTCACGTTTCAGTGACCAGTATAATCACTCCGGGCTCCTGTGATAAAAGCTTAGGCCTTTTACTGTAATGAATGATCTTCCTTTATTACAAGAGAGATTTTCTTGAAAAGCTGTCTGTAAGTCATTTATTTCTCTATAAAATCATATTCCCATTACACTTATTGCATTTGCTATGATATTGCCTTCATAAAAGTAACTCTCCAAATGTATATGTTTCCTAAATTGAAGTTCTGGTAACCACTCTTAGAATCTCAGAATTTCAGAGCTTGCCACAGAAGGGAGATTGGGAAGAGAAGAGAAGAAATGGTGTTTAATGATTGCTTTTGGTTTCTGTTTAATAAAACAGTTGTACAAAATAACGTGTGTCTAACATGACTAAACATAATATACAACTGCCCTCTCATCATTAATTTCAACTCCAGGAAAACCTATTTTATTGAAAGCATTTGCTTGTTAAAGATGCTAACTTTCAAGTACTACTGAGTGTTTATAAGCCATGCCCATGCCTCAGGTTTTAATTATACATTATCCAAAGACATACCTGAATATCTACTGTGTGACTTACACATAGAAAAATTTGTATAAGGGATGCTCCTTGCTCTCAAGAAATCTGCCACCTTCTTCCAGAAGACAGGCCCTGAAAACACTGCACAGAATTCTCCAGAGTCATGAGCACACAATTCTCATGTAGCTGAGAAGAAGGTACAGAATACCCTAGAGGCCACTGGGCAGGGGCTCAAGTGGCCTGCGGGGTAGCCTGACCCTGCCACCGTCTCCTGGAGCTATTTAGGGGACCTGGCATTAAACAGCATGATGCCTGCTGTTATTTTCTCCTCTGACCCTCCCTTGTCATGGGAGGAGACACGGACTGACTTAGCAGGGTTCTTAGACTTGTCAGGAGCCAGAAGACGTGGAGGGGGGAGGGCAGTGAGCAATAGGAGCCTTCTGCTAGCGGCTGCCACAGGGGAAGGGTGATCAGGTGCTTCCCAGATAGCTTTCCAAGATGCTTTCAAAATTATATCCTGCACCATTGCCTCATCTTGTTAATCTGATCCCAAAACAAGATTTGGCTTGCCTTTGGAAAATTTGCTTGACTTGTAATAGTGGATGATGTACCTTGAGTCCACAAATCTTCTCTCAGCTAAGAAAATGAAGTCTCTCTTTGTAGAAAGTCATGACTTAAAAGACCTGTGCACAAATATGCAGCTTTATTCACAAAAGTCCTAGACTGGAATCAACCCAAATGTTTCATCATTTACCTGCTGATAGACACATTTTGGTACATCTACTAATATAAAAAGACTTTTTACTTAACAATAAAACAGAACATAGTGATTCAGGCAGCAATAAGGTTGGATTTCAAAGACATGTTTAAAAAAAAAAAAGACATGCTGAGGAAAAGAATCCAGACCCCCAAAGAATATATGTACTATATGAGTCCATATATTTATGTATATATATGTATATCTATGTAGTTTATAGTGATAGAATGCCAGGCTCCTCTGTCCATGGAGTTTTCCAGGCAAGAATACTGGAGTGGGTTGCCAGTTCCTACTCCAGGGGATCTCCCTGACTCAGGGATTGAATCTGCATCTCTTGTGTGTCCTGCATTGCAGGTGGGTTCTTGACCTGCTGAGCCATCAGGGAAGCCAGAATATAATCTATGCTGAGAGGAAATATCTGTGGTTACCTCGGTTACCTGAGGTAGGAGGAGGGGATAGATGATTGACGAAAATGTGCCAGAGGCAACTTTTTGCAGGTGACGGAAACATTTTACATCTTGATTGGGGTGGTGGTTACAAGAGCACATGTATGTGTTTGTTAAAACTCATTGATCAGTATACTTAAAATGGGTATATTTATAATATGTAAACTATGCAACAAAGTTGATTAAAAATTAGAAATATTGATTTTTAATGAGCAACAAGGAGACAGGTATTCTTAACCCTGCCAGTGGGAACTGAATTACACAGCCTTTTGGAAAGGTAATTTGTCTCTGGAAGGACTGATGCTGAAGCTGAAACTCCAATTCTTTGGCCACCTCATGTGAAGAGTTGACTCATTGGAGAAGACCCTGATGCTGGGAGGGATTAGGGGCAGGAGGAGAAGGGGACGACAGAGGATGAGATGGTTGGATGGCATCACTGACTCGATGGACATGACTTTGAGTAAACTCTGGGAGTTGGTGATGGACAGGGAGGCCTGGCCTGCTGCGATTCATGGGGTCACAAAGAATCAGACACGACTGAGCGACTAAACTGAACTGAACTGAAAGCTGTGAATATACTTGGGTATAGCAATTTCACTTATAATTTATCTTGACATCACAGTGTTCAGAATAGTGAAAAGCTGAATTATAAATTTCCATCCATAATTCATTATGGCATATCTATATGGTGGAATACCATGTAACAATTCTAAATGTAAATATTTAAATAACAATTTTCTATTATTCTGTATTGTTACCTGAACTAAGCAGAGTACCAACAAGACTGTCTAGCATTAATTTCATTAAAATTATACAGGACTTTCCTGGTGGTCCAGTGGTTAAGAATCCGCCTGCCCAGTGTAGGGACAGGAGATCGATCCCTGGTCCAGGAAGATCCACATGCCGTGGAGCAGCTAAGCCCATATGCCACAGCTAAAGAGCCTGTACTCTAGAGCCTGTGAGAAGCGACTACTGAGCCAGGGGCCACAACTACTGAAGCCCATGCGCCTAGACCCTAGGCTCTGCAATAAGAGGAGTCACAGCAATGAGAAGCCCGTGCACAACTAGAGAGGAGCCCCCACTCTCCACAACTAGAGAAAGCTTGCATGCAGCAACTAAGACCCACTGCAGCCAATTAAAAAAAAAATTATACATATTAATGCCTATGGAATAAGTTTCATTTTCTTCTATGTACTTATTGGTACTTTAAAGATTTAATGATCAAATTTTACTTTTATAATCAGAAAAAATGTTAAGCCAAATTGTATTTACAAGTTTTACCAAATAGCTAATATCCTTAACATAAAATATGTTAAGAACTACTAAGAACATTTGGATAAAACTGAACAGTTCATTAAAAAAATTGGCTAACTCTGAAAAATATTCAAATGTAGTAGTATTAGTAATTAAAGAAATACAAACTTTCAGAGTTTTGTAACTTGTTCACCTATCAACTCAGCAAACAATTTCAAATACCAGAAGCAGTTTAAGCCTAAAACTTTAGGAAAGTATTATGAAAAATGGTGGTATATCTGTACTCTGAATATGTATAACCACTAAACAGAAATTTCGGGGTTTTTTTTTTTTTAATGTATTATTTATTTAGTTTTGGCGGTGCTGGGTCTTCGCTGTCGTGAAGGCTTTTCTCTAGTGGTGGTGAGTGGGGGCTGTGCTTTGGCTGTGGTCCCCGAACTTCTTACTGCGGTGGCTCTTTGTTGGGGGGCACGTGCTCTGGGGCGTGCGGGCTTCAGGAGTTGCGGTGCATGGGCTCAGCAGTTGTGGTCGGTGGGCTCTAGAGACAGGCACACAGGCTGAGTTGCCCAGTGGCATGTCGAATCTTTCCGCATCAGGGATTGAAACTGTGTCTTCTGCATTGGCAGGTGGGTTCTTTATCACTGAGCCGCCAGGGAAGCCCAGGAATTTAGTTTTAATGATGACAGAAGATGATTCAAACAATGTTAACAGAAAAAAGATGGATGAAAATGAGCTCAAATACACTAAGATGTATAGAGAAAAGAAAATGGAAAAATATTAACAAGAGTTCCCAAAGAAAACTTTTTCTAGCTTTCTACTTAGATTTTCTGCAATAAATATGTTACTTTTATAAGCAGAAAGAATATTTTAAATGGTGAGATGGATCTATCACCCCTGAAAAATTAATACAAATATCCCTTAAACCCTAGGGATTTAATAAAATCTATTAAGGATACATAGTATGAAGTATGATACAACTTTGTTTATAATACCACTCTTAAGTGGTAATAAACAACTGATATCTTATTTTACAAATCACCGAGATGACTTACTATTATTTTTGACCAATGTAGGATACTGTACATTTTAAGTGCAACTGAATTAAGTTCTAAAAATATTTTATAAACACCAACTAAACTTTCACAGGAGCAGCTTGAAACAAGATTAGGTAAGTGGGAGAAACAATACTGAGGCCTTTTTGGAAATAGATATAAATAAAAGTTAGTCACAAAAACAAACAAAGATGATTAAGAACACAGGCAATAAACAAAAACGAAAGCTGTTAAGGCATTACACTTAATATCTGAGTAACCTTACAACTAAGAAAGTCTCCATCCAAGAATTCTCAGTAACATAGTAAACCAAAACAGAAATATGTTGGCAGCAAGTCACAGCTAAAGATTCTACTTTGTTTCTCTTTTACTAATGCTGGACTCAAGGTCATGTTATAGTAAACTAAACTGCTGCTGACTAGGCATATATTTTCCTCTCTCCCACATCTTAATTGTTTTAACTTCTCATAAGCGCTCTTCCTATTCTTCCTTCTGGAGCTCTATTTCCTGGCCATCTCTACCTAACTCGGGCTTTCTTCTGTTCTGGCTAAGAACAGATGGGGTCTTCAAAACTGACATTGCTTTTGAAGAACAGAAACAACTACACAGCTTTCTACCCACTCCCTACCCATCTGTGCCTTCCAAGGAAAATTTACCCAGGCAAGCTCCCCAGTGATGCAATTAGACACAGGATAATTCTGTGCATTTAATAGCTCTCTTTTTTAAAATACACAATTACTATCCCTTATCTCATTCAGTCTTGTGACTGGTTTTAACATCTCCATTTTGTGGATGAAAGAACTAATTCAGAGAGGTTAAGTGGATTGCTCTAGTACTGTGCAGCCAGCTAGTGGTAGGAGCAAGTCAAGAACCTAGGTTTCCTAATTTTCATCTAGAAAATGATAACCAGTGTACAAGCAAATGAGCTACAAGTTACTGAACAGTGTTTCTTTTTTCTCCCTGAATGAGAAGAATATCTATGAATTGTCATGTGTAGAATGTTTTAGGATGCCACTACAGACTGTTTGTATCTCCCCCAAATTCATATGGTAAAGCCTAAATCCCCAGTGATAGTGTCTGGAAGTGGGGTCCTCTGGAAGTAATTATGGCAGGAAGATGGAGCCCTCATGAATAGGATTAGTGCCCTTATAAAAATAGACATGAGAGGGATGATCTGTTTCTCCCTTCCTTCATGTGAGAACACGGTAAGAAAGGAGCTGCCTACAAATCAGGAAGAGAGTTCTCATCAGACACCAGGTCTGCTGGCACCTTGATCTTGGATTTCCGGCCTCCAGCACTGTGAGAAATAAATATCTGGTGTTTAAGCCTGCCAGTCTATCGTATTCTGAAACTGACACTCTACTATATACCTGGACATTTTATTTACTTTAGTGTTCTTACAAGTTACAAGCCTTGGTACACTTCTATTTCACAACCAATGTGAAGGGGAACCCAGATTCTAAGGAGAGGAGACTCATTTGTTGTCCTCAGTAACAAGTGAGGAATCTTGACTTGTTAATAAACTGTAAATATTTTATTAAAAAATTTTTTTCTGTTGTGTTGGGTCTTTGTTACTCTGTGCAGGCTTTCCCTAGTTGTGGAGAGTAGGATCTACTCTCTAGTTGCAGTACGTGGGCTTCCCATTGTGGTGGCTTCTCCTGTTGAAGAGAAAAGGCTCGAGGCACAAAAGGCTCTGGGCGATGATAGTTGCAGCACTTGGGCTTGGTAGTTGTGCTGGTTCAGTAGTTGTGGCTCATGGGCTCTAGAGCGTGGGTTATTCATTGTAGCACATGGGTTTAGTTGCCCCATGGCACATGGAATCTTCCCAGATTGGGGATTGAACTCATGTCTCCTATATTGGAAAGCAGATATTTAATCACTGTACCACCAAGAAAGTCCTGAAGAATTTATTTTAAACAATTTCTGTGGTGGTCTTACAACCATATGACCTAGAATCCCCAGAGTACTTCTCTCCATTCACCATTCTACTCAGTTTCACCAGTGACATGTGAAATTCATCAAGAATAAAATGACGCAGAAATTCATTGACTTAGGAGCACAGAATCAACTTATTATATTGATAGAGACATGATGTTACTTCATTAGTAAACAAATTCAGTATAAATAAGCATCTGTGACTTTTATTGTGGTATGACCTACCAATTCCTACTGGATTCCGAACATCTCTATTCCTGTACCATTTGAAGTTTTATTAGTAAATCCTTATTTTCCATTTCTCTTAGCTGAATAGATAGGGCTAAAAGTTCTAAGTCTTATAAGTATGCTTAACTTCATAAGAAATTGTTAAACTTTTCCAAAGTGATTGTGCCATTTTACTTTCCCACCAGCAATATGAGTTTCAGTTGTTCTATTGATACATTCTCTCCAAAAGCTGACATTGCCAGTTCTTTTAATTTTAGCTAGTCTAGTAGTAAGAAGAAGAAAAGCAATAAAGAGCAGAAACCAATGAAACAGAAAAAGGAAAAACAGTAAAGAAAAACTGATGAAACTAAAATCTTCTTAAAAAACTATCTTTAAAATGGATAAATCCCAGCAAAACTGAGCAGGAAAAAGAAAGCAAATTACCAATATTAGGAATGAAAGATGCTATCACTATTGATCCTACATTGGTAACAACATGGAATCCTTAGATTAGGATCCTTATACCAATATGGGCTTTCCTGGTGGCTCAGTGGTAAAAAATCTGCCTGCTGATGCAGGGGACATGGGTTCAATCCCTGCGTTGGGAAGATCCCTGGGAGAAGGCAATGGCAACCCACTCCATTATTCTTGCTTAGGAAATCTCAAGGACTGAGGAGCCTGGCAGGGTGCAGTCCATTGGGTTGCAAGCGTTGGCCACAACTTAGAGACTAAAGAACAACATATACCAATACATTTGGTATACAAATGTACAAATTCTTTGAAAGACACAAACTATCACTAAATCTCTAACTACTAAAGAAATTGAATTTGTAATTAAAATTCTTACCAGGAAGACAATTTCAGGCTCAGTGGCTTCAATGATAAATTCATACACTTAAGGGGAAAATACTGATTCTACATAACAGAAAAAGAATACTTCTCAATTCATTTTGTGAAGCCACTGTTACCCTGATACCAAAACCTGACCAAGATATTACAGGTAAAGGAAAGTTGCAGGCAAAAATTCCTTATGGATTTATGCATAAAACTTACATATAATTTTATTTGCTTGAAATATTAGTAAATCAAATCCAGCAATACATAATAAGGATATTACATTGGAGGTTTCTCCTCAGAACTCAAGGATGGTTCAATATTTGAAAATCCATGTAATTTGCCATATTAACAAAATAAAGGAGAAACACTATGTAATCATATCAATAAATGCAGAAAGAACATGTGGTAATTCAACATCCTTATACCTTACTTATACTTATACCATCCTTATTTATACCTTTTACCATCCTTATACTTTATTATCATATATATAATAAAAACTCTCAGCAAACTAGGAATAGAAGAAAAGTTCTTCAGTCTGATTAAGGGCCATCAATAAAAAAACAATAGCTAACATCACCTTCATCATTAAGTGAACCGAGTCCTTCCCCTATAAGATGGAAATAAGGCAAGGAAAGCAGTTCCTTCTATTCCTGTTCAGTAATTAAGGCAAGAAGGGGGAAAAGGGAAACAAAACTTTCGATTCATGATAAAAATGTGTGCAAAAACTATGAAGCAATTAACAAGCAAATTCAGCAAGTTTGCAGAACCCAAAATCAATTTAGAGTAAATCGTATTTCATAAAGAAATACACTAGCACTGAATTAGTAGTATTATTTTTTAATATTTGGCCAAATTTTGTGGGTGAAAATTGGCCTTGTATTATTTATATATATATATATATTTATAATAGTGAAAGTAAGTCTTTTTTAATATTTACTGATGATTGCATTCCTTTGTGAATTGCCTCTTTATTTTTTTTGCTTATTTTTCAATTTCCTATGTCCTTCTCTTTCAATTTCCTATGTCCAGTAAGGTTCTCTTCCTTATTGGTTTCTAAGAATTCTTTATATATGAAGTAACAGATTGTGCCAAAATATTAGAAAGAGTTGACAGGAGGAACACATTTTACGTTTGGGAATGCATGTGTAAGGCCACGTTCCCGCACAACACAGGCTCATGACAAGCTCATGTACTGCTCCCTCCAAACTCCCCCCAGTCTCTTGTCTAAGAGGGCCAGCCAAAAGGGGACTAATGCGGTGACTATCATAATGCAGACAGAATCTCCCTTTGGGCTCTCTCCTTGAAGGGACTAAGTGGAGAATTAGTCCCATTAAAATACAAGTCAGCAATACTCTTTGAAGTGGGGGTGGGGGTGGAGAGCTTTCAGCGTTGGGTGTTGTTGTTTAGTCGCTAAGTCGTGCCCAACTCTGTTGTGACTCAACGGACTGTAGCCTACAAGGCTCCTCTGTCTATTGGATTTCCCAGGCAAGAATACTGGAGTGGGTTGCCATTTCCTTCTCCAGGGGATCTTCCCCACCCAGGGATGGAACCCACATCCCCTCTGTCTCCTGTACTGGCAGGCAGGTTCTTTACCATTGAGATGTCGGGGAAGCCCTTAGAGCTGGGTATCACTCATAAATTCCCTGTACCAGGGCCTCTGGAATTATTTGAATAAAGAGATCACTGCCACTAATCTAAGTCAGATGGCATTTGATAACATCCTGAGTCCAGCTTCAGGGCTGCAGCATTGTCTGCACAGGCAGTGGTAAATCGAGGCAACACTGCTTAACCATCCATGTTATAAACAAGCTTTTCATATGTCACCAAGTATCATTTGCCTTTTAAATTGCCTTTTAAGGAAAATTTAATTTAACTTTGTTTACAACATTTAACAGGAAATCTACATTTATGTAACCAGAGTTTTCCATTTTTAATCTTTGGATTTCTTCCATTTTTACCTTTGGATTTCTTCCATTTCTTTTAGGTTTAGATACATCCTTTTCATTTTGATTTTTTTACAAAGTTGATGCTTTAGAGATAATCTCATAATCCATCTGAAATATTTTTTGATCAGGAAAGAAGGAAAGGCATCAGGAAAGAACAGAGCCTCCCAAATAGCCAAGTATCCTGGCATCATTTATCCAATGTTTAAAAATCTAAGAAACTATCTTGAGATAACCCCCTAGACTTATAAGAAGTTGTTTTGGTGTACCTTTAATTCAGCTTTCCTTGCTAGCTTCACCTACTTGATTAATTGAGTTTACCTGGACATTTCAAGACTTCCTTATTACTTATGTAAGTGGTTGTGTCAGCAATGTATAATATTTAAGCTTGGCAGAAGTTTTGTCATAGGACAGTGTTAAAGCATATGCAAAGCTTTCATCACAAAAATGAAATTTTCACTTAACATTTCAGCTGCTTGATCAGGAAAACTTCTAATTTCAATTAATGATAATTCTAATTTCAGCTGTAATTGAATTAGCTTATCACTGATAAAATACAGATGCATGGCCAATGCTCAAACCAAAAGCTGTATGATCATTGTTGGAATAATCAATCACCTTCTTCTTCCAGAGTAGAAATTATATTTAAGGACCTAGGCTTTATTGTTTGGACTCATAAAATGTGAAATACCATTTTAAATCTTTTGGAAATGATGTACAGTATAAACATAAATCAAATTTGAATTAGAGGAAAGTTAAATCACATAAAATCTAAAATTATGGGAAACCCAAAATAGACTGTTAACTATGAAAAAATAACCATCTTCATTTTAAAAGAAAAAAATCATAATAGAAAATGAAAAATTTTAGTGTAATTGTATTTCTACACAATGAAAAATAAAATAAAGCAAGAGTAAGAGAAATAGGATAGATATGACAGATTTTTTTCTTTATTAGGAGTCTGATTTAAAAAAATAATTTCCAACAGAAGCATTGACAAAACATGAAAGAACAATCTATAGAAGAAACAAAATTAAATTGACATGTAGAAATGTTCATTCTTGTGATAGTGAAAAGTAAATTAGAAAATCTATTACATTTGAAGTAATTCTCAGTGATGTCATAATTATAACAAAGTCAGTAGGCTTCTTCATTGCTAGTAACATTGTAAAATAGTATGTACAACTTAAAAAAAACACACCAAAATGCCATATTGGAGAACAGCCTTAAAGATTCAATTCTTTTGACCAAATATTTTTACTCAGATTGAAGTAGATATATATATATGTATGTATATACATATATAAAATTTTACATTATAGCACTTTTTATGATGGGACAATCAATATATCTAATATCTGGGTAAGTCTAATCATGATACATTGTGATAGAGTCTTATATTACCATTAAAATTTTAAAAATATGTAGAAAGTTGGACAATATATATTAAAAATGATTGCAACTATAGAATGTATTTATGTGAAAGTTAATCTGAAAATGAACCAAATCAAAGTGCAGGGGATTACTGGTGCTTTAAAAGCTCACATTTCTGAATCTTGTCTTGATATTTCACAGTTTTTTAAAGAAACATGCAAATCCCTTGAGATGCTGGGATGCATAGCCACACTTCTCAGCATGCCTATACCCAACCAGAAAGGAATCCTATATGGATTTGTTGGATTTCAGTCCTAGTTGGTGTCATCCTAAATGACAGTATTTGAGAATCTGACTTCTTCAGCAAATAATTAGTATCATACCCTAAGCGTAATTTTATAATTTTTATACCATGTTAGGGCTGACAGTGGTCTTAGTGATCAAAGAGTAGAATTCACCTATTTGTATTAAAGAAACAGGCCCACTGAGTTAAGCTTTGCCTGGGATCACAGTTATTTATGGGGCTTCTCTCATGGCTCAGATGACAGAGAATTATCTATAATGCAGAAGATCTGGGTCAGGAAGATCCCCTGGAGTAGGGAATGGCAACCCACTCCAGTATTCTTGCCTGGAGAATCCCATGGACAGAGGAACCTGGCAGACTACAGTCCATGGGATTTCAAAGAGTTGGACACAACTGAGGGACTAACACAGAGTTAATTATAGAAGAAGATGACATCCTAATACCTTCATAACTTCCAGTTTTAATTCTGATATTCTAGAGGCTTCCTAAGGCACCCACACCACGGATGTTTCCCTTCATAAAGTACGTAAATTTAATAATCCAGGAACTTGCTGCTTAACTGATTGTATTTACCTGGATAGTCAAGGTTTTAGTGTTGCCTGTGAGAATATGGTATGTCTACACTTTCTAAAACTTGAGTCATAATAATGGTAACTTAAAAATGTCACGGGATAATGATGAAATTAGCTGAAAGCTTCACCACTGGAATGAACATTTGAATTCAATACCAGAGCTCCTGACATAATCAGAAAACCTCTAATTTCCATTGTTTTCCTGAGAATCAGCCTACTACAAATAAAACACAAATGCATGGCCAATGCTCAAACCTAACGCTATGTGATCACTGCTGGAACATTCAACTATCAATCACCTGCTTCTTCTAGAGTAGAAATTATATGGAAGAATCTAGGCTTTACAGATAGAACTCAGGATTCTTGAGTTAGAGCGTAGAAATTCTTTTCCCCACAACACACCCCAAAGGTATTGAGTAACTTAAAAGCTCTCCAGCCTTTTAGCAGGTACCTGGACACGCAATCCAGACTTACTGTGAGTAATAAAATCTTTCTTTTTATGGATATGTCTAAATTATACTCATACTAAAAAAAATACCGTATTTCAGTCTCATTCAAAATAATGTAGATGTTCTTAGTTTACCAATCCAATTAAGAAGTTTTTAACTAAGTTCTAAATTGTTTGTTAATTGTTCTCCCTAGTGTTCTTTTTAAACTTACAGCAAAAGTATGACTCCACACCCTTCTAAAACCAGAGGAAGTTATAGCTCTGCTCCCCTCAGCCCATTCTGGTTCCTGGGAGAAGGTGAGGAGGGGAGGTCTCCTCTCCCGTTCTGTGACCACCTGAATGGGATACAGTCTCATCTACTGTGACTGCCTCTGTACCTGACCCAGTGCTCAGCACCAGTTCAGTGAAAGAATGAACAACTTAAAGTCAGCTCACTGGCCTTTTGAGCTCTCAGAATTCGATACATGGCCAATAGGCACATGAAAAGATGCTCAACATCACTAATAGAGAAATGCAAATCAAAACTACAATGAGGTACCACCTCACACCAGTCAGAATGGCTATCATTAAAAGGTCTACAAATAACAAATGCTGGACAGAGGGCAGAGATCTGTACACCATTGGTGGGAATGTAAATTGGTGCAGATGCTATGGAAAACAGTATGGAGGTTCCCGCAAAAAAAAATAAAAAGAGAGTTGCCATAGGATTCAGCAATCCCGCTCCTGGGCATATGCCCAGACAAAAGTAAAGTTTTAAAAGATACATGCATCCCTATGTTCAAGCAGCACCATTCAGCCAAGACATGGAAACAACCTAAATATCCTTTGACAGATGAATGGATATAGAGAAGATGTGGTGCATACATACAATGGAATATTACTCAGCTATCAAAAAGAATGAAATAATGCCATTTGTAGCAACTTGGATAGACCTAGAGATTATCATACTAAGCAAAGTAAGTCAGAAAGAAAAAGACAAATGCCATATAACATCACTTACATGTGGAATCTAAAATACTATACAAATCATCATATCTATGAAACTAAAACAGACTCACAGATATAGACAACACACTTGTGGTTGCCAAGGGGGAGAGAGAGTAGGGGAGAGAAGGAAAGGAAGTTTGGGATTAGCAGAGGCAAATTATTATATATATAGGATAGAAAAACAACAAGGTCATACTGTATAGCACAGGGAACTATGTTCAATGTTTTATGACACATCATAATAGAAAAGACTATGAAAAAGAATATATATATATTCCAGGATTTTATATATATATATAAATATATATAATATATATATATAATATATATATATATTCCAGGATTTTCCGGAAAATATATAAATATATATGACTGAGTAACTTAGCTGTGCAGAAGAAATCAACACAACACTGTAAATCAGCTAAACTTCAATAAAATTTAAAAAAATTAAAATAAACAAAAATAAAATTCTGATAAGCATTTGCAATTTTGCTTCCAGTTAATCATTCCTTTAACTCTAATTATTGATACATATGCTATTCTTGACACAATAGAATAGAAGGATCTTTGATATAAAAGAAACTTATTTTGATCCACCACCCCTTTACTGGATATGTGATCTTCAAATATTTTTTTAGAAGTCTAAAAATACCTTTTAAAATGTGTTTCTGTAGAAATGGATGGTTTTCTCAGAAAACCAACTAAAACAGACTCAATAAAATCTTCAAACCTCTCCAAAGGCAAACTTATGGACTAAGTTGAAAGTTATGGATATTCTTTCCAAATATCTTTACTTTGGATCCTGACTTTTATGGGGAAATTCTGTCAGGCTTTCAAATAACAGCTAAATCATACACCATGTAAACAGTTTCAGAACATAAACTATGAAAATGTGCCAAATTCATTTTATAAAGCGATTAACTCTAACACCCCATGTTAAACTGTGAAGACCTTCTGTCCTTTGCCCATTTCCCCGTCTAATCTACACATTGCTACTAGACTGATTTTTAACAACTGGCAAATCTTATCACTGTTACCAGGAAATGGAAGTCCTACATTGAAATGTTTTTTAAAATGGTGATAATAGTGGGGTGGAACTGTTGGATGAAGCTTACAAAGAGAATTATAAAATCTGACAAAATGTAAACAAAAGCTATTTGATGCCTTTAAAAAGCAACTGAAAGCAAGACAGAAATCAGAGTTACTCTTGAAGGATCTCAACGCTAACAATTAAGAACCGTTCCTGAGGTTTTTTGCCTAAGGGTGCTCCCCAATCCCAGGCAGTTCTGGCAGAAGAAAATAGCAGTTTTATCTACTGGAAAAGGGAGAAGAATGTCCTGGGCTGGAAGACCAGCTGGAAATTTAGGGAGAAAATCCTGGAAGCAAGAGAGCTGCAGAAGAGGTGAGACCCAAAATCTGACTATGACTCCGCCATAATTCTGCAGGCTAATCGCACGTATAGGCTGCTGGGAGGGGGTTTTTCCTGCTTGAAAAAGCAGACAAACCAGTAAAGAGTCTATTTCCCCCCACCAAACAACAAAAGTTTATTGTTTCTAGTTCAAGAGGTTGGTGGTGGTTTAGTCGCTAAGTCGTGTCTGACTCTTCTGCGACCTCATGGACTATAAGATGCCAGGCTCCTCAGATGTCCCAGATCAGGGTGTTAGCAGGGCTGATTTCATCTAAGTGAAGCATCTATTCTTGAAAGAGAAAGTTATGCTGAATAAGATTTGGAAGTTTGCTGCCTTTTTTTTTTTTTTTAATTGAATGCATTCCCAAACCTGAGAAGTTGGAGTCTTCATGGCTTGAAAGTACCAAAGCAAACGGCTCAGGACTGGTAGAAAAACTGGAAATTTAGAGAAACCTCAGGGTAGATGGATACCAAAATCTTAGTGTAAACTGTCCAATTCCATAGATGACTGCTAAACTCCACTGAGACAAAGGGGACCAGGCTAGAAAAGCAGCAACTGGAAGTTGAAAAAAAAAATAAGCAGAGATTTCAGCTGCTGTCCTGCTGGAAAGACAGAATTTGCAGCTTCCGTTCAGGAATGTAACTCAAAAAGAAAATAATCCTCAAAAGAATAAAATAAAATAAAATCAATATATAATGTTTAGTTTCTAATCAAATATTGTCAAACAAGTAATGAAAGCATGACCCATATTCAGGAAAAAAGTCATTCCTGCTCTAATCGGGGCCAGATACTAGTTTTACGAAATAAATATTTCAGACCAGCAATTATAAATATGCTCAAAGAAGTAAAGGGGTATATGGTCAAAATGGGCAAACAGATAAGGAACCTTGAGAAATGGAAACTATAGAAAATACAGACAAAAATTCTAGAGCTGAAAAATATGATAGAAAAAAAATCAGAAAACAAGGGGCAGATGAAAAAAACAGTGAACTTGAGTATACATCAATAGAAATTATCTAATTTGGAGATCCATAAAAGAACACTGGACCTTAAAGTACCTGTAGGATAACACCAAACTGTCCAATGTGTAATTGAAGCACTACAAGAAAGGGAGAGAATAAAGTTGAAAAGAATTTGAGGCAAAATAGTAATTAAAAATAACTCAAGTTTGGTAAGAACATTAACTTATAGACTCAAATTCTATCTCTGTGTGTATAACCTAAATTAAAATATTTTAATGCAAACGAAAGAGATAATTCAGATAGGACTGGAAGTCAATGAAACAGAAAAATGGGTCAGTGAAGCATATGAAAACAAAACTGGGTTTTGGAAAAAGCCAATAAAATGGGTAAATCTCTAGCTAGACTGGTTGGGGATAAGGGAGGAATGGCAAATTATAAACATATAGAATGAGTGAACATTATTAGAGATCCTAACACATAAAAGGATGGTGCAGGGTTCTTACCAACAACCTCGTGCCAACAAATCTGACAGTTTAGTTGAAATAAATGAATGATATCAAAGACAAATCACAAAAATCAACTCAAGAAATAAAACCTGAATAGCCCATTATCAAAGAAGGGAGTTGAATTTGTAACTCAAAACCTTTAAACAAAATGAAATGCACACCTTTATTGGTGAATTCTAACCAACATTAAATAAAAATAACATTCTAATAAGAATAATATAAACTCTTCCAGAAAACAGAAGAGTGAACAACTTTCAAATAATTTTATTATTATTCTGATACCAAAACTAGACAATGACAATACAAAAAAAGAAAACCACAGACCAATATTTCTCAGGAACACAGATGTAAAATCCTCAATAAAATGTTAATGAATCAAATCCAGTCATATATACAGGGAGCATACCATTGACCAATTGGTATTTATCCTAGTATTCAATAACTCAAAGTTGTTTCAACATTGAATAAACAATAAAATCTACTAGAGGATAAAGAAGACATTATATGATCATCCCAGTAGGTATAAAAAGAATATTTGAAAACATATGACACAGTGATTTTTTTTTAAACCTCTCAGTAGAATTTTAGTAAATTAGTGATAGAAGGGAACTTCATTAACCTGATAACAGGCATTTAATAAAAAACCCTACAGCTAACATCATACTTAGTGTTGAAAAACTGAATGCTTTCTTCCTGTGATTAAGGAACAAAGATGTCCACTCTCATCAATTCTACTTAGTATCAAACTGAAGGTCCTAGGCATTGCCATCAAGACAGAAATGAAAGGAATATGATTGAAAAAGAAGAAGAAAAACTGTTTATTTGCAGAAGACATTATATCAAACATGGAAAAGCTTAAGTGCTCTACAAAAAAAAATCCTGAACAACTATTAGGATTAATAAGTGAGATTAGCAAGGCCTCAGAATTCAAGATGAATATAGAAAAAAATCAATTTTATTTCTATAAATAGTAAACCACCATATATAATAGTGCTTAAATATGAAATACTTAATGAAAAATTTAACAAGATATGTATAAAACCTGTATAGGAAACACTGTAATGCATTATAGAGAGAAATTAAAGAAGACCTAAGTAAGCAGATATATTTGTGCATCAGAAGACTCAATATTAAAGTCTCAAATCTTTTCAAGCTGCCCAATTTGCAAACTCAATTAATATTCCAGTTCTTGAAGAATTGGAGAATAAACTGACAAATTCATGCTAAAATCTATATAACAATGCCAGGAACCTAGAATAGTCAAAATGACTTTGAATAAAACAAAGCTGAAAGATTTAGGCTATCCAATTTAAAGGCTACAATATAGATCATGAAATAAAATGTTTTAGCTCATGTAGGTCTTTTGCATTTCCAAACCTAAAAGACTGATATAATTAAGTATGTAAAGTAACTAGAATTCTTATACATTGCTGGTAAAAATATGAAATGGTACAACAATCAGGATATTTCTTATATGGTTAAACATATACTTACCATGTGATTTGTTAAATCTTACAAACCTTCAATGGATTCCCAGAAGCATGAAGATAAATTCAATAAGCAGGCCCTCTAACATCTGAGCTCTGTTTACCTCTCCAGTTTAATCTTTTTTAAAAAAAATTTTTATTGGAATATAGTTGATGTACAATGTTGGGTTAAATCCATCTTAATCTTAAGTCAGTCTCTACTTCACTGTCTGCTCAAGTTATGCTGGGTTACTCATTCCTTGAAACACATTTTGCTCTCCTCCAGCTGTTGATCTTTGTAGCTCCTTTCTCCTCAAATGTTCCCTCTTCTCTCAGCTCTTAAGAAAGCCATCCCTTAAATCTTTGGCTAGATTAAGACCCCTGGTATATGTCCCAAGGGTACCACTACTTCTGTAGTACATTTTGGACAACAATAATTATTTACTTTATTATTGATAATCTTGTATAAAGTATGTTTTCCTCCTCTACATTAGAAGCCCTATGAAGCCAAGGATATCTATTCTGTTCACCACTCTTCTCCCAATACCTGATATATAGAGGAAGTCTTTACATATTTGCTGATAAATCAGGCAAACAAAAAAACAATAAAATTAAAACCCTTAAATATTAGCATTTTCAATGTAATAACATATTAAAAATGATAAATGACATTAAGTAGGGTTTCTTTTAAGAAATAAAGAGAAGTTTAGTATTTCAAATTATTTCCATAGATAGATAAAGGAATGAAATGAAATTCAACACATCTCCCAATTATCTCTTAATGAACCAGAAAAAGGAGGCTTTAACAAGATAAATATTCAAAACTAACAGTATATCTAATAGTGAAATGCTGGAGATAAGGATTATCACTATTAGTGGAAAACATTCTTCTAGAAACATTAGCCAATGCAATAAGGGCAGGAAAAAAAAAACAACCCAGAAAATGACACAATTAAATGTATTAATAGATTATGACTGTCTACCTGAAAAATCCAAGATCACTGAATGAAGAATTTTAGTAAGCAAGTTCTGTAAGGTGGCCAATTATAAAATACACAAACATATACTGTAAAAACAATGCAGCAGTGGCATAAGTATAGGCAGATCAATGGAACAGATAACAAAAATGTACGGAGAGAATTATATTTTTGTCACAAAGAAATTACTATAAAACTGATCATTGGAGAAGCATGGGTTATTTAATTAACCGTACCGAGACACTGGGCTTCCCAGGTGACTCAGGGGTAAAGAATCTGCCTGCCAATGCAGGAGATGTGGGTTTGCTCCTGGGGTTGGAAAGATCCTCTGGTGAAGGAAATGGCAACCTATTCCAGTATTCTTGTCTGGGAAATCCCCTAGACAGAGGAACCTGGCAGGCTACAGTCCATGGGGTCACAAAAGAATTGGACATGATTTAGAGACTAAAACAACAACTGGGACATTATGAACAAATATATGAAACTATGAGCTGATATAACACTTCATAATATTTGATTTTACATCCTTTCTTAAGAGAAAATAGTGATTATTTTCTTTTACATGGTTTCCATTTGCTTTGGCATCACACCCCAACACTCCCAAGCAGACCTTACCGGCATGGTGATCTGGATGGGCTGCCGTTCTCCACTCTTGGTTGGGGCCACACCTTCTGTGTCATATGTTCCCGTATATACGATTCTGTCCCCATCAGGCTCTTTAGACTTCAGTTCCAGTGGGACAACCACACCACCGATGGAAATGTTCCTGCAATGGACTTGAGTTGACCATATATAGTAGAAATTAGCTTAGGCACCCTGTCCTGGTGTGGATCATAACCCTGGGGAAAAACCATACAGGGTTGGCTAACAGAGACACTGTGATGTGATAGAAAGTTCTGAAACTTTAGGGAGCTTATCTTTCCCAACTAACCAGTCATGTGAACCTAGATCAACTGCTTTATCTCTCTGGATTGACATGAGTATTCTCATCCAGAATACTTGTACAAGGCTAAGTCAGATTCTGTCAATGGTCTTCCTCTTTAGTTTCTCATCTGTGGAACTTTTAAAAATCTAGCTATACCCAGCCTATCTCAAACACTTGGCTTGGGGTGTGGTTTGGGCATTTGTAAGTTTATTTTAACATTGCAGAGGTGATTCTAATGCACAGGTAGAATTCAGAACCACTGAATGAGTTCTCCAATAATTTTTTTTCTGTTCCAACAACAGAACATTAGGGGTCCCATGATTTGGGGGGTACTCTTCCTCAAGTCAGGCATATACCAAAAATTCTCACTGCATCATTTCTTCATGTTAGGGTAATGGTTCTTGAAGTGTTATCCCTGAACCAACAATGTCAGTATCACCTGCCAATCTATCAGAAAGCAAATTCTTAAGCTCCACTCTAGTGCTAGAGTTTACTACATCTACTTAAGGTGAGGTTCAAGTCATCTGTGTTTTAAAGAGCCCTCCAGATGATTCTCATGTACATTCAGGTTTGAGAACCACTGGTTAGGGCATTGAAGCACTTTGATAAAATTAAAATATAACAAGAAAAAAAGTTTTTTCATTAACACAAATTTATTTTTAGATTAACTTGAAAAATAGAGAACTATCCTGAGGGAACTAGACCAGGTAACTTGATAGAAGGATTTGCCAGGAAAGATGGGGAAGGAAAAGTCTAGATCATATCTAGATGCACAGAACACTGGGAAATGTGAGAATCACGGATGCTTGGAGCTGCTGGGGATGCTGACAAGTAAATGGACCAAGAGCATCAGAATCAAGCCAGGTTTGATTCTAGGTCTTTCAAGGAGAGCTTGGCACCTAGAAGGCCAATACAACTTTGTTGAATTAAAGTCTACTGGCTGACACAACTTTGTTGAATTAAGGTCTACTAGGGAAGACTTAAACTATCAGCCCTCTCCACCCCACCTTCTGAGCTCAGCAAATGGTAGTAGATACAATACGGGGTGGTTTCTTTCCTCTTTCCACATTAGACTTCACACCATGCTTAGGCAGAAGCTGAGAGGTAAAGGACTCCACCTCTTACGGTAAAGGATACTTCCCCATAAGTTCCTGCACCCTTCCTCACTGACTTTCTAGCCTGAGGTTTCAGGATACAACCACCTCTGATAGCAGAGATGAGATAGTTCCTGCCACACACAGACACACACACAGATACACACACACCACCATCCTTTTGTTGTAAGGATGTTGCTAATCCCATCACCAGGCTGAACAGACAATTCAGGAGAAAAACATACCAGGCAAGGGAAACTAGGCCTAAGCGGGGAAGGCTGCCCTCCGTCTTGCTCTTCCAGCCCCGGGGTTCCAGGCTCATAATGGCTGATGGATGAGTGGCGAGCATCCCTAAGAAGCCCCAATAATCAGCCACCCCCAATTTTATACCTCATTACTCAGCCTTTCTGCCTCCTTCAGTCTTGCAGAACCCGGCGGAGATGAACCGAAATTGCGGTAGGTGAAGCCCAAGGCGAGCTTCTCCCCTCCGCCCCACCCCGGCCGCCTGAGGGTCCGCATCAATGGCTGGACAGAGGGATGAGAAATTTACAAGAAAAAGCCCCCGATCCCCTGGCTTCCAGTTGCAGTATTAAACACCTCACCCTTCGAGGCGTGGAGGGAAGCGAGAATAGCGAAGGAGATGACCTAGGGACCAGAGAGCTGACCTCATACCTCCCCCCCACCCCCCACAAAACCTCCTGGACCCTCCGGGCTAGGTGAGAGGTGCCCGGGAGAGGCTCTGGCTGTGCCGGGAGCCTCGGTCCACCCAGCGTATCCCAAGACAGGCCGGTCAGCCGCGGCGCGCGCCCGCACTCACTCGACCTGCAGCGTGGTGGGCTTAATCTTCACCTCCACCTTGTAGGAGGAGCCCGTGAGCAGCTTGATGGTGCGGTTCTGGCCGAAGCGCTGCCCGTCCACCTTGTAGAAAACCGGGCCGTCGTTCGGCTGGATGCGCAGGGCGATAGACAGGCGCACGAGGCCCGGCAGGTCTCCCATGGCTGGGCGCGGGCGGGCGCGGCGGCTCCGGGGGGGCGGAGGACTGAGCCGGCGGCGACCGGGCGGCTGGAGCGCGGTGGGCGGAGAGGAAGCGCGGGGAGGGAGAGGGAGGTGGCGGAGCGGTGGCTGCCGCTAGGAGCCCGAGCCGTCACGGCCGGCAGCCGCGGCTTCCCAGGAGCAGCTCCCCAGGCTGTGATCCCCAGCCCCCCTCGGCGAGGAAGCGGGCCGCAGGGACAGCTCCGAGGTCCGGTGCTCCCACATCCCCCACTCCCCGAGCCGCGCGCTCCGCGCACCCATGGGGCTCACTCCGGCCCGCAGGCCGCGCGCGGGCCGATCCGCGCAGCTGGAGGAGAGAGAGTTAATCCTGTTTACGCATTACAATCCCCTTCAGCGGGGGAAGCGGACATTTAGACTCCTCCTAGGGCGGCGCGGGGCGGGCGGAGGGGAGGATGGGGAGGGACGGGGTAGGTCCCGGGTTTAAGAGGCACTACATCCAGCCGCAGGACCTCGGAATCTGGATATCCCCGAGCACAGCGAAGGGCTGTGGACACCGTTGCTAGCGAATCTGGCCCCAGCCAGGCAGGAGGAGGCTGAGGGGCCAAAGCGGGGCAGGAAACCGTTAGCTAGTGATTTTAATCTCAGGAAACATATCTTTCCAAAGTTTAGGGGACAAGGCTGAGGATACACGCAATTCCATCTAATGTGGACTGCAAACCATTCTGGATTAGGAATGCGCTCAAAAAAAAAAAAAAAAAAAAAGAAAGAAAAGAAAAAGAAAATAACCAATACATATTCAAGGAGCCGCATCTTCTCTTGGGTGTGTATTTCCATTATGCATGTCCTTGTCTCAAGAATGACACCGTGTAATGAATCACATACATTTACACTGATCTTGTAGGATGAGCTATTATAGCCCTGTCAAAGGAATTGGCATGAGTCTAAGGCATGGTGATGGTGGCCAACAGGAGGGATCAGTAAAAAGATTATTGGCAGGGCATCCGGTGCGATACCCGCAGAGTTCAGATTTGCATATTAAGCGTGCAGAAGTCGGTTGACAGCTCAGATTTTGGAGGCAAGGGGAGACCAAGGGTGTTATGGCTCCACTGGGAATGGCTTCAGATAGCGGGGAATGATCACCTGCTTCAGCACCACCTCGTGGATAGTACCAGGGCCGCGGAGCACACCTGGGGAATGGAGAAGCAGGTTAGTGAGGACGAAGGGGCGAGATGAATCCGTTGGGTGGTTTTTGCTCACTCACGGTAGCAATACTTTTCTTTAAAAATAGCTCCATCTCGAAGGTGTTTTGTTTCCTACATTCTACAAATAAAAGTCAGCTTTTTTTTTTTTTTTAAAGGAACAAACCTGGTCATCTAAAAAAAATCAGCTTTAATTATCATTTCAGAATTGTCTGCAATATTCCCCACACTACTGTTTGAAGGGTATTAAATTCTGTAGAGCTGCAGAATTGGGTATGGTCATTTGTTTCCCTGACACTGGATAGATTTGCCCATCACACCACAGTTACTAACATTGCTGCTACTTTCCTTCTAAAAATACAGATATATATCCATATATATTAATTTGTTTAAAAAAGTGAAAATGAAAGTGTTAGTCCCTCAGTCGTGTCTGACTGTGACCCCATGGATTGTAGCCCGCCAGACTCCTCTGTCTATGAAATTTTCTAGGCAAGAATACTGGAGTGGGTAGCCATTCCCTTTGCTAGGGGATTTTCCCCTCCCAGGGATTGAACCAGGATCTGCTGCATTGCAGGCAGATTCTTTACCATCTGAGGAACCAGGGAACCCATATGCTTCTTATATGTAGTGCATTTTGGTTCCCTAAGAAGATTTTGGCAAAGAATCTTTGCCTCTTCAGATTTCCCAATAGTGCTACCATACTGTCTTCAGCAAAAGGACTCTTTTAAGTTTTTGTTAATTTAACCAACTTGTTCAGACTTCACTAGAAGGGAGTGAGTAATGCTGGAGGAAATGGTTTGAAAATATTCCTGGCAGCAGAAGCAGTTGGTGCAGTGATTAAGCCCAGAATCACTATAATCAGACTTCTTAAAATCCACACTCTACCACTTTGCTAGTTATGTAAACTTGTATAAGTTTCATTACCTCTTGAAAATGGTTTTCTGATCTGTAAAACAAGGGAGGGGGAAGTAGATGCTTTCTCTCTGATGTGGTTGTTGTGAGGATCAAATGAGATAATGCACGTTCCAGTGCTGAATCTAATATTAACAACTGTTATTAGGTGGAAATGCAAATAGTCACTATTTGGGCTTCCTGGGTAGCTCGAACAGTAAAGAATCTGTCTGCAATGATGGAGACCCTGGTTCAATCCTTGGTTTGGGAAGATCCCCTGAAGATGGGTATGGCAAACCACTCCAGTATTCTTGCTTGGAGAATTTCATGGACAGATGAGCCTGGTGGGCTACAGTCCTTGGTGTCGCAAAGAGTCAGACATGACTGAGTGACTAACACACACACACAAGGATGCTCACCATCTCTAGTAGAAGAGTCAGAAGAATGCAGATTGAATCAGTAATAAAAAACTATTTGGCCTATCAGTAGGAAAAATTTAAAAATTTTTTAAAATTTAAAATTTAAAAAATTTTACATTCAGTGTTGGTAAAGATGTGGGGAAGTCAGGCCTCCTAGTAGTAATCTGATGAATTTATTCCAACTTTATTAAACCACCAGTTCAGTTCAGTTGCTCAGTCATGTCTGATTCTTTGTGACCCCATGAATCGCAGCACGCCAGGCCTCCCTATCCATCACCAACTTCAGGAGTTTACTCAGTCTCATGTCCATCAAGTCGGTGATGCCATCCAACCATCTCATCCTCTGTCATCCCCTTCTCCTCCTTCCCCCAATCCCTCCCAGCATCGGGGTCTTTTCCAATGAGTCAGCTCTTCGCATGAGGTGGCCAAAGTATTGGAGTTTCAGCTTCAGCATCAGTCCTTCCAACGAACACCCAGGACTGATCTCCTTTAGGATGGACTGATTGGATCTCCTTGCAGTCCAGGGGACTCTCAAGAGTCTTCTGCAACACCACAGTTGAAAAGCATCAATTCTTCGGTGCTCAACTTTCTTCACAGTCTAACTCTCACATCCATACATGACCACTGGAAAAACCATAACCTTGACTAGATGGACCTTTGTTGGCAAAGTAATGTCTCTGCTTTTTAATATGGTGTCCAAGTTGGTCATAACTTTCCTTCCAAGGAGTAACTGTCTTTTAATTTCATGACTGCAATCACCATCTGCAGTGATTTTGGAGCCCAAAAAAATAAAGTCTGACACTGTTTCCACTGTCTCCCCATCTATTTGCCATGAAGTGATGGGACCAGATGCCATATCTTAGTTTTCTGAATGTTGAGCTTTAAGCCAACTTTTTCAGTCTCCTCTTTCACTTTCATCAAGAGGCTCTTTAGTTCCTCTTCACTTTCTGCCATAAGGGTGGTGTCATCTGTATATCTGAGGTTATTGACATTTCTCCCAGCAATCTTGATTCCAGCTTGTGCTTCTTCCAGCCCAGCGTTTTTCATGATGTACTCTGCATATAAGTTAAATTAGCAGGGTGACAATATACAGCCTTGATGTACTCCTTTTCCTATTTGGAACCAGTCTGTTGTTCCATTTCCATTTCTAACTGTTTCTTCCCGACCTGCATACAGGTTTCTCAAGAGGCAGGTCAGGTGGTCTGGTATGCCCATCTGTTTCAGAATTTTCCACAGTTTACTGTGATCCACACAGTCAAAGGCTTTGACATAGTCAATAAAGCAGAAGTAGATGTTTTTCTGGATATGTATATATAGAGTTAGAAATCCTACTTTAAAAAACCTATCCTTCAAAAGAATTAAAGGCATCATTATATAGTATATAATTGGATATATGTAATTGTTGTTGTGTTATGGGTGCTTATTGCAGCTCTGATTGTGAAAATCAAAACCAAGCATAAATTGAATGTTAACCAATGAATAAATGGCTGAAAAAACTTCTCATATACCCATACTATAGAATTTATGCCACTGTTAAAATAACAAATTGCTTGTTGTATTGGCAAACATATGTTTAGAACTATTAATGATAAAGATGGGGCAGCTACACGTGGCAAACTGTGGAAGCCTGAGGGCATGCATTTTTACCTAGGGCTCCCCAGGTGGCACTATGGTAAAAAATCCTCCTGCAATGAAGAAGACACAGGAGACACAGGAGATGTGGGTTTGATCCCTGGATCGGGAAGATCCCCTGGGGAAGGAAATGGCAACCCATCCCAGTATTCTTGCCTGGAAAATCCCATGGACAGAGAAGCCTGGTGGACTATACAGTCCATGGGGTTGCAAAGGGTCGGACACAACTGAGTGACTAAAGCTAAGTTCTCTGTTGTATCCCCAGAATGCCCAGAACAGTGCCCGGCACATTGTAGGTACTCTGTATTTGTTGAATTGAATTTCTGCCTTATTTTAAACATGTCCTTATATGTTTTTTCCATATCTTGAAAAGTAATTATATCCATATGGTTTGTGTAGAATAATAAAGAGAAAAAAATCTAATTTCAAATAACATCTATAGTATGATACTATTTAAAAACACTAAAAAACCCACAAATTTATATATGCTTTTATTAGCATATTAAAAAATTAGAGGGTATACAGCAAACTTATTGTTAGCTACTTTGGTGGGTGGGGCTGGGTAGAAGATAATAACTTTTTGGAACTGTTTGAAAGTCTTTTTCAAGTTTCACTTTTTTTCTTAACTTTTTGTTCAACAGCCCCACGGTCTCTAGCCAGTTTCCACCTAGGTATTGAAGAGGGTGTTGAACATGGAGTAAGAGTCCTTCAGTTTGAATCTGGCTCAGTCACTAACTGGTTTCTTTTACACAAGGCACTTCAATCTTTGCATTTCATTTTTCATTTTTTGCAAGATGGGAATTAAAACACTTCCTTCCCAATGTCATGAAAATTAAATGAGAAAAGTGAAAGCATTTGAAAAAATAAATTACTTTCCAAATATGAGGTGTTACAAATGCTGGGCAACTTGCATTAGGAATAACATTTGTAGAACAATAAAATGCAACTTCTTAAGATAGAATTAATAAATGTCAAAGTAATAGGAAAATTTCTCGTCGTTGATATAAACGTGCAAAGAATGTGGGAATGGAGTTTAATGGGTGTGTTTGTATCTCAGTTCTGCTGATTACAAGCTGGCTGACCTTGAACAAACTAAGGTATTTAGCCTATCAGAACCCCCTTATTTTAAAAAATCATTTGTTCAATGATAGAATCAAGTAAGAATATATAAAACCCACAAGAATATCAGTCACATATAGAAACTCAATAAATTATAGCTATTTTTTTTGTCTGAAACAAAACTATAGTTTTAAGTTGTCTAGTGTTACTACCTCAAACTGATGACCTTAAACGTTTATCAACAAGGCAACCAGTATTACCATTTTTTTGAAACATAAACAGGAGCCTGTTGGGCTATAGTCCATGGGGTCGCAAAGAGTCAAACAGTACTTAGCAACTAAACAACAACAATAACTAAACTAAACAATAACAAATATAGTTCTGTGGCATTAAGCACATTCATTGTTCGTGCAACCATCACCCACATCCATCTCCAGAATGTTTTCATCTTCTCCAGTTCAAACTTTCTTACTCTGTGAAGGCACAGAACAATGGCAAAGTGTCTGGCTAAAACACAGCATTATACATTGTATCTGATTGGTAAGAGGTTTAGGGCTGGGCATATTTTACTTATTAATAGATGCCTTTTAGCATGCAGGTGTTATGGCAATTTTAATAATTTTTGTCACAAATATAATACTGTTTTTTCAAATTCACTTTAGCTGAAAACCACATGATGCACCAGCAGATAATTATATTTATACACTCTCTTACACAATTCTCTACTTTTTTCTTTTTAATATGCCTTGTGTTTCTTATTCTTTTATTTATATCACAATACAACACCTGAGTTAGTTAGGTTTCATTTGCAAGCGGTTGCAAGTAAAGTAACTCTGTTCTAACTAGTGTAGGGAAAGCTGGGTATATTATGTAACAAAATGAAGAGTGGATGAAGCCGTATGTAGTAGACGGAGAGGCTCAGCTGAACCTCAGGAATCATTGGAACTAGAATTTTTAGAACTGAATGCTTGGAGAGAGAATCAGTTCCCCCAGTAAAGGGTGCTGTTTCCCAAAGAAGGACCAGGGAAGGTACTGCACAGGCTTCTGAGTGTAGTGCCGCCTTCTGTTGCGGAGCACGGGCTCCAGGGTGTGAGGGCTCAGTAGTTGCCATGCCTGGGCTTAGTTGCCTCCGCCATCCCCCACCCCCTGCGATGTGAGATCTTCCCAGACCAGGGATGGAACCATGTCCCCTGCATTGGCAGGCGGATTCTTAACCACTGAACCTCCAGGGAAGCCCTTTTAAAGACCTCTTGATGTTTGTTCTGAATTTAGAGCTCTCTGATTAATTAAGAAACACATTGAACAAGGGAAGTTAGAACAACTGGCTGTTTCCCACCTTCCACCCCTTGTCTCTCGTTGCCTCCTGCACACACATCTTACACGCTCAGGACTAACAAACCCCTTTACAATGAAGCAGAATGCACAATCCCAGTCACTTTCTAAATGTATAGAAGGTGTTTATGAACATTCCACTGCGCTGAAGCCACAAAATACAGTAAGATGATTTCCTGCTAATGACAACGGGCCTGGCTCCAAGCTTCTGTCAGGATCATGTGATTGACTTGGCAGAGCGAGTATTATTTTCTTGCTTTTCCTGCCTTATGTTTTACAAAATGTCATCTTGAACAATCACAGGACCTTTAATACTGACAAGTAAGAAGCAATAAACAGTGGAATAGATTGTGCATTATAAAGGAAAATCAGGTGACTGATCAAAAAATAAAGCACAGTTCTCAAAGACAAAATTTATTGTGTGCAAAGAAACTGAAAAGGGTGACTGAGGAAAGCTGGAGATTTATAGAGCAGGTTAAGAAGCAGTGACTAAATTTCTTATTTTTTCTTGGGAGGGAAGGATACTTTAAACCACAAGATTCAGAAAATCTGACCAGTGTTTTATGGAAAATAACGTGTAGGAACATTTCGCTCCTCTTTTACTAGTTCCACATGTAACACGCAGACATTCCAAAGGCTGGAGTTAAGGCTTGGTTTCAGGGAGTGTCTCAGAACAGCAGGGTTTGTAGACGGGGCACCCACACAAGCTGTTGGGTTTGAGTCAGAGCGGAGGGTTCTTGAGATCAGCAATGTGTGAAGGGTTAGTGTTAGGAGCCCAACAGACCTTGGTTGAATATAGGTGCTGTATTAATTTATGAATCATAAAAAATTACCCCCAAGCTTAGCAGCTACAAAGAACACACAGTTTTCGTTTGTTTGTTTTTCGACTGTACAGGATCTTCATTGCCGTGTGGGCTTTTCTCTAGCTGCGGCAAGCAGGGTCTACTCTAGTTGTGGCACAGGGGCTTCTCGTTACACTGGCTTCTCTTGTTATGGAGCATAGGCTCTAGAGTGCATGGGCTTTAGCGGTTAGGGCTTCTGGGCTCTAGAGCACAGGCTTAGCAGTTGTGGAGCACTGGCTTAGCTGCTCTGCGCCAGGTGGGGTCTTCCCAGACCAGGGATCAAACCCGTGTCTCCTGCTTTGGCAGATGGATTCTTTACCACTGAGCCGCCAGGGAAGCCCAGTACACGGTTTTACAGTTTCTGTGATGTTAGAATTCTAGGAGAGTCAGTGGGGTGATTTCATTGCAGAATCTCCCATGAGGTTGTATGCAAGCTGTTAGCCAAGGCTGCAGTCATCTGAAGGCTCTACTGGGAGAAGAAGACCTGCCTCCAAGCTCGCTCTCATAGCTGTTGTCAGGAGGCCTCCGTTCATCTCTGAACATTGGGTAGTGGCTTCGGCTCCTTGCCTTGTGGGCCTCACCACACAACATGGCAGAGACCTGAGAGAGAGCATGCATCCAAGACAGAAATGTATAGTCCTTATAACCTCATCTTAGACATTATGTAGCATCACTTCTCCCATATGTGATATGGGAGGGGGCTACATGGCTCATGAACTAAGAATGGTTTTACATTTCCAAATGATTGAAAAAAAATTAAAATGTCATTATATTTAATGACATATGAAAAGAATATGATTCAAATTTTAGTGTCCATCAATACGCTTTCCTGGAACACACCTGTACACACTTGTCTAGGTATTGTCTGTGACTGCACTTAACTGAGACAGCAGAGTAATTGCAACTGAGATTATGGTAGTGTATGCATGCTCTGTCGTGTCCGACTCTTTGTGACCCCATGGACTGTAGCCCACCTGGCTTCTCTGTCCATGAGGTTTCCCAGGAAAGAATACTGGAGTGGGTTGCCATTTCCTGCTCCAGGGGATCTTCCTGACCCAGGAATGGGAACACACATCTTCTGTGTCTCCTACTTTGGCAGACAGATTCTTAACCACTGAACCACCTGGGAAGCCCTGCAACTGAGACTATATAGCCTGCACATTCTAAAAGATTTACTATCTGACTCTTTATATAAAAAATTTGCCAACCCCTGGTTTCAAAGGACATTTAAAATAATGTCCTGGTTACTCATAATGGTAAAAGAATATGAAGAACTCTTAAACTGATAATAGAGTCTGTCTTATGGATGAGTGTTTGTGTAACGACATAGGGATAGTACATTAATCTTACAGACACTCTGATATTGTCATGTTCATTTGGGACATATCCAATTCAGATATTTAATGGACAGTGTGCTATATTTTAATAGATAATGGGAGACATTATCAAACATTTTTGGTGTTTGATGAGAATAAATTCTCTTTATTTGTTGTATTTAACAGCTATTTAATCTTTAGTTTTAAAATAATTTTTAAATTGTCATATATTTTATATAAATTGTTAACTTTTTAAATATATGTGTTACATAAAAATCAGAATGTAATATCAAAATTGGAATGTAATATCAAAATCAGAATAAAAGGAAAAGCAAAACAAGGAAAAATGTCTACAGTTTCACTTACCCTGTGGAATATAATCACTGTATAATTTTAGTGTATATATTTATATATTAGAGAGACAGCAAAGAAATTGTAGAATTTCCTAGAGCTTTTAGTTTGATACAGGGTACTTTGCATATTCAAAAATATAACATAGTATGCAATGTTTCCCAAGTGTAGTTGACTGCCAAAACTCTTTCCTCAAAATTAATATTAATATCACCAAGTGCACTGCTGCTGCTGCTAAGTCACTTCAGTCGTGTCCGACTCTGTGCGACCCCATAGACGGCAGCCCACCAGGCTCCACCGTCCCTGGGATTCTCCAGGCAAGAACACTGGAGTGGGTTGCCATTTCCTCCTCCAAGGCATGAAAGTGAAAAGTGAAAGTGAAGTCGCTCAGTTGTGTCCGACTCTTAGCGACCCCATGGACTGCAGCCCACCAGGCTCCTCCATCCATGGGATTTACCATGCAAGAGTACTGGAGTGGGGTGCCATCGCCTTCTCTGACCAAGTGCACTAGCATTCTATAAATGAAAGTGCCCATAAGTATTACAGAGTACTGCTTTAGATGCACATCTGAATGCACCTCTTTCATGTCTCATTTGTTGAGGGTGTAGAATAGACTCAGATCACCTAATAATTTTTAAAATAAATAGAATCAATTTTATTTTGCTTTAATTATGTGTAATATGGACTTCCCAGGTGGCGCTAGTGTTAAAGAACCTGCCTGCTAGTGCAGGAGACATAACAGACATGGGTTCAATCCCGGGGTCGGGAAGATCCCCTGGAGGAGGGCATGGCAACCTACTCCAGCATTCTTGCCTGGAGAATCCCATCGACAGAGGACCAGGTGGGCTACAGTCCATGAGGTCATAAAGAGTTGGACACGACTGAAGCGACTTAGCATGCATATGTGTAATGTACTTACGGGGCAACACCCTCCAGTCCAGCGTGGACTTTCTCTTCTCACTCCTCTCGGCACCCAGTTGTCTTTGGCAGGATAAAGGGTAGGAGGGGCCTGGAGGCAGCAGAAAACCACAGTCCTCAGTCACTGATGTCCGCTCAGGAAACCCACCAGAATGAGAGTCAGCCCAGGGTTTCTTTCTCACAAGCAGTGGTGGTAGGTGTGGGGCAACACAAATTCATGAACGCTTGGCTGTGACCTCACAGAAAGGAGGAAAGCAGGTGGCTTGAAAACAGTCCTTTTTACCCAGTTCACCTTGGTGGTGACAGGAGCAGCCACGCTCATCTGCGCTGGCTCTTAGTCCCTGCCTGATTCCCTGCAGCCTTGGTGGGATTGCCAAACACAGTGCTCCGTGCTGGCTGACAGGCGGTTTGGAGATGAGTCCTAGGGACATTGTCTGTGATTCTGTTTTCTGAAGACTACCATGGTTCCTGTGCATTCTGAGGCCTGAGTGTTCCACTTGAACTCTGGGTGCTTACCAGATCCTTCTAATAAATACCTTTTATTGTTTAAATAACTGAATGGTAGCAGGATTTGCCACCCCCAAATATGCACTTTGGCATAACGGTTAACTTGAACTGAAGGCATCTGAGAAGAGCAGATATAAGAAAAGCTCCCTGTCCTCCCCTATTTGCCTAAATGTAGGATGTAAATTCGTAAGTATGTACCCCCACTCCTCTCTATCAGGAAGGTCAGAAGTTAATCACCGAGGCCATTTTAGACCCTTATCAGCCCAGAGAAGGCACCAGAGGTACCTCCATAACGAACCTGGCTGAAATGAACCCTTATCCACCATTCATTTCCCCATCTGTTTGCCTTCCTGTAAACTGTTGCCCCTAGAAACTAAAAGTCGTTTTATCTTGTCACTTCTCTACAAAATTATTGTCTTTGCTAGGATATTTTATAATCTCAACAGGTTCTCCCAAGTCTGTGATGTACTTGTTAATAAGCCTTTGTTTGTTTTCCCTTGTTAACCTATCTTTTGTCAGTCTAGTTTGCAGGGTCCCAGCCAATGAACCTAAGATGGGTAGAAGAAAAACAAAAAGTCCTTTCCCTGCATAAGTCTGAGTCAGTGTTTCCTTCTGGCAATCAAATAATAATAATAAAGTTGGGGTGGGGGTAGGGATGGTATAACCAGAGAATCTACAGTAAGGTTTCAAAAGTAACAATTGTTTTTTGTTTTTCATTTTCTGTGTCTGTATTCTCTACAGTGAATAATGAATGTGTGTTACTCTTATGATTTAATATGCAAACTACTTTTAACACAAGCAGAATCAGCGACAGAGATGGGCCAGGCACCTGGGATACACTGGTGTCCACAAGTGAGCTTAGTTTAGATCTGACTTTTTTGGGAGTTAAGGAAAATGAGTTGAGACAGGAAACATATGGGTTATTTAGTCTGATAAAAAGAAGCAAACATATTTTTCTAACAAGGCAAAGTTTTTCCTGGCACTGAACTTGAGGCGAAATTTTGTATGTGGGTTCCTGTTTAAGATACACTGAGTAATTTAATAGATATCTTAAAATGTGTTTTTGTAAAAGACAGAATGTTCTTCTAATGAATTTTTATATTAGTGTGCTGTAAAAACTATAAAACTTACATTACATCTTAATATAGTGAAGACATTTCTGCAAGAGACCAAAATAAGATCAAGGTAAGTTTCATTCTCCAGATATGATCAAATGTAGGCAATAGACCCTGAGTCTCACTCTCTCCTACCTCAGAGCCAAATTCACAATTTCATTGCTTTTTCCAAAGTTGATAGGAATTCACATTATTGTAAAACATAGACATATTTGTAGTTGGTTTATGAGTCACATCTCTCACCAAACAGCAAAAGCTTAAATCAGACTCATCCCATAGAGTTTGTTTCTCTTTCCAGTTACCCCTTTTTCTTCTTCTCCTCCCCAAATTACTACAAATCCTCTCTGTTTTCCAGGTTTAGCTTTTTTCCTCAGCTGAGGACAATCCAGCTCTTGTCTATTTTATTAAAAAAAAAAATAGCCTAGTTTGGTTAGTCTAATGATTTCCATTTATTGTTCTCAAGCATGTTCCAACCTACCAAGAAATGAGACCTGAAAGTCTTCTGCTTTTAAGCAGAAGTGGACCAGATAATCTCTTACAAAACACCTAGAATTTACAGAAAACACAATTTGGTTATATTGCTTGTATCACAGCAAATAGAGAACTTTCCAAAGGAAAAAACAACAACTCAATGAAACTCATGCCTCTGAGAAGGCAAGTGAAATGACAGTACCTGTCCTACAATCCAGAAGCTAAGCTGTCAGGTCAGCGACAAGATGAAGGAGGGATAGAAAGGGAGGGATGTCTACGACTCCTGATGCTCCAGATATGGGTTAGAAGTGCTCGCAGGTTTGCAGCCGTCCCAGGCTCCTGGAAGACATAAATAAAAATCGTATCTGGAGGAAGCATCAACCTCAGCCACAGATTTCAAGCAGATAAGTATCAACCAAATGTCAGCTTACAATCAAACATCACCAAAACCACATAGATAAATGAAAAAAACGAGATTCCACAAAACAATGAGTTTAGACCATCAAGAACTCCAGATTTTAGAATACCAGACAGGAACTATAAAAGAGTTATGGATGAAATGCTTAAAGAAACAAAAAGATAAAATCACATTGATGTGGTAGGCCAAAAGAGACTGCTACAAAATAGACTCGGGTGGCTATGAAAAAGAATTTAAAACTCACTGAGACCAAGCAGCAGCAATCCATTGCCAAAAATAAAAAATATTTGGGGAAAGAATCAAATATTCACCAGCAATAGAATGGATACATTTCAGAGAATAGAATACCATACTTCAGTAAAACCTAGAACTGTATGCAGTAATACAAATCCATCTCTCAATGCCAAATAAAAGAAACAAGCTCCTCAAGAATACAAATAATAGGATCCCATATAGTTCTAAAACAAGCAAAATTAAACTATAGTAATCAAAACCATGTGGTACTGGCATAAAGACAAACATATAGACAGATGGAATAGAATAGTGAGCCCAGAAATAAACCTTTGCATATATGCTCAAATGATTTTCAGTGGGGCACAGAATAGTCTTTTCAACAAATGGTGTTGGGAAAATTGGCAATCTACATCCAAAAGAAAGAAGCTGGACTCTTAACTGAAGCCATAAAAAATTAACTAAAAATGGATCAAAGATTTAAATGTAAGACTTAAAACTATAGACCTGTTAGAACAAAGCATAAGGGAAAATTTCTATGACACTGGATTTGACAATTATTTCTTGACTGTAATACCAAAAGCATGTACAATTAAAGTAAAAATAGGTTAATTTGACAACATCAAAATTAAAAACTTCCCTGTGTCAAAAAGGACAATAAAGAGAAAAGGTAACTCATAGAATGGGAGAAAATATTTGTAAATCATATTATCTGATATGGGATTTCTCAAAAAATTAGAATTACCATGTAGCCCCACAATACGGGCACGTATCCAAAGGAACAAAAAGCAAGGTATTGAAGGGATAATTGTAAAACTATGTTCATAGTAACATTATTCATGATAAACATAAGGTGAAAGCAACTCAAATGCCCCATTGACAGATAATCAGATAACCAAAATGTGGTGTAGACATACAATGGAATATTGTTTGGCCTTATAAAGGTAGAAAATTCTGACATACTGAACATAGATGAAACTTGAGGGTGTTATGGTATGTGAAATAAGCTAGCCACAAAAGGACAAATATTGTATCATTTCACTTATATGAAGTATTTAAAGTGGTCAAAATCACAGAAACAAAGTACAGTGGTTTACAAAGACTAGGGGGAAGGGAGAATGGGAGTCCTTGTTTAACAGGTATAAAATTTCCATTTAGCAAGATGAAACATTCAGGAGCTCTGTTGTACAGTGATGTACACTTAGAAATGGTTAAGATAGAAAACTGTATGTTACATGTATTTTACAATGTAACAATGTATTTTACCTGTATTTTTAAAAATTTTAGAAAACAAGCAAAATTACTGTACTAGTTAGAGGTGCACTTCTATGTGCATTTATATGTGCATATTAGGAAATACAAAGGAAAACACAGCTATTATCAAGCAGTCAAGATAATGATAATCTCTGGGAGGAGAAGTATACCATAGAGAGAAGTATATGCAATTTCTAGGCTGCTGGCGATATTCTATTTCTAGACTTGGGTGATGATTGCATACATATTCACTTTGTAACTTTTCTCTAAACTGTTTATATATTTTACTCATACATATACAAACGTTTTACTGTTTTTCTTTAAAATGTGTGTATACATATATACATATATATGTGTATATGTACCACAAAGAATGGTGAATAATACACATAAACAGTTTAAAGAAAAATTATGAAATGAATGTGTGTATACATGTATATGCGTGTACATATATATATGTATACCTATGTGTTTATTGCCTTTTCCTGCTGTGGCCAATTACAGCAAAGTTAGTGGGTTTAAACAATATAAATTTATGGTCTTTCACTTTGGAGGTCAAAAGTCTGAAATAAGGTGTTGGCAGGATTGTGTTTCTTCTGATGGCTCTGAGTGACCCATTACCCTGCCTTTTCCACCTTCTAGAGGCTGCCTGAACTCTTGGCTCATGGACCCAACATCCATCTTTCCAACCAGCAGCCTAGCATCTTCCAATGTCTCTCTCTGCTTTTGTTGTCACATTGCTTTTTCCTGATTCTGACCCTCCTGCCTCGCTTTTACAAGGACTCCTGTGGTTACACAGGGCCCAACTGAATAATCCAGGATAATCTCCCATCTCAAGATCCTTAATTTAATTATACTTTCAGGGTGTCTCTTGCCTTGCAAGGTAATAGTATCATATTCACAAATTCTAAGGATTAGAATGTGGGCATCTTTGGGAAGCCATTGTTCAGACTACTGCAAAGTGATTACATTTTTTGGGACAAGTTTTGCACTTTGTTATTAAGTTTTGAGAGTTCTTCATATGTTTTAGTCTTAATACAGAAAAGTGCTCTGCAAATATTTTCTCCTGTTATGAGCTTTGTCTTTTCATTTTCTTTCACAGTGTCTTTTGAGGAGCAGAGTTGCTAATTTAAAAGAGTTCCAATCTGTTTTTCTTACGGATCATGATTTGCTGCCATATTTAAGAAATCTTTGCCTGATCTAAGGTCTCAACATATTTTTTCCTATTTTTCTTCTGCAAGTTTTTTAGTTTTCAGTTCAGTTCAGTCGCTCAGTTGTGTCTGACTTTGTGACCCCATGGACTGCAGCATGCCAGGCTTCCCTGTCCATAGGCTTCACATTTAGAGCTGTTATCTATTTTTAGTTACTTTTTATAAAAGGTGTGAGGGATAGGTCTTAATTTTTTTCAAGATTTAATCATATGGTATCACTTATATGTGGAATCTAAAATATGACACAAATGAACTTATCTAGTAAATAAACAGAGCCACAGACATGGAGGCCACAGACTTGTGGTTGCCAAGGGAGTGGGGTGGGGAAGGGATGCAGTGGGAGTTTGGGGTTATCGGATGCACACTATCACATATAGGATGGGAGGACAACAAGGCCCTACTGTGTAGTACAGGGGACTATATTCAATATCCTATGATAAGCCATAATGGAAAAGAATATGAAAAAGAATATAAATATATGTATAGCTGAATCATTTTGCTGTAAAGAAATTAATACAACATTGAGAAGCAACTACACTTCAATAAAATAAACTTAAAAAAATAGAACTTCTCTAGATTTAAATCTAGAATGGATGATGCAAAGACTAAAAGATAATGAGAATTCATCAGCTGTCCAAGTGGTTGGTGTTGGATGTTCTATACTAGCAGCCTCTTGGCCATGGAATTCCTTCTGGAACACCTAGATTCCTCTCTTCATGTATGACAAGGCAACTATACTGAAGATAAAAATTGTATTTGTGTTCAACAAAACATAAAAAATCCACAAGCAAACAATTCCCCGAAATAGCATCAACAACAAATACAAATACCTTCTGTAGAAACCAGTTTGTGATGATAAATATTCTTTTCTTTAGCACTTTTTCAAATGTTTAAATAAAGGGTTTATTATAGACACTGAACAAGAATAAGACTAACTTACATTGTGCTTTGTTTGAGGAGTTCTATGAGAAGACCTGAACTGAACAGTATAATTTTTATTTATCCCAATGATATTTAAATACAGTGCGATGTCTTAGAATACTGCTTGTTTGGTGAATCCTTTAATGCAGCTCTTTGTTTCTGTCTCTCTTCTCAGGTTTCTATGATGGAAAGAGATTTCCCTCTTATTATTATACTCTAATATTTCGTTCTTATATAGTTGAAATTTGGAAGAGCGGGGAAATGAAATATGAGTTCTGAAAACACTCTGGACCTTTAAATGCTTAAGAATTACTTTTATGTCTACTTTTGCCTTTTTTTGTTTTCCACTGTGTATTTTTTTAATAAGTGGTGACTTACAGGTTATATGGATAATTTCTAAATGGACAGCCTCAAATGCTAAATGCTATAGGGTCAAGATGGGAGAACATAAGTCCTGGCTCTAGATGGATCTGGGCTTCAGTCCTAGCTTTGGCACCTAATAGCCTTTAAAGCCCACTCCAGTACTCTTGCCTGGAAAATTCCATGGATGGTGGAGCCTGGTGGGCTGCTGTCCATGGGGTAGCTACGAGTCGGACACGACTGAGCGACTTCACTTTCACTTTTCACTTTTCGTGCATTGGAGAAGGAAATGGCAACCCACTCCAGTGTTCTTGCCTGGAGAATCCCAGGGACGGCGGAGCCTGGTGGGCTGCCGTCTATGGGGTCGCACAGAGTCGGACACGACTGAAGCGACTTAGCAGCAGCAGCAGCCTTTAGAGAGTTTCGTGGTCTTGCTGAGCCTCAGTTTTCCCTTCTGCAAAATAAAGATAATGATAGATTCCCACGTGCACGGACTAGGTGCTTTATAAACCTAGTTATATAACAGAGGCCTTGGAGGGTTGAAAGGGGGTCAGAATTCTGGGCTTGATCCTCAGGCATGGATGGGATGCTTTCTCTGACTTTTGCTTTTCACCGACCTTTTTGTCTTTGTAACGAAGTAGTATGCCTTCCCCACCCCCGTCTGCTTTTGCTGTTACCATGGTGATCCAGGTTCTATTTAGCCAGAGTTTGTAACAGGACAGATTGGTTTTGTGATTTGTGAAATCTCACTCTCTAAATTAAGGACCAGGCAGTGGAGGCAGCAGTAACAACATGGTGTTGGGTAGAGCTTCTGCGACCTCCCAGTCACACATGAAGTGGGGAAGCTATTGTCAGCCTGGCTTAGTGCCAAGTCCTGGATGTCTGGGTTGATCAGAAGGGGCTGTCTTCTGTTTGTTTTTTAAGTTTTTATTGGAGTACAGTTGATTTACAATGTTGTGTTAGTTTCTGCTACAAAGCAAAGTGATTCAGTTATACAAATGTCCACTCTTTTTTGGATTTTTTTTCCCTTATAGGCCATTACAGAGTATTGAGGAGAGTTCCTTGTGCTATACAGTAGGTTCTTACTAATTATATATATATATATATGTATATACATATATATTTATATATAGATATGTATAGCTATATGGAGAAGGAAATGGCAACCAACTCCCTAGCCTAGAGAATCCCGTGGGCAGAGGAGCCTGGTGGGCTGCGGTCTATGGAGTTGCATAGAGTTGGACACGACTGAAGTGACTTAGCAGCAGCAGCAGCATGTATAGATATATACCTATATAGATATGTGTAGATATGTAGCCTGCCAAGCTCCTTTCCAGGCAAGAATACTGGAGTGGGTAACTGTCCCCTCCTCCAGGGGATCTTCCCAACCCAGGGATCAAGCCCAGGTCTTCCACGTTACCGGCAGATTCTTTGCCAGCTAAGTCACTGGGGAAGCCCAAGAATACTGGAGTGGGTAGCCTATTTCTTCTCCAGGAAGATCTTCCCAATCCAGGAATTGAACCAAGATCTCCTACATTGCAGGCGGATTCTTTACCAGCTGAGCTCCCAGGGAAGCCCCTTTTATATATAGTAGCGTGTGTATGCCAGTTCTCAGTTTATCCCTTCCTGCTCCCTTATCCCCTGGTTACCATAAATTTTTTCTCTACATCTCTAACTCTACTTCTGCTCTGTAGATAAGCTCATTTATACCCTTTCAGGAGAGGTTTCTTCTGAACTGATAGGATACAGCAGTTGAAGATTGCCATTAGCTTATTTCTTTTTCCCTCAGTTTCTTTCTTTTACCCCACATTCCTTTGTGTTCTGCCCCTTTCTACCAGGGGCAGAAAGGCCTGCTCTCAGCTCATTTGTTCTTACTCAGCTGGCATAGTAGAAGTCGTGTAGTGGGCCTTAAACATAGAGGTTCTTATAATTGATCTCAGAAAACTTTTTATTATGGAAAATTTCAAACATTAAAAAGTAGACACTACGTACTTATCACCCAACTTCAATAATTATCCATTCATAGTCAGTGTTTACCCCATTGCAATTTCACTTTCACCTATATTTTTGAAACAAATCCCAGAAATTATATCACTTAGTCAGAAGCCCTAAAAGATAAGAATTGTTGTGTCTTTGTGTATAAAACATAACCACAATATCATTACATCATTTAAATCGATCTAGTAGATACTCTTGGAGAAATTATGAAGAATAAAATTGACTTGTACTTCCTCTCAAGGAGATTTAACTGCAACAAGAATTTTCCTCCTGTAATGAAAAAAAAAAAGTAGAAAATTAAACAAAATATATAACAGCTTCCAGACAGTGAACTGCAGATAGTATAGGACTGTGAAATACACACAAGGTAAGCCCAGTGGGGGTCCCAGCTTGCTGTCTACAGCACTTCCAAGCCATAGAGCTGGAAGGAGAATAGAAAGAGTGCTTAGTGGCCTCCAGTGGGACTGAGGAGCAGAGATCAGAATTAGTGGAAACTGGCTAGAACTTACAGTACAGAATATCAGTGAGGAAGCGTTTGGGGAGAGAGTGAGAGAGAATACTCTAGATATCTGCAGGGCAGTCCTTGAGAATCTTTGGCTGATGACTGATCTGTGTGGAATGAAATCCCATGAGACGAGGATAGACCCACCAGAAAGCAGAAGGCCGGATAATTCCTGGAGCTCAAGGGCGGTGGTGGTGGTGGGGTGGGCGCAGGAGTGGTTTGCACTGCTACCAGCCAGATTGGAAGGACCTTGTAATATTTGCTGCTTTTTTGTTGGACTTTACCTTTGGTTTTGTGGAAGCAAGCAGTTAATGGGCCAAAGTCTATAGAAAACTTGTACAGACAAGCATTGTCTGATTTACAGCCTGATTAAAGAACTCATTCTCTGATAACCAGTTAGTAGGAACCTATCAAATCACATGATCTTTCTGAGTGATATAAAGATAGGCAATGCTCTAATCCTATCTTTTAAGTTTATTTCTCAATGATTTTCTAATAACTCTTGGATCATCTGTAAGTTTCTCCTCATCTGTCCCATTTGTTATGTAGGAAATAGAAAAAAAAATTTTCTCTGCTTCAACAGATATACTTTTAGTTGTTAAGAAATAGGAGTGATTTTTGTTCTCTATGATCAGAAAGCCTAATACAAGGTCCTTAAAAGCAATTACTTTTTGTCAGCATCCCTTCCCTCAAAACTTATTGATTGACATTCAACAATTTCTTAGAGAAGACCAATGTGATTAGTTACTTTGGGTATATTACTTTCCAACCTACTGTCTTGGTGGGATCACTGTGACTCTATGTTGTTACATACCTGCCTATCTACTGCATCCCACTCCCAGCTTTGTTCAGAGCCTTTTAAAATTTTTCTTACTGTGGCATGTTCATGCCCTCAGAGAACTAGAACACTATACTTCTGAAAGCAAATCACAGAGCTATCCTAGTGATATCAGCTTTGAAACTTTTCTAGTTCAAAATCATTATTGCTTCTGATACACAACCTTGATTAGTCATTTACATATTTGTATATTTGGAAGAGTAGACCAATAACTGTTTTCCAAGAAGAATCTCTGTCCTGACATAAAAATTTCTGCAACCATCAAATGCAGAAGTTAGCCTGTGCAGATGGGAGCAATATAATTTTTTTTTTGCACAAAGGACAGCATGCAGTGTCACCATTGTGTACCCTGCACTTTTTCACTTACCAGTATATTCATTCATCTATTCATTTATTCTTTAAATACTATTTATAGAACTTTAATATGTGCCAGGTGCTGGTCTAGATGCTGGGCACATAGCCTGCGTTTTGGTGCTTTGTCCTTCTACCAGGAGAAGCTCCAGGTTCAGACTGGCAATCCAATGGCTGGACTCAATGGGACTGAATCTAGTGCTAAGCTTACTCTGTCCATAGAAACAGGCCATGGAAAGCAACAGGCAAAGCATCTTCGGATTCATCAGAGATCCAACAGGGAGTGCAAACGTAGTTTCCATGAACAAGGTCAGGAGATCTGTGATTCATCTTGAAACAGAAACTTTTCTGCTCTAGTTCCCCTCCTGTCTCTCTATATGATTCTGGGTATGTCAGTCCAAGGCTTGAGTGCCTGCTTCTCTTTCAGTAAACAAGACAGAAAACAAAAATGTAGTATGTAAGAGTCCACGTTTATGAAAGGAAGTAGTACTGTGAGAGAGCAAACCCAGGATCAGTCCCGAAAGCAAGCCTGCTGGTCACCCTTTCTTCACATGCACACACTTGAGGGGGAGACAGACAAAACAGATTTGAGTATTGTAAGAACAGTTCACTAAGTGTTATGATGACCAAGAAGGAGAAAGAAATGGAAAATGATGCAAGGTGCTACTTTATACTTCGATGAGCAGAGTCCTTGCATACTTCTTATTTGCATACAGGTGCATACATTTCTATACGATTTTTGCTCAGAAACAGATTTGCTGGGTCAAAGAGTATATGCTTTGGGGAATTTTCCTAAATATAGCTGAACTTCTGTCTGTGGAATTTGCTCTCCTTTACACTCCTACCAGCCATGTGCCTATTTCCCTACACCTTCATCAACACAAGGTGCCATCTATGTTTTGACTCTGAGCCATCTGATAGGTAAAGAATAGCATCTCATCTCTTTTTAGCGATTCCTTTTATGGGTTCACACATTTTTCATAAGTTTAGGAAATCATTTGAACTCCCTTTCCTGTTTATGTTCTCTGCCCATTTTCTGTGGTCTCTGTATTTTATTTCTTTGTGTGAAGGAAATAGTCTTTTGTCTGGGATGTGTAGTACAATGATTTTTGACTTGACACATCTTTTTGCTTTGTATGTGATGCTTTTCTCACACACAGTTTTTAAAAACTTTTATGTAATTAAATCCATGAATTTCTTATGGCATCACCACTCTAGGATGATAAAAACAACTTTATCTCATGTTTTCTGATGAGACTTTCTTGATATCATTTTTAATATTTATACTTTTGATCCAACTGGAATTCATTGAGATATAAGGTGTGAAATGTAGAATCTAAATTATCTGTTTTTTTTTTTCTATATGGCTATCACCACTTTGATTTATTGAATAATGACTTATTTCAGAAGATACACATCTGCTCCTAGTTGACCAACTAGAATATATACACTTAAGTCCTTTGCCAAAGATTATAATCTCAAATTTTTATCTTAAGCACTTTGATGAAAGATGATTTACATGCACAATTGCTTAAAGGATATTCCTCTGAGATTTTATATATGTGTGTGTGCATGTGTGTGTTTTCAAGTGTTATTTCTGGATTATGACAGAGAGCTTAATATAAAACTCCTACTGTTTTAACATCTTTTTGAAGGTGAGTATTTCTGTACCTCAGATTTGTTGAGAAATTTTAAGAAATTGCTATCCAGAACACAAGATTGCATTTATTGTAGGGATATTTTATTCAGGGACTTCTATATAAAGAAAGCTGAGCGCCGAAGAATTGATGCTTTTGAACTGTGGTATTGGTTTTCCAATACTCTTGAGAGTCCCTTGAACAGCAGAGAGGTCCAACCAGTCCATCCTAAAGGAAATCAGTCGTGAATATTCATTGGAAGGACTGATGCTGAAGCTGAAACTCCAATACTTTGGCCACCTGATGCGAACTGACTCATTGGAAAAGACCCTGATGCTGGGAAAGATTGAAGGTGGAAGGAGAAGGGGACAACAGAGGATGAGATGGTTGGATGGCATCATCGACTCTATGGACATGTGTTTGAGTAGACTCTGGGAGTTGGCAATGGACAGGGAAGCCTGGCGTGCTGCAGTCCATGGAGTCACAAAGAGTCGGACTTGATTGAGTGACTGAACTGAACTGATAGAAAAATACACAGTAAGCATTTTTTTAAAATAAAGAATCAGTGAAGTTTTGTTTCTTCTGTTGAAATGGTGGCTCTTTTTGGAGGCTGGTGTGAATTTAATGATTGATTTCTCTTGGCTGCCAAACACCAGACCTTAAGGTGACTGTATGCCAAGTGTTGTATAGAGCTTTAGGCTCTAAAAAGAGGTAGACCTGGATCAAATCTCAGCCTATCATTCTTATGAGCTAAGCTGCCTTGGGTAAGCCATGTATTTGTGTATGTATGTATGTATGTATGTATTTTCTGAGTGTTCTCATTTATTTTTATGAATAATATTTGTCTTTTAAGTATTTTTATTGAAGTATATTTGACTTACAATGCTTCAGGTATACAACAAAGTGATTCAGTTATATATGTATTTTTTCATTATAGGTTAGCACCAGATATTGAATATAGTTGCCTGTGGTCTACAGTTGGACCTTGTTGTTTATGTATTTTATATATAATAGTATGTATCTGCTAATTCTGAATTTCTAATTTATCCCTTCCCCTTCTTTCCCCTTTGGTAACTGTAAGTTGTTTTCTGTGTCTGTATGTCTATTTCTGTTTTGTAAATAGTCATTTGTATCTTTTTTAGATTCTATGTATGTGTTCGTGTGTGTGTTAGTCATCAGTCTTGTCTGACTCTTTGCGACCCCAAGGACTATAGCCCATTAGGGCTCCTCCGTCCATGGGATTCTCCAGGCAAGAATACTGGAGTAGATTGCCATTTCCTACTCCAGATAAGATTCTACATATAAGTAATGTCATATTATATTTGTCTTTGTCTGATTTACTTCACTTATTATGATAATCTGTAGGTCCTTGGGCAAGTCATTTAACTTGTCTGTACTGGCTGCCTCATCTAAAGCCAGGAGTAACAATCACATTTGCCTTGTTAGATTGGGAGGATTAGATGAGATTAAAATAAATGAAGATTTTAGCACAATGCCAAAACATAGCAAGCATTCAATAAAACTTAGCTTATTATTATTGTTATTGATTCAAGTTGATCAAATGTTTATAAGTTTGCCATTTAAAAAATGATTTATAGCATTTGGAAGATTAATACAAGTCTTAGATGCATTGACCTCTGTCCTTTCCAGGAAGAGGTGAATTATTTCTCTTTTGCTATCGTCCTTAACATCAGAAACTGGGGGCTTGAAAAAGTTAAACAAAGCAAATGTGAGTGAATCCTATCCATTTCATAGAATTACAGAATCTAGGTGTCAAAAAGCAATTTGGATGTTATCTGGTCCAGTTTTCCTTCCCAGAGTTATTTGCTAACTGTTTAAATAAATCTCAGTTTTAACTTTTTTCCCTGTGAGACTAAGGCATCTTTTAAAGAAATCAAAAGTCAGTTTGAATCAGAATGAAATATATACTTACTATTTCTAAAGTGTCAAATATTTTCAGGACCAAGTCATGATCTGATATAACATTTGGTTTAAATTCTATTGGGAAATAGTTTCCTCTGTCTTTTATGGAAGGTTAGCTGCTAGAAGGCCCATGATCTCACTGTGTTCTTGGCGCCCACTGAGATCTGGTACCCACTGCGGTCCTGTGCAGTGAGGCAGTAATCAGCATTGCTGCAGAGACGACGTTGTGCTGACCCAGGAATAACAGCTCTGAGCTGATGATGTCAGTAACTTTTAAAATAGCTTATTTAAAAATCTTTTCAGTGACCTCAGCTACACTTAATGCCTCTTAGCTCATCTGGACACGGGCAAGAAATGTAAGAAGGAAGGGTGACAACTGCAACTCCAAGCAGCTGTGTCTTCAGAAGCCCGTTTTAGGAAAGAACTTGTCTGAACAAGTTGAAGATGGAAGATACCCTTGGTATCCAGTGACCGTGATGCAGATATAGAACTTGTATAGCTCCAGCCCTACAAGCCTGGGGAAAATGAAGCTACCCAATGACAGTTGTACATGGTATTTCTGCACATACTTTCAGTGATGCGAACTCTGGCTCCCTTCCCTGGTTTCCTGTGTATTTTGGAAATTATGCAGTTGATTCACATGGACTCATGGCCAGCCCTATCAGTTACCATGGGTTTCCCCTGTTGGCCCTTCTTACCATTGTCTCCTGCAGTTCATGCTGCCACTGCAGCAGGTGATGCCTGCCTAGGTCTGCTGCATCCCTCCTGGCCAGGGATGTGTGATGCCAAGGATGCTGACGTCTGCCCTGAGAGCACGTTCCCCACTTGCAGAGGCTGCTGCTGCCAGTCTCTTAAGAGCTGTGCTTGGCCTTCTGGAGCCTTCGGTGTAGCTGAAGCAACACCAAAGCAGAGGGCATTTTGACATTTGTTAATGCTATTCATCTGTTAATTGGACACCAAAGCTATACCCCCAAATCTCCCGCACTCTGTACCTGTTAACTAATGAAATTCTTATGGACCATTATTAAATGTGCTCTTACTAAAAATGAAACAGTTGATTCCACAGCACCTAGATCATCACAGAACTCAACACTTTTCAGCCTAATTAAAGTTCCAAGTTTGTTGTGCAAAAATTATCACATAAAGTTTTGAACTGGCTTATATCCTGTTTTTTCCACTTATTTCTCTTGAATACCTTTATTCAGTCTGTCCGTGCTTCATAATTCATTCAACCAACCTTTTATTCTTGCACATTTAGATTTCACCTTAATTTTTCATTCCAGTCATCCCCTGGTATCCATGGGGATTGGTTCCAGGACCACACACCTCAGATATCAAATTTGGCAGAAGCTCAAGTTCCTTATATAAAATGGCATAATATTTTCATACAGCCTATGCATATCTTCCTGAATAGTTTAATCATCTCCAGATTACTTATAATGCCTAATACAATGTAAATGCTATGTAAATATTTGCCAGTGCTTATCAAATTCAAGTTTTACTTTTCAGAACTTTCTTGAATTTTTTTTCTGAGTATTTTTTCAATCTGCAGTTGATTGAATCCTTGAATTTGGAACCTGTGGATATAGAGGGCCATATTATAAACCATGCTGCAAAGAACATCCTCATGGTTATATTTCCCCTATTTCCCCCTACATGCTAATACGTGCTAAGTCGCTTCAGTCATGTCTGACTCTTTGCGACCCTATGGATTGTTGCTGCCAGGCTCTTCTGTGCATGGGTTGCCATACCCTCCTCCAGGGCATCTTCCTGACCCAGGGATCGAACCTGCATCTCTTACATCTCGTGCATTGGCAGGCAGATTCTTTACTACTAGTGCCACCTGGGAAGCCCTGAGTCAAAGGAGTTTATTTTTTTAAGGCTTTTGCTACCGGTGATCTAGTTTCCCTCTCCAATGGTGGGACTGATTTACACTCCTACCAGGCTCTTGACGACACCTTAAAAATCATTAAAATAAATGTTTATTGGACTAATGCATAAGCAGGAATACATGCACTTCATAACAAGTTCAAATGATAAAGCAGTGATTAAAGTGTAAAGTGAAAGTGTTCCAATTTCCCTGATTTCCTGAAACACTTTGGATTATGTTAACCAGCCTCTTCGCTGTGAAAGTGAGGAGTACTAACCACTGGAAAGTAAAAGTGAAGTTGCTCCGTCATGTCCGATTTTTTGCAACCCCAGGGACTATAGCCTACCAAGCTCCTTCGTCCATGGAATTTTCCAGGCAAGAGTACTGGAGTGGGCTTCCATTTCCTTCTCCAGGGGATCTTCTTGACCCAGGGATCAAACCCAGGTCTCCCGCATTGCAGGCAGATGCTTTACCATCTGAGCCACCAGGGAATCCTGCTAACCACTGGACACCAAACAATTCTTGGTGTTTTAACAGTTTTGTGTGTTTCCTTCTGCTTTCCTGACCAGTGCACCTGTAAGAAGACAGTTCTGAGATTTTAGCATCTACCTTCTCTGATGTGATGAAAACAACTCTGTCAAAATATTAGTATAAAATCCCTGCTTTTAATGGAAAACACTTAAAACATTAATTCACCCTCTTTCATTTTATATTTATCTCGTTCCTTTCTGTACTGTCTGAAGTGTCTACTGGTTTGTATAACTTAAAAAAAATTATTTATTTAGGGCTTCCCTTGTAGCTCAGTTGATAAAGCGTCTGACTGTAATGCAGAAGACCTGGGTTCAATCCCTGGGTCAGGAAGATCCTCTGGAGAAGGAAATGGCAACCCACTCTAGTATTCTTGCCTGGAGAGTCCCAAGGACAGAGGAGCCTGGTGGGTTACAGTCCATGGGTTGCAGAAAGTTGGACATAACTGAGCAACTGAGCACACAGCAGATCAGGTCTTGGCTGCAGCGTGCAGTGTCTTCCACGCAGCGCTCAGGTTCCCTAGTTGTCGCTCATGGGCTTATTTTGTCTAAGGCATGTGGGATCTTAGTTCCCCCACCAAGGATTGAACCCATGTCCCATGCATTGCAAAGTGGATTCTTAGCCACTGAACCACCAGTGAAGTCCCTGGTTTGTACTATTTTGATAATCCCATCAATCCTTGAGTTTATTTACACATATGTGGAGAAGGCAATGGCACCCCACTCCAGTACTCTTGCCTGGAAAATCCCATGGATGGAGGAGCCTGGTGGGCTGCAGTCCATGGGGTCGCTAAGGGTTGGACACAACTGAGCGACTTCACTTTCACGCATTGAAAAAGGAAATGGCAGCCCACTCCAGTGTTCTTGCCTGGAGAATCCCAGGGATGGGGGAGCCTGGTGGGCTGCCGTCTATGGGGTCGTACAAAGTCGGACACGACTGAAGCAACTTAGGAGCAGCAGCAGCAGCAGCAGCATGTTAGAAACAGCATGACTGTTAAGGGATGTCACCTGTTACCCAAAACTATAAAAAAGAAATTTATTATATTTCTGTAATGTATGCATATTACAGAGTGCTGAGAAAACTGTTAGAAATTTAGTTGAGGACTTTCCTGTTACTATTAGAGTTAAGGACAAAAGATCATATTGTAGCTTGTTTATCTAATCTGCAAAAAGCAGGTGTTCCATCCCTAAGATTCAGTTTAGTTTAGTTCAGTCGCTCAGTCATGTCTGACTCTTTGCGACCCCATGAATCACGGCATGCCTAAGATTAAGGGTGGAAAATTGGCACATGGGCTAAATTGTCACCTGGTTTTAAATGGACTGCGAGCTAATAATGTCTTTTACATTTTTTATAGTAAAATTAAAAAAGATTAAAATTTAGTGATGGACTTCCCTGGTGGCACTGGTGGTAAAACAACCTGCCTGCCAATGCAGGAGATGCCTGAGACAGCGGTTGGATCCCTGGGTCAGGAAGATCCCCTGGAGGAGGGCATGTCAACCCACTCCAGTATTCTTGCTTGGAGAATCCTATGGTCAGAGGAGCCTGGCAGGCTACAGTACATGGGGTTGCAAAGAGTCGGATGTGACTGAAGCAACTTAGCACGCTAGTAATATTTAGTGAGACAAGAACATGATGTGAAATTTGATTTCAGAGTTCACATAGAAAATTGTATTGGCACAAGACTTTTCCTGGTGACTCAGTGGTAAAGAATCCACCTGCCAATGCAGGAAACATGGGTTTGATCTCTGTTCTGGAAAGATCCCACATGCTGCAGATCAACTAAGCCCCTGGGCCACCATTAATGAGCCTGTGCTCTAGATCCAGGGAGCCACAACTACTGAGCCCATGCCATAACTACTGAAGCCCATGTGCCCCAAAACCTGTGCTCCACAACAAGAGAAGACACCACAATGAGAAGCCCTTGCACTGCAACTAGAGAGTAGACCCCACTCACTGCAACTGGAGAAAGCCCTCACAGCAAGGAAGACCCAGCACAGCCAAAAATAAGTACACAAATAAAAATTATTTTTTTTTAAAGAAAATTTTATTGGCACACAGCTACACTCATTAATTCATGTATTGTCAGTGGTGGCTTTTGTGCTACGAAGGAGAGTTGAGTAGTTGTAACAGAGACCATACGGCTCTTATCATCTGAAATATTGGACTGCCCAAAAAGTTTGTTCAGGTTTTTTTTTTTTTTTTATAAAATCTTACGTAAAAATTTGAATGAACTTTTTGGCGAATCCAATATTTACTATCTGGCCTTCTACAGAAAAAGTGTATCAAGCCCTGATTTACATTTTCAAATGTAAACATAGATGAAATTTCACTATTAAGAGAACAAATCTGTTTATTAATTTAAAGATGAATGATCAACAGTATTTCAATTTATACAGGAAGGATTCAGTCAAAGAATAAAATGTATAAATATTAAGAAAAAACAAAGATAAGTGATTTTAGAGAGAAATCAGAGAATCTGCAGTGCAGACCACAAGTGAAATCTTGGCAAGTAGAGGATACTTTTCTCAGAAGGAACAATGGTCCTTTATGGGATACACAAGTTGAAAAGCATACAATCTTTGGGGTAAACAGTTAGTTTACCTCACAGCAGGTGTTTAAATTTTGAGAGATACTAACCACATTGTTCTTCAAAGAAATTTCTACTAATTTATATTTTCACTTAACAGTATATGAAAGTGCACTCATGATTTCACCAATATGAAAAAAGTTTAAGTAAATGGGTTGAATGCCCCAACCAAAAGACAAATATTGGCTGAATGGATACAAAAACAAGACCCCTATATATGCTGTCTACAAGAGACCCACCTCAAAACAAGAGACACATACAGACTAAAAGTGAAGGGCTGAAAAAAATATTTCATGCAAACGGAGACCAAGAGAAAGCAGGAGTTGCAATACTCATATCAGATAAAATAGACTTTCAAATAAAGGATGTGAAAAGAGACAAAGAAGGACACTACATAATGATCAAAGGATCAATCCAAGAAGAAGATATAACAATTATAAATACATAGGCACCCAACATAGGAGCACCGCAATATGTACAACAAACGCTAACGAGTATGAAAGAGGAAATTAATAGTAACACAATAATAGTGGGAGACTTTAATACCCCACTCACAACTATGGATAGATCAACTAAACAGAAAATCAACAAGGAAACACAAACCTTAAATGACACAATGGACCAGCTAGACCTAATTGATATCTATAGGACATTTCACCCCAAAACAATCAACTTCACCTTTTTCTCAAGTGTACACGGAACCTTCTCCAGAATAGATCACATCCTGGGCCATAAATCTGGTCTTGGAAAATTCAAAAAAATTGAAATCATTCCAGTCATCTTTTCTGACCACAGTGCAGTAAGAGTAGATTTCAATTACAGGAAAAAAAATTGCTAAAAATTCAAACATATGGAGGCTAAATAACATGCTTCTGAATAACCAACAAATCATAGAAGAAATCAAAAAAGAAATCAAAATATGTATAGAAATGAATGAAAATGAAAACACAACAACCCAGAACCTATGGGACACTGTAAAAGCAGTGCTAAGGGGAAGGTTCATAGCATTACAGGCTTACATCAAGAAACAAGAAAAAATCCAAATAAATAACCTAACTCTACACCTAAAGCAATTAGAGAAGGAAGAAATGAAGAACCCCAGGGTTAGCAGAAGGAAAGAAATCTTAAAAATTAGGGCAGAAATAAATGCAAAAGAAACTAAAGAGACCATAGCAAAAATCAACAAAGCTAAAAGCTGGTTTTCTGAAAAATTAAACAAAATTGACAAACCATTAGCAAGACTCATTAAGAAACAAAGAGAGAAGAACCAAATTAACAAAATTAGAAATGAAAATGGAGAGATCACAACAGACAACACTGAAATACAAAGGATCATAAGAGACTACTACCAGCAGCTCTATGCCAATAAAATGGACAACTTGGATGAAATGGACAAATTCTTAGAAAAGTATAACTTTCCAAAACTGAACCAGGAAGAAATAGAAGATCTTAACAGACCCATCACAAGCAAGGAAATCGAAACTGTAATAAAAAATCTTCCAGCAAACAAAAGCCCAGAACCAGATGGCTTCACAGCTGAATTCTACCAAAAATTTAGAGAAGAGCCAACACCTATCTTACTCAAACTCTTCCAGAAAATTGCAGAAGAAGGTAAACTTCCAAACTCATTCTATGAGGCCACCATCACCCTAATTCCAAAACCAGACAAAGATGCCACAAAAAAAAGAAAACTACAGGCCAATATCACTGATGAACATAGATGCAAAAATCCTTAACAAAATTCTAGCAAACAGAATCCAACAACATATTAAAAAAATCATAAACCATGACCAAGTGGGCTTTATCCCAGGAATGCAAGGATTCTTTAATATCTGCAAATCAATCAGTGTAATACACCACATTAACAAATTGAAAGATAAAAACCATATGATTATCTCAATAGATGCAGAGAAAGCCTTTGACAAAATTCAACACTCATTTATGATTAAAACTCTCCAGAAAGCAGGAATAGAAGGAACATACCTCAACATAATAAAAGCTATATATGACAAACCCACAGCAAGCATCACCCTCAATGGTGAAAAATTGAAAGCATTTCCCCTGAAATCAGGAACAAGACAAGGGTGCCCACTCTCACCACTACTATTCAACATAGTGTTGGAAGTTTTGGCCACAGCAATCAGAGCAGAGAAAGAAGTAAAAGGAATACAGATAGGAAAAGAAGAAGTGAAACTCTTGCTGTTTGCTGATGACATGATCCTCTACATAGAAAACCTTAAAGACTCTACCAGAAAATTACTAGAGCTAATCAATGAATATAGTAAAGTTGCAGGATATAAAATTAACACACAGAAATCCCTTGCATTCCTATATACTAACAATGAAAAAAACAGAAAGAGAAATTAAGGAAACAATACCATTCATCATTTCAACAAAAAGAATAAAATACTTAGGAGTATATCTACCTAAAGAAACAAAAGACCTATACATAGAAAACTATAAAACACTGATGAAAGAAATCAAAGAGGACACAAACAGATGGAGAAACATACCGTGTTCATGGATTGGAAGAATCAATATTGTCAAAATGGCTATTCTACCCAAAGCAATCTATAGATTCAATGCAATCCCTATCAAGCTACCAACAGTATTTTTCACAGAACTAGAACAAATAATTTCACAATTTGTATGGAAATACAAAAAACCTCGAATAGCCAAAGTAATCTTGAGAAAGAAGAATGGAACTGGAGGAATCAACTTGCCTGACTTCAGACTCTACTACAAAGCCACAGTCATCAAGACAGTATGGTACTGGCACAAAGACAGAAATATAGATCAATGGAACAGAACAGAAAACCCAGAGATAAATCCACGAACCTATGGACACCTTATCTTTGACAAAGGAGGCAAGGATATACAATGGAAAAAAGACAACCTCTTTAACAAGTGGTGCTGGGAAAACTGGTCAACCACTTGTAAAAGAATGAAACTAGAACACTTTCTAACACCATATACAAAAATAAACTCAAAATGGATTAAAGATCTAAATGTAAGACCAGAAACTATAAAACTCCTAGAGGAGAACATAGGCAAAACACTCTCCGACATAAATCTCAGCAAGATCTTCTATGACCCACCTCCCAGAATATTGGAAATAAAAGCAAAAATAAACAAATGGGACCTAATGAAAATTAAAAGCTTTTGCACAATAAAGGAAACTATAAGTAAGGTGAAAAGACAGCCCTCAGACTGGGAGAAAATAATAGCAAATGAGGAAACAGACAGAGGATTAATCTCAAAAATATACAAGCAACTCGTGAAGCTCAATTCCAGAAAAATAAATGACCCAATCAAAAAATGGGTCAAAGAACTAAACAGACATTTCTCCAAAGAAGACATACAGATGGCTAACAAACACATGAAAAGATGCTCAACATCACTCATTATCAGAGAAATGCAAATCAAAACCACAATGAGGTACCATTACACTCCAGTCAGGATGGCTGCTATCCAAAAGTCTACAAGCAATAAATGCTGGAGAGGGTGTGAAAAAAAGGGAACCCTCTTACACTGTTGGTGGGAATGCAAACTAGTACAGCCACTATGGAAAACAGTGTGGAGATTTCTTAAAAAACTGGAAATAGAACTGCCATATGACCCAGCAATACCACTTCTGGGCATATACACTGAGGAAACCAGATCTGAAAGAGACACATGCACCCCAATGTTCATCACAGCACTGTTTATAATAGCCAGGACATGGAAGCAACCTAGATGCCCATCCGCAGATGAATGGATAAGGAAGCTGTGGTACATATACACCATGGAATATTACTCAGCCGTTAAGAAGAATTCATTTGAATCAGTTCTAATGAGATGAATGAAACTAGAGCCCATTATACAGAGTGAAGTAAGCCAGAAAGATAAAGAACATTACAGCATACTAACACATATATATGGAATTTAGAAAGATGGTAATGATAACCCTATATGCAAAACAGAAAAAGAGACACAGAAGTACAGAACAGACGTTTGAACTCTGTGGGAGAAGGTGAGGGTGAGATGTTTTGAAAGAACAGCATGTATATTATCTATAGTGAAACAGATCACCAGCCCAGGTGGGATGCATGAGACAAGTGTTCGGGCCTGGTGGGCTGGGAAGACCCAGAGGAATCGGGTGGAGAGGGAGGTGGGAGGGGGGATCTGGATGGGGAATACATGTAACTCTATGGCTGATTCATATCAATGTATGACAAAACCCACTGAAATGTTGTGAAGTAATTAGCCTCCAACTAATAAAAAAATAAAAAAAAGAAAAGAAAAATATTTAAGTCTGATGGGCAAAAAATGGCACATTCTAATTGTTTTAAGTTGCATTTTATTTTTTAATTGAAGTATAGTTGGTTTTGGGGCTTCCCAGATGGTACTAGTGGTAAAGAACCGACCTGTTAATACAGGAGACACACTTTCGATCCCTGGGTGGGGAAGATCTCCTGGAGGAGGAAATGGCAATCCACTCCAGTATTCTTGCCTAGAAAATCCCATGGACAGCAGAGCCTAGCGGGCTACAGTCCATGGCATTGCAAAGTGTCGGACACGACTGAAGCTACTTAGCACTTAGCATAGTTGAGTTACAATATTGTGTTACCTTGAGGTGTTCAGCACAGTGATTTGGTTACACGTACATGTGTATGTATCTATATTCTTTGTATTTTTCTGATTTTTTTCAGGTATAGTTTTGTAAGATATTGAATATATTTCCCTGTGCAATATAGCAAAACTTTGTTGTTTCTTAAATTGCATTTTTAAAATTACTACTGAAGTGATTAGTTTTTCATTCTTGTTGGCCATTTATATTTATTTTGTGAAATGCTTTCTTAATATCTTTTGCCCATTTTTTTCTCTTGAACTTTTTTCCTACCTGACTTGTAGGTGACCTTCTTATATTATGAAGAATAACTTTTGTGCTTCTGTGTGTGTGCTTAGTCTCATCTGACTCTTTGCGACTCTTAGTCTCATCTGACTCTTTGCGACATCACTCTTTGTAGTCCACTAGGCTCCTCTGTCCACGTAATTTTTCAGACAAGCATACTGGAGTGAGTTGTCATTTCCTTCTCCAGGGGATCTTTTTGACCCAGGGATTAAACCTGCATCTCTTGACTCTGCTGTATTGGCAGGCAGAATTCTTTAAAAAGCGGAGACATTACTTTGCCAACAAAGGTCCATCTAGTCAAGGCTATGGTTTTTCCACTAGTCATGTAGTCATGTATGGATGTGAGAGTTGGACCATAAAGAAAGCTGAGCATCAGAGAATTGATGTTTTTGATTTGTGGTGTTGGAGAAGACTCTTTAGAGTCCCTTGGACTGCAAGGAGATCCAACCAGTTCATCCTAAAGTAGATCAGTCCTGGGTGTTCATTGGAAGGACTGATGCTGAAGCCAAAACTCCAATACTTTGGCCACCTCATGTGAAGAGTTGACTCATTGGAAAAGACCCTGATGCTGGGAGGGATTGGGGGCAGGAGGAGAAGGGGACGACAGAGGATGAGATGGTTGGATGGCATCACCGACTCAATGGGCATGAGTTTGAGTAAACTCCGGGAGTTGGTGATGGAGAGGGAGGCCTGGCGTGCTGCGATTCATGGGGTCGCAAAGAGTCGGACACGACTGAGCGACTGAACTGAACTGAACTGAACTGAGCACCAGTATATTTCATGCTTATTTCAAATATTTTTCCAGGCTGTTATTTATGCTTTAACTTAAAAAAAATTTACTAAACACTTATGATTATACATAACAGATACTAACCTAAGAGCTGTGCATACAGTAGTTCATTTAATTCCCATAGCAAGTGTATGAGGTATGAACTATCATTTATTTATTTAAAATTTATTTTATTGGAAAATAGTTGATTTACAACATTGTGTTCATTTCTGCTGTGCAGTAAAGTGATCCATTTATACATACAAATACATTCTTTTTCATATTCTTTTCCACTGTGATTTATCACAGGATATTGAATATGGTTTGCTGTGCTATACAATAGGGCCTTGTTGTTTATCCACTCTATATATAATAGTTTGCATATATTGAAGTGGGGACTATTATTACCTTAGTGTTACAAACAAAGAAGCAGAGTCACAGAGAAGCCAAGTAAGTGGTCTAAGATCACATGGCTAGGATAGTGGAGCTGGGATTAAAACCCAGGCAGCTTGGTCTGGTGCCATGATCTTCACCACTCTTTCACATAATCTTCTTTGTAGGTATCACTTAGTACCTCCTGTCATCTTTACAACAGTCCTAGAGGTGAGTACTGTAGCTATCTGCATCTTACAGATGAGAAAATGGAGGCTCAGAGATGTCAAGAGAGGTCAAGGCATTTACTCATGTTGAGAGAGAGAGCTAGACTTTGAATGTGAATTTGTCTCCAAAGTCCATGTTTTTTCTCATCTACAGTTCCCCAGCATTTCCCATTTTGAAGAATCCTCTCAAAAGGGGGAGCTCTCAGAAGGGTTGCCTGAGCTCAGAAGGGCTGGGAAGACCTTGCTAGTCACAGGGCTTTGTATTCAGGCCACTGCCCTGCCTGCTCCTTTAAGCCCGGCCTAGTTTTCTGACTGAGCTTATTTAGAAAACTCCCTTCCTCCATCCTAAATTTGCTGGTGCATCATAGTGGGATATGGCATTAATGTGCTTGTTGGTCTCTAATGGGATCCTTGAGTCTGTAGGACCCTTGTACCTCCCAATATCCCTTTCTCTTTGCTCTGGACCACATCCTGCCTCCTACCCACTCTTGTCTTTGGAAACAAAAATTGACATGAGTGGGGGTGGTGGTGCTTGAATATACCATCTGTGTGAAAGGAGATTTCAGAGTCTGTATTTTCAGCAGCCTTCAAGAACATTCACCTTGTGGTGGAAGCCAGAGCAGACATGTTAGGATGTGGGATGGAAATCATATGTCAAGGAGATAGAACAACCAGATCAGAAGGGTCCAGATCCTGACACTTCAGAGCTGTATTGTGGCACTGGGTTGTTTAGATTCAGTTCGCCATATGAGAGAGGAATAAATGTATTTTGTTGAATCCTCTGTTTTATTTTTTAAGTAGCTTATCTTTATGCTAAAATAGCTAATGAGCATATAAAAGTACACTCAAATATATTGATAGAATACAAATAAAACCACAAGATACTGTTTTACAGCCACCAGATTGGCAAAAGTTTAAATGTCTGATACTATGGATTCTTGGCAAAAATATGGAAAAACCAAAATTCTACTCATGAGAGAATGAATTTGTCAATTTTGCTAATTTGGCTGTTGCTAAACAATTTGGTGTTATTGTGGAAAATATGCTCTAGTAGCTTCAGTCCTTGATATATTCCCAATATAAACAAGTGCAAATAGATACCCAGAAGACAAATATCTAGCATTCATAAGATCATTGCTTGTAAAATAACAAATTGGAAATAACTCAAATGTCTACTAACAGGTGAAATACGTACAAATATATGACCTGCCTCTTGAGAAATCTGTATGCAGATCAGGAAGCAACAGTTAGAACTGAACATGGAACAACAGACTGGTACCAAATAGGAAAAGGAGTACGTCAAGGCTGTATATTGTCACCCTGCTTATTTAACTTACATGCAGAGTACATCATGAGAAATGCTGGGTTGCAGGAAGCACAAGCTAGAATCAAGATTGCCGGGAGAAATATCAATAACCTCAGATATGCAGATGACCCCATCCTTATGGCAGAAAGTGAAGAAGAACTAAAGAGCCTCTTGATGAAAGTGAAAGAGGAGAGTGAAAAATTTGGGTTAACGTTCAACATTCAGAAAACTAAGATCATGGCATCTGGTCCCATCGCTTCATGGCAAGTAGATGGGGAAACAGTAGAAACAGTGGTAGACTTTATTTTCTTGGACTCCAAAATCATTGCAGATGGTGACTGCAGTCATGAAATTAAAAGACACTTTCTCCTTGGAAGAAAAGCTGTGACCAACTTAGACAGTATATTAAAAAGCAGAGACATTACTTTGCCAACAAATGTTCGTCTAGTCAAGGTTATGGTTTTTCCAGTAGTCATGTATGGATGTGAGAGTTGGACCATAAAGAAAGCTGAGCATTGAAGAATTGATGCTTTTGAACTGTGGTGTTGGAGAAGACTCTCGAGAGTCCCTTGGACTGCAAGGAGATCCAACCAGTCCATCCTAAAGGAGATCAGTCCTGGGTGTTCATTGGAAGGACTGATATTGAAGTTGAAACTCCAATACTTTGGCCACCTGATGTGAAGAGCAGACTCATTTGAAAAGACCCTGATGCTGGGAAAGATTGAGGGTGGGAGAAGAAAGAGATGACAGGATGAAATTGTTGGATGGCATCACTGACTCGATGGAGATGAGTTTGGGTAAGCTCTGGAAGTCGGTGATGGATAGGGTGGCCTGGTGTGATGCAGTCCAGTTCAGTTCAGTTCAGTCTCTCAGTCGTGTCCAACTCTTTGTGACCCCATGAATCACAACACCGCCAAGACTCACTGTCTATCGCCAACTCCCGGAGTTTACTCAAACTCATGTCCATTAAGTCGGTGATGCCATTCAGCCATCTCATCCTCTGTTGTCCCCTTCTCCTCCTGCCCCCAGTCCCTCTCTGCATCAGGGATTTTTCCAGTGAGTCAACTCTTCCCATCAGGTGGTCAAAGTATTGGAGTTTCAGCTTCAACATCAGTCCTTCCAATGAACACCCAGGACTGATCTTTAGGATGAACTGGTTGGATCTCCTTGCAGTCCAAAGGACTCTCAAGAGTCTTTTCCAACACCACAGTTCAAAAGCATCAATTCTACAGTGCTCAGCTTTCTTTATGGTCCAACTTTCACATCTATACATGACTAGTGGAAAAACCATAGCCTTGACTAGATGGGCTTTTGTTGGCAAAGTAATGTCTCTGCTTTTTGATATGCTATTTAGGTTGGTCATAACTTTCCTTCCAAGGAGTAAGCGTTTTTAATTTCATGGCTGCGATCACTATCTGCAGTGATTTGGGAGCCCCCAAAAATAATGTCAGCCACTGTTTCCACTGTTTCCCCATCTATTTGCCATGAAGTGGTGGGATTGGATGCCATGATCTTAGTTTTCTAAATGTTGAGCTTTAATCCAACTTTTTCACTCTCCTCTTTCATTTTCATCAAGAGGCTCTTTAGTTCTTCTTCACTTTCTGCCATAAGGGTGGTGTCATCTGCATATCTGAGGTTATTGATATTTCTCCCGGCAATCTTGATTCTAGCTTGTGCTTCCTGCAACCCAGCATTTCTCATGATGTACTCTGCATGTAAGTTAAATAAGCAGGGTGACAATATACAGCCTTGACGTACTCCTTTTCCTATTTGGTACCAGTCTGTTGTTCCATATCCATTTCTAACTGTTGCTTCCTGACCTGCATACAGGTTTCTCAAGAGGCAGGTCAGGAAGTCTGGTATTCCCATCTCTTACAGAATTTTCCACAGTTTATTTTCCATACAGTCAAAGACTTTGGCATAGTCAATAATGCAGAAATAGATGTTTTTCTGGAACTCTTTTGCTTTTTTGATGATCCAACAGATGTTGGCAATTTGATCTCTGGTTCCTCTGCCTTTTCTAAAACCAGCTTGAACATCTGGGAGTTCACTGTTCATGTATTGCTGAAGACTGGTTTGGAGAATTTTGAGCATTACTTTATAGAATGTGAGATGAATCAATTGTGCTGTAGTTTGAGCATTCTTTGGCATTTCCTTTCTTTGGGATTGGAATGAAAACTGACCATTTCCGGTCCTGTGGCCAATGCTGAGTTTTCCAAATTTGCTGACATATTGAGTGTAGCACTTTTACAGCATCACCTTTTAGGATTTGAAATAGCTCAGCTGGAATTTCATCACCTCCACTGGCTTTGTTCGTAGCGATACTTCCCAAGGCCCACTTCACTTCGCATTCCAGGATGTCTGGCTCTAGGTGAGTGATCACAGCATCGTGATTATCTGGGTCGTGAAGATCTTTTTTGTACAGTTCTTCCATGTATTCTTGCCACCTTTTCTTAATATCTTCTGCTTCTGTTAGGTCTATACCATTTCTGTCTTTATTGAGCCCATCTTTGCATGAATTATGCCCTTGGTATCTCTAATTTTCTTGAAGAGATCTCTAGTCTTTCCCATTCTGTTGTTTTCCATTATTTCTTTGCATTGATCACTGAGGAAGGCTTTCTTATCTCTCCTTGCTATTCTTTGGAACTCTGCATCAAATGGGTATATCTTGCTTTTTCTTCTTTGCTTTTTGCTTCTCTTCTTTTCACAACTATTTGTAAGGACTCCTCAGACAGCCATTTTTGCTTTTTTTGCACTTTTTTTGGGGGGATGGTCTTGATCCCTATCTCCTGTACAATGTCACGAACCTCCATCCATAGTTCATCAGATCTAGTCCCTTAAATCTATTTCTCACTTCCACTGTATAATCATAAGGGATTTGATTTAGGTCATACCTGAATGGTATAGTGATTTTCCCTACTTTCTTCAATTTAAGTCTGAATTTGGCAATAAGGAGTTCATGATCTGAGCCACAGTCATCTCCCGGTCTTGTTTTTGCTGACTGCATAGAGCTTCTCCATCTTTGGCTGCAAAGAATATAATCAATCTGATTTCGGTGTTGGCAATCTGGCGATGTTCATGAGTAAAGTCTTCTCTTATGTTTTTGGAAGAGGGTGTTTGCTATGACCAGTGCATTCTCTTGGCAAAACTCTATTAGCCTTTGCCCTGCTTCATTCTGTACTCCAAGGCTAAATTTGCCTGTTACTCCAGGTGTTTCTTGACTTCCTACTTTTGCATTTCAGTCCCCTATAATGAAAAGGACACCAAGTTGTAGTTGTATATTTTTCACTGTGAAATAGCCACAGATCAAAAAAGGAAAAACAAGTTTTACTTAGGAAGGTCCTTCATGAAGCAGTAAAATTTATTAATGTTATTAGCTCTTTACCCTTGAGTACATATGTCTTTACTATTCTGTTAGACAAAATATGAAGTATGCATAAAGTACTTCTATCTCATAGCAAAATATCATAATGTCTCAAGGAAAGGTGCTTGTGTGATTCCTGGAGCTGTGAGCTGAACTAGCTTATTTTGTGCAGAAACACAATTTTTACTTAAAAGGATGAATGACCAGCTGGTTATTCAGACTTGAGTATTTGGCAGATATCCTCTTGAAAATGAATAAAGTGAACTTGTCAATTTAGAGAAAATGGTATTGGTTGCAGTGATATAATTCAAACTTCTAAGTGAAAATTAGAAATTTGGAAAACTCGTACCTGCTACCATGATCTTGATAGCTTTCCAATACTTTAAGGCTATTTTAGTGAGATTGATGATATTTTTTAAATGTGATTTGAAAAATTATGGTAGAATAAATTGTCAACAATTGGAAGTTCTGCATAAGTTGTTGAACCAATATTTTTTTTCTTCATTTATTTTTATTAGTTGGAGGCTAATTACTTTACAATATTGTAGTGGTTTTTGTCATACATTGACATGAATCAGCCATGGATTTACATGTATTCCCCATCCCAATCCCCCCTCCCACCTCCCTCTCCACCCAATTCCTCTGGGTCTTCCTAGTTTTTTAAAAATGATAAGTGAGTCTTGCTGCAAAATTGTTTAGGGACTAAAAAATTCCATTCAAAGTGGAAGGTATCTAAATAATTTTAATAGAACAGAGTACCAAAAAGTTCATTGATATGGCTTAAATTCTACATTGGAAGTAACCTCTAAGAGACTTCTCAAGTTTTGGTGTAGTTTGTATGAAGAATATCTATAATTATCTAGAAGGGCTATTGAAATATATTTCCTTTCAGAAGAATACAAAAAAGAATGTATATATGTATATATATATAACCAAATATATGTATTATATATATACCTGAATCACATATATCTATGTATATGTATAACTGAATCACTTTGCTGAAATTAACATTGTGACTCAACCACATTTCAATAAAAAAGTAAATACTCCCTTTCCAACTCCAAATCCATGTGATGTCATGTTTTCTTCATTTACTTCAACCACAGCAGCATATCACAACAGTACAAACACAGTAGTAGTCCTGAGAATCCAGTCTTGTTTTATTAAGTAGATCATTAAAGAACTTTGAAAAAATAGAAAATAATGCCACTCATCACTATTTTATTTTATTCATTTTATTGTCAAATTATTTTTATTTCACTTCATCATAATATGTTATTTGTGTTAACATGTAATGCGGTTATTATCATTATTTTTAAGGGAATTAGCAAATGTTTTTAAGCATAATTTTATTTATTTTTTGTCATATTTCTGAAATTGAAGTATAGCTGATTTACAATGTTCTAGGTGTACAGCAAAGTGATTCAGTTATATATATATATATTCTTTTTCAGTTTGTTTTCCATTATACCTTATTGCAAGATGTTGAACATAGTTCCTTGTGCTGTACATTAGGTCTTTATTGTTCAATTATTTTATATACAGTAGTGTGTATCTGTTGATTGAAAAATTCTTTAAGCCAAAGCTCTTTTGAGGCTTAGTAATTCTTAAGATATAAAGGGATTCTGAGACCAAAATATTTGAGAACTATTGCTCTGCAAAATAAAACTTTACTACTGGAGCAGAAGTGGGCCAGTGTTTGGGTTGTGCTGGCTGGGAGAGAGTGAGGGTGCAACCTTTCCATAAACAGACTTTCACACATATCTTTTGGTCACAGCTCATACTCTGGGCTTCAAAAGATACGCTTCTCACTGATGTCCTTTCCTGTAAATACTTTGGGTTATTTTGATTAATTTTTTACTTGAGTCATATACTTCATCAAGTGATTTGTTTTTTTCTTTTTCAGAAAAAGTATGAGTATATCCTTTCCAAATCCTTAAACATATGAAGGTATCATGTTGATATTGAATATTTGAACATATATGACAGATTTGTTATGTGTTGTAGACAATTTTTGTAACTCATTTTCTGTTTCATCAATTCACTTTTCTGCAGCTTCCATCTGCTGTTCTTTTGAGCTGATGAACTTGTAACCACATGTTAAACCAGATCTTTGTGTTTAGCCAGAAAGGAAGGAGGTAACTGATGTTAAAAACCTTTACATTTTGATTGAAGCTGTAGACCAGGGGATTGACTCACTTTTTCTGCCAGAGGCAACAGAGTAAATATTTTAGACATTTTGGGTCACATGAGCTCTGTCACAGCTACCCAAACTACAATTTTAATGTAAAAGTGTCCATATACAAAACAGACGAATAAGTGGCTGTGTTCCAATAAAACTTTATTTATGACACTGAAATATGAATTTCATATACTTTTCACGTGTCATAAACTCTTCTTTTTTAAAACCATTTAAAAATGCAAAAACCATGCTCAGCAGATGGGCTCTACTAAAAACATGTGATGAGAGGCTGTGGCTTGCAGGCTGTAATCTGCTGCCCCTGTGCTAGACCATTCTCAGACCACTTGCAAAAGAGGCAAACAGGCTCTACTCCCATCAGCAACCACCTGGCTCCTACCTGAGTCCTGAGATTGGAAATGCTGGGGAGATTCCCTTCGGGCATCATCAGTGTGCTCTATCCCCATTCCTTCTCTCCATCTCCCATTTGGAAAGGGAGGACCTGCTCCCCTCTCCTTGGACCAAGTGAAGAGATGCAGGGTACGTCCCCTACATATGAACCTTCAAGTTGCTAACTTCCATAGATGGGAACATGCCCCTGTATGCCAGTTGTTGTACTATACTACTGTACTTTTCAAGGTACTATACCATAAGATTAAAAATGTTTTCTTAATTTTTCTGTGTTTGTTTTTTATGTGTGAAAAGTTTTATAAACTGCCGGGGTCCAGACTCAGCAGGATCCAGGGGAACCCTCAGGATGAACGGCGTTGGCGAGAGAAGACACTTAGGACCGGCCTTGATGGGGCCAGGTCTGCAAGGGGGGGGGGGGGGGAGAGAGAGAGAGAGAGAGAGAGACCAGACCAGGATATGCAGCAGAGTCTGGCAGTTGCTTTATTTTTCACCGTAGCCTTTATACCCTAAGTTGGTACATTTCTAAGGGGCAGATAAGCATACAGACTTAGTTTAACATTACATCAGCTTGTCCTTCACGAAACCAGGTGTGCTCTGTATATTTTTGTTTATGAGCGTCTTTTCCCATAGATTTTTTTGTACATTATCTTCTGGCCTTGAGGTTAGCAGAAAACAGAAAATTGGCAGTCTCATGGTACAGCAAGTCGCAACATAATAGAAATACAATCCTGTTAACATAAAAGTCAGTCTTTTTGCAGAAATTCTCAGCTAAATTTATCTAAAAAGTTTAACACACAAAGACTCTGTGGCTCTGGTGAGGCAGCCCCTGTTTAGCACTCCTGGTTAAAATTAACAATTATCTTATTGTTTTTACACTAGGGCTAAACTCTTCTTTTTCTAGATCTCCAACTATATTAACAGTAGTTTCCACTGCACAACCTCAGCACATTAACATCAATCAAACGTTGATCTAATAACCACTTTTAAAACAGTATTTTTTGTATTCTCTAATAGGGCTTCCTCACCCCCAAAGGGCTCTGTGCCTATTAGGGCCTTTTTTATGGTTAATCTCTATGTATAATATCTTTTGGCTTTCAGGCCTGTTGACAATTTATGGCTTGCACCTGGTGCAACTTTAAGCAACTTCAGTAGCCGACCCTGTCTTTTTTGTGGTTAATCTATTTTCTTTCCATTAGGTGTCATCTCCACGGGAACTAGATAGGATTACATTTTTACAGAACAGAAATGCAAAGGATTGCAAAAACAGCGGATATGGCACAAAACAGGCTCTTAGCCTAAAAGTTAATTACTTGCAAGAAGTCACCAGCTAATCTCTATCTAAACTATTTTCTATTAGGCACATTTGTGGCTATAGTATTTGTGGAGCTTTTCTCACCCCGTGGAGGGACCTATGCTTAATAGTTTCTTTTGTTAGCATACTGTGCTTAGGATGTTTAGAACAATCATGAGCATTTTTTGCAATGAGAGCACACATTTATCAAACAAGCCAGAATGTCAGCAAAAGGGTTTGAATTGAAGCATTTTCTTCATCCCTGGCCCCTTCATAGGGTACCAGCGTCTAGGAGATTTATTAATTAGGGTTTTAAGTTGGTCTTTATTCAGTGAAAGAGGAGCAGGAGAGCTCTTGGCAGGCAACACAAGAATCCGCAGCAGGGCAAATAAGAACAACAGCAGAAAAGGGGGGAGGATATGGGGTGGGGTAGAGGCCAAGGCCAACCTGGAGGGTCCCTTATCCTAGACGGCCTTGCCTGTCAGGTTTTTTCCTCATGACCTTGTCACAGATGGGATCCCGGATGGCCTTGCCTGTCTGGTATTTTCTTCATGACCTCGTCACGGGCGGGACCTCCCATAATGGCTCCTGGCAATAAACCTATTACAGTACAGTACTATATAGCCAATTGTGTTATTTGGGTACCTAGGCTAATTTTGTTGGACTTATGAACAAACTGGACTTAAAACATATTCTCAGAATAGAACTCATTCATATGTAGGGGACTGAATGTAGTTTCAGTTCAGTTCAGTTCAGTCTCTCAGTTGTGTCTGACTCTTTGCGACTACATGAACTGCAGCACACCAGGCCTCCCTCTCCATCACCAAATCCCAGAGTTCACCCAAATCCGTGTCCATCAAGTTGGTGATGACATCCAACCATCTCATCCTCTGTCCTCCCCTTCTCCTCCTGCCCTCAATCTTTCCCAGCATCAGGGTCTTCTCAAATGAGTCAGCTCTTCACATCTGGTGGCCAAAGTATTGGAGCTTCACCTTCAACATCAGTCCTTCCAATGAACACCCAGGATTCATCTCCTTTAGGATGGACCAGTTGGATCTCCTTGCAGTCCAAGGGAATCTCAAGAGTCTTCTCCAACACCACAGTTCAAAAGCATCAATTCTTCAATGCTCAGATTTCTTTATAGTCCAACTTTCACATCTATATATGACTAGTGGAAAAACCATAGCCTTGACTAGATGGACCTTTGTTGACAAAGTATTGTCTCTGCTTTTTCATATGCTATCTAGGTTGCTCATATCTTTCCTTCCAAGGAGTAAGTGTCTTTTAATTTCATGGCTGCAGTCACCATCTTCAGTGATTTGGGAGCCCAAAAAAATAAAGTCAGTCACTGTTTCCACTGTTTCCCCATCTATTTGCCATGAAGTGATGGGACCAGATGCCATGATCTTAGTTTTTTGAATGTTGAGCTTTAAGTCAAATTTTTCACTCTCTTCTTTCACTTTCATCAAGTGGTTCTTTAGTTATTCTTCACTTTCTGCCATAAGGGTAGTGTCATCTGCATATCTGAGGTTATTGATATTTCTTCCAGCAATCTTGATTCCAGCTTGTGCTTCCTGCAGCCCAGCATTTCTCATGATGTACTCTGCATGTAAGTTAAATAAGCAGGGTGACAATATACAGCCTTGACGTACTCCATTTCCTATTTGGTACCAGTCTGTTGTTCCATGTCCAGTTCTAACCATTGCTTCCTGACCTGCATATAGGTTTCTCAAGAGGCAGGTCAGGAGAGGGAGCTAGGACAGTGTAAAGAAGCTGATAAGAAACTTCACTCTTCACTCCAGATTTCAAACTGAGGACCCAGGTGGAATGGATGAGACAAGTGTTCGGGCCTGGTGCACTGGGAAGACCCAGAGGAATCGGGTGGAGAGGGAGGTGGGAGGGGGGATCACTCCAACTAATTTAAAAAAAAAAGAAAGAAATGCTGTAAATTAAACAAAAATGTCTGGAGTGTTTACTATTATCCTGGACTATAGTTAATATGATTGTTCGACTGATTTGGATTATTTGTTTTTAAAACTAAGAGTTCTTGGGAAATATGTGGAAACTGTCCAAGATCTTATCCAACACTCTGAGAAGGAACTGTTTGTCAGAGGGAGGAACACCAAGGAAAAGAATAGGTGCTTTGTGATTGTACCTTACTGGGTCCAGCTCCCTCGGGAACATGGTACAGTTGGCACTGTCAAATCTTTTTATATGTGCTGATTTTTGGGCTTCCTTGTTTTCCTTTAGGAGAAGGATCTATATATTTCAGTGTCAGAGTTGAAATGAATTCTATCCTGGCTCATATCTTTTAAGTGAGGATAGAACTTCTCTACTCAAGGAAGTAGAGAAAATTTTAGACTAACTATTGTTTTATTCTTTTAAAAAAAAAAAACCAGAAACCTAATTGTTTGGGATGGTGGCCAGGATAAGGAAGTGAGGAGCTTCTCCAAGGTTCTGCTTGAGTTGCAGCTTGGCAGTTTGGGAAACTCCCCTGGGCTGCAGCTAGCCTGTGAATGTCTTTTCACTGCCAAAGGCACTTACTCTGGGCAGAACAACCTCACGACCACAGTGTTTAACTGGAGGAGGGTACTGTTGCATACAAGAAAAAAAGCACCTCTTCCCCAGAGCAGTAACGCCGGGGGTCTTGTCAGACACAGCTTGGATCTCAGCCTCAGATTGTGGCCATGGCAAACTGCGCAGGTGTTCTGTGAGCCTGAAGCTCCCGCTAGCCCCACCCTTTCATCCAACAGTCCCCACGGTCTGGAGTAGAACTGCACTTCTCCTCCTTCAGGTCCACTCACTTCTCCAAGAGGGGGCTGACAGTAAGTGCCGAGCAGACTGTTCCATGGTGCTTGGTTTGCTGCACTTCTCCAAATGTTCTAACAAGACTAGCATTTGATTGGCATCAACCTTCAGCAGATCATACTTCCGAAAGTTAGTCCTTTCAATTTGTCCTTGTTAGTGGGATTCTTCTGGTTATCCATCCTCTTAGTTTTTGCTTGTTGGTGGTGATGATGTAAGGCCTTTTTAAAAAATAGCATCTTTAAAAATCTGAAATTTCTCTGACTCAGTGGACATGAATTTGAGCAAACTCCAGGAGACAGTGGAGGACTGAGGAGCCTGGCATGCTGTAGTCCGTGGGGGTCACAAAGAGTCAGACACGACTTAGCAACTAAACACATCTTTAGACATCTGGAGACTTACGACTGCATTAAAATCTTGAACTGAACAAAGGTGCACTCTTTTAAAAAGCAGTGCTCTCTACCTTCAAAATGTTTAGAGGGAGAGGAAGAACTGATGAAACAAATTTTCCATTGCAAAAGAGTCCTGATTTAATTTAAAGCCTCTCTGAACAAATAGAATGTGAACATAGCAATATGGAAATAATTACATCAGAATCTCCATCTGCACAGGACAGAAGTTAAGAAGATGAAGATGAATTGGAAATGCTCTTTTTTAAACTAAATATTGACTATATTTTAGAATAGTTTTAGATTAAAAAAATCTATATAATAAGGAGAGGTACTATATGCCCTCTATTCAGTTTCCTCTATTTTTACGTTCAGTCCAGTTCAGTTGCTCAGTCATGTTCGACTCTTTGTGACCCCATGGACTGCAGCACGCCAGGCTTCCCTGTCCATCACCAACTCCTGGAGCTTGCTCAAACTCATGTCCATCAAGTTGGTGATGCCGTCTAACCACCTCATCTTCTGTTGTTCCCTTCTCCTCCTGCCTTCAGTCTTTACCAGCATCAGGGTCTTTTCCAACGAGTCAGTTCTTCCCATCAGGTGGCCAAAGTATTGGAGTTTCAGCTTCAGCATCAGTTCTTCCAATGAATATTCAGGACTGATTTCCTTTAGGACTGACCGGTTGGATCTCTCTCATTGCAGTCCAAGGGACTCTCAAGAGTTTTCTCCAACATCCCAGTTCAAAAGCATCAACTTTTCAGTGCTCAGCTTTCTTTGTAGTTCAATTCTTACATACATGCATGACTACTGGAAAAACCATAGCTCTGACTAGATGGACATTTGTTGGCAAAGTAATGTCTCTGCTTTTTAATATGCTATCTAGGCTGGTCATAGCTTTTTTCCAAGGAGCAAGCATCTTTTAATTTCATGGCTGCAGTCACCATCTACAGTGATTTTGGAGCCCAAGAAAATAAAGTTTGTCACTGTTTCCATTGTTTCCCCATCTATTTGCCATGAAGACCAGATGCCATGATCTTAGTTTTTTTCAATGTTGAGTTTTAAGACAGCTTTTTCACTTTCCTCTTTCACTTTCATCAAGAGGTTCCTCAATTCCTCTTCACTTTCTGCCATAAGGGTGGTGTCATATGTGTATCTGAGGTTATTGATATTTCTCCCGGCAATCTTGATTCTGGTTTGTGCTTCATCCAGCCTGGCATTTCGTATGATGTACTCTGCATAGAAGTTAAATAAGCAGGGTGACAACATGCAGCCTTGACGTAATTCTTTCCTAATGTGGAACCAGTCTGTTGTTCCATGTCCAGTTCTAACTGTTGCTTCTTGATCTGTGTACAGATTTTTACAGTAGTATGACCTATTTGTCATTATTAGTTCACTGATATCAATACATTATTATTAACTAAAGTTGATACCTTCTTTAGATTTACTTAGATTTCCCTTAATGTCCTTTATCCTGGATCCCATCCCATGTTACAGTCATCGCATCCCCTTAGGCTCCTCTTAGCTGTGGTGGTTTCTCGGAACTTCTTTGTTTTTGATGACTTTGAGTCCCAGTCAAGTATTTGGTCGATTGTTCTTCAGTTGAGACTTGTCTAACATTTTTCTCATGATTAGGCATCAAGAGTACATACTTTCAGCCTGAGCTCTCACTGTTGGTATTGACCTTGATCACCAGGCTAAGGTTTGTCAGTTTTCTCCACCATAAGCATACTCTTTTTTTCCTTCCTATACTATACTCTTTGAAAGAAAGTTACTACAAACAACCCATGACTAAGGAGTGGGATTTCTGCTCCATGTTCTTGAGGGTGGAGTATTTACCCAAATTAGTTGGAATTCTTGGAATAGATTTGCCTGTTCTCTCATTTATTTAATTATTTAATTCAATCATTTGTTTATCTATCTTATTCTTTGGACTGTAGTCCAGTACTGCTTTATGTACTTTGTAGTTCAAATTGTTCCAGCTCTGGCCATTGGGGTTTCATTCAGTTGGCTCCTGTGTCTCTTTGACATAACCCATCATTGCGGTTTTACTTATTTTAACAATTTTTAGCACTTCCTTACTTTCTGACACTACAAGATGCTCCAGGCTCATCTTGTATATTTCGTGTCCTAGTCCTAGAATCATCTATTTCTCCATGGAGCCGTAATTTATTTTATTGGAGATAGTACATCAAGATCTGGGCAGTAGGTGTGTGTGTCTTAGTCAGTTTAGGCTGCTTCGACAAACTACCACAGTGTGTGTGTGTCAGTCACTTAGTCATGTCCAACTCTTTGCAACCCCATAGACTGTAGCCTGCCAAGCTCCTCTGTCCATGGAATTCTCCAGGCAAGAATACTGGAGTGGGTAACCATTCCCTTCTCCAGGGGATCTTCCTGAAACCAGGGTTCAAGCCTGGGTCTCCTGCATTACAGGCTGATTCTTTACCATCTGAGCCACCAGGTAAGCCCCTGGGAAGGCTGCTGTGACAAATACCATAAACAGACATTTCTGTCTGATAAACAACAGAAATTTATTTCTTACAGTTCTGGAAACTAGACATCCAAGATCAAGGTGCCAGTATAGTTGGGTTCTGGTAAGGGCTTTCTTCTCCACTGCAGACTGCTGTCTTCTTGTGGTATCCACATGTAGCAGAAAAGCGGAGAGAGAGAAAGCAAGCTCTCTTATGTCTTTCTATTAGGGTACTAATCCCATTCATGTGGGCTCCACTCTCATGACCTAACTACCTTCCAAAGGCTCCATCTTCTAATACCATCACATTGGGGGTTAGAATTTTGACATAGGAATTTTGGAGGGACATAAACATAAAGTCCATAGTATTGTGGCTGTTGCTACCAGGGTGTTGTTGCCTCTTGGCCCTCAGCTAAAAAAGCTAGGAGATAAATGTGTGGAAATGCTTTCACTGAAGCAAATGAGTATATGCATAGATAAACTTCTATATTTCTTTGATCATTTCCACATGAATTTTGTGTCTCTGTGTCTGTTGGGAGATTCAGTTCAATTCAGTTCAATTGCCCAGTCATGTCTGACTCCTTGCGACCCCATGGACTGCAGCACACCAGGCTTCCCTGTCCATCACCAACTCCGTTGGGAGGAATTGCTGTTTAATATGTGTACCTGGTTCATTGGAACCAACTCATTGAAAAAGACCCTGATTCTGGGAAAGATTAAGGCAGGAGGAGAAGCGGATGACAGAGGATAGGATGGTTCGATGGCATCACCAACTTGATGGAGATGAGTTTGAGCAAGCTCCAGGAGTTGGTGATGGACAGGGAGGCCTGGCATGTTGCAGTCCATGGCGTCACAGAGAGTCAGACATGACTGAGCGGCTGAACTGAACTGATGGGTGCTTGGTTACATACTTTGCACTGGAGGCCCACTCAGCAGAGACTAGATATTCTCTAATGGGTTTAAATAAATTAATAATTTAAAGCTTTCCTTTTGTTGGGAGGTACTTCTCCATGGATCTCTTGTGGTTTTCTACAAGTTGCAAGCAGAGGCACTGTCTTTTCATGGATGTTTGTATAATGAAAAACAACTTTGGAAGGTAGAGAGAGGGTGTCTCTCCAGAGCAAGGGCAGATTTGCTTACTGTCCAATATCATTTCACATGCTAGCAAGGTAATGCTCTTATCCTTCAAGCTAGGCTTCAACAGTATGTGAACCAAGAACTTCCAGATATACAAGCTGGATTTAGAAAACACAGAGGAACCAGAGATCAAACTGCCAACATCTGCTGGATCATAGAAAAAGTGAAGGAATTCCAGAAAAACATCTACTTCTGCTTCATTGACAACGCTAAAGCCTTTGACAGTGTGGATCGCAAAAACTGTGGAAAATTCTTAAAGAGATGGGAACACCAGACCACTTTGCCTGCCTCCTAAGAAGACTGTCTGCAGGTCAAGAAACAACAGTTAGAACCGGTCTTGGAACAACGGACTGGTTCAAAATTGGGAAAGGATTACATCAAGGCTGTATATTGTCATTTCGCTTATTTAGCTTATATACAGAGTACCTCATGTGAATGCCAGGTTGGATGAAGCACAAGCTGGAATTAAGACTGGTGGGGGAAATATCAGCAACCCCAGATAAGCAGATGATACCATTCTAATGGCAGAGAGCAAAGAGGAACTAAAGAACCTCCTGATGAAGGTGAAAGAAGAGAGTGAGAAAGATGGCTTAAAACTCAACATTCAAAAAACAAAGATCGTGGCATCTGGTTCCATCACTTCATAGCAAGTAGATGGGGGGAAAATGGAAACAGTGACAGGTTTTATTTTCTTGGGCTCTAAAATCACTGTGGATGGTGACTACAGAAATGAAATTAAAAGATGCTGCTCCTTGGAAGAAAGGCTATGACAAACGTAGACAGTGTATTTAAAAAGCAGAGACATCACTTTTCCAACAAAGGTCTGTCTAGTCAAAATTCTTGTTTTTCTAGTAGTCATATATAGATGTGAGAGTTGGCCCATAAAGAGGACTGAGCACTGAAGAATTGATGCTTTCGAACTGTGGTGCTGGAGAAGACTCTTGAGGGTCCCTTGGACACCAAGGAGATCAAACCAATCAATCCTAAAGGAAATAGACCCTGAATATTCATTAGAAGGACTGATTTTGAAGGTGAAGCACCAATACTCTGACCACCTGGTGTAAAGAGCCGACTCATGGAAAAGACCCTGAAGCTGGGAAAGATTGAAGGCAGGGGGAGAAGGGGGCGACAGAGGATGAGATCATTGGATGGCATCACGGACTCAGTGGACTTGAATTTGAGCAAACTCCAGTTGATAGTGAAGGACAGGGAAGCCTGGCGTGCTGCAGTTCATGGAGTTGCAAAGAGTCAGACCTGACGTAGCAACTGAAAAACAACAATAACAATAATAAAGATAATGTCTCCCTCTGAGGCAATGTTTGGGCAGGTTTGCTTGCAGCCTGTGATCAAATATTCGAGTTCCCTAAGCTTGAGATTTCTCAGCTGTGATGTAAACCTCCTGCACGTGCAGCATCCATTTGAGCCCCTCCATCTTGCCTCACATTCCTTGCCTCACCCCACACAGTCCTCACAGGGGTGAGAGCAACAACACAGACATGAAGCTTATCCTGCCTGCTGTGCTGTGATTAACAACATCCTTTGTCCCGTCCTAAGGTCTGAAAGTCTGGTATCTGATGTCAGCTTCCACGAAACCATGGAAACAAACTTGTAAAATCGCACATAGGTGAACCTCAGACTCTTCCCTGATTTTGACACCTCCATTTAGGTAAGGCTTTTTTGAGTTATCCATGCTGAAGAATAAGTTTTTAGAAGTTTAAATTTAAAAAATTAAATCATCAAGGTGAAATCATGACTCACATGTAATAAAGTGAAAACTTTATTTAGCTCATGTATTAAAGTGGGAACCAGCCAGATATCACAACTGGTTCAAAGAGGAAGTCAGAGACAAATTCATACGGAGGAAAGGAGTGGGAAAGTCAATTTACAAATGGACAGAAAGTTGACTTTTTCCCTGGGGAGTGGAGCAGGGTTGCAACTCCATCACAATTCATTTGCATGTTCATAGACAAAAATTGTTTGCATTGGTATCAGTTATCCACAATTTATAGAGTTGTGAAATAATTCAAATACAAGGAAAAGCACAAACTTCATAGAATTAGAGAACCTGCAAAGTCATGCCATAAATGATGCCTAACTTTCCACTGGAGACACACAATAATTTTTTTTTTTAAATTCCAAAGTCTTAAAATTTCCTTACACCATTAAAATATACTAGAAGAATTGTTTCCAAGGTACTGATCCAGTGTGGGAGAATTAAAAGGAATATGGTTCGCTCATGTCCGACTCTGTGTGACCCTATGGACTGTAGCCTGCCAGGCTCCCTCTGTCCTTGGGATTCTCCAGACAAGAATACTGGAGTGGGTTGCTATACCCTCCTTCAGGGGAACGTCCCAACCCAGGGATTGAACCCACATCTCCTGCATTTCAGGCAGATTTTTTTTTTTTTTTTACCGCTTTGCGGCAGGGGAAGTCCAAAAAGAATACAGAAAGAGACTTAGTAAGTCTAGACATATACACATAAAAAAGATATTAACAGAAAAGTTTCTAATTGTGTGATCTGGGAATGGCCTCTACAGAGTAGCGGGCATGTGCATGCTAAGTCACTTCAGTCGTGTCCGATTCTTTGTGACCCCATGGACTGTAGCCCGCCAGGTTCCTCTGTCCATGGGATTCTCTAGGCAAGAACTACCAGAGTAGATTTGCTATATTCTGGTAAGAGAAGTCCTAGGATGTCATTGATCCAGCCAGTTCACCCTATTGACCACTAGGGGTAGCTAAGCAAGCGCAAGGACCCCTGGCAGGAGGAGAAGCCAGGATGGTGGTATCTAATACACCCCTGGTGATGTATTGTTCAGCTGATGAACAAGCTTGGGATGCTTCTTAGTGGCAAGACGTTTTTACCTAGTCCAGGCCCTGGCACACATGGTAAGCATTCAATACATAGTCATTTAAAGGAATTACTTTGAGCACAGGGGATGTTTTTACACTGTAGACATTCAAGAGAGAGATTTTGGAGAAAGCATTTGTTAAGACCTCTGGTGATATTAGGACAAAGAGAGAAAATATTATAAATTAGAAATCAGTGGGTTAATTAATCAAAAATATATACATTTAGCCATGAAATTAGACTTGGTAAATCTATGATGTGTTGCCTGTATAAACACCTAAGCAGCAAAATGCTTGTTTCAATGCAGATGTGGCAAGTCATCTTTTTATTTGTTTCTGTTCCGCTCAGGTGTCATCAAATACCAATTCTTCCTCTCCTATCCCCCCAAAAAACATTTCTACTTTTTTTTTTTTTTTTTACTAATTTTGGTGCAGTGAGAAACTGATGGCAAATCACCTATAATTTTAGGGAACAGATTAGGGTAAAATGAAAAGTGAAAAATTAGAAGAACAATGACTGCTGGTGAGGAGAAGAGGGAATCAGGAAGCCCTTAGGAAACCCCAAGAACAGATCTTCTTCCTGCGCTTGACTTTCCTGGCTCCTCGCATGCCTTTTGTGGACATTAGTCAGACTTGCCTGCCTAGGGGCCCTTCACTTGTCTACTATTAATAGCAGATTAATATTGATTTTACCCTGGGGATGAGTCCCTCTCCCAAGGCACTGTCCTGATGGGGCTGCTCAGATGACTGAAGGGTCAACACCAAGTCAAGCCACGCCAACCAAGGGCAAGGGGACCTGGAAACTCTTGCAGAGCATGAAAACCACAAGTTCTTTCAGTTTAGTGGTTCAAAGAGACTGTCCCATTACCTCTTGCTTCCTAGAATCTCACAGCTGTTCTGTTTTCTGTCCTTTCAAAGACTGGAGTCTTTATTTCTTCAAGTCCATGAGCCAGCCCACGCTCTTCTAGTAAGTTCCTATTTGCCTGTATAAGCCAGAGTTGGTTTCTGTGTGGCTGCAGCCAAAGAATGCTAACTGATATAATAGGGAAAGTGAACTAGTCAAAAATCTAGCCCTGTGTTACTTCTATAATCTCAGCTGAACTTATCATTGAAAAGGACTAGCCATAAAGAAATGGGGACTCCTTGAAAATGAGGCATTGCTGACATTTATGGGCACCTATTATGTTCCAGACACTTTTCTAATCACTTACAAGTATTCTTAGTTAAGAATACTTAGATAAAAAGGAATGCTTACATAAGAATGATCCCATTGAATAAATGTTATTATTCCCATCTTACAGATGAGAAAACTGAGGCATAGATGATTAATCCAATGTGGTCATTTTCACATGGCCAGATTAACATTCTCAAAGTTTGTTTTATAGAATACTAGTTTTACAGAGTGTATTAGTTTCCTAGGGCTGCTGAAACAAAACACCAGAAACAAGGAGACATATGCAGGGGTTAACAGTCAGCTGCCTGTTGCTCTGGCTAAGCCATGAGAAAATCATCATGGGAAAAGAGTAAAAGCAAAATAGAGCAATACAGCATAACCCAAATAAAACTACATTGGGTTGATCAGTTGAATCACGCCCTGCTAAGCTAAGGAAAAACATAGTGTAGACCCTGGAACACCGGGTCAGTGCAAGTTCAGAACACTGCTGTGCACACCCTAAGATGTTTTCCCAAGGCATGTGCGGGTCTATGACCTCCAGCTAGGTGATAGCCCTTGTACAAGAAAATAACAAAGATTAGTTTAAAGTAATCAATAAAATGGGAGATGTGACTGGGGACACAGGAGGCTGACTTCATCGTAACACAACAGATACTTTCTGCTTGCCAAGACACTAAATAAAAGTGATGTGGTTCCGAGGAACAGGGCTCTTGACCCAAGAGGTCTTGAGTCCTCTGGTCCCATCTTTAAAACTTTAATTCTGTCTCTAGTTTCTTTTTCCCAAACTGTGCGTTGACCACATTCGATCCCTACCTGCTGTGCAGTCCGCAGCTCGTGGCGCCCAACATGGGGCTTGAAAGTGAAGGATCGTGGAGAGCGAAACTGAAGTTGAAATATCGGCGCACGACCCTGAGGAAGAGTGGGGTGAGGCCTCTGAAAATCCCCCTTTGTGGTAAATAACGCTGTCTCAGGCATTGAAACCGGGGTTAAATATGGGAAATTCAGAAAGCTCGGAATAATACTGGGCGTATATATGCCTCTTAAGGCAATGAAAGCAGGGGGAACAAAAAAAGGGAGCGCCGGCTATTGGAGCTTTTAGACACCATTGAGAAATATTGCTCACGGTTCCCTTCTCTCGGTAGTTCAGATTTAGGAACGTGGGAGAAGGTAGATAACGAATTAGAGACTTCTTTACAAGGGAGTGCCCTTGCCTGTATCTATCTGGTCAATTTGGACACTGACAAAATGTATTTTAGAACCTCTTCAGATCCCAGAAAGCTCAGAAGGAAGGGAGGATGAAGGTGAAACCCCATCAAAGGGAGAACCTGAAAGTGCAATGCCCGAGGGGATAGAACAAAAAACGCAGGAGGCTTCCTTCTGCACATTTGTTTGGGGAGGATCCCCCTCCTGTCTTAACCGCTGGAGTGACTCAAGCTTTTCTTTCCTTGCCGCGGACCCCTCTTTCTGTCACCCCTCCAGAAAGGTATTTGGTGGGCTCGACATGAGGGTGACTTGGACGCTATGACTATGGCATTTCTAGTGACAATACATAGCTCCTGGGAAAGATCCTAATAATCCTAATGGGGTGTATGAGGCTGTACACAAACAGATTCCCTTCAAAATACTAAAGGAACTTAAGCAAGCTGTTTAAAATGATGGAGTAAATTCTCCTTTGACCTTGGAAATAGTGCAGGGACTAGCTGCACTATTTGATTATGGTGGCTCATGACCAAGCCACTCAGATTCCCATCTCTTTATTTTTATTTTTTTGATTTTTTAAAATTAATTTATTTTAACTGGAGGTTAATTACTCTAAAATATTGTACTGGCTTTTGCCATACATTGACATGAATCAGCCATGGATGTACACATGTCCCCCATCCTGAACCCACCTCCCACCTCCTTCCGGATCCCATCCTTCAGTGTCATCCCAGTGCACTGACCCTGAGCGCCCCGTCTCATGCGTTGAACGTGTACTGGTGATCTGTTTCACATATGGTAATATACATGTTTCAGTGCTATTCTCTCATATCATCCCACCCTCGCCTTCTCCCACAGAGTCCAAAAGTCTGTTCTTTATTTCTGTGTCTCTTTTGCTGTCTTGTATATAGGGTCATTGTTACCATCTTTCTAAATTCCATGTATAAGCGGTAATATACTTTATTGGTGTTTTTCTTTCTGACTTACTTCACTCTATAATAGGCTCCAGTTTCATCCACCTCTTTAGAACTGATTCAAATGCATTCTTTTTAGTAGCTGAATAACAGATCCTGATGCTGGGAAAGATTGAGGGCAGGAGGAGAAGGGGACGACAGAGAATGAGATGGTCGGATGGCATCACTGACTTGATGGACATGGATTTGGGTGGACTCCGGCAGTTGGTGATGGATAGGGAGGCCTGGCGTGCTGTGGTTCATGGGGTCACAAAGAGTCGGACACGACTGAGTGACTGAACTGATCTGAATTCCGTTGTGTATATGTACCACAACTTTCTTATCCATTCATCTGCCGATGGACATCTAGGTCGCTTCCATGTCCTAGCTATTGTAAAGAGTGCTGTGATGAACATTGGGGTACACGTGTCTCTTTCAATTCTGGTTTTCTTGGGGTGTATGCCCAGCAGTGGGATTGCTGGGATGGATGGCAGTTCTATTTCCAGTTTTTAAAGGAATCTCCACACTGTTCTCCACAGTGTCTGTACTAGTTTGCATTCCCACCAACAGTGTAAAAGTGTTCCCTTTTCTCCACGCCCTCTCCAGCATTTATTGTTTTGTTTTTTTTTTATTGTTTGTAGACTTTTGGATAGCAGCCATTCTGAGTGGCGTGAGATGGTACCTCATTGTGATTTTGATTTGCATTTCTCTGGTAACGAGTGATATTGAGTATCTTTTCATGTGTTTGTCAGCCATCTGTACATCTTCTTTGGATAAATGTCTGTTTAGTTCCTTGGCCCATTTTTTGATTGAGTCGTTTATTTTTCTGGTATTGAGCTGCATGATCTGCTTATATATTTTTGAGATTAATTCTTTGTCAGTTGCTTCATTTGCTATTATTTTCTCCCATTCTGAAGGCTATCTTTTCACCTTGCTTATAGTTTCTTTCGTTGTGCAAAAGCTTTTAAGTGTAATTAGGTCTCATTTGTTTATTTTTGCTTTTATTTCCATTACTCTGGGAGGTGGGTCATTGGGGATCCTGCTGTGATTTATGTCAGAGAATGTTTTACCTGTGTTTTACTCTAGAAGTTTTATAGTTTCTGGTCTTACATTTAGATCTTTAATCCATTTTGGGTTTATCTTTGTGTATGGTGTTAGAAAGTGTTCTAGTTTTATTCTTTTACAAGTGGTTGACCAGTTTTCCCAGCACCACTTGTTAAAGAGGTTGTCTTTTCTCCATTGTATATTCTTGCCTCGTTTGTCAAAGATAAGGTGCCCATAGGTGCATGGATTTATCTCTGGGCTATTTTGTTCCATTTTTCTACATTTCTGTCTTTGTGCCAGTATCATACTGTTTTGATGACTGTAGCTTTGTAGTAAAGTCTGAAGTCAGGCAGATTGATTTCTCCAGTTTCATTCTTCTTTCTCAAGATTGCTTTGGCTATTCAAGGTTTTTTGATTTTCCAAACAAATCGTGAAATTATTTGTTCTAGTTCTGTGAAAAAGACTGTTGGTGGCTTGGGTAGTATATTCATTTTCACTATATTGATTCTTCTGATCCATGAACATGGTTTATTTCTCCATCTATTTGTGTCATCTTTGATTTCTTTCATCAGTGTTTTATAGTTTTCTATATATAGGTCTTTTGTTTCTTTAGGTAGCTTTATTCCTAAGTATTTTATTCTTTTAGTTGCAATGGTGAATGGAATTATTTCCTTAATCTTTTTCTTTTTTCTCATTGTTAGTGTATAGGAATGCAAGGGATTTCTGTGTGTTAATTTTATATCCTGCAACTTTAATATATTTATTGATTAGCTCTAGTAATTTTCTGGTGGTGTCTTTAGGGTTTTTTATGTAGAGGATCATGTCATCTGCAAACAGTGAGAGTTTTACTTCTTCTTTTCTAATCTGGGTTCCTTTTATTTCTTTTTCTGCTCTGATTGCTGTGGCTAAAACTTCCAAAACTATGCTGAATAGTAGTGGTGAGAGTGGGAACCCTTGTCTTGTTCCTGACTTTAGGGGAAATGCTTTCAGTTTTTCACCATTGAGGATAGTATTTGCTTTGAGGATATGTGGTTTTTATTATGTTGAGGTATGTTCCTTCTATGCCTGCTTTATGGAGGATTTTTATCATAAATGGATATTGAATTTTGTCAGTGGCTTTCTCTGTATCTATTGAGATAATCATATGGTTTTTTATCTTTCAATTTGTTAATGTGGTATATCACATTGATTGATTTGCAAATATTGAAGAATCCTTGCATCCCTCAGATAAAGCACACTTGATCATGATGTATGATATTTTTAATATGTTGTTGAATTCTGTTTGCTAGAATTTTGTTGAGGATTTTTGCATCTATGTTCATCAGTGATATTGGTCTGTAGTTTTCTTTTTTTTTTTTTTTTTTTTGTAGTTTTCTTTTTTTGTGGCATCTTTTTCTGATTTTGGTATTAGGGTGATGGTGGCCTCATAGAGTGAGTTTGGCAGTTTACCTTCCTCTGCAATTTTCTGGAAGAGTTTGAGTGGGATAGGCGTTAGCTCTTCTCTAAATTTTTGGTACAATTCAGCTGTGAAGCCATCTGGTCCTGGGCTTTTGTTTGTTGAAAGATTTTTTATTACAGTTTCAATTTCTGTGCTTGTGATGGGTCTGTTAAGATTTTCTATTTCTTCCTGGCTCAGTTTTGGAAGGTTATACATTTCTAAGAATTTATCCATTTCTTCCAAGTTGTCCATTTTATTGTCATATAGTTGCTGATAATGGTCTCTTATGATTCTTTGTATTTCTGTGTTGTCTGTTGTGATTTCTCCATTTTCATTTCTAATTTTGTTGACTTGATTCTTCTCCCTTTTTTCCTTGATGAGTCTGGCTAATGGTTTATCTATTTTATTTATCATCTCAATGAACCAGCTTTTAGTTTTGTTGATTTTTGCTATAGTCTCCTTTGTTTCTTTTTCATTTATTTCTGCCCTAATTTTTAAGATTTCTTTCCTTCTACTAACCCTGGGCTTCTTCACTTCTTCTTTTTCTAGTTGCTTTAGGTGTAGAATTAGGTTATTTATTTGATTTTTCTCTTGTTTCTTGAGGTAAGCTTGTATTGCTAGGAACCTTCCCCTTAGCACTGCTTTTACAAATCCCATAGGTTTTGGGTTGTCGTGTTTTCATTTGCATTTGTTTCTATGCATATTTTGATTTCTTTTTTTTATTTCTTCTGTGGTTTGTTGATTATTCAGAAGTGTTTTGTTTAGCCTCCATATGTTTGTATTTTTAATAGTTTTTTTCCCCTATAGTTGACATCTAATCTTACCGCAGTGTGATCAGAAAAGATGCTTGAAATTTCAATTTTTTTGAATTTACCAAGGCTGGATTTATGGCCCAGGATGTGATCTATCCTGGAGAATGTTCTGTGTACACTTGAGAAAAAAGTGAAATTCATTGTTTTGGGGTGAAATGTCCTGTAGATATCAATTAGGTCTAACCGGTCCATTGTAGCATTTAAAGTTTGTGTTTCCTTGCTAATCCCCATCTCTTTAGGTCAATTGATAGGCAGTGGAAATTGGGGGAAAACTCAAGGTCAAGTGCTTATGGAAGATCATGCTATAGAACAAGTGAGGTGATACTGCATAAGAGCCTGGGAAAAAACAGAGGTTAAAGGACAGGCTTTCTTTACTTTAAGAGAAGACCTCATCTGCCCAGAGAGACAACCTCTGCTGGAACAACTTCTTATCAGTCTGTCCACTCCTGTCATCAGAGCCAATTTGAACATCCTCTGGTATAATTTTTAACTATGAAACTATGACTACAAAAAGAGAGATGACATTTTTGATACTGAACGGTCATGATATTCTTTAGACTCCAGAGAAAACTGGTTAAAATGAATTCTTTTTGAAACTGCAAAACTGGTTCTTCTTGCATGTGTGATTAAAAAAAAAATGTTGGCTTGTTAAAATACTTTTTTGGAGTTCCACTTCTGCCTAAAAAACAAAAACAGGCCTAGGAAAAAAACTAAAGTTAAGTCTTATCATGTCCTTGGGATGCACAGCCCACTCTATCTGGGACTCCAGCCATGAACAAATTGGTAAAACTCAAACCAAGAAAAAGAGAAGGGGCAAAGAGACGTTTGAAATATCAAGCAGAAAAAAGAAAAAAAATTTAAATATCAAGCAGAAAACTATGAGATCTCTGTCTATATGGATATCAAAATTTATGTATCTCAGTGTGTCTTTGTCCTTGGACAAAATTGCTGAAGGTTGATTGGCCAATGAGCTCTATTTAATTGGCCTAAAGAGAAGTAAGTGCTTATGAATCAATTCTAAATTCAAAAAAATTAAACTAAAATGAATTTCAGACTTGTGTAAATGGGGAAATATTCACTATTGAATTGATACCTGGTATTAATGTTTATTTATTGACTTTGTGAAGATACTTTTGCAAATGACATAGCTTTGAGTGGTTTATATTTACCAATCTACAGAATGATGATATAAGGTACAGTTCATGGTTGCTAAAGGAAGGTAAGCTGTGTTTTTAATAAAAAGGTATAAGGAATGGAATTAGATTTTGTTAAGGAAAAAGGAAGTACATCTGAACTTGCAGGTGGCTGTTTTCTGAATGAGCAAATAGAGTGATGAATACAGAAGTGTAAAAAAGGTTTGTGGCAAGTAGAAGAGAGTTTTGTGCACGATACAAGTTTCTTAAGACATTAAATTGCCTTTGAAATCTTTTATTGTTACTTTGACTAAATGAATAACTATTGTTTCACAATGAATTTAAACTGGTACCAATCTGGAATTTGATTTTCTTTTCCTGTTTTAAAAAAACAAAGTCTTCTTGGAATATGGCTTTTGATAACAGACTATGTAAATTTTTTTGTCTTTAAGTGATTCATATTTGCTTTTAAAATCTTTTGTTACTTTGATAAGATGAATGAATGTTATTTCACAATGATCTATGGAGACTATGACACACATAGACAAAGCTCATTGTGCTTCTACAAAATTAACCCCTCATTGGGAAATTTAAAATGGATAAGCAATGGCTATAAACCAAATAGTTGGGGCTATAGGAAATCCAAGATGGCCGCTTGGCTTTTCCTGGCTCCCTGACAAACCTTACTTTTATTTGATAGGATAAAGCCTTTCCTGGCTGTGGGGTTAATAATCTCACAATGGGAAAAAAAACAAAAGCGGTTAAAATACATTTTCTGCAATCTCCAGTGATCAGGGCACCCAATTTACTGGATAGGTCATACAGACACTGGCAAAAATTTCATGAGCTTCTTGGAGACCATCACTTTCACTGATGTCCTTTGTGGTCAGGCAAGGACCACAGAACAAAGGAACTGGTTACATGAGATTAAACAGACTGCTAAGTATGAATACAATTTTCATGACTTTTTCTCTGACACATTGCTGCTGCTGCTGCTGCCGTTGCTAAGTCACTTCAGTTGTGTCCAACTCTGTGTGACCCCATAGACGGCAGCCCACCAGGCTCCGCTGTCCCTGGGATTCTCCAGGCAAGAACACTGGAGTGGGTTGCCATTTCCTTCTCCAGTGTGTGAAAGTGAGAAGTGAAAGCGAAGTCACTCAGTCGTGTCCGATTCCCAGTGACCTATGGACTGCAGCCTATCAGGCTCCTCCATCCATGGGACTCCCCAGGCAAGAGGACTGGAGTGGGGTGCCATTGCCCTCTCCAGTTTGACACATTACTGGCTTCTAATCTTTGTTTTCAGATATAAAAAAGCTTTTTTCCTCAAGTCACTGATGGTTTAAAACAATTTAGTGATTTACACCTGTGGGTAAAATTATTAACATTTTTTCTTTTCTCTCTGCCTCATCCCTCCAGAAACTGAATACACATGAGTTCTGAACAGCTTCATCAAGGTAAAAAAGACTATCTCCAGACATATACAAAAATCTCGAGTGTAATGGGGAGCCCAAACTCATATAGATGAGGAGATTAACCACAGGTTGGTGGATTTAAAAACTGCAATGCTACTCTTGGAAGATGAAGTACAATGTCTTAAATTATAAATACATTTAAAGTGTGATTGGGACATTACTACTTTCTGTGTAACCCCCCAGGAATATAACCAATCTAAACACTCCTGGGAAAAAGTTAAGACGGCACTTGCAGGGCCATACAGCTGACAACCTTCCTCTAGATATTAAAAAGCTACAAGCAAAAATCATTGGCATGCAGCATGGTTCTCTTAGACTATTAACAGGTATAGATAAACTTCAAGGAATAGCAGAAAGCCTTAACTCATTGAGTCCTCTTGAGTGGATCAAAGGCATCAGAGGTGGTCTCATTGAAACACTAGCTATGTTTTGCTGTTTGTTATTTTAGCTATAATCTTCAGTTTAGTCCTCAGATACATGCAAAAATGCCTCCGAGAACTAATGAAGAAAGAAATTGTGAGAGCAACGTATTTTCTGCTACAAAAACAAAAAAGGGTATATTCAGGGGTTAATAGTCAAGCCACCTGTTATTCTGGCTAAGCCATGAGAAAATCACCATGGGAAAAGAATAAAAGCAAAATATAGCAATACAACCTAACCCAAATAAAAGTACATTGGGTTGATCAGTTGGGTTTGTCATGCCCTGCTACGCTAAGGAAAAACATAGTGAGGACCTTGGAATGCCAGGTCAGCATAAGTTCAGAACACTGCTTGTGCATACCCCAAGATTTTTTCCCAAGGCATATGAGGGTCTATGTACAAGAAAATAACAAAGGTGGTTTAAAGTAATCAATAAAATGGGAGATGTGACCGGGGACACAGGAGGCTAATGATTTCATCATAGCACAACAGATACTTTCTGCTTGCCAAGACACTCAGTAAAAGTGAAGTAGCTCTGAGGAACGGGGCTCTTGACTCAAGAGGTCTTGAGTTCCCTGGTCCCATCTTTAAAACTTTAATTCTGTCTCTAGTTTCTTTTTCCCAAACTGTGCGTTGCCCACTTTTGATCCCTACTTTGCTGCAGCAGACATAAAACATCAGACATTCATTGTTTCACAATCCTGGAGGTTAGAAGTCTGAAATCAACTGGCAAGGCCCTGTTCTCTATGACTGCTGTAGAAGAGAAACTTGCCTGCCTCTTCCAGCTTCTGGTATTTGCTGACAGTCCTTGACATTCTTTGGCATGTAGAGATATCACTCCAATTCTGCCTTTGCTCTCACACAACTGCCTTCTTTCTGTGTGTCTCACTCCTCTTCCTTTTTTTCTTTTTAAGATTTTTTTTTTTTGATGTGGCCATTTTAAGAGTCTTTATTGAATTTGTAACAATATTCTGTTTTATGTTTTGGTTTTTTGGCCACAGGCGTGTGGGATCTTAGCTTCCTGACCAGAGATCAAACCTGCACCCACTGCATTGGAGGGTGAAGTCTTAATCATTGGGTAACCTGGGAAGTCCCCTTACTCTTCTTATGCAAGGAAGCCAGTCATATTGGATTAAGGGCCAACCTACTCCAGTATGACCTCATCCTAACTAATTACATCTTCAATAACACTATTGCCAAATAAGGTCGTATTCTAAAGTACTGGGGGTTAGGACTTTTTTTTGTGGTTGAGGGTCATTTTTAGATATTCATGTTAAATATGTTTTTGAGGGTTTTTTTTCAATTCAACTTATAACAAGAATGTTGATAGAAATTGCTCAAAAAAGAATCCTGTGGTCAAATGAATTTGAAAAACACATTTTAATCACCGTGACAGTAGGATTCTTGGCTGTAGTACTTGCGGGTGTGTCTGTGTGTGTGGGTCTTTAACTTGTATGGTTTCTCAGACATGTTTGAATACTGGCTCCTTTTTACTGTGGGATTAACGTTCTGTGTGACATATGCATCTCACGCCGGATAGGAGACCCCAGCGCCCTGGTAAGGACCCTCCCTACTCTTCTGTCCCTTACCTGCTGTGTGTCCTCAAGACAACTCTTTTCTTCTCTGAGCATAAGTGCCCTTACATCTTGAGAGTTTTACGGAAGGAACTGTATACTGTCCCTACGGGTTTCTTGTAACAGCTACATTAAATGAGATCGGTTGAAACACACCTCGCAGAAAACCTGGGACAGACGTTTACTTAATAGTAGTTGCCTTTATGTTCACCAGACAGTTTCAAATTTCTTGGCATTTTTATTAAGCATTTTGAGGCTCTCAGGAATAATTCCTAAGCCAGGACAATTTCCATGAGAAGGGCTTTCTTTTTCACTCTCGCCTTCCTTTTGCCATCTTTCTCCCTTTAGGAGAATGTTTTCCTTTTTGGTAACAAAAATTGACCCTCAGGTAAATATTCAACCCAACTGTACTTATGGTAAGTCTCCAACATTAGCAAAGAATGGGTTGTTTCAAGCTGCAGTTCCTTATTCCGATCTTCCTCCCCAGTGAGGAGAAGAGGATGTGATCACGAGATTGCCCGCAGAGGGGAAATTGTGAAAAGGACCTTGCTCTAGAAAAGCAGCCCACAACTGCCACAGCTCTCAGAGGAGGGTGAGCTTCTGAGACGACTCATCTGTGAGGGCACCCGGCTGTCTGTCCACCCGACATGGAACCAAAGCGCATCAGGGAGGGCTATCTTGTGAAAAGGGTAAGCAAAGCGTCACCTGCGACGGTGACCCTGGGCATAGGGTGGGGGAGGATTGGGGTCCAGCTTTGAATTTTCTACCGCTGAAATAGGAGAGTCCTGCAGGTTGTGGAAGGCTGTGGGGAGAAGCAGTATGCATTCCACTGCCTTCTGGTTCTTAAAGGTGGAAGGTTCCTCCCCAGCTGTCAGCATAGCTTGATTATGTGGGACTGAGAATTCCAGAATGCAGGGTCTGGAAATCCTTCATGATTTAGAGCATCCTTTTCAAGAGTCATGCCTGTGTGTTATGCCAGAAGACTCAAACTCTTCTGCTATAGAGGTTATTACTAGGAGAAACTACTCATTTGTTAGTTAAATTCTCCGCCCCCCCTTTTCATTTTTTTGGAAAGGAAGAAGAAGCGAATGATTAAAGATGAGCTGATATAGTGATACAGTAATGGTAGCTTATTTATCTTTTTTTATTGGACCGAAATCTCTTTATTCGCAGTTCTTAGTGAATTTGTATAACATGCTGTTAAGATGGTAGGTAGATACACCATTTTAAAGGTTAGAAAATAGAGACAGGAGTTTACTCAAAAAAGCTTAGTTTCAATGGTTAGGCATCAGGAAACTGAACTTCATTAGCACTGCTGGTTTGTCTTCTGATGGTGGGTGTGTGCCGCGTCACTGTGAATCTTCCCAGGAGGGTAAGTTCTCACATAGGTTTGTTGGTATCCTGTGGACAACACCTTTATGAGCAAGTAACTCACACTGACCCAAGTGAGCTCAGGGTGTTAGAAGTGAACCGAATTCAGTACATTTCTTTAGAGGCCCAGTTTTTTAATTGATGGAGTGCATAGTGGGACTCTGTTTAACCTGAATTTTAGCCTGAAGTGTTCTACTAAGAGGGGGTCAAACTGCTCACATTGCTGCCTGATTCTGTTTTGATTTAAATCTAGAAGGGACCTTAGACCATCTGACTTCATCCCCTTATTTCCACAAGAGTAAGCTGAGACCCAGAAGCTGGTGACTGCTCAAAGTCCCATGGCTGTGACAGTGTTGGGATCAGAAACTCACTCCCTGTCTCCTGGCACTGAGCCTGTCTCCAGTACACTGGGATCTTCAGAGTAAATTCAGCCTAAATTAGGATTTGTAATGTGTCTGTGGTTGTGAGAGTTGCAAATAAGTGCCGGAGAATAAATGAGCCCTCAGCTGGTATTCTGTCTCATCAGCCATATTTTGAAACATCATTTGGAAGAGATGCACATATATACACAGAGGTGTATGTAGATACTTTGCAGTAGGCTCTAATAATCTCTTTGAGAACCAGTAATAATTAATGTTGCTATTTCTTTCCTGCTTGCTTAGGCTAGTATCCTGACAAGAGCAGGTGACTGGAAACATTTTCTGCAAAGGTTTTCTGTTTGTTTTAAAAACAATTTAAGCATCTTGTAATTAAATTGCTCTTATATTGTATACTTGTATTTTTAACTCTATAAATTAGTTTCTCAGAGAGAATAAGTGACTTGCCCATTCCAGCAACTGATAAGAGGACAGTCTGGGATTCAAATCCAGGCTTGCCTAACTGCAAAGCCTACCACCATCTCGTTCATCCCAGGAAGCCTTCTGAAAGGCAGGTTTCCCCAGTCAGCTAAAGGGAGGTGAGATGAACTTTCCAGAGCCAGAGTGGGGCCTGGACAAATTGGACTGTGGGCAAGAGTGTGTGCAGTGACCTCAATCTCTCTGTCTCTGATTAGGGGGTTACTTCAGACAATAAGCATAAACATATTTTGGAGGTCCTTGAGAGCATACCACTAATTTGGATATGTTTGTAATCATAGCTTAAAAGAAGAGAGAGGAGCAGGTTATATGCAACCAATAACTTAGACTCCACCAAGTCACCTCCCAAACTAACCTCATTTCTACACAATTTATAGAATGAACTGTTGTTTCTATGACAACCAATCCAGGCATCATGTTGAGTGGCAGGACTGGTCCAAAGAGTGTATTAGGAATTTAGGTGGCCTGTGAGGCTGGGGAAAGCATAGGAATAGGAGTGGTTAGAGAGAGGACAAGGGACTTTTTTAGGAAAGAAAGTGGCTGCAAAAGACGGAAGCAGAAGGAGGAAAGCCTGGGGCAACACAGACAGCAGGATTCAGTGGTCTCTGCGCAGCAATTCTTCCAAACCTTGTCTTCCAGATGCCATGAAATAAGCCCCTATGATCTGCACCCATTGAATTATCATTGTCAGAGTAGCCAGCATATGTGGCCCTTACCTTGTAGCAGGGATAGATCTAATCACTTAATGCACTTTATGTACATTTAATGGGTACAACTACTACGTATACTTTATGGAAGAGGAAAGTAAGATCTGACTTTCATGGACTGTAACCCACTAGGCTCCTCTGTTCATGAGATTTCCCAAGCAAGAATACTGGAGTGAGTTGCTATTTCCTTCTCCAGGGGATCTTCCTGATCCAGGAATTGAACCCACATTTTCTGCATTAGCAGGCAGATTCATTACCACTGAGCCACCAGAAGGTGAGGTACAGAGAGGTAAAGGGCCTTGCCTAAAGTCACGCAGTTATTAAGTGGCAGAGCTGGACTGGAACCCAGCAGTGTGATCCCAGTGTCACAGAAAGCTGTGCCTAACCATGTTTTATGTGGCCCTCATGGGCTCAGACTGCAGCCCATGATTTTCTTTTCCAAAGCACCGTTGTTGTGATGGGTGGTACCCAGGAGAACCTTAGACTAGAATGACTTCACAGTATTGCCTACAAAACTGTGTTATCTTATCTGCCTATATGGTAACCATTTTTTGAGCATCTACTACAAGCTAGGTGTAGGTTATCAGTCCTTTAAGTGTATTATCTCATTTAATCTTTGTAGCAATGGGAAATTAGTACTATATTATTCTCATTTTACAAGCGATGAGACTAAGGTTTGGAAAAAATGAAGTAACTTGCCTAAGGCTATGTAACCTGGAAGAGACAAAGTTGAAATTTGAACCTAAACCCCTAAGACCCCAGAAACCATGCTGTTAAACATTTGTGTCATCTCTCTATTGCTAGCCTAATATGTTTTCATTGAGAAATTATCCAACCTGGAAAAGTTTATTTATATAAAAAATATACTGCTGAACAAATTAGTTTCCTTGCCTTCAAAGTATTCAAACAGGAACAAAATGACCACTGATCTGGGATGTTATACCCGTGATGTCATGGATCAGACTGGATGACTAAATGATGCCATCTATGATGTAGCAGAAATAAGGACTTCATTGACTGTAACACGAAACTTAAAATAATGTTTCCCATGAGCATGGGAGAATAGATGATACTGATTCACAGTTCTGCTTTAGTTCAATATGTAGTTTTGACCATCAAATAGTTTTCCTTTGAATTCTAGCTGTATGTCAACATGGGAAAAGAGAAGTTTGAGGAAAAGGAGAAGTGAAGGGAGGTGTCTGGGAGGGGGTTCCACACAAAATCAAGCTTCTCCACCTTCAGTAATGAGTCATGACTTCTTTCTGTGAAATTGTCCATGTGTAGGAAGACCTGTCTCAGTTTGTGCATTATCACACTGACCTGGAGTTGCAGGTCATGGTCACTCTCTCCCCGGTTAGACTGTGAGCATTTGAGAGTAAAGATAGCATTTTGTTCACTTTTTTACTGCAGTACAAAGGCAAATGTCTGAAATATGGGGGCTGCTTTATCATCATTTGTAGAGAAACCAATTAGCAGGGCAAAGGCTAATAGAGTTTTGCCAAGAGAACGCGCAAACATCCTCTTCCAACAACACAAGAAAAGACTCTACACACGGACATCCCCAGATGGTCAATACCAAAATCAGATTGATTATATTCTTTGCAGCCTAAGATGGAGCTCTATACAGTCAGCAAAAACAAGACTGGGAGCTGACTGTGGCTCAGATCATGAACTCCTTGTTGCCAAATTGACTTAAAGTGAAGGAAGTAGGGAAAACCTCTAGACCATTCAGGTATGACATAAATCAAATCCCTTACGACTGTATAGTGAAAGTAACAAATAGATTCAAGGGACTAGATCTGATAGACAGAGTGCCTGAAGAACTATGGACAGAAGTTCCTGACATTGTATAGGAGATAGGGATCAAGACCACGCCCAAGAAAAAGAAATGCAAAAGACAAAATGGTTGTTTGAGAAGGCCTTACAAATGGCTATGAATAGAAGAGAAGGGAAAGGCAAAGGGAAGGGAAAGAGGCAAAAGGAAGGGAAAGATAAACCCATTTGAATGCAGAGTTCCAAAGAATAGCAAGGAGAGATGAGAAAGTCTTCCTCAGTGATCAATGCAAAGAAATAGAGGAAAACAACAGAATGGGAAAGACTAGAGATCTCTTCAAGAAAATTAGAGATACCAAGGGAATATTTCATGCAAAGATAGCCTCAATAAGGGACAGAAATGGTATGAACCTAACAAAAGCAGAAGATATTAAGAGAGGTGGCAAGAATACACAGAAGAACTTTATGAAAAAAATCTTCATGACCCAGATAATTACGATGATGTGATAACTCACCTAGAGCCAGACATCCTGGAATGTGAAGTCAAGTGGGGCCTAGGAAGAATCACTATGAACAAAGCTAGTGGAGGTGATGGATTTCCGGTTGAGCTATTTCAAATCCTAAAAGATAATGCTGTGAAAGTGCTGCACTCAATTTGCCAGCAAATTTGGAAAACTCAGCAGTGAACACAGGACCGGAAAAGGTTAGTTTGCATTCCAATCCTTAAGAAAGGCAATGCCAAAGAATGCTCAATCTACTGCACGATTGTACTCATCTCACACGCTAGCAAAGTAATGCTCAAAATTCTCCAAGTTAGGTTTCAACAGTACGTGAACTGTGAACTTCCAGAAGTTCAAGATGGATTTAGAAAAGACAGAGAAACCAGAGATCAGATTGCCAACATCCACCAACATCCAGAGGAAAATAGTTGAGACTAGAAATTGGGGCAGAAAGCAAAGAAAAACTAAAGAGCCTTTTGATGAAAGAGAAAGAGGAGAGTGAAAAAGCTGGCTTAAAATTCAACATTCAGAAAACTGAGATCATGGCATCTGGTCCCATCACTTCATGGCAAATAGATGGGGAAACAATGGAAACAATGAGGGACTTTATTTTTTTGGACTCCAAAATTACTGCAGATGGTGCCTGCAGCCGTGAAATTAAAAGACACTTGCTCCTTTGAAGAAAAGTTATGACCGACCTAGACAGCATGTTCAAAAGCAGAGACATTACTTTGCCAACAAAGGTCAGTCTAGTCAGAGCTATGATTTTTCCAATAGTCCTGTATGGATGTGAGAGCTGGACTATAAAGAAAGCTGAGCGCCAAAGAATTGATGCTTTTGAACTGTGGTGTTGGAAAAGACTCTTGGGAGTCTCTTGGACAGCAAGGAGATCCAACCAGTCCATCCTAAAGGAAATCAATCCTGAGTATTCATTGGAAGGACTGATGACTGAAACTGAAACTCCAATACTTTGGCCACCTGATGCAAAGAGCTGACTCATTTGAAAAGACCCTGATTCTGGGAAAGATTGAAGGCATGAGAAGGGGACGACAGAGGATGAGATGGTTGGATGGCATCACCAACTCAATGGACATGAGTTTGAGTAGGCTCCAGGAGTTGGTGATGGACAGGGAAAGCTGGTGTGCTGCAGTCCATGGGGTCACAAAAAATAGGACATGACTGAGTGATTGAACTGAACTAAACTGTAGAGAAACCAAAATGTCAGGGGTTTGTATTATAGTAACTTAAAACATTTCTAATGGAGTCATTTTTAGACATTCATGTTAGACATGTTTTTGAGGGTTTTGTGGGTTTTTTTTTTTTTTAATTGTTTTTCTTGCAGATGAAGCCCAAGGGTTCAGATGAGGATAAGGAATTAGAAGACTAAAGGCATAATAGGGACAACAGGTTTTTGGAACAGATGTGTAGAATCTGAGGGTTGAAAGGAATGTGAAGTATTTTGATAAATATTTAATTGAACTTCTCATCTGTGTGCTTCACTTCTTTTACTAATCTGTTCACAAACATGCTAGAAGACCTCTTGTGCCAGGGAACTCACTAATTTGACTTTCTCCTGGTAAGTTATGCAGCAAACTGTTTTTTTTTTTTCCTGAAACTTTCACCTGCTGGGACTTCAAAACAATTCAGTGTTTCACACCTCTGAAGACAGCCCTCATCTACTCTGTCTGTTCCCTTCTGAGCCCAAACTTGTGAGTTCCAATAATTCCCCAAGAGAGATGCCATTTTGTCTATTAAAAAATAAAATTCATTGGAGTATAGAACAGGCTTCACTTGATCTGCCACTTCGAGGTTTCCGGAGCTCAGTTTCATCCTCCAGGTATATCTATACGGTTAGTCAATCAGTCGTGTCCAACTCTTTTGTGACCCCATGGACTGTAGCTCTCCAGGCTTCTCCGTCCATGGGATTTCCTACGCAAGAATACTAGAGTGAGTTGCTATTTCCTTCTCCAGGAGATCTTCCCGACCCAGGGTTCAAACTAGTGCCTCTAGTGTCTCCTGCACTGAAGGCGAATTCTTTACCTACTGAGCCATCAGGAAAGCCCTGGGGTATATCTATAAACACAGACTTACAGAGACTAGGTAGGTTTTATTGGATGCTTACTATGTTCTGGATATTGCCCTTAGCAATTTACATAGATTATTTCAGTTAATCTCTCAGTCATCCTAAGAAATATGTAGTAGTATTATTCCTATTTGCCAGATGTAGCAAATGAGGTTTAAACATTCCTCAAGTTCACATTCCTAGAATGAGGCAGAGCTGGGATTTGAGTTTGGGCCACCTATCTCCATGGTCACTATTGGTTAGCCTCCATTTAAAGTTAGAAACTTTCTTACTTTCCTATGCTTCTATTTATATAGCCCACAATTGACTTCAGTCATTTTGACATCCCACATCAAAGTGCTGACTCATAGAGCTTCTTTTTGTCCTCCATATGCCAATTTCCCCAAATCTTCATATATTTTATAAATGTTTTAAGAAAACATATTAAAGAACAAGATTATATTTTATTTAATTTACATTTGTTTGAATGCTGTTGAAGCAGTGCATTTTTACATTTATTGAAACCAGATGTTTTTCTCTTAAAAATTGACTGCTTAAAAAAAAATTTGACTGCTTATATTGTTTGTCCATCTAAAAAAATTGATAGGGTTTGTATATTTCTTATTGATTCTAAAGGGTTGAAAATATATTAAGGATATTAATATTTAATTATATGATAATTTGTTATAAATATCTACACCTTTTAATTTTTCAGTTGTTCAGGGATTTTATTGTTATTGTTGCTGTCTGTTCATTTGTTTTCTTACTGTACAAAAATTCAATTTTTTTATATGGTCAAATATCTTGACCTTTAAGTTTTCTTTTTTCGGTGTCATGTAGTGTCAGACTTTTATGCATGAAACTAGCCATTTCCATGATGATGTACAGTGACTCACTGGGAAACTTTAAATTTGATTCAGCACCTAAAACCTGCCGATTCTGACACATAATTGTATAGATTTTGGCCTATAATGGAAGAAAACAGGCATGTGCCACATATATATTTATTTATATGGATAAACCTTATATATGTACAGTGTCGTAAAGCATATCTTTTATATATGATCATGCTATGATGTGATTTATGATTTAGATATGTTTTATGATTGATGGAGTCACAAAGAGTCAGATATGACTGAGTAACTAAGTACATAAACACACACACATGATTTTATACACACACACACATATATATGAGGTTATGTATATAGCTGGGTAAGTGACCTAAAAATTGATTTAGATTCCAACATGACTGAAATTTATGTGAGAACCAGAATGAAGATGGCATCTAAGAGAAAGTGGAAAGAAGATAAAGTTGGGTATCAGGAGACCTCTAATTTTGGTCTCACGTTGACTGGTCGAGTGTACTAGGCTCAGTTACTTAAACGAGTTTCACCTTTCTTACTTGTGTGATGAGGTTGTTGGTAGATGATACTAAATGTCTTTCTAGCATGGACACTCTGTGATCACACTTCCAGGTTTGCTGTTGTGTGAGAACCAAGAGAGTTAAGGATAGAGAAGGATAAAAACAGGGATCGTGGAGGGGAGGGGCTGTCAGGTTACTCCAGGGAGAAGCTGGCAGATGCAGAGAGTGATGACCCAGAATTCCATCATCCTAACCTAACTAACCACTACCAAGCCTGGAAGAAGTCCCCACTTTATAAGTTCTCTGGATTTCTCTTGTTTTTACCAATATCAGCCTCCTCAATGAGCACAATGGCCCTGAATCCCAAATGACACCCTCCTCCGAGTGAGCAGACAGACCCTGAGGCTACATTTGAATTAGGAGAGCACAAACTCATTTGAACAGTTGGCTGCATTGTAGTTCTATTTAAACAGTCTACAGAAGGAATGCAGTATTGGCTGACTTCTCATTTTATGCCAATTCCAAGGTAAAAAACTCTGAGTGACTGGCATTTATAAATCTTTGATAGGTGTGAAGTAGAATCTAAAATTTGAGCCTTGAAAGGCATTTCAGCAGTCATCTGGTCCAACTTCTACTCTTAGCTCTGTGAGCAGATCTTTTACTAGTTGATTTTTTTATTTTTTATTTTATTTTTTTTTATTTATTTTTTTTTAAATTTTATTTTATTAGTTGGAGGTGTTTTTTTTTTTTTATTAGTTGATTTTTTAAAACTTGTCTATATATTTCCCTAAAAGCACATCCCAAATTTTAATATGTAGTAGTGTCATATTGTTAATTTATTTATTACTTTTCCCCAATTATTTTGAAAAATTTCAAACTCACAGAGAACTGGAAAAAATAGTGCAATTAGCTATATATTCTCCCTAGATTTATTAATTGTTAATGCGTGGCTACATTTGCCTTATCACTCCATAATCCTATATAAATATATACACATGTTTTTTTTTTGCTGAGATATTTGGCAATAAGTTTCAGACATCTTGCTCCCTTGTGCCTAAGTGTATCAACATATATATATATTCTAAGAATTAGAACATTCTCCACAGTTTTCCTAATTGAATGTACCATATTGCTCTTCTGCCAGCCATGTATGGGAGTTCCAGTTACCATCTTTGTGAAGTCTTGCTTTTCTCAATCTTTCAGAATTTTAGCTGCTCTAGTGTGTGTGCAGAGGTATTTCATTGTGGTTTTAATGAGTTTCCCTGATGGATTGTGATATTGAACATATTTTCAGAGTCTTTTTGGATACCATCTCTAATGAAATGCCTCTTCCAGTTTTTGCCCATTAAAAAATAGATAGTTTGTATTTTTTCTTAATGATTTGCAGGAGTGTTTTATATTCTGAGCTTCTCTCCAGTAGATGTAAAACAGAAAGACATTTGATTGAAATTATTTCATGTGTTGGCATAGTGTCTGACCTTGCCCATTTTTTAAAAAAAGGGAAATAATCCAGTGTTAGCATGAATAGTTATTCTGCCTGTACAGAAAAGAGATTGTGCGTTTTAATTAGAAACTTTTTTTTTCAGTAACTAAAACAAAGGAAACACTCGGACCAGCAAAATGATAGCTCCATGAGTATTTATCTTCTTTGCATAAATAGTCTTCCTTTGGGGCAACTGGACCTTTACATAGAGGCTCTTGGTATTTTAAGATAAGCAGCAGGATCTTCTGGAACTGGTTGATAATTCCATTTTTGTGGTAGTCATGACAGGGTGACAATCAGGAGTTCAAAGATGAGAGGCGAAGAACACTATTCTCTTCTTTTTCCAAAGTCCTCCTAAAATACAATCAAGAAAGACAGACTTCCTAGTCAGAATGGTTATCTGTTACTCAAGGTGCAGTTGGCATCAACCCAAACTGAAAACTTTTAAAGTAAGAATTGACATGATAGCATCATGCTGGCATCAGAGACCATTCTGAAAGTGATTTTCATCCCTCCTTGCCATGCCTATACACAAGGCTGTGCTCTGAGTCTCTTCTTGACATTCATACCCAGATAAAATCTGGTTAGACCAAAGGATGGAAGTAAGTGGAGCTTCCATGCTGCCATTAATGGTGCGTGCTACTGATGGTGGCGCTTTTCCAGTGAGTCCAGCTTCAAGTCCAGCTTCAAGCACCAGCTTCTATGCAGTCTGAGTTGGCACTTGCGGTAGATTCTTTTGCCATGCTTGAGTTGAACTGAAAACAATGGGCAGGGTTAGGAGCAGAAAATACGCTGCAGAAAGTCAGTCTGAAATGCACAAGAAGGAGAGTTGAGATCCATACCTTATTCCCTTGGTAATGGTCCAGGAGAGGCTTATGGGCTAATGATAGATGTGTATACATTTTATATTAAAAATTTTAAAGAAGTTCCAGAAGAATGGCATTCCCCTTCTCCCCTGGTCACACAAATGTGGGTCGCCTGCATCCACACTGGCCAAAGTTAGGCTGTTTACCAAGCCCTGTGGCACCTACAGAAGAGCTTTAGAAAACATCCTTACCCGGATCTTTCTGTTGGCATCACAGGGGAGCATGTTCAACTCTTGGAAAGCCATGTGGGTTGTATTGTTAGAAGATGGAATTGAATTCTATAAGAAGAAGAGTGACAACAGCCCCAAAGGAATGATTCCCTTGAAAGGAAGCACTCTGACTAGCCCTTGTCAGGACTTTGGAAAAAGGATGGTGAGTTGACGTCGTTAACCATGATGAACACCTTCTCAGGCGCTGACCTTTGCATAGCCTGCTAATGTGAATGCAGCTCCGTGGGCCAGTCCCTCTCCCCACCACTCATCCTGCACCCTGGGTATTTGGGTCTTTCTTGGCTAAGCATTTCCAGAACAGGGATGGCTCAACTCCTGTGCTTCATAAACGCCCTCACACCCTTGAAAGGAGTCATTCCTAATGGGATGTGTTTTGATTTCAGTTTGTGTTTAAGATCACTACGACCAAACAGCAGGACCACTTCTTCCAGGCAGCCTTCCTGGAGGAGAGAGATGGCTGGGTTCGGGACATCAAGAAGGCCACTAAATGCATTGAAGGAGGCCAGAAGTTTGCGAGAAAATCCACCAGGAGGTCCATTCGACTGCCGGAAACGATTGACTTAGGGTGACTTTCTATGTTTACTTTCCTTCACCCTTCCTTCCTTCCATCCCACTCCTTGAGGCAATCTCAGAGCAGACCCTACTCCAAGGTCTGCTTTGGGCACCTTTGAAGGCTGTACACACCCTTACCAGTCCTTAGTACTTGCATTTGATGTACTAAGATGTTTACCTGACTCTGAAGGAGTGATCATGGTGTCTCCAAAGCCTAAAAGCTGAGGAGAGGAAGCATGGGAATTCCCTCATGTCTGTGTAATCTTTGCAGAGGGAGGGACAGGGAGAAGGAGAGATAGAGAAAAAGGAGGGAAGAGAGAAAGAGATAATACATCATTGCATTTATAAAATAGCTATAGTAAATTACTCTTAAAAGAAAGCTTTGGGATCTATACATAGGTAGGAAGATAGGAGCTATGTGTCCAAGCAAGCAAGGTTTTTCAAGTTCAAGTTCACATATTCAGCAGGCGTGAATCTCTCTCCTAGGCAGAAATCATTTGTGTCCCGACCTAGCTTAGTGACGTCTGATGTTGACTGGTGATAGTTGACAGGTGATAGTTGTTGCCTAAAGATTGATATCACCTAAGTCCCTTTCTTTAGGAGTGTCTTTATTTTTTACTGGTTTTTGCTTTTATGTGGCATGTACCCTGTAACAGGAGCTCTGCCAGGAAGAATTTCATATTGACTACTTACAGTATCCATCCAGGATTCTGTTTAACAAATGCAGGGAGTCCCTAGGAGGAGAATGGAAAAAGCCCCATGCACACCTAATGCAGGATTTGGCAGGTCATAGGAGTTTCATCAAGTTTGCACATTGAGCTTAGAGAGAATGAGCACTTTCTCTCACCAAGAAAGCTTTCTGGTAAAGACCCAAGAGGAGTTGCCTAGTCCAGCTGTAGCTGCTGGGTGGGTGGTCCCTGTGATTGCATTTCTGGCCACAACTGTCAGAGCTAAGTGGAAATGATGTTTGTGCTACATGGAGCCACAAGACATACAAAATTGTTGCTTGCAATTTTTCTGATAAGGTTATCTTTATTATTCAAGGACAAAAATGAGAACTTCTCACTATTTTGTTTTATATCTTATAAATTTTAGGATAAAGGATAAGTTTAGTCAAAACATTCACTTTCTTGGGACTTCCCTGATGGTCTGGTGGTTAAGACTTCTTCTAATGCCAGGGGTGCGAGTTCAATCCCTGGTTGTAGAGCTAAGATACCACATACCTTGCAGCCAAAAAACTGAAACATTAAAAAAAGAAGCAATATTGTAACAAATTCAATAAAGACTTTAAAAATGGTCCACATTAAAAAAAAAAAAAATCTTTAACCCCTTGTCACTCCCCCCTGCTGCTGCTGCTGTTGCTAAGTTGCTTGAGTCGTGTCCTACTCTGTGTGACCCCATAGATGGCAGCCCGCCAGGCTCCCCCGTCCCTGGGATTCTCCAGGCAAGAACATTGGAGTGGGTTGCCATTTCCTTCTCCAAGGCATGAAAGTGAAAAGTGGAAGTGAAGTCGCTCACCCCTATACCCCACCAAAACACATTCACTTTCTTGGAGTCAAATGTTTACACCAGATGGTCTCTTAAAGGGTACAAAGAACTAGGACATGAATATTGAGGCCTGAGAACCTTTAATCTTTGACATCTAACTGGGGACAACTCTCCATCTCAGATATTAAAAGTTAAATCAACAGAATTGAGTGAATTTAACAGCTATTAAATGCCTTCTCAGTACATTTTGCCGAATGCTGTGCAGGCCACAGAGTTCATGCAAGTATGAGCTCTGCCTTCTAATGACCTACTTATGGTCCAGTGGAGAGATTAGGCTCAGGTTTCACCTGAGGAAGGGGAAGCTTGTGCTCAGGACCAGCCCCTCCAAGCTGGCGAGTCCAGAGGACGGGCTATACTGAACCACTCCTGCTCACCCGCGTGTTTTCATCTGTGCAGTGCCTTGTATTTGTCCATGAAAGACACTGAAAAAGGAGTAAAAGAACTGAACCTAGAGAAGGACAAGAAGATTTTCAATCACTGCTTCACAGGTAAAAGGTCTTGTGGATCTGATGTGGGGCTTCTGGGGCGGGTAATATGGAGGTCTTGCTCAGCCTTGAGTGTATTGGGGGGGAAGTGGAGTGAGGTGGGGGGTTTGGTGTCATGGAACACAGACTGGTGGACCTGATCATTGGACTTCCCCAGCATGGAAAGAAAGAAAGGTAGGCCCATACTTTGTGGTTCAAGGTAAAATCTTAGAAGTTCCAGCTATAGCAGTCAAAGGGTCACTTTTTTCCAGAAAATGGCAGAATGTTGAAATCGACACAGAGTTGAGCAAGATGATAAATAAAAACCAAGACAATGAATGTTAGATTTAAGTGACAATATTAGGGATGTCTGAGGCTTCATAATGTTTTGTTGTTCAGTCGCTAAGCTGTGTCCGACTCTCTGTGACCCCATGGACTGCAACATGCCAGGCTCCCCTGTCCTTCACTATCTCCCAGAGTTCACTCAAATTCATGTCCATTGAGTCATTCTTAAAAGAGGTCTGTAATTACCTCCCTACCTCTTTTACAGGGTCACTGCAAGGATTAAAAGCAGAAATGCACTATTAATTAGTTTTTCCTTCCAGAGAAAGAAAACTGGGCAAAGCTTTTTGTATATGAAATTCATGAAAGGTGCACTTATCAACTAACTACTTTCACTCTTGTTTCCAAGACGGTATACCTTACTGGTTTGATGACCTGGAGCCTGTTAAGTTGGCTCTTTGGTTGGCTATATTTGTACAGTATATATTGTAGAGCACAGGGAACCATACTCAGTATTTTGTAATAATGTATAAGTATATTTAATAACATAAATTTATATATATAATATATATAAATGTTTGAAAGAATTTGTTTTATTTTACTTTTATTGAAGTATGGTTACTTTACAATATTGTGTTAGTTTTAGGTGTATAGCACAGTGATTCAGTTATACATGCACACACACATATATATATTCTTTTTCAGATTCTTTTCCCTTATACATTATTACAAAATACTAAGTATAGTTCCCTGTACTATACAATAGGTCCTTGTTGGTTGTACAAAATATTTTTAATACAGAGCTTCATTGTAGCCTGCTAAGAATCCAGTTGGTGGGTCAATTTCATTTTATTCTTCTCACAGTCCTCCCTTGATTCAGAAGGCTGACTGAATGACTTCTCAAGGTCCCTGCTAGATCCTGCAAAGGTGTGACATTCGATGTAAGGATGACATCAAATTCTAAATTAGGACATACACATACTAGCACATGTTTCTGCTTAAAAACTTGCAACAGCTCCTCATTGTCAAATTCTTGATGTGCCATCAAAGCTCTCCCCACCCACCCCGTGTCTTCCTCTCTCTCTTGTCTTCTTTGTCCTCTGTCCACCAGCCCCTCTCCCACCATCCCCCAGCAGGGATCCCGCACGCCTGTTTGAGTCTGTTCACACTGCTCCCTCAGCTCCTGCTGGTTCCTCTGGCCCCTGCCCAAGCAGATGCTTGACAAACACTGTCACTTCCTCTGTGAAACTCTACCCATTGCCCCAGCCACCCCTCCACGCCTTCCTGCAGATTTGACCCAGCAGCTCCACTGCACTGACCCCGCGGCAAGGCACTTGTTACAACACTTACTCATTACCCAGAGCTCCCTTTTAGACTCCCCCGGGGGAGCCTCCCCAATAGCCATTACTGAACTTAGCTCTCAGCAGAAGTTCTGGGTCATCAATGGAAGAAATGAGTGGGTTAGTAAAAAACGATTTCTTTACGCATGCGTTGCTCGTTACGGAGCATGTAGATATTTTTTTAAAACCGTTTACATGGTTCCTCTTGTTTCCAGGTATCTATCTCACTAATTTCGTTTTTCCTTTTTGGAGTAACAAGGATGATGAAATAAGTAAGACACCCGGGTGCTCTGCAGCTCTCTAGGGGCAACTGTCAGTGCCTTGTTCTTTAAGAGAGTTAACCATCTTTCTGATGGTCCCGTCCAGGTAACTGTGTCATTGACTGGCTGGTTTCCAATAAGTCTGTTCGGAACCGCCAGGAAGGCCTCATGATCGCCTCCTCCTTGCTCAACGAAGGGTACCTGCAGCCCGCTGGAGACCTCTCCAAGAACGCGGTGGATGGAACTGCTGAAAACCCTTTCCTGGACAACGCTGATGCCTTCTACTACTTTGTGAGTGAGGGAGCTACCCATCTACTCCTCCGGGCATGGGGGTTGACCTGGATGGGTTCTAGGTTGATTTCAGTTCATATCTGCTGATGTGAAAAAAAGCACCTAGCCCTACAGTTATTTTCCATGTCCTTGACTTCACAGCTGTCCCTCTCCAAAATGCCTGTCATATCCAGTGAATTAGTCTAAAGGAAAATACTGTTTACTTGAATAGTTTTATTTTTGTTTAAAAATTTGCTATATTTATTTTTATTTTAGGCAAGACTTTCTTTTGTAAAAGCTTATTAGGCCCTAGAACATGCCAGGTGGGCCTTCCTTGGTGGCTCAGTGGTAAAGAATCTGCCTGCCAATGCAGGAGATGAGGGGTCGATCCCTGGGTCGAGAAGATCCCCTGGAGAAGGAAATGGCGACCCACTCCAGTATTCTTGCCTGGGAAATCCCAAGGACAGGGGAGCCTGGCGGGCTACAGTCCATGGGGTCACGAAGAGTTGGATGTGAACTTAGGGACTGAGCACATGCCAGGCACCCACTTAGTTAAAGTAGATCCAGTAGCGGAAGGAAAAATAACTGGCAAAATTATGGCCCCTGGGAGTCCAAATATACATTGAAATACATGGCTAAATACAAAATATGTTCATCCTTATTCCTTCCCCCTGTCATCATGGATACCTCCAGTGGCATGCTTTCCCACAGACTGGGAAACACTGTACGGTTCAATATGGACTTAATCTTGGGTCACATGAGCCATCTGGCAACAGTGGATTTCTAGGGGGATTCTGGCAATTTTATTTCTATTTGGGGTCAGAGCACAAAAGTAAGGAAGCTACTTATAAAAATGAAGTGAATGTACCAAAGAGAGTTTCATTTCACTTTGGGGAAGTTCCTCTGTCAGAATTTTTTTTTTCTTTTCAGAATTTCAACCTGGTTGTTTATAGCTATTTAAATGTAGGACTCTAAAAAAAAAAGTAGGTCTAAAAATACCGAGCACAGTGGCTTGTGTGATTCATTGGTCTCGTGTAGCTGAGCAAGGCCCAGTTCCTGCCTGAACTCAGAGGATGTGGCTGGACCTGGGCTCTTGGTCTCTTAAAGTGGGGGAGCCAAGTGGCAGGGGGCATGTGGAGGTTATGTTGTATGCACAGTGTCTTATAAACCAGCCAGCTCGCTTTCAGCGGTGTGGCCATGAGGTCCCCAGAGAAGGAAGGCTTTGAAGGGAGAGATGTGCTGAGCTGGACTTCCAATACAGCTTGGGGAACCCAGGAAAATGAAAGTATATTGACAAGATCATACTTGCACGGAGACAAGGGAGCATCTAGCGACAAGAAATAAGCATCTAGGTGGGACTTCCCTGGTGGTCCAGTGGTCAAGACTCTGTGCTTCCACTGCAGGGGGTTCTGGTTTGATTCCTTGTCGGGAAACTAAGATCCCACAGGCTGCATGGTGCAGTCAAAACAAAACAAAAAATGAAGAAATAGGCATCTAGAAACAAGAAAAGTTGGGAGGGGAAACAAGCTAACCAAGGAATAGCCTTTAACATTCAGGTTGGGATGTGAATCACAGGGAGAAGGAGTGGCTAGAGGGAAGGGGGAGATGAAGGTGGTATAACTAGCACTATGCCTAAGACTGGAAAAATAAACTGGTTCTTTGGTTCTCCAACAGCCAGATAGTGGGTTCTTCTGTGAAGAGAATTCCAGTGATGATGATGTGATTTTGAAAGAAGAATTCAGAGGCGTCATTATCAAGCAGGGATGTTTACTGAAGCAGGTGAGTGGTCACTATATTCTACCCTAGGCTTTCTCCCTGACTGGGCCCTTTGTATTCTGTAAGATCAAATGGTATTTTGTATTCTATAGGATCAAATGGTAATTTGTTTGTTTGGTGAATAGTCAACTAAAGAATGAAACTGACCTGGTGAAAGACAGACAAATAGTTAAGTAGATGATCAAAGTGGCATTACGTCAGGAGGACCGAGGCAGGCAGGGCAGAAGCACCTAAAAATAGGGAAGTTTCTATCAATGTTTCAGGAAAATGCTGACCTTTTCATTGGTTGGAGGATATCAGTTGGCAAAGAGATGCCATCCAAAAGACAGATGTTTCACAATGAAAGTTCTTCCATTGGTCTATCCTTCCGCCCTACAAAGTAAGCAGGAAATTGAAACAAGCCGCACCCAGAAGAGGAACATCATAAACAATTGAGACCGAAAAGTACCATTACAGACTGTGGGGAGGTCACGGTGAGCCCATACCCAGGCCAGCTCTGCAGGAGCAGCAACAGATGAAGGTCAAATCCGGTCAGAGGGCACAGACTCAGTCATTATCAGGTATCAACAGATACCGGCCACTGTCAGTCTGGGAGACAGGGCTGGGGTGAGCTGAAGAACTCTGGTCAGTTACCAAGTGCAAAGGCCTGGGACACCAAGAGGAAGGAGAACCCGATGGCTGGAGCTGAGTGAGGAAGCCAGGGTCAGCACCTGGTAGAGAAGAAGCAATTGAAAAACAGGAATATTCAGAGTGAAACAACTGATGCTAGTATGTGTTGTCATAAAAGCCTAAGCTGCTTTATGAGGCCAAGGTCTTGCCCCTTGTGATTGTGCCATGAGCTGTCTCAAAGGCACTGCTCCGTACATGTTAATAAAAGAGAGAATCTGGCTGCTGCACGATTTCTGTGCATCGTCTATAGATCTCATGGGACTGAGAGATTCGACTTATCTCATGATAGAAGCCTGAACTTCTGGGTGAAGAGGGAGGAACCAAAGTTGAGGAGAACTTTGGGTTGACTAAGTATAGATAGAGATTTTTGAGTTTCACTAGAAGCAGAGCATTAATGCGGAAAACTTACCTTCACATTATGTTTTGAGAGAACAGGGTCCTAAGAAATAAAAAAGCCATAGCTTAGAAAGAATTCCAGACTATAATAACTTGTTTGCCCACTGACTAGATTAAAGAATGAACAAAGGAGCAGGGTCAGCCTTACACAGGGTATGTTCTAGAGGTTGCCCATAGGCAGAGTTTGCCCATCACCTGCTTCCTCACTGGTTCTGGCGAATGTTTGTATGTATATGGCTCTGATCATAGGCTGTTAAGGCAGGAGTTACTTGGAAAGGAGTTTCATTATTTCCTTATGATATCTTCTATAATTCTATGTAATTATCAGCCATGACGACTTTTCTTGAATTAATTAATCTGACAAGCCTTAATTTAGAGTGGAACCCTGAGAAAACTGAACATGAAGATTGAATAGGGATAGATGAAGTCCAGGCTGGACTGGAGTGAGGTCTGGGCAAAGGATGCAATGGAGATGCTGGATGGTCAAAAGTCAGCTGAGGGTTGTGGTGTGAGTGTGTGTTGAAAGTAGTGGGACTAGATGTAGGCTTACTCTTCCATTTTTCTTCATCTTTTTTACGTGGCCGTTGATAGGTACAGGTCAGCCTTCAATAGCTCAGGTGGTGTACATTTGAATCCTCCAGGGATCTGTTAAAATTGCACCCCAGGCCAGTTAAATCAGAGTCTCTGTATGTTACAGGTCCCCAAGAGATTCTGGTGTGTGGCCAATGTAAAGAATTACAGAGTTAACCATTTTCTTAAAAGTTAGTTTATCCTATTATCAAAATGTCACTGTTTAAATAGTCATAAACCTCCTTTTAACATGAAGAAAACAACTTTTTTTCATTCAGGAGTTTTGTTCTTCCCACCTCTAATTTTTAGGGGAGGGAGAGGGAAGAAAAACCTCTTCTACTTGAATTGATAAGTAAAGTTGCTCAGTTGTGTCCAACTCTTTGCGACCCCATGGACTGTAGCCTACCAGGCTCCTCTGTCCATGGAATTTTCCAGGCAAGAGTACTGGAGTGGGTTGCCATTTCCTTCTCCAGGGGATCTTCCTGACCCAGGGATCAAACCCGGATCTCCAGCATTGCAGACAGACACTTTACTGTCTGAGCCATAGTCCCCCTTTAAAGTTTCTCATCCCTTATCTCAGTGGTTCATGATCCTAGCTCATAGCAGGATCATCTGAGAGATTTTTGAAAATCTTTTTAAGTACCAAAAAAACTAATCAACCCTGTGTCTTCTGTTGTGAGTTAGCCCGGGTTACCTGGTAGAAGCCTTATCTCAAAAAAGGGCACCTGTGCTCCATACTTCATAGGTGGGAAGGAGATGCATCCACTTGGGGGTCAGTCCCTACCCTCATTCTACCCCCTTCACTGGTTCCAGAGACTTTAATTCTGTTTGGGGGACATAGCCAGTTTGAGGATGAATAATACTGGATTATATTCAACATAATCCTTTTTATATAATTCATTCTGTGACTATGATGAATAAAATACCTCATTTCTCAACCACATGTAGATTCTTTGATGAGAAAGGACAATGTGTTACACGTACTTTTCTTACATCTGCTGCTGAGTTCAGCATCCTTCTTAGTCTGTAATAGACAGCAAACATTTTTAGAGTGAACTAAGTTGAATGTAAGTACACCCGTTCCTCAGTACCCGCAGAGGACTGGTTCTAGTACCCACCATGGATACCGAAATCTGTGGATGCTCAAGTCCCTTATATAAAATTGTGTCGCACATAAAAGATGTTGATAGAGCAGCAACAATTCTTGGAAACCCCAGCTGTGCTTGTATTCCTTAAAGTGCCTCAGGGAACACTCAGGCAATGAAAGACAACTCTTCAGTGCCTCACACCGTGTGCCAGTGAGGACCTCAAGACAATGTGTAGTTGGCCAGGGTTGGCTGATTTCACATCCTCCTGTACCTTCCTCTTCCAGTGACTCCTGAGTACTTGATACTCCCCCAGTGATTGTGTAATAGAACATGATTTGTGTGCCTATAGATCTGGCACAAATGGTGTGGGGCAGTAACCTTAGTGTTCTTAGCCTATGGGTAACATCAATTAAGGCACAGAGCAGGGACTAATAAAAAGAATTTTAGAATTGATGCTTTACAAAAGCCATATAATATTGCAGATAGAAATATTCTGTTTTCTCTCATATGACTCTGCAGTGTTCTTGGCTCCATCCTTCAGTCAAGTATAGTGTTCTTTGGAGATTGAGTTCCTTTACCAAATGCTCTGCCAAATGACTTAAACCCATTCTTGAAAGTGCTCTGACCTGGCATTATGAAGGAGACATCGTTTGCTAAAATCGCAGATGTTCCATTGCTTTCTATACAAACACAGCGAAAAACTTTGGAAGCTTTCTGCATGTGCCTCTTAATATGCGGTGCTTCAGAAATAACACATAATATTCTTCATGTTGGCAACATGGAAACTATATATTTTCTAATCTAATTTTTTTAACTTCTGGAGTTAAAAGTCACTTGAATTTACTGTAGGAAATCATAGAATCAGGTTTAGCACAATATTTTAAACAACTACTATCAGCTAATTGAAATAACTGGGTAATTCAAGGCAATTACAAATAGATACGAAGTGGCTCCCACATGCCAGGCACAGTGCTGGGCATGGGAGGAACAAAGAGAAACAGACACAAATCCTGCCTCAAAACCCACAGTCTAGACAATGTCAGTGTTTGACGTTGGAAGAGTCATTGGTTCTCTAGCGAAGGGCCAAGTCCTGTTCTTCCTCATTGTATCTGTCACAACTACTGCTTCCAATTTCCATTGCTGCTCCCTGTTGTTAGTCTCTACTAATTTTATGTTGGAATTATTGTAATCATTTCTTGATGGTCTTCTTTCTACCTTATTATATTTCCCCTGGCTTTATCTTTAACCCCTAGCAGATCCATCCTATATTTTGTCACCGTATTAATCTTCCTAAAATGTTACAGTAATCTTTTTGCTTCCAACTCAAAAGCTATCAGTGACGACAACCCCTGTGTCTTATTTTTACTGTCTCCTTCCATTTTTCCAAACTTGCCTCTACTATACCTCATGAACCCTGACTTCTAGCCTGACGGTCTTACTCGTCAGGCTCTGAATATGCCTTAGACATTCCCACCGCTGCTTTTTTGCTGTCAACAGTCTTCCCACCCACTTCTTTCTCACCTGTCTATGTGTCCCACATGGATAAGTGAAGATTTTTATGAGGCTCTCTTTGATGTGCCAAATCCACAATTATATATCCTTCATTTAAATCCTTTGAAACTAGGACCTCCTGAACAGCACAGGGAACTATACTCAATATCTTGTAATAACCTATAATGGAAAGGTATCTAAAAAAGAATAATATACATGTGTGTGTATAACTGAATCACTTTGCTGTATACCGGAAACTAACACAACATTGCAAATCAACTATATTTCAATGAAAATTTTAAAAAAACAAATGAAGTTTCCAAATAATAAATAGTAAATTAAGAAAAAATCCTTTGAATCCATATATACAGAATCTAAACAAATGGTACCGAAGAATTTATTTGCAGGGCAGCAATGGAGAAACAGACATAGAGAATAGACTTATGGACATGAGGAGAGGGGAGGAGAGGGTGAGATGTATGCAGAGGGTACCATGGACAATTACATTATCATATGTAAAATAAAATGAAAAATCCGTTGAAAGACTCTTATCTATAGAGATTATTTGATTTGGACATTTGCTATTTTATATTTCCACATAGATTATAAACTCTTTGAAGAGCAGGGCCATGTCTTAGATCTCTTGATAGCCCCACATTACCTAACATAGTATGTTATACATGGTCCTATCTTATATGATGCTAAAGCTGTGAGATGATCTTAGAAATAATTTAACCCACAATATAATAACATCTAAATTGTTCATAGGTTCTAGTGCTATCTCTGACAAGGCCTGGGTTGTGGCCTGGATTTTCCTGGAGATAGCATGTCTTTATTTTTTTCTTCTTTCAATTCAACAAGACTTATCCTGTAGGATGTGTAGACTTATCCTGTGGGATGTGTACTGAGTGAGGCTAAAAACTCATCCTCTGCTTTCTATGTTGATCCTGGATATAGGGCCATAGGCGGAAGAACTGGAAAGTGAGGAAGTTCATCCTGAGAGAAGACCCTGCCTATTTGCACTACTACGACCCTGCTGGGGTGAGAAATGGTGCTCCATAAACCCTCCCACGAAAAGCTTGCGCTGCTCCTAATCCCGGGGCTGCCCAGGCCCTTCCTGCTCTGCGCCCTCCGTCTTCACCCTCTGTCTTCTTTTTCCTCACCCTCCTCTACCTTTTCCAATCCCTTCTTATTGCAAAGATCTGAGACATTAGGGTTTGAGGCCAGCAGAATCTCAGGGGATGGAAGAAAATATCATTATATGGTCATTTATTTGATCAACACAACATAACTTTTTATTATTTATCCCAAGCTGATATTTTCAGAGGAACTCAACCAACCCAACACTGTGCTCTTGGTTTAATGTGCAAAAAAGTGATGATTCCTCTTCGAGGTCTATTTAGATGAGAGCATCTTTTGAGCCCAATCGTGTAGGCTGTTGACTATTCAGAAGAGGGCTTTTTCCTTAGTAAGTTGAGTCATGTCTATCTGGGTTGACTCCTCAGCTTCTGCAGGACTCTCTTGACTCCCTCCTATGCGGGTTCTACTACTATGTCTGTTGCTTGGGGCCAAAGGACTCTGGAAACACCTGGCCATTCTCCCACGGGGTGTGATGGTTCGGCCTCCCTACCTGCCCCAGCTGCCACTTTCCTTCAGATGTGAAGCTCAGGTTGACTTGCGTCTCCTCGTCCTCCCCGCCTCCCCGCTGTGTGAAGTGGGAAGAGGGGTGGAGGATCCAGAACGGGTTCCCTTTAATCTCCTTCCACTCTTCTCTAAACCACAGTGAGCCTGTGTGGCTTTTGCACCAAGAGGATCAAGTATACGCCTATATTTTACTTTGGAAACATAATGAAGGACTCCTTTCTCCTTCAGGGGGAAGATCCCTTGGGAGCGATTCACTTGAGAGGCTGTGTGGTGACCTCAGTGGAGAGCAACCTAGACGGTAAGAATGAATTTTGGGGGGAGACAGGTGTGTCTCCCCGGGCTCCCTTCCCACACCTGTGCACCCTGAGCCAACTGCAACCAGTCCCTCACTCACTCCCTTACTCAGGCATGAATGAGTTCACTGTCTGAAAACTTCAGAGAGAACCAAAGCTGTTCTCTCTCAACTGCTGCCCTGGCTCTCTGGGTCTTGGGGAGCTGTAGTGGTTTTGTGGATGCCTTGAATAAACCCTAGCACAATGCTGAGAAAAACCAGTCACCTCAGAACTGGCTTAGGTGGGGAGACTTTTTACCTCCTGAGGCCTGTGATGGAGCCCAACCTTCCTCAAAGTCCACCTTTACAGACCAGGAAATGTCCCACAACAAGAGGAACATTTGTGCCAGGAGGCAGTGTGGGGAACAGGAAGTGCTCTGGGGCTATGTTAGGTCTAGGTTACTTAGTTAGGGGCACAATTTTGAGTGAGTTGCCTAACTAATCTGGGTCTTGGCGCCTTCTCTGAGAATGATGGAGTCCTACCAGCTGACTCTTGGGTCCTGATCACAAGTCTATGATTTGGTGATGAAATGACTGTCTTCTCAGGTGTAGGAATGAGTGAGTAGTGTCAGCAGGAGATGCAGTTCAGACCCCCCGAGCCTGGTTTCTCTTTGTCATTTTGGGCTAGTGATGCTATAGAGGTGGACTGGAAATGCTGCAGCTGCAAATGCCTAGATTTTAACTATTCCTGGATCTGCTCCCTTCCCTCTCCCCTTAGAGTCATCCTTCACTGTCAGGGTGGGAGTGTGTGCCTTTTTGATCTGAGGTGGATGTGTTTTGAGTCTTGTCATAGTATTGGCCAGTTTTCTGTCTTCTGATCTTTCAGTAGAGATGCTCACTTAGGACTTGATAAAAATTAGTTTAGACTACATTGATGGTACTGATGGCACATCTTTTTTCTTTTAATTTCTTTTTTAAGGAAACTAATATTGAGGTCCAGCTCTTGGTTTATATTGTGAGTGGAGGAAAGGTACTCACTGGACACTATTACAGGTTACTCATTATACTCTGAGTGCACAAGTAAGAAATTTAGTTTGCTTATAAAAGAAAATGTTTCTCCTTGAGTGTTATACTTACTTCTTAAACACACAAACACAATCATACTACATACCTGTCTATATAAGTACTATATATATATATATATATATATATATATATATATATATAAATCATACATATATAAATGTATAAGCATACAATAATAGTAAGTTTGAAAATCACATTTAATTTCCTTAGAGCGCTTGGAAAATGGGGATTTCATTGCTTGCAGAAGGAGGGTGAGCTCGGTGGCCCTTCTGGTACCCATGCGCACTGTCATCACTTTCTCTCTCACCAGGCAAGAAGAGTGAAGAAGAGAATCTCTTTGAGATCATCACGGCTGATGAAGTTCACTATTTCCTGCAAGCAGCCACCCCCAAGGAGCGCATCGAGTGGATCAAAGCCATCCAGGTGGCCTCCCGGACGGGGAAGTGAAGACACTCCCTCCCGAGGGAACCACATGGATAAGCTCAGTCCAGGGCCTGGCCACTTCTGCAACAGAAGGCCCAGGGGTGGGATATTGTCATCCTCGGGGGTCCTGAATGTAACTAACCACATGCCGCGTGATGTTCGCCCGCATTGACCACATCACTCGCTGAAGCCTCTCTGCCACTCTCTGTGTCCCCTGGGCAGACATGCCAAGCTGTGTAGCCTGGGGATGCTACCTAGGTTCCTCCTCTGGAAAATGAAGGAGTTGAACTAGGACAGTCCTGTCCTCCCTAGCTTCAAAAGCCTGCCAATCTAATACCCATGGCAGGGCAGCTGGAGTCCCTCCATGACCAGGTCCTGGCCTTCAGAGCCTGAAACAGCTGTTCCCTTTAAAGCCATTGCCCGTCTGTACTAAGCACTGGCACGAGCCTCTTTTGTTCCCTTTTGCTGCCTTCTCCTGCTCTGGGCACAAGTTCATGTATCAACACCAAGGAGAACCCTCTTCCTTCTTTGCCCTCCTCGGAAACTTCCTGACAGCCCATACTGCAGTGGTGGTTTTTAGCTTGAAGCCTTGTGACTTCAGTCTGGAAAGCTTTGTCTTCTGAGAAAAAGACCCAGGGAAGCCAGGGGTAGCTGAGTGTCCTCTCCTCTCCCCGGGGCCCCCCAGAGCAGGCGGTTGCACTCTACTGGGGGTTGCTCAGACAAGAAGCTATCTTTGCCTCTTTCCAGAGAGCATTTCTAATTAGGAGCAGGAACTCCAAAACTCTGAGATTCTGCTTCATTTGAGTGTTTACAGAAAAAAGTGGCCAGAGGGGTTTTCTCTGTGGGGTCTCTGCTTGGGTGAGGGGGCTGGACAGCTGCCTGATTGAAATGTCCCTTCCCCCAGCCCCTCCCCACCCTCACCCCCACTCCAGCTCCAGAGGGTGGAGGGTCTAGATCACAGGCCAGCTGACGGGATGATGAGTTTATACAAAGATAGCTCTGGAAGGACTTAGCTTGCACATGGAGGCGGCTGTCACATCACACTGTGCCTTCAGTTCTCGAGTTGTTGAGATTGTGGTCGTGCCTTAAAGCATGTGCTTTAAGCACAAGCTGTCCCATCTCCTGCTTGGCCAACAAGGGGCCTCATGGGCCCACCATCATTCAGAGGGATCTGATCTAGATTCAGATTGTGTACCTGTTTCCATTTTTTTTTATTCTGTCTGCCAACTAATGATTCTAAACCAAAATTGAGAAAGAAATTAAATATGTTTGTGAAGGTGTATTTTCCAACTTTAGATTTTTAATTTTAAGGCCCTAGTGAGGAAAGAAGAGTAGAAAGTTCTTCTTGATTTTATCAGCTCCTTTTTCCCTCCCCCAATTCCACACAGTATCCTTGAGGCTATTCTTACCCTAGGATTGTTTTCTCATTGGCCAAGAGGTAAAAGACTACCTTTTCTGTGATTCTTTAGTAAACTGTATTAGAACATGCACAGTAGTTTTTCTACATTCATGTTAGAAGTATTTATTAATGTGTAGTCAATTTTAAGTTTTGAAATAAATTTTACCATGTTGAGTGTCATCTCGGTGTGATGATTCTGACGTTTTGCCTGTCGTGACTCTTCTTTTCTACCACCTACTTTCCCTTACTGATTTCCACACCATCTGTCATCTATCAAGTCATCCCTATGAATTTAAAATTGTTTAAAAACAAAGTCAGTGTATTCTAGGGAGCAAGACGATAGGGAAAATAAAGATAAGGCTTAGGGACTAGAAAGATATAGGGACATCTTTCTAGTCCCTAAACCTTTATCAGTGATTAAAAAAATAAATTACTTGCATTATACACTTTTTAATTTTCTTATTTATTTGACTGCATCGGGTCTTAGTTGTGGCATGTGGGATCTTCATTGCATCATACAGGATCTTTCATTGTAGCACTCAGACTCTAGTTGTGGCCTTAGTTGCTGCTCAGCATGTAGGATTTTAGTTCCCCAACCAGGGATCGAACAAATGTCCCCTGCATTGCAAGGCAGATTCTTAACCACAGGACCACTAGTGAAGTCCCAGTAATTTTTAACTTATGAGAACTTGATTATAATGTTTAGGCAAGCAAAAGGGTCCATACATAGCCATTACCTATTAAGAATGCTGGAAACTATTTACGTTAGGGGGAAAGAAGTTTCTCACTGAAAGGTTGCTCAGGATTGTTGAGCAGGATGTGCACTGCTCAACTTCAGGGGGCCTTATTCACTCTGTAGTCTAGGTGATTGTCATCCCCTGGAATTTGCATTACACATTTAAATATTGTGGTCTGCAAAGAATTCAAAACATCATTATGGCTTCCTAATGGGGGCAATTGGAATGAAGGCTATCACTTGCCAAAGTAGATATGTGGAGTATAGTTAGAGATATTATCCCAGAGTAGGAAATGGCAATCCACTCCAGTATCCTTGACTGGGAAATCCCATGGACAGAGGAGCCTGGTGGGCTATAGCCCATGGGGTTGCAAAGAGTCAGACACAACTGAGTGACTGAGCATGCATAGATATTATGTCTGAATTGCTTTGGCTCAGAAATCATCTGTGTGAGCATGCTTAATGGTTCAGTTGTGTCTGACTCTTTGCAATCGCATAAACTGTAGCCTGTCAGGCTCCTCTGTCCATAGAACTTTCCAGACAAGAATACTGGAGAGAGTTGCCATTTCCTACTCCAGGGAATCTTCCCAACCCCTAGAATAGAGACCCAGGGATCCAACCTGAGTCTCTTGCATCTCTTGCATTGGCAGGCATATTCTTTACTACTAGTAAATAATCAGCCTTTCAGTGCAGAAATAAGCAAACCACACAGGGCAGGGCCCCAGAGTGATGAATATTGCCCTCAGTGATGAGGGTGAAGGAATGTACTACCTGTCATTCCATTTGAAGAACATAAGAAGCTGGGAAAAGGGCTGCTCAGCATTCACCCAGGATTCCAGTTTAGAGTGGGGAGAAAAAAATTGGAAAAGAATAATTTATAAGATAATTAGAAGAATATATGTAAAGGGGGAATATGGATTCTTACATCATGTAACTGACACCAAGTCAGAAAAATAAAGCATTAAGTCTGCTAAATCCAACACCCTCTGGAAAACAAAAACTGGAAGGAGGACTTGGAAGGTGAGGGCTTCTCTAGTGGCTCAGCTGGTAAAGAATTTGCCTGCAATGCAGGAGACCCTGGTTCAATTGCTGGGTCAGGAAGATCCCCTGGAGAAGGGTTAGGCTACCCACTCCAGTATTCTTGGACTTCCCTGGTGGCTCAGATGGTGAAGAATCTGCCAGCAATGCAGGAGACCTAGGTTCAGTCCCTAGGTTGGGAAGGTCCCCTGGAGAAGGGAACAGCTTACCCACTCCAGTATTCTTGCCTGGAGAATTCCATGGACAGGGGAGCCTGGCAGGCTACAGTCCATGGGGTCACAAAGAGTCTGACACAACTGAGAGACTTTTAGTTTGTGAGGTGAGAATCTTACATGCAGGTGGAAATCCCAAGACTAAGGAAAGATGTTAGGTGTCTCTTGCAGACCCATAGGTACACATACAGCGGCTAAAATCCTACCAATGGGAGATGTCTTTCAAAACCAGAATGAACAAGCTTAGATTAAAAGAACAACCAGTTTCCCAATGGTTGCTGGTGAGAGAGCTAAACAGTGCATCCATATCATTTCCTGTGGATTTCATGTGAACTCCCCTATGGACAAACCCCCTGCCATCCCCGGCTACCACCTATGTTACCCTCAGGGTAAAAATAAAACCACAAAAAGAATTATTTAAGATTTCATGTTCCATTGTGTCCTGCTCCAAATAAGAAGTTCCATGACTGCATAGGGTTCTTCCCCATGTACACTGCAGTATTATTTACAAAAACCAAGATCTGAAAGCAACCTCAGTGTCCACCAATTGATGAATAGATAAAGAGGATATGATGTATATATACAATGAAATGCTACTCTGTCCTAGAAAGGAGTGAAATCTTGTCATTTGCAATAACATGGATAGACATTAAGGGTATTACACTGCTTGAAATAAGTCAGAGAAAGACAAATGCAGTCTGATTTTACCCATATGCAGAATCTAAAGTTAAAAAAGCAAAATACAACAAAATCTCTTACATACAGAGATCAGATTAGTGGTCACCACAGGGGAAGTGGATTATGGGTCAGATAAAATGGGTGAAGAGAGTCAGCTGGATGGTAATGGATGGCAACTAGATTCATGGTGATTATTCTGTAGTGTATATAGATGTTAAACTATAACGTTGCACACCAGAAACTTTACAAAACAAAACTGCATAGAATAGATTAGGAGATGTCACAGAGAAAAGAGTGGAAGAAAAAGAAAGTTGGAATAAGCTTGTTATAAGAATAAACTCCATTTGAAATGATGGCCCTCAGTGATTTTGACTCGGCTTCAGGGCAAAGGGAAGGTAAACTCAGATTTCACTGGAGGAGAGAAATGGGGATGGGGGAGAGTGTTTCTGGTGCCACTTTTGCTACTGGACTTTGAACTGCACTAAGATACAGGGGAAAGACGTATGGGTGTTTCTGGGGCAATCAGGTGATACAGTACAAATACAGTCATTCTGACTCCTGAGACTTGGCTTTGAAAACCCCCACTGTGACTTACAGGCTTCCCTTGTGGTTCAGCTGGTAAAGAATCTGCCTGCAATGCAGGGAAACCTGGGTTTCATCACTGGGTTGGGAAGATCCCCTGGAGAAGGGAACAGCTAACCACCCCAGTATTCTGGCCTGGAGAACTCCATGGACTGTGTAGTTCATGGGTTCGCAAAGAGTCAGACACGATTGAGAGATTTTCACTTCACTTCTGTGATTTACACATCTGAATATTGACTTCTTTATCCCTGAAATGAGAATCAGAAAGTACCCCCTCACTGGACTGTTGTTAGGACTCAATGGAAAAATATGTGTGAGTCCCCTGGCACTCGTGGGTGCTCAGCAAATCCTAGTTTTCTTCCTCCTGACCCCTCTGCCAGGAAAGTTGTCGTGGTAATCCAAGTTTTTAAGGCTTTGTAGCAACGGATTTCAACTTCTGGTTTATATCAGAACAGCCTGTGGAATTCTTTCCCTGAGCCTCCGTGTCAGGAATTCTGATTTCCTAAGTGTGCAGTGGGATCTAAAGTTTTGCATATCTACTTTTTAACAATAACAAGACTGGTAATTTTAATCAACATTAAAGTTTAAAGCTACCAGTAAAGTGCTTGAATCCCCACTGCTTCTAGTGTAGACATTGAAACTCAGCTTTAAAGACTTTTCAAGAGCTGGCCCCCAGTACCTTTCCTAAGTAATTGCTCATTTGCCCCCAACTCCGGACACCTGCCCTCTCTCTGATCCTGAGAGACCAGCACCACCAAGGGACCCTCGAGGCCCAGAACACTCTCTGCTTCCTATCTCTTTGGCCCCCTCATTCTTCTTCATCCTTCAGGGTCCAGCTGGATTCCCTAGTGCCTCACCCTTCTCTCATATTCCTCTCTCCATGGCTGTGGTCGACCTTACACCTCTGAACTTCTCCATTATCTGCTTGCATCAGGCATTTATGAACAGTTGCTTACTGTGTTGGCTGAAGTTACCAACTCTGCTTCCTGTTTTAGGGTTTGTCTTCTTTGGGGTCAGAGAAGTGTCTGTGTCTTACAACTCTTTCAATCCTTCCTAACATTTGTGTAGCAGGTGCACTATAAATAACTGTTAGTTAAATAATGTGAACTAATTAGTTACTAGTCACAACAGGAGGCTTCAGATACACCGTCTTGAGCTTAGAGAGATCACTGCAGCTGTAACAGCAAACATTTCCTCTCTGCTACCACCATTCTAAAGACTCTGCAGATATGAACTCAGCTAATGTTCATAATAAATCTAGGAGGTTTATCTCATATTATTCCCATTTTATAGATGAGAAAATTGTGCCTGGAATGGAGATAAGACTTGTCCAAGGCCACACAGCTAGGAATTGTCCAAGTTGAAATTCTAGCCAGGCCGGGCTGACCCCAGAGTTCATGCTTTTAACCCCTACTTTAAATTTCCCCTTCATAAGAGCTGGAGTTTAATTAGTGCTGACTATGAATGTTAGGAACTTGGCTACATACCACACGAGTTTTCCACTTAATTTGTACAATTCATTTCTTTTCTAAAATTTGGAGATATATTTGAGTCCGGGTTTTGATTTGAACTTGCATCATTTCACTATAGGTAATAGCAGTTTATGGTAGAATGGCCACACTTTGAATTAACCCAACCATACTGTGACTCCATGTCTGCCTTTTTCTAAGGGAATGTTATTTTGCAACATCTTTTTCAAATTGATCCGGTAAGTACTCAAAAAAAATTAGCTTCCTTATACTCAATCTACAAGTAATGGAAGACATTACTTTGATTGGAAAGAAGACAGAAGTTGCATGGTCTAGAAGTGTTCCCTGTGGCACAGAGTGGAGGAAAGATTGGAAATGGGTTATTTATTGGGTTGTGTCCCCAGTTTGCAAATGAAGGAAATGTGTTCAGTCATATTGGGGAAGGGCCCCAAGGTGGTCACCCAAGGAGATTCAAACACAGATCAGCCTGGCTTCTGAATCCCTGGGCTTAAGTGTTCTGTTCTCTAGTGGGTAGATCTTGCTCTCACTGCCTTTCTGCTCTTTATCTTGTTGCTAAGGGAACACTTGGCTTACTCCACCCACCCGCCTGCCCTGTCAACTGTCCTGTCAGGCCACGGCTACCTTCTAGGCTTTTCTTAAGGAAAACCTCTAAGGTTAGATACAGCTAGGCAAATAGTTCTGCCCTCCTGATACTGGTTTTGAGGCTTTTGAGGATTGTATTCTTAATGTTACATGTGGCAAAACGTTTCCTGAGTTGACTACTGTGTATGTGTCTATATATGGACACATATGCAGTATATATATTTATTTGTATGCTTATGTGCATATTTAAACTTTTTAAACTTAACTACTGAGATCACTGAGTGGATGCACAGGAAAGATTGTTATGTGCTCAAAAGCCATGCTTTGTCAATAATAAGAAACTAAAATACAACTCAGTTGGTAAAGAATCCACCTGCAGTGCAGGAAGCCCCAGTTTGATTCCTGGGTCCGGAAGATCCACTGAAGAAGGAATAGGCTACTCACTCCAGTGTTCTTGGGCTTCCCTTGTGGCTCAGTGGGTAAAGAATCTGCCTGCAATGTGGGAGACCTGGGTTCAATCTCTGGGTTGGGAAGATCCCCTGGAGAAGGGAAAGGCTATGACTCCAACATTCTGGCCTAGAGAATTCCATGGACTGTATAGTCCATGGGATCGGAAAGAGTTGGACACGACTGAGTGACTTTCACTTTCAAAACATAATTAAAGGGAGGACATTGTGCTGAAGACATATGGTTGGCAAATAAGCACATGAAAAGATGCTCAGCATCATTAAGGAAATGCAAATGAAAACTGCAATGAGATGCTAAGGCATTTCTAGCAGAAAGTCTAGAATTACAAAGACTGACCACTCCAAGTGTGGGCTAAGTGCAGAGGAACTGAAACTCTTGTATGCTGCTGGTGGGAAAGTAAAATTATTACAACCACTTTGGACAACAGTTTGAGAGCTCCTAAAAAAAGTTGAACATACACCAGCCAGTCCACTCCTGGATATATTTCAAGAGAAATGAAAGCATATGACTATACAAAATTTATATATGAATGTTCATAACAGCTTTACTTGTAGTAATCGAAAACTGGAAACAACCCAAATACACAATAAAAGGTTAATAGAGAGACAAATTATGTATACTTATACCAGGGAATATTACTCAGCAATAAAAAGAAATGAATATTCAACATGGTGGTGTTGGTTTAGTCGCTAAGTCATATCTGACTCTTATGACCCCAAAGACTGTGTAGACTGCCAGGCTCCTCTGTCCATGGGATTCTCCAGGCAAGAATGCTGGAGTGGGTTGCCATTTCCTTCTCCAGGGGATCTTCCTGACCCAGGAATTGAACCCAGGTCTCCTGCATTGCAGACAGATTCTTTACTGACTCAGCTACGAGGGAAGTCATGACATTCAACATGGGGTGAATGTCAAAATAAATTGTGTGAAAAAAGCCAGACAAAAAAGTGTACCTACTGGACTCCTCTGGTGATCCAGTGGTTAGGAACCCACCTTCAAATGCAAGGGACACAGGCTCAACCCCTGGTCTGGGAACTTGCCACATGCTGTGGAGCAACTAAGCCCATGAGCCACAACTTCTGAGCCCTTGTGACCAACTACTGAAGTCCGCACACTTTAGGGCCCATGAGCTACTACTTCTGAGCTCGCGTGCTACAACTATTAAAACTTGTGGACTTACAGCCTGTGCTCTGCTAGGAGCAGTAGGAGCCAAGGCAATGAAATGCCCGCACACTGCAACTACTAGGAAACTTTCTCTTAAATACCCTATGCCCCTGCTTCGCACCCAGTCTCTCACGTTGACCTGCTGTCTTGTGACTTGCTGTTTTATTTTAGACTGGAATATAAAAGAGAGTTCCTGTTATTTTGAAGTTCTGGTCAGTTAGTTGGGTTTTGTTCAGTCAAATGTTTCCTGTAATTCTAATAATCAAGTTCCCTTTGAATGGTGGTTCAGAGGAAATAGATTGTCTGATTTGCACAAATCTTGAAGCTGAACACACTTCCAAGAAAGGTCAGAATGAGAGAGAAATGTTGAGTTAGCTGGTAAGCCCACATTAAAATTGAAGTGTGTTTGGCTTCATGATCAGACAAGGAAGACTGAAGTTCCTCCCAAAAGCACACGTCTAATGATAAACCCACTGAAGTTGAATAATTTTAAATAATTGTGATTTTTTTCTACCCCTACTATAAATAGGGATTTTACCCATAGTCAGTAGGCAGAGGAACAAGAGATCAAATTGCCAACATCCGCTGGATCATCAAAAGAGCAAGAGAGTTCCAGAAAAACATCTACTTCTGCTTTAGTGACTATGCCAAAGCCTTTACCGTGTGGATCACAATAAACTGTGGAAAATTCTGAAAGAGAAGGGAATATCAGACCACCTGACCTGCCTCTTGAGAAACCTGTATGCAGGTCAGGAAGCAACAGTTAGAACTGGACATGGAACAACAGACTGGTTCCAAATAGGAAAGGAGTACATCAAGGCTGTATATTGTCACCCTGCTTATTTAACTTCTATGCAGAGTACATCATGAGAAACACTGGGCTGGAAGAAGCACAAGGTGGAATCAAGATTGCTGGGAGAAATATCAATAACCTCAGATATGCAGATGACACCACTCTTATGGCAGAAAGTGAAGAAGAACTAAAGAGTCTCTTGATGAAAGTGAAGGAGGAGAGTGAAAAATTTGACTTAAGGCTCAACATTCAGAAAACTAAGATCATGGCATCCAGTCCCATCACTTCATGGCAAATAGATGGGGAAACAGTGGAAACAGTGGCTGACTTTCTTTTTCTGGGCTCCAAAATCACTGCAGATGGTGATTGAAGCCTTGGAATTAACAGACACTTACTCCTTGGAAGGAAAGTTATGACCAACCTAGACAGCATATTAAAAAGCAGAGACATTACTTTGTCAACAAAGGTCCATCTAGTCAAGGCTATAGTTTTTCCAGTAGTCGTGTATGGATGTAAGAGTTGGACTATAAAGAAAGTTGAGGGCCGAAGAATTGATGCTTTTGAACTGTGGTGTTGAAGAAGAATCCTGAGAGTCTCTTGGACTGCAAGATCAAACCAGTCCATCCTAAAGGAGATCAGTCCTGGGTGTCCATTGGTAGGACTGATTTTGAAGGTGAAACTCCAATACTTTGGCCACCTGATGCAAAGAGCTGACTCATTTGAAAAGACCCCGATGCTAGGAAAGGTTGAGGGCAGGAGGAGAAGGGGACGACAGAGGATGAGACGGTTGGATGGCATCACCGACTCAATGAACATGGGTTTGGGTAGACTCCAGGAGTTGGTGATGGACAGGGAGGCCTGATATGCTGCAGTTCATGGGGTCGCAAAGAGTTGGATATGACTGAGCGACTGAACTGCAACTGAACTGAGTAAGCAGATCAAATGCCAGACTTCCTTTACCAAATCCTAACCTCTCTGAGCCTTGGATATACATCTGTAATGTGGAGAGGTTGACACTGACATTGTACCATTCACATGACAATTAAATAAAATCATGGAAGTGAAATGACTGAGGTGGGCATGAATGGTCAATACACAGTAGTTTAGCGACAGTTAAAATGGGATCCTTTTTTTCTGTTTGTGTGATGCCCTTAAAATGTCCTGGTACTGTACTCCCATGTCAGAACAATGCTAGACTTGCAAAAGGTAGACAAAAGCCAGATGTAGGACTCTTTGTTCTTCTCCTGTCTAGGAGATCTAAATAGGAAGAATTTAGAAATATCATTTGGAAATCAGGAAGACTGTTTCTTTGGGGAAAGCACTTGCAGTGCAGTGGAATTTTTCCTTTTCACTCCATGAGGGTACTTCCCTTCACCCCAAGTAGACCATGAAGGGCTTTAAGAAGACTCTCACCTTGACCTGAATCTGGTGGAATCTGTGTAGCCCAGAAGTTGATGGCAGATCACACCTGGAAATATAGCCTAAGGCCAGAGGCTGTGACTGGTGTGTCCTGGCGGCAGGAGCAAGGAGCAAAGGTTATACTGGAATTGGGCTCTGCTCCTGGATCGCTAGGGCAATGGCTATTTGAATGAGTGTGTCCCAGTGTGGGCCACAGGCAGAAGGCCATGTGGGGCTTTAAAAAATTCTGCCAGAGAAGACTGCCTGAACGGAAGGAACATGACCTCAACAAATGGAATAGACCATCGGATTCTCATGGACAAAAGGAGAAATGTAGGCACCCAGCCATGGGAACAAACATGGCAGGCCTCATGAGAAGTTCATCTTAAAGTTGCTGGGGGTGTCTGTGAAGGCAGTGTCTTCACAAAACCCCCCTGAAGAGGCAGCTTTGAACTTGTACAAGTTGAGAGGAGAGTAATGCAAGATAAGATTGGTAACCAGAATGCAAAACCTTTCCTTCCCTTGCCTCCTACCTCCCCCAACGCCTTTTACTTCTGGAGGAGCTGGAGGAAGCAGGCATAGGGCTACAGGGCAAGGAAAGGGAGAAGACTTTACCCACCGTCACCCTTTCTCCTGCAGAGCTTTCAAGCCCCCCAGGACTGACCTGTGAAGGCAGCCTCCTTACCTCTAGATGAGTTTTGGAGTACTGTACGGAGTAATGTACTGCATTTTAATTACTCAGTTGAGATGGTTTTGTGACTTGAAGTAACTGGAGGATTTTTCATTACCCCGGAGACTGAAAATATGATGGAACCTGCCTGATCATCCATCAAGAGTGGAAAAAGATGTAGTCCCAGAGAACTGATTTAAATGGGTTATGGGAGTGGGGCTTATCATGACTGCCTCCTAGGAGACCAGCTTTCCAACATAATGGTTACAGTAGCTATAGTTATGACAGGAAGACGTTATTTCTGGAAGGCATATGTGGCAGTCCTGAAGCCTGCTCACTCTATCAGCTCAACTCTCTCTCTTCCAGAAACCTGGAAGGACCTCACTTCTCAGCCCCTCAGGGTTGGGTGTTGTCATGTGGCAGGTTCTGGGTTAAGCATTTCAATGTGGTGTGAGCCCTTTGGGGTTCTCTTTTCTCTTATCAGTGTCCAGATCCACCCTGTAGCCTCTGTGTAGTCACATGGAGCCCCGGAGCACTCGAAAGTGGCTAGGCCAAACTGAGATGTAAGTGTAAAAGACATATCAGATTTCAAGGACTTAGTACTCCCCAGAGCTTGTAAATATCTCACTAATAATTCTTACATTTATTACTTGTTGAAAAGATACTATTTTGAATACAGTGGGTTGAATGAAAACATTCTTAATTTCATTTGTTTCTTTTTACTATTTAAAATATGACTATCAGACAATTTTAAATGTACATACAACTTGCTTTATGTTTTTTAAAAATTTATTTTATTGAAGAATAGTTGATTTACAGTGTTGTGTTCATTTCTGCTGTACAGCAAACTGCATTATGTCTTTATTGGATAGTATGTTTCCTATATCAGTCTCGAGGGTTTCCAAAGTGAGGATATCAGAAATATGAAGATCCTACAGTCAACCTATAATGAAAGTGTCATGTGACCAAGAAATAAATGTTTGCTGTTTTAAACCATTGGGGTTTGGGGTTGTTTGTTACGGCAGCATTAATAACCTAGCTATTCTAATTGGTTCAACATGGAAGAGAAAAAGCAGCAGAAGTGAATTTCCTATCCTCCCAAATCTCCATGAACTTATATTTTTCTTCTTTGGACTCCACGTCTCTATGGCCAACAACCAAAGATATCAAAATCTTTAAGGATTTTCCTTGTCTTCTGAAAAGAATTTTGTTCTAGTAGTCATTCAGAAGGAGAATAGCAGATCCAACGTCACTGTGGATTTTTCTTTTTTGGCAGTAACCTGACTCACGGGAAGTTAACTTTCCAGTCATTTTTGGGTTAGTAAATGAGTCAACATAAAAACAGAAGACTCAGTGACCCAGTTTGGTCACTTGTTTCCTGCCACAGTGAGTGAGTGATCCAGTTGGATAAACAATTGCTCTTTCTGTTACGCCTTCCTTCCTGTTCCTCTGGCTCTCTAGGCCTCTCTGTGAATGGTTTGCATTAGCATTTTACAAGCTCATTCTGACCACAGTGTGGGTATTTGGAGCTGACTGAGCATCTTTGGGAGAATAGTGGCAGTAAAGCTCATTACTGTAATCCAGGTGAGAGGTAACAGAATCACAGCCGTCAAGGTGAGGCAGGTGAGAGCCCATTTCAGTCAACAGTTGAAGAAATATCTATAGAAGGTGCATCATATGTCTGAATCTGCTAGAATGAGAAGTAACTATATCTTACTCATCTTACATCAACTCCTCAGAGAGCTTGTAAGCTGATGATTTCAATACCCTGTGACTGCTGAGTGTTCTGATGGGCAGGTTAAGAAGGGAAAATGGGCTGTTTAGGGTAGACTTCCTGGAGGTGGTGATAGCTGAGTGAAACCTTGAAAGATGGGTAGGATTTACTAAGGCAGAGAGTGTAGGAGACAGATTTGACAGATACTTTTAGGAGAAAGACTCAATCTTTTCATTAAGAAATCGAGGATGATTTCCAGTTTCTGACATAGCAACCTGGAATTCCAATGACCATTTTGTTGAAGAGTGTAAGAAATACAAATATCTTCAGCCCAGTTAGTGGAAAGGATAATGCATTTAAATGGAAAAATATTGAATTTAAAGTCCTAGTTAGGAATCTAGGAGTGATTGCTCAGTAGGAATTAGGAATCTACAGGACTGGAACAAAGAAGAGTCAAACTGGAGTTTGAGGTTTTGGAGTCATGAACTTGTCTGGGGGCATTTGAAGCTGTAGTAATGAGGGAGAACATGAGCCCATGTATTCATTTACTCACATATTCAACATTTACTGCGTGCCCACTGTGTCGTAACTGAAGAACTGTGAGATCAATCTGCATCAGTGTTTTAATGACAAACAAGAGTATAGACTCTTCTTTCAAGACTCTTGATAGTGCGAGAAAAAGATAAACAGCTGATAATTAGAAATGGGATAGTAAACAAGAGAACACCCTTTAAGGATGAGATAGACTTTATGGAGTTGAAAAGTTGAATATAGCCTACACTTGAAAAAATTTTTTGCCAGTGAGAGAATATAACTTAAAAATTTCAATTGATTGTACACTACTAGTTGTTAATATTGTTAAATTTGCAGAGATTTCAATAATCTTTATTAATGATTGTAATTAAACCATTTACATCTATGTATTGTCTGGTTCTTCTGTTTTGCACATAGGTGTACACATAGTTGTTAATATTGTTAAATTTGCAGAGATTTCAATAATCTTTATTAATGATTGTAATTAATTCCTTTACATCTATGTATTGTCTGGTTCTTCTGTTTTGCACATAGGCACAGAAGACTTCTGCTTCAAAAGAAACTGACTGGACCAACTTTAACTGACCAACTCCTGAGCTAGGTCTCATGCAGGGGCACAAAAGTCAAGACCCAATCATGCCCTCTGGAGCAAAGCGTCTGTTTATAAAGCTTAACATGAGTCAACTGTATAGATGATCCCTGTGATGAGGCCACAGTTGTACTCAATATCATAAAAAGTAAGAAAGCGGACATATCAAGAAAAATCTAGAAAATTGGCTTGTGGTTCTGTTTATACTGAATTAGTAACTAAGGAATTTGAGCTTTCCCTTTTTCTTTGGAGGCAACGGGGAGCCATTTGTTCAAGGGGTCCTGGATGGAGGTAACTTGGGAGAAGGTGACACATGGACTAGGAAATTAGGTAGTGAACTTTTGTTTATTTGAATTGCTGGTATTCAGAGTGTAGGCAATAGAAAAAAGGATGAAGATAACCATTTCAGAGGAAGAATCCACAGATAGTGCAGACTGAATAAGGTGGTGAGAGTTGAGAGGTACTTAGAATTGTAGTGTTTTGATCCTTTGAGAAGAGCAGCTCTTTAGCAGAAAAAAGAAAATCATAGCAAGAGGGTGGGTTTGGGACATGAATTTGTTGTAAGGAGAGTGGAGATGTAGGGGTCTACTTAGACTTATAGGCAAAGAAGTGTTGCAGTTCTAGGAGATGGGTTCCTCAAAGGAGAACGTGTAGAATTAAGATATGAACACAGCTTTATTTTGAAGAACTGGGACTACCTATGGATGGAGTTCAGGAGCAGGAAGAGGATCCAGCAAAGAGGTTGGACAAGATGTGGCTAACAGAAGAAGACTTTCAGACGCCTTGGGAGAAGCATGATTCTGCAGGAAAACGGAAGTGGTCAACAGTGTCAAAGACAAGGCGGGTGCCTGGTGGGTGAGAAGGCTGAGGCCTCTAGAAGGCAATTGGGTGTGGTCATGAAAGCACACAGTGGTGAAGTTTCAAAAGAATGGTGAGGGGAAAAGTCACAACACAGTGAAAATAGGGTAGGTAGTATTAATAAAAAAAGGGAAGCAGTGGTTGCAGATGATTCATTCTAGAACTTTGTTACATTGCTTATAAGGGAAAGAGTTGGGCTGTAGCTTCCAGAAGTATACTAACTCACAGTAACTCATTCATTATTTGTTCAATGAGCCCACATTAATTAGAGTCTATGAGTGCTTGTTCACTGCTAGGTGAGTAAGGCAGGTAAGATGCCCAGGATTAGGGAGTTCTCATTCTAGTGTAGAGGAATAGTACATAAACAGTCAAGACAACTTCAGATACTAAAAGTGCTATTGATGAAAATAAAACAAAGCAAGAAATTCCACATACTAGTCTGTGGAAAGAGAAAGTGCATAGATCTGGAGGCAGGATTGAGTGTTGCATGATCAAGGAACAAAATAAGGGTCATTGTATCTGATGCTTGACAAACTAGGGGGAAAGTGATAGGAGAGATCAGAGAGACAAGGAAGAAACTTGGGTTATATTCTCAGTGTAAGAGGACATCATTGATGGATTTTAAGGAAGTGACATGTTCAGATTGACAACTTTCAAATTCTCTTTGGCTTCCTCAAGAATAGACTACGGAAGGAAAAAATTAAATCTTGGGAATGTGAGAAGTTGCTGACTCATTCAGGCAAGGGGTAAGGTTGGTTAATCCAGACGGGTAGCTCTGAATATGGAGAGAAAGAGTCAGAATGAGGATATGTTTTGGTGGTAGAATGATCAATTAGGATCTGCTAAACAAGGGAAAAGACAAATGAAGGATGACTCCTAGGTTTTTGACCTGAGTGACTGGACAAATGGTAGAGCATTTGGTGATATGAGGAGCCTGGAGGAAGTACAGATGTGGGGTGTGGTAGGATGTTAGCATCAGGGGTTTTGTTTTGTTCACAGTGGCTTGTTCTGAGTCATCCAGGTAGAACTGGGGTCCAAAGGATTGGTTAAAACCAAATCAAAGATTTTTTTTCTAAGTGGAACACTGAATCTTTGTAAATTGTAAGGTGAGGGTAGGAATATGTTGGAGACGATAAGAAAGGATGAAATGAGGAAGGAAGGTTTTGGAGGTGGTGATGAAGGGTTGTATCATGGGACCAGACAGAACATTTTCATGGAAAGCAGGAGTGATACCACTAACATGAACAAGGAAATAGAGACAGATGTAGAAATAGATTTCTTTAAAAGTTGAGAGGAAGAAAGAGGGAAGAGGTTATCCTGATTGCCCTTGACATCTCTCTAAAGCAAGAGAGGAAGTCACTGCAAAGGGGAGTTTGAGTGAGACGAATTCTTGGGGAGCTTCTGGAGAGTGATTTGGAATAGATGTTTTGGAGACTTGGTTGAGAGTAAAGAGCATCCATCTCTATGTAGTACAAAGAGGGAGAAAATCTTTTTGACCTCTTTTAGAAGTTCTATCACTAAGATCCTAAAGTAAGAATGAGGAATCCAATGGAAATGAACCTGGGCACACAGGTTGGGTGAGTTACTAGCAGGAGGTCAAACACACATTGGTAGACTAGATGAAGGGCATGTGTGGGATCTGAGCAGGGGTCTGGAGTAACCAGAAAAACCATGTGTGCTGAGATGGGCTAAAGAACCGGTTAGGTTCCTGATATAGGCCAACATGGAGTGAGTTCACTGTGGGGCAAAGATGTGAAACTATGGCTGTAAGAGTGGTCCACAGACCAGCAGCCTTAGCACCCCCTGGAAGTCTGTTAGAAATGCAGAAGCTGGAGTTCCAGCCCAAATCTCTGAGTCAGAGCATGAGTTTTAACTATATTCGTCAGATGATGTCCTATGCATATTACAATTGGTAATGAGCTGCTCTAAGGAATGAGCTTGCAAAGTTTAAATATCTTTAAAAATAAGACTGGTGTGTTTCTGCTGAAGATCAGAAGATCTCTCTTAGGTTTAGTCATTCAGTCGTGTCCGACTCTGTGATCCCATGGACTGCAGCATGCCAGGCTTCCCTGTCCATCACCAACTCCCGGAGCTTACTCAAACTCATGTCCATCGAGTCGGTGATGCCATCCAACATCTCATCCTCTGCCACCCCTTCTTCTCATGCCTTCAGTCTTTCCCAGCATCAGGGTCTTTTCCAATGAATCAGTTCTTTTCATCATGTGGCCAAAGTACTGGAGCTTCAGCTTAAGCATCAGTTCTTCCAAAGAATATTCAGGACTGATTTCCTTTAGGATTGACTGGTTTGATATCCTTGCAGTTCAAGGGACTTTCAAGAGTCTTCTCCAAAACCACAGTTCAAATTCTTTAGCATTCAACTTTCTTTATAGTACAACTCTCACATCCATATATGACTACTGGAAAAACCAAAACTTTGACTGGAAGGATCTTTGTCAGCAAAATAATGTCTCTGCTTATTAATATGCTCTCTAGGTTGGTCATAGCTTGTCTTCCAAGGAGCAAGCTTCAGTCACAATCTGGAGTGATTTTGAAAGTGAAAGTGAAGTCACTCAGTCGTGTCCAACTCTTTGCGACCCCGTGGTCTGTAGTCCACCAGGCTCCTCCATCCATGAGATTTTCCAGGCAAGAGTACTGCAGTGGGTTGCCATTTCATTCTTAGAGCCCAATAAAATGAAGTCTCTCACTGTTTCCACTGTTTCCCCATCTACTTGTCATGAAGTGATGGGACTAGATGCCATGATCTTCATTTTTTGAATGTTGAGTTTTAAGCCAGTATTTTCACTCTCCTCTTTCATTTTCATCAAAAGGCTCTTTAGTTTCTCTTCACTTTCTGCCATAAGGGTGGTATCATTTGTGTATCTGAGGTTATTGATATTTCTCCCAGCAATCTTAATTTCAGCTTGTGCTTCACCCAGCCCAGCATTTCGCATGATGTACTCTAAGCAGGATGATGATATACAGCCTTGACATACTCCTTTCCTGATTTGGAGACAGTCTGTTGTTCCATGTCCAGTTTTAACTGTTGCTTCCTGATCTGCATACAGATTTCTCAGGAGGCAGATCAGGTGGTCTGGTATTCCCATCTCTTGGAGAATTTTCCACAGTTTGTTGTGATCCACACAGTAAACGGCCTTGGCATAGTTAATACAGCAGAAGTAGAAGTTTTTCTGGAATTCTATTGCTTTTTCTATGATCCAATAGATATTGGCAATTTGATCTCTGGTTCTTCTGCCTTTTCTAAATCCAGCTTGAACATCTGGAAGTTCACGGTTCATGTCCTGTTGAAGCCTAACTTGGAGAATTTTGAGCATTACTTTGCTAGCGTGTGAGATGAGTGCAATTGTGCAGTAGATTGAGCATTCTTTGGCATTGCCCTTCCTTAGGCTGGAATGAAAACTGACCTTTTCCAGTCCTGTGTCCACGGCTGAGTTTTCCAAATTTGTTGACATATTGAGTGCGACACTTTCACAGCATCATCTTTTAGGATTTGAAATAGCTCAACTGAAATTCCATCACCTCCACTAGCTTTGTTCATAGTGATGCTTCCTAAGGCCCACTTGACTTCATATTCCAGATGGCTCTAGATGAGTGATCACACTATCATGGTTATCTGGGTGTGAAGATCTTTTTTGTACAGTTCTTCTGTGTATTTTTGCCACCTCTTAATATCTTCTGCTTCTGTTAGGTCTATACCATTTCTGTCCTTAATTGTGCCCATCTCTGCATGAAATGTTCCCTTGGTATCTCTAATTTTCTTGAAGAGATCTCTAGTCTTTCCCATTCTATTGTTTTCCTCTATTTCTTTGCACAGGTCACTGAGGAAGGCTTTCTCATCTCTCCTTGCTCTTCTTTAGAACTCTGCATTCAAATGGGTCTATCTTTCGCTTCTCCTTTGCCTTTCACTTCTCTTCTTTTCACAGCTACTTGTAAGGCCTCCTCAGACAGCCATTTTGCCTTTTTGCATTTCTTTTTCTTGGGGATGGTCTTGATCCCTGCCTCCTACACACTGTCACAAACCTCTGTCCATAATTCATCAGGCACTCTGTCTATCAGATCTAGTCCCTTGAATCTATTTGTCACTTCCACTGTATAATCGTAAAGGATTTGATTTAGGTCATACCTGAATGGTGTAGTGGTTTTCCCTACTTTCTTCACTTTAAGTCTGAATTTGGCAAAAGTAGTTTATGATCTGAGTCACAGTCAGCTTCGGTCTTGTTTTTGGTGACTGTACAGAGCTTCTCCATCTTCGGCTGCAAAGAATGTAATCAATCTGATTTTGGTACTGACCATCTGGTGATGTCCATGTGTGGGGTTTTCTTTTGTGTTGTTGGAAGAGGGTATTTGCTATGACCAGAGCGTTCTCTTGGAAAAATTGTTAGCCTTTGTCCTGTTTCATTTTGCACTCCAAGGCCAAATTTGCCTGTTACTCTAGGTGTCTCTTGACTTCCTACATTTGCATTCCGGTCCCCTATGATGAAAAGGATATCTTTTTTAGGTGTTAGTTCTAGAAGATCTTGTAGGTCTTCATAGAACTGTTCAACTTTAGCTTTTCAGGGAATAGACTTGGATTACTGTGATATTGAATGGTTTGACTTGGAAATGAACAGAGATCATTCTGTCATTTTTGAGATTGCACACAAGTACTGCATTTTGGACTCTTTTGTTGACTATGATGGCTACTCCATTTCTTCTAAGGGATTCTTGTCTACAGTAGTAGATATAGTAATGGTTATCTGTTAATCTCTTAGAGATTAACATATTTTACTTTTAAATATATCTACATTTTTCTGATTTTAAAAAAGAACATATACTTGTTTTGCTGCTACTGATAAATTGCTTCAGTCATGTCTGACTCTGTGCAACCCCATAGACAGCAGCCCACCAGGCTCTGCCGTCCCTGGGATTCTCCAGGCAAGAACACTGGAGTGGGGTTGCCATTTCCTTCTCCAATACATGAAAGTGAAAAGTGAAAATAAAATCGCTCAGTCATGTCTGACTCATTGAGACCCCATGGACTGCAGCCTACCAGGCTCCTCCATCCATGGGATTTTCCAGGCAAGAGTACTGGAGTGGGTTGCCATTGCCTTCTCCGATACTTGTTTTAGAAGTGGGAAATACAGAGGTGTGTGAAGAAAACCATAATTCAATAAGATACATGCACCCTAATGTTCCTTGTTGCACTGTTTACAATAGCCAACTACATGGAAACAACCCAAATGTCCATCAGCAGATGAATGGATAAAGAAGATGTGGGTCTTCCCAATTAGTCCTAGTGATAAAGAACCCATCTGCCAGTACAGGAGACAAAGGACCCGGCTCAATTCCTGGGTTGGGAAGATCCTCTGGAGGAAGGCATGGCAACCTATTCCAGTATTCTTGCCTGGAAAATTTCATGGACAGAGGAGCCTGTCCATGGGGTCACAAAGAGTCAGACATGATGGAAGTGACTTAGTCCACACACACAAGATGGAATACTCCTCAGCCATAGGAAAAGAATGCCTGGATTTTGTCAAGACCTTCTAACTGGTTTTTCTTGCCTCATTATTGGCTCCCTTCAACATATTTTCTATACAGAGTCAGATGTTTTAACTCTAAACTCCTCCACCTGGGATGAAGGACTCAAGGATTTAATCCCATGTATTTCACAAATCTCTGCCCTCCCCTCTAATCATCCCTTGCTTAAACTCTAATGAACACTCGTGAACTATAGGGAGTTCACCTTAGTCAAACACTAATGATTTCAATCACCAAATCCAGAAGGTTCTAATGGAGAGAAAATCAATTCAACACAAAAATTTTTACTGCAAAGCAGACTATTTAAAAAAACCTATGCCCCTCTCAAACATCCCTCCCACTTAAACTAATACCCATGTCCTCCCATCACATGAGTGTATTGTTGGTCAGCCACGGTGCTGTCTGGGATAAACATCTGGTAGTAGGGTGAAAAAAATTGCAAGAATTCCAAAAGATGTGGGATTCTAAGAGACTAATAAAAGTGTTTCAATAGCAGCTCCAAGAATATGAAAACCAGTGATAATGGTTATCTAGGAAGAAGCAGAAATCAGCAAGGTGATGTTGGATAGTCACTTCAAAGGAACATGATCTGAAGATCAAGATGTTAAAGCCACAAAGATTTCTACAAAATATCTTAAGTTCACACTGAAAATAACGATCTTGTGTTATGGAATCATACTATTAAGTCATAAAAATTAGGCCCTTAGAAAAAGAATCTTCTCTGGATTCTCTTCTCATTTGCTGTAAATATTCAAAATGCCAGCCTTTTCCCTTAGGATACAGTCAGGAAAAATGAATGACTGTAAAAGTCAGAATATTGATTACTTTAAGGGGTGTGGTATATAATCTGTGAAATTGCAGGAAGGAAATTTGTAGGATGCTGGAATGTTCGATAACTAGGGGTTGGATATATTAATATGTGAAAGTGTTAGTCACTCAGTTGTGTCTGACTCTTTGCAATCCAATGAACTATAGCCTGTCAGGCTCCTCTGTCCGTGGAATTCTCCAGGCAAGAATACATTTCCTTCTCCAGGGAGATCTTCCTGACCCAGGAATCGAAGCTGGGTCTCCTGCATTTTAGGCAGATTCTTTACCATTCCCGGTGGCTCAGATGGTATAATATGTGGAAGACAAAATTTTGATGCTTTTAAAATGTAATTGTATTCTGTCTTTCAGTAAAAATTTATTGTATGAATTTCCTGCTGTTGTTGTAATAAATTACCACAAGTTTAATGACTTGTTTAATAATACACAGTTATTATCTTTTAATTCTGAAAGTTAGAAGTCCAAATGGGCTTTACTGGGCTAAAATCATGGTGTTGGCAGGGTAGTGCTCCCCTCTGAAGGCTCTAGTGGGAGAAGCTGTATTTTATTTTGCCTTTATGAGCTTGTAGAGGCTTCCTACATTCTCTAGCTCAGAATCTGTCTCCATTTTCAAAGCCAAAAATGGCCATATGATGCCATCTCCTGTTTTTGACTCTTCTGCCTCCCACTTCCCCTATTTAATACCCTTGTGATTACACTGGGCCCACCTGAATAATCCAGTCGAGTATTTCTTTTTCAAAGTTAGTTGGTTAACGGGACTTCCCAGTGTTTCCACTGGGGGCACAGGTTCAGTCCTTGATGGAGGAACTAATAGTGTGGTACGGACCCCCCGCCAAACCCCCAAAGCCAACAAGCAAAAAAACCTGAAAAACAAAGGCAGTTGAATAACAACCTTCATTCTTTCTTACCAAGTATCCCAATACACTCACATGTTCCAGGAGATAGGATATGAATGTCATTGAGAAGCTTGTTATCCTACCATAATTATTATCCTATTAGGCTTCCTTGTGTTGTTGGAAGAGGGTGTTTGCTATGACCAGTGCGTTCTCTTGGCAAAACTCTATTAGCCTTTGCCCTGTTTCATTCTGTACTCCAAGGCCAAATTTGCCTGTTGCTATTTCTTGACTTCCTGCTTTTGCCTTCCAGTCTCCTATAAAAAAACAGACATCTTTTTTTGGGTGTTAGCTCTAGAAGGTCTTGTAGGTCTTCATAGAACCATTCAACTTCAGCTTCTTCAGCATTACTTGTCAGGGCATAGACTTGGATTACCGTGATATTGAATAGTTTGCCTTGGAAATGAACAGAGATCATTCTGTCATTTTTGAGATTGCATCCAAGTATTGCATTTCAGACTCTTCTGTTGACTATGATGGCTACTCCATTTCTTCTAAGGGATTCTTGCCCACAGTAGTAGATATAATGGTCATCTGAGTTAAATTCACCCACTTCAGGAGATTTTTGTTCACTGATTCCTAAAATGTCAGTGTTCACTCTTGCCATCTCCTGTTTGACCACTTCCAATTTGACTTGATTCATGGACCTAACATTTCAGATTCCTCTGCAATATTGCTCTTTACAGCATTGGACTGTACTTCTATCACCAGTCACATCCACAACTGCATGTTGTTTTTGCTTTGGCTCCATCTCTTCATTCTTTATGTAATTATTTCTCCATTGATCTCCAGTAGAATATTGGGCACCTACTGACCTGGGAAGTTCATCTCTCAGTTTCCTATCTTTTTGCCTTTTCATACTGTTCATGGGGGTCTTAAGGCAAGAATACTGAAGTGGTTTGCCATTCCCTTCTCCAGTGAGCCACTTTTTGTGAGAACTCTGACAAAACAAGACTGAGAGCTGACTGTGGCTCAGATCATGAAGTCCTTATTGCCAAATTCAGACTTAAAGTGAAGAAAGTAGGGAAAACCACTACACCATTCAGGTATGACCTAAATCAAATCCTTTACGATTATACAGTGGAAGTGACAAATAGATTCAAGGGATTATATCTGGTAGACAGAATGCCTGAAGAACTATGGACAGAGGTTTGTGACATTGTATAGGAGGCAGGGATCAAGACCATCCCCAAGAAAAAGAAATGCAAAAAGGCAAAATGGCTGTCTGAGGAGGCCTTACAAGTAGCTGTGAAAAGAAGAGAGTGAAAGGCAAAGGAGAAGCGAAAGATAGACCCATTTGAATGCAGAGTTCCAAAGAAGAGCAAGGAGAGATGAGAAAGCCTTCCTCGGTGACTAATGCAAAGAAATAGAGGAAAACAATAGAATGGGAAAGACTAGAGATCTCTTCATAAAAATTGGAGATACCAAGGGAACATTTCATGCAGAGATGGGCACAATTAAGGACAGAAATGGTATAGACCTAACAGAAGCAGAAGATATTAAGAGGTGGCAAAAATACACAGAAGAACTGTACAAAAAAGATCTTCACACCCAGATAACCATGATAGTGTGATCACTCATCTAGAGCCAGACATCCTGGAATATGAAGTCAAGTGGGCCTTAGGAAGCATCACTATGAACAAAGCTAGTGGAGGTGATGGAATTTCAGTTGAGCTATTTCAAATCCTAAAAGATGATGCTGTGAAAGTGTCGCACTCAATATGTCAACAAATTTGGAAAACTCAGCCGTGGACACAGGACTGGAAAAGGTCAGTTTTCATTCCAGCCTAAGGAAGGGCAATGCCAAAGAATGCTCAATCTACTGCACAATTGCACTCATCTCACACGCTAGCAAAGTAATGCTCAAAATTCTCCAAGCTAGGCTTCAACAGGGCGTGAACCGTGAACTTCCAGATGTTCAAGCTGGATTTAGAAAAGGCAGAAGAACCAGAGATCAAATTGCCAATATCTATTGGATCATAGAAAAAGCAATAGAATTCCAGAAAACGTCTACTTCTGCTGTTTTAACTATGCCAAGGCCGTTTACTGTGTGGATCACAACAAACTGTGGAAAATTCTCCAAGAGATGGGAATACCAGACCACCTGATCTGCCTCCTGAGAAATCTGTATGCAGGTCAGGAAGCAACCGTTAGAGCTGGACATGGAATAACAGACTGGTTCCAAATCAGGGATGGAGTACATCAAGGCTATATTGTCATCCTGCTTATTAAACTTCTATTAAACTTCTATACATCATGCAAAATGTTGGGCTGGATGAAGCACAAGCTGAAATTAAGATTGCTGGGAGAAATATCAATAACCTCAGATACACAAATGATACCACTCTTATGGCAGAAAGCAAAGAACTAAACAGCCTCTTGATGAAAGTGAAAGAAGAGAGTGAAAAGTTGCCTTAAAACTCAACATTCAAAAAATGAAGTTCATGGCATCCTGTCCCATTACTTCCTGGCAAATAGATGGGAAAACAATGGAAACAGTGACAGATTTTATTTTTGGGGGCTCCAAAATCACTGCAGCTGGTGACTGCAGCCATGAAATTAAAAGACACTTCCTTCTTGGAAGAAAAGTTATGACCAACGTAGACAGCATATTAAAAAGCAGAGACATTACTTTGCCGACAAAGGTCAGTCTAGTCAAAGCTATGGTTTTTCCAGTAGTTATGTATGGATGTGAGAGTTGTACTATAAAGAAAGCTGAGTGCTGAAGAATTGATGCTTTTGAACTGTGGTGTTGGACAAGACTCTTGAGAGTCCCTTGGACTGCAAGGAGATCAAACCAGTCCATCCTAAAGGAGATCAGTTCTGAATATTCATTGGAAGAACTGATGCTGAAGCTGAAACTCCAATACTTTGGCCACCTGATTTGAAGAACTGACTTGTTTGAAAAGTCCCTGATGCTGGTAAAGATTGAAGGCAGGAGGAGAAGGGGATGACAGAGGATGAGATGGTGGATGGCATCACTGACTCAATGGACATGAGTTTAAGTAAACTCTGGGTGTTGGTGATGGACAGGGAGGCCTGGTGTGGTGGAGTCCATGTGGTCGCAAAGAGTCGAACACGACTGTGCAACTGAACTGACTGAACTGACGGAGACTTCCTTACTTTACAATTAAAATTTTCAAGATGAAGTCCTGAAATGTTTTTTAACTATTCACTATCATATTTGATCGCATTTTCAAGTGGCATCTCCTTAAGTAGACTTTTCCTAGTACCAATTACTCTTGGATAAAAGAGTCCTCTGACTCTAGGGCTCCCATGTCGATAACATGCCTCATGACGATCTTATCTCTTGTCTTAGCCATTCTTTGAAATATAACAGAAAATTTTTAGCTATAATGAATGAGCTACACAGGTTTCTGTGGGAAAAAACATAGCAAAATACATATCAAGAAAGAAAAAAAAAATCGGCTGTGACTTCCTTCTCAAGGAGCTCAAAAGTCATTTCACCCTTCAAGGAGCAGAGGCTGTTTGACCACCTTGACCACTCCTAGAAACCTGGCTCTCTCATTGGTGTTGATTGGGCCTTTGTTTTCTGAGAGTTCTGCACTTTACCTGTTACCCCTGTCTCCTGGAGAGACAGTCCCGCAAATGTTCTTCAGTGGTAATGATCCAGCATACATGGAAAGTTTTCCAAAATTTTACACAGTACTTAGAAAAAATATATTTTCTAGGTAAGACAAGGCATACAAGTAAGGTGATTTATATGGCTTTAATTTTAAACAAGATTGATTTGTGAGTCCTCATTCTCTTAACTACATAAGATCTTTAAATTCCATTTTTGAAGCACTGCAGTTATGATGCTGGAGTGGATGGTGCTAAACTACCCGGTTGTTTTGTTTTTGTTCTGTTTTTGGCCAGGCCATATAGTTTGTGGGATCTTAGTTCTTAGATCGGGTTTGAACTCTTGCCCTCTGCAGTGGATACATGGAGTTTTAACCACTGGACCACCAGGAAAGTCCCCTACCTGGCAATTTTGTAATCTTCTGTAATTTCTGGTAATTTTGTAATCCTCTATAATTTCTGGTAATTTTTTAATCCTCTGTAATTTACAGGTAAAAAAAAATGACATGAAGCTTCATCACAAATAAGGCAATGGGATGAATGCTGAAAAAATACTAAGTTTGGATTTGACTTACACTTTATAAAAAAAAGAAAAGAGTTTATGGTATAAAAATGGAAGCTTTTAAACAGAGAGTGTAGTATTGATTTTTCTAGGCCCATCATTGTGAAATTCAAGAACATCAGAGGAACAACAAAAAAAATTGGGCACACAGATGGAACTGGAAATAAGAATGTTACTGGATTCCTCAACAGCAGCATTGAAAGTGTAAGACAATGGATCAATGCCTTCAAAATTCTGAGTGGAGTTTATTTTTGACCTGGCATTCTGTATTTGTCTCCCTTAAGGCATTGTACCTTCAGTTTCTGAGCCATTCTGGATTTCCACTATGCTTCTCACTTGGATTCTTTTTTTTTTTTTTTTCATTTATTTTTATTAGTTGGAGGCTAATTACTTTACAGTATTGTAGTGGTTTTTGTCATACATTGACATGAATCAGCCATGGAGTTACATGTATTCCCCATCCCGATCCCCCCTCCCACCTCCCTCTCCACCCGACTCCTCTGGGTCCTCCCAGTGCACCAGACCCGAGCACTTGTCTCATGCATCCCACCTGGGCTGGTGATCTGTTTCACCATAGATAATATACATGCTGTTCTTTCGAAACATCCCACCCTCACCTTCTCCCACAGAGTTCAAAAGTCTGTTCTGTACTTCTGTGTCTCTTTTTCTGTTTTGCATATAGGGTTGTCATTACCATCTCTCTAAATTCCGTATATATGTGTTAGTATACTGTATTGGTCTTTATCTTTCTGGCTTACTTCACTCTGTATAATGGGCTCCAGTTTCATCCATCTCATTAGAACTGATTCAAATGAATTCTTTTTAACGGCTGAGTAATATTCCATGGTGTATATGTACCACAGCTTCCTTATCCATTCATCTGCTGATGAGCATCTAGGTTGCTTCCATGCCCTGGCTATTATAAACAGTGCTGCGATGAACATTGGGGTGCACGTGTCTCTTTCAGATCTGGTTTCCTCAGTGTGTATGCCCAGAAGTGGGATTGCTGGAGATTTCTTTAAAAACTAGAAATAGAACTGCCATATGACCCAGCAATATCCCTTGGATTCTTTCTGGTATCTCCCCCTGCAGGCACTTAAGATTCCTCTCCCTCTTCCTCTGCTAAACCATTTCACATTCCTCTCGCTGCTTTCTGTTCCCCTACCATGTCTTTTTGTTTCCCCTTGAGAAAACCTTTATTACACATCATTGAATTAATTTGTTTGAGAAAACAGCACACACAAAAAGATTTATGTTGTGACTGTAGACTTTGGTTTTGTGTCCTTTTAAGGCATACATTTCCCATTTATTTTAAAATTTTTAACATAATTGTTTTCCAAAATATTTTGGATGTCAGTTATAGAACTTCTCCCCATGAAAGTACAGTTCCTGACCCTTGAAATACTACTCTTTTCTATGAGACTGAATGTGCCCCCAAGGGACCTGGTGCATCATGCACTTCTCACAAGGCTGTGCAAATATTAATAAATCAATCCTTGTGGGACCAAATATGCATTTGGTATGCACTTTAATTTTCATAGATACATAGAATACTCTTTCAGCTTTGTCCCTTTAATATTAAAGGGAAGGAGAAAACCTATACACAAGTACAAAAAAATCTGATCTTCTCCAGAAATCAAAACAGTATCAAATAACAGTTGTCCTTCAGAACAAAATATGTGACTATTAGCTGATGCTTGTTTTTCCTTTCTCATTCTTTCTTTTGAAAGTGAAATTCACTTAGCCGTGTATGAGTTGTGTGACCCCATGGACTGTAGCTTGCCAGGCTCCTCTGTCCATGAATTTTTCCAGGCAAGAATACTGGAGTGGGTTGCCATTTCCTACTCCACCATACCATATCTTAATGCAGTCTTAATGAAGATGCAATTTGTATTGCTGTTTCTTTTACTTCTTCTTGTTTTGGGGTAATCTGCAAGCAAGCCCATAAATTTTTCTCATGCTCCTTTAAGATGGAAAGTTCATTTTTATTTGTATTACTTATTCATTCAGTCTTTCAGCAGATACTGATTGCTGCTGTCAGCAATCCTGAGAGAATAAAACAAAGGTAAGCTCCCAATGGCTTTATTACAATCTATTTGCGATTCTATTTCCATCCTGTTCTTCCCATGCAGGTAGATGACTCAGGGTAGTGCGGAGTCGCTCAGTCGTGTCCGGCTCTGCCACCTCATGGACTGTAGCCCTCCAGGCTCCTCTGTCCATGGAGTCTTTCCAGGCAAGAATATTGGAGTGGGTTGCCGTTTCCTCCTTCAGGGGATCTTCACTGACCTACAGATTGGACCTGAGTCTCCTGTGACTCCTGCATTGCTGGTGGATTCTTTATAGCTGAGCCATTGGGGAAGCCCACAGTAGATGAGTAGGTCAGGCTTTAATTCTCAGGAAGGCGAAAGAATAAAGCACATTCAAATTGTGAACACTATCTTGTTTCTTGTACATTTTCACACCCCATCCCACATCCTCTCAATCCTCGCTCTTCATTTGCATTTATCGATGAATTTCTTGTCTTTTGTCAAATGAGTCCGCAAAGATGTAAATGTCCCTTTATTTGACTTGTTTCAATGTGATCCTGAAGCAGCAATGCCAGGGATGCTGTACTGAGGTCCATCGTGTCTGCACATATGGTGTGCACATATGAAGCACCTATTTATCTTTTCGGCTCCATCTGGACATGCAGCTGTTGGCTACAAATGCTAATTGGTTGAATGCTTTGTGTACTTTCTTTTACAAAGTTTGAAGGTTTTTTTTTTTTAAAAACTGAAATTTCTAACATCAATAAAGCTGAAGTTAAAAAGTGAAGCCTCAAAATAAAATACGGTATATGTAGTTTATTAAAAAGTTAACTTGACAAAATTATCATTTATAAAGAAAGAAACTCTAAAGTGATACATTTGCGTGCCATTCAGTTGCTCAGTCATATCCGACTCTTTGTGACCCCATGGACTCTGCCAGGCTCCATGTGGTTCTCCAGGCAAGAATACTCCAGGCAAAAAATGGGTTGTCATTTCCTTCTCCAGGGGATCTTCTGACCCGGGGATCAAACCCTGTCTCCCGCGTTGGCAGGTAGATTCTCTGCCACTGAGCCAACAGGGAGCTGTATAATTCTTCTATTAACTAGTGTGTAAACAAAAGCTTATACAGTATATATTTTTTATTCATCCCAAATGGAATAAAAAAAACCTTCAGAAACTGTTGTTATTGGAGGGTATTTAGAGAAGAGGAAAGAATCCACATTAGAGCTTTGAAGAGACTGCTCTCAGGTAGCCATTTATATCTTGTTAGGTCAAAACGTGAGGGTGGGGATGTTTGCAAGACATTTGCCTTGTGGATTCTAAAAATATGTCCCTTAACCAAAGTTGGGGTTTTCACCCTTCTTGGTGAATGAATAATTATGCTGCATCTAGTTACTCTGAAAATATCCTGGTCAGTTGTTTTTCATTCATTTTATTTATTTAATTAATGTTCATTCAAAATATTTAATAGATAATCAGTGTCAGCTACTGTTTTGGCTGCTAATCTCATTGAGTTTATATTCTTGATAAACAAATAAATTATATGGTAATTGTTGTGCAAAAAGATAATAGGAATAAAGGATTGAAGGTCAGGGCCTGGTGGTGCTCTTTTAGTGAAAGGAGTTGGGGAAATCCTCTTCAGTAAGATGGCATTGGAGCCGCGGCCTAAAGGAAGAGATTGAACCATGTTGCTATCTGGAAGAAGAAGCCTTCTAGACAGAAGGAACAGAAAGTACAAAGGCCCTGAGGTGGGAGTGTGCTTGAGAAACATCAATGATGCCAATACAGGAAAGGCAAAATATGAGTGGAAGGGGGACAAAAAGGTCCTGAAAGTGAGATCAAGCATCTGTGGAGTCTAGGTCACATGGGACCACTTAGAAAATTCCATGCAATGTGTCCTATAAGTTCTCAGGCATCTTCTCAACTCTTGAGCAACAATATTTCCAATTGAATTTATATATGCAGTAAATGGTACCTGTTAATTTTTTGGACACATAAATGACCTCTACATTGTTAAAATCAATGGTCTTAGTCACCCTATTATTTGACTTCTCAGTGGCACTTGCAGTCATTGATTTCTCCTGCCTCCTTAAAGCATTTTTCACTTCCTAGTTTTCCCTCTACCTCCTTCCTCAGTCTCCTTTGCTGACTCTTCTTCATCATTTTCATTTCTGAATCATGGTGTGTCTCAAGGCCCAGTCCACGGACTTTATCTACTTAATCTTGTGTTGTGAAAAGTCTTATAATTTTTAATTTAAGTTGATCAAAATGACTTATGCTTCTGCAATGGTTGGTATTAATGCTGGACTTACTACAAAATTTAAATTCAAAGACAAAATATTTCCCAAGGATTTGATACATACAAGTGCTCATTACAGGGTCACCAAGAATACCGTCTTTAAAATAAAATAGGAGTGGCTTCCCTGGCTGTCCAGTGATAAAGAATCCCTCTTGCAATGCAGGGGACATGGGTTCGATCACTGGTCAGGGAATTCGCATCCCACATGCCATGGAGTGACTAAGCCCGAGTGTTGCCACTACTGAGCCTGTGTGCCACAGTTAAGAAATGACACAGCCAAATAAATAAATATTAAGAAAAAATGGTTCTAAAAACTAGAAAGATATAGAAAACACTGTGGATGCATCACTATGAACTAATATGACACCATTGCTTAATACCCAAATAATTCTATACTCTGTTTAAAAATTGGCTGCACAATGTGGCAGCAGCAATTGAATGACTTACTTCTACAAAACGTTGAAAAGACGGTTTGAAATGTAAATCAAAACAACCAACTTGTTTCATGCTATTACAAAAGAATCCCTGCCTTAGATAACCAGCAAGGTTGGATCGAAGGTTTGTCATTTAGTTGTCATTTCAGCTCATCACACTGAACATCATCTTGCCCTGGCATCCTTAAGCGGTGACATAAATATATTATGTAACCTACTCATTCTTGGAAAAATCTTTCTTGAGGAAACTCAACTGGCACATAAAAATCTGATCCACTTCTGCTACACTGAAGTCAATCTCCAAAAATAAAATTGTCATATGAAGTATGATTGTGAAAACTAAGAGCTAAACTTCAAAAAGTTCTCTGATTTCAAAGTTTATGAAAATGAGCTAAGATCCTTTTTACCATCTAACTGAATATTGATATTATAGAAAATTACTACAAAGAGAGGCTATGAAATTGCAGTTAAACAAGATCATAAAGAATAAATAAGGAGATTTCAGAAGGGCAGAATTTTACAGATATCTTGAGTGGCAAGTGAAGATACAAAAACCATGGTGCAAAGATTGCATCCATATTTGGAAATAACTATATTTGTGATCAGCAGATTTTACTATAAATGAAAATAAGTATCCCTTTTGTTTAAAGGGTTTAAGGCTAAATCCTGCATTGCAAATTGGAGCAAAAAAACAAAAAACAAAAAACCCCCACCAAACTGACAGTGACATCGTAGTGAGGAAGGAAATGTGTGAGATTTTAGTTCCCAATGGAAGGGGTAACCACTTTAAAAAAAAAATGTGATTTAATAGAAGTGATATTTAGAGAAAAGTATCATTGTGCCTTTTCTAGTATATGACTGTCTCCCTGGTTGGTCTTGGAGGAGATTTCAACCTATTACAGAAGCTGTGTGAGAGTAAGAACAAGGTAATACTTCTTTTCTGACATTCTTTGAAATTTACAGCAAGACAGCAGGCTTAAAATCCAATTAATGGTGGGAGAGAGGGTTTATGTTTTTTTAAGGCCTGAACACGGAGACTGTAGAGGTACTGTAAAGAAGGGACCCCGGTGGGGATGGTGAGGTGGTGAGGCTAAAGCACAGGAAACACCAGTGATTATGGAAACCCACCTGTTCTAGTTATGGGATTGTGGGGAAAGGCAGAGAGAAAGAATCAGGAAGGAGTGAAGGAGTGTGTTGGGATTGCCCACGTTTGACTCTTGGTGTGGACAGTGGGAAGAGACAGGTAAGTTGAAGAGAGAGTGGCTTTTCCTGCTCCCAGTTTGAGATTCTGTAGGAAACTCCCGTGGAGAGGCTCCATGCCAATATGGGCCAACCAGCACAGCCAAAAGAGCCGTTGGACATGGTCAAGAAGAGAGTAGCTCTAGTTTAGACCCCAAGTCTCCCTTGGGTCCGTGCTGAGAGCCAGGGGCCTTGTTATCACACCTGCCATTGGAAGGAGCAGGTTGCCCCACAGCAAATATTGGAGGAAGACCAGCTGGCTATGTGACTGCGTGGTGGAGCTGGAAGAAACTCAGGTCTACAGCCAAACAATAGCCAAGAGTAAACTGGAGAAGCATGAGATTGCACAGAAAAGATCACATATCCATCAGAGGTAAGTCAGCCGTCGACAGCAGTAGAAAGCCCTTGGACAGTACCAGTCAACCATGCTTCCAGCAGCCGTACGAGCAGATGATGACAGAGGAATGGATGTGACATGACTTCTTCTGATGTGAAATCACATAAATCCCTCTGTCCCTGGGTGCTTTTTACAATTTTTTGAATGGCAGTAGGGTATAAGGCAACAAAGTTCAAGGTAGTGAGCATTTTTCTCAAAAGTTGGATATTTCATAATGCCTTCTGTCACTGGATAGGTCTAAGATTTGAAATGAATTCAATAGTAAATCTTTCCCCTTCTGAAACTCAGAGGTTATGGGCTTGCAAGGAGCACAGTTATGTCAGCTAAATAAAGGAAAAACACCTTCCTATGTGTATGTAAGTTATGTATAAAACCTGTGACAGTATTCAGGATAATTATATTTCTATATATAATGAAAAACATTATATGAAATGTTTACATTTCATATAATTACAATTATTTTTCATTGTTTGGGTGGGGTTTCCATTTCATTTTCAAAATAAAACTTCCAATATTTTACAAATGTATACGAGATTGTGTGCTTAAGCTGTAGTTGAATCAAAACAAGATAAATTTAACTATGTCTTTCTTCTGTTGACTTTTCCTACGTTCAGCCTGCTTCATTCCTATATATTGCCAATTTGATTTCTGAAGGCATTTGGGTTTATAATTTTGTATTTAAAGAAATCAAATAACTCTCTAGGAACAACTTGACCGTGAAAAGAATACAAAGGGTGGAGAGTGAAGAAAACCCATACAGTAAGTAGACTCAGACATTAAAAGATTCTTTAAGAAATTCCCCAACAATGGACACAAATCCAATTAAAATTCACAGAAGTAGGCTTGTGAGGAATAGGTTTGCCTCATTCTACAAGGGTTTGCCAGAAGATTATAGTTCCTTACAAAGGTAAGCCTGAGTGTTACACTAAGGGGTCCTTCCTCTTCTTTCTCTCATCCTTCCTTATTCCCTTCCTTGTTTCAACAAGTATTGTCAGGTCCAGTGCTGAGCACTGGGGAAATACTGGGCAATAAGATGGGTATGTTGGTACTCATGATATTTAGACGTTTGGGAAGAAGACAAAGAGAAAGCAAATAGAGACATATATAAAGTAAGTGCAAAGTATGTGTAGTGAGTCCTCCCCATGAAGGAAAAGAAACAGGAGGCTGAAATGAGAACCATGAGCAGTGGTTGAACGGGGAACCCACTGTGGACTTCACGGGCTAGGAAAGCTTTGCTAAGGAATCAGACTTGAACTGAGACTTGAAAGTTAGTGATCTATTTGACCAACTCAGTTTGTTCACGACTTTATTGGTTTTAAAGCTAAAAGTTCTGCATCCCTGGAATCCCTTTAGACCTATGCAAACCAGGGTGGTCAGTCACCCTACCTGAAGGATGAGAAGGAGCTGGCTTTACAAACAGTAGGAAACAAGCCCTCCAGGAAGAAAGAATCACCAAGTATTGACACAAAGGCTCTGAGGTGGGAAAGAGCTTGCCATGTCAGGGAAGGGTCAGTGCAGGGAAGAAGTGCAAACAGCAAGGTGAGGAGGAAGAGACAGGCAAGGACCAGGTCTCCACGTGGAGATCTGGTGAAGAGTTCTGACTTACTTGAGGTACAGTGGGCAGAGAGAAATTGATAGGTTTTATTCAGGGAGTGATATGGTTTGATACATTAACAAATCACTTTGGCTGTTTTATGTACAGAGGGGTCAGCATTAGAAATCAAGTTGGGATGATAAGGCAGTAGCTCAGGTGAGCAGTGAAACTGAAGATTAGGGGATGAGTATGGGATATATGGTGTTGTTGGTGAAGACTCTTGAGAGTCTCTTGGACTGCAAGGAGATCAAACCAGTCAATCCTAAAGGAAATCAGTCCTGAATATTCATTAGAAGGACTGAGGCTGAAGCTGAAACTCCAATACTTTGGCCACCTGATGCGAAGAGCTGACTCATTGGAAAAGACCCTGATGCTGGGAAAGACTGAAGGCAGAAGGAGAAGGGGACGACAGAGCATGAGATGGTTAGATGTCATCACTGACTCAATGGACATGAGTTTGAGTAAACTCTGGAAGTTGGTAATGGACAGGGAAGCCTGGCGTGCTGCAGTCCCTGGGGTCTCAAAGAGTCGGACATGACTGAGCAACTGAACTGATGGCATATACAGGGGCGGAATGGATAGAATTTACTGCAGGGTGCCTCCTGGGATTCTGGTTTGAGCTGCTGATACCTGATTAGCTGTAAAAGGGAAAACTGGAGGAATAAGTGGTACTTTCTGCCTAAATCTCTGCCCCTTATATCGACTAGCTATGTGTGTCATAGACCATAGATTTTTAGAACATGTAACTCTTTATAAAGGGCACCCATTCCAGCGTTTCAAATATGCTTTTTTACATAAGTAGGAAGTTTAGAGCCATGTGAAGGAGTTGTCATTCCTGAGTTTCTGGTATAACCTAGCGAACATTTATTTTTGGAGGAAAACACTAATTAAGACAGATGATCTGCCAAACAGAACCAGAGAGGTAAGTGTGGAAATGGCCAGAAGGAAAAAGGTACTCAACATTTCTGTCTGTGGTGTAGACCTCACCACAGCTGTGTTACTTCTAGACCCATAAATCCTGCCTACCATTATAGCTTAGGATATAAAAAGGATAAAATATACACTGCAAAGTCAACTACAGATATGGTGAAAAGTAAAAATTGTGACCCCAAGATTTAGAAGAGTAAAATCATGACAAAGCTAAAATAAGCTAGAGGATAAATATAGAGTGCGAAAATAAGGAGGTGACGAAAGAAGTGTGCAGAAGCAAAATGTTAAAATTTGTTAGAATTTAACCCCAAATCTCCTAGTCCCCAAACATTTGTGGAATGAAGGTCTGGAAAAATTAGTTCCTGTTACTTAAAAAAAAAACAAGACCAAAGTTGACAAGTGACATGAGTTACTCGGAGTGATCCCTGGACTGAAGTAACAGGTTAGGAGCAGAGCTTCAGCAGAGCTTGAAGGCAGAGATCGCCTGAAATGCCAGGGTCTGTGATTCTTCAAGTGCCTTTTTAACACCAGTAACTACAGGTCAACAAGTAATCTGCCTGGAGAGTCACTACTAACTGGTGTTAGTAATATTTCTATTGCCCTAATTGCTTCTATTTTTACTGCACAAAAGTGTGTAATACAGAAAATACCAGAAGGACAATATTCCTTGAGTATCAACGAATTGTTAACAACTTTGCAACTTCAGCTATAAAAGAGTTATAACTGAGGTAGAGATTGGCGGGAGAGATAGTCTAATCACTCAATTCTTTTTTTTTCTGGGACACTTTTCTCTCTCCTCTTTGTGAAACACTCAGCCAACTAAGGTAATGTTAAAAACAAACAGACAAGAACAAAACCACCACTATCCTCCAGGAACCCAGAATAGCCAAAACAATCCTTAAAAAAGAACAAAACTGGAGGACTCACACTTTCTGGTTTCAACACTTAGTACAAAGTTAGAGTAATCAAGATAATGCAGTGTTGGCATAAGGATAGAGAGATCAGTGGAGTAGAATTATGAGTCCGGAAATGAACCCGTACATTTGTGGTCATTGATTTTCAAAAAGGTGCTGAGACTATTCAAATGGGTAAGAAACAATTTTTTTCAACAAATGGTGCTGGGATGACTGGAGAGCCACATGCAAAAGAATGAAGTTCCTTAATTCACACATCTAGTTGCCTTGAGGATGAGAGAGGGGTGCCCACTCCACAGACTCCAAAATCCACACCAAGCTCTGCCCTCCGTATTCCACATCCTTAGGTTTGACCGACTGTGGATCATACAATTCTGTAGTGAATATTTAGTGAAAAAAGTCAAGTATAACTGGAGCCTTGCAGTTCAAGCCCGTGTTGTTTATGTGTTAGCTGTATAAAGCAATGAACTAAAAATGAAATGTCCAGAATAGGCAAAGCTATAGATACAGAAAGTTGATTAGTGGTGACTGAGGCAAGGCAGGAGGAGGTATGAGAGATGGGACATGACTGGCAATCCTCATAACAGCTCCATGAGTGTGAATACTTTTGTAATGTTCATTCTACAGATGAAAAGCAGAGGCAGAGCCAACTTACTCACACAGTTAATAAAGAATTGTAGCAGGAATGAAATATCTCCAAGGATTGTTGGGAAGATGCCTTCTCCAAGGTAAACACTCAACTTAGGGAAGCTATGAATATCTATACCTTCAACTTGAGTGGTGATTTTTGCCATGCCCTCCTCCAGGGATCTTCCCAATGCAGAAATCCAACCTGCACCTCTGAGGTCTTCTGAATCGACAGATGGGTTCCTTACCACTAGCACCACCTGGGAAGCCTAGAGTGGTGATTCTTGTATCACAAATATACTGTGCTTTAGACAAAGTCAGGAAAGTAGTCACATTGAGTCAAAGCTAAGTCATATTGAGACAAAATTCTACATCATACTTGGACACACTTTTCTTTCCCTTTTGAGATGTAGCTATTTCTTACATAACAAAGTGTATAACTCAGGACATGAATTTCAAAACTTACATGTGACAGGTGTGTTTTCAAATGAAATGGAATCTTACATGTGAATTCTTATAACCTTGCTCAATTCCTCAAGGTTCCTGGCTCAATCTTCCTGCCTAAATGAGTTTCAAAGGAAAAGAATAAAATATGATCCCAGAAGTGTCTTGACCTCTGGGTAAATTCATTTTATAGTCTTTTCATATATATAGGAGTGGAATTTATTCATAATGTTAGTAAAAGGGTGAGAAATTTCTTTACACCTTAACACTGTTAAATCATAAACGTCTAATTCTAAGCTCTTGGAGCCAACAAACTCAGAACTTGCATTCATTACTTCAGTAGAATACACTCACAATTACAGCTCAACCTTAAAGAGCTACAGAATCAGTGGAGGCATTGAGCTGGAGATTTGAAGAACAAACTCGTGGAAAATGAAATAATACTCCTTTGGAAAAACATCTGCACAGAATAATGACTTGGACTTTATTTTCCTTGACAAAAAAAAAAAAAAAAGAATTCAGATGTTCTTAATTGTGCCTTTGGAGATTAAGGTAGAAACCCTTTGAAAGGTCAGGCCAGGACTGGAGGGTGTTGTGGATGGAGGGTGGTGTGGATGAGAATTCTCTTCATTGGAGTATTTTGTTTCCTGACATCTTAGCTTTCTAGCTGTAGAGTCTGTCATTTTTGGATGGACAAATGTTCTTTTCCAGGAAAGCCTCACTCCACTCTCAGCCCACCCCTATCACCTGAGATGGGCAACACTAGTTTCGATTCTGTCGTTTGCAACTAAATGGGTTTGGACAAGTTTGACATCTGAAAATTTCCAATCAGCAAACGGTTGGAATGAACTCTGCTGGCTCGCTCCCGCTCTATTCCAATAGGAACATTGCTCCCTCTGCTGGCAGAAGTTAGCTATCGCCAGGTCTCAAGGATGGTGTGGCAGAAACAGTTTTGAGTTAGACCTGAGGTCGGGATCTCGCTCCGTGTAAAAGCTGTTTGATATTATTCAAGTTAATTTGCTTTTGTGAGTCTTAATTTTTGCATCTTTAAAATAATAATGTTAAAAAAACTACCTTTAAAGACTGCTTTATGAATAGATGGCCACATAAAAGGTACTTTATAAATGAAAGATATGATCATAAGACCCTTTTGGAGAAGATTCAGCTTGTTCATCAAGCTTTTCAAAATTGTAACATGATCTTCAATACTGTTGATTTTCTGGATTTGAGAAAACATGCATGTGTTATGTCAGCCTAAGAAGCTATTCTTGCAGAATGTAGACTAGTAACATGTTATTTGTAAAGTTCTTAAAAATTGTCAGTAAGAAATGCTTAACTTATAGATGCCAAACAGCCCTTTAATAAAATACAGATGCATTAGATAATAAAAGATCCTTTAATAATAAAATACATATGCATTAGATAAAATATAAATTAATGGCTATTCCCCTAACATGATTATGCACATATATATTATATAAAGGATATATTCATATATCACATATACATGATAGTGAGGGAATGTTATGATGGAGAAATGCTAGAAGCATTCCCACTAAGGTAAGGAACAAAGCAAAAATGTCCACTGTTTAACAACATACTGGATGCATTAGTCAGTATATTCATTTGAGGAAAAAATATAAATATTAAAAAAAGAAAAATTCCACTTGCAAGTGATATGATAATACACTTGGAAAACCCAATAGAGTCAGTGATAACACTAATATGAACAAAAGACTTCAGTAAGCTAACAGGCTACAAAACTAATGTAGACAAATTATAGTGTGAGGAAAAATGTAAAACATTCCTGAAAGATAAAGTCCTTGATCTTGGATAAGATAACTTGATATCATAAAGATGTAACTTATCCCTTCAGCTCAGTTCAGTTGCTCAGTTGTGTCTAACTGTTTCCACGAACTGTAGCACGCCAGGCCTCCCTGTCCATCACCAACTCCCAGAGCTTACCCAAACTCATGTCCATTGAGTCGGTGATGCCATCCAAACATCCCATCCTCTGTCGTCCCCTTCTCCTCCTGCCTTCAATCTTTCCCAACATCAGGGTCTTTTCAAGTGAGTCAGCTCTTTGCATCAGGTGACCAAAATATTGGAGTTTCAGCTTCAAACTTATCCCTAATTTAACATTACTTCCATGGAATTTCAACAAGTATATTTCTTGAAATTAGATGAATTCATTTTATTTTTTAATTAATTTATCTATTTTAGTTGGAGGCTAATTACTTTGCAATATTGTAGTGGTTTTGCCATACATTGACATGAATCAGCCATGGGTGTACATGTGTTCCCCATCCTGAACCCCCCTCCCACCTCCCTCCCCATCCCATCCCTCAGGGTCATCCCAGTGCACCAGCCCTGAGCACCCTGTCTCGTGCATCGAACCTGGACTGGCGATCTATTTCACATATGATAATATACATGTTTCAATGCTATTCTCTCAAATCATCCCACACTCACCTTCTCCCACAAAGTCTAAAAGTCTATTCTTTACATCTGTGTTTCTTTCGCTGTCTCACATATAGGGCCATCATTACCATCCTTCCAAATTCCATATTATGTGTTAATATACTGTATTGGTGTTTTTCTTTCTGACTTACTTCACTCTGTATAATAGGCTCCACTTTCATCCACCTCATTAGAACTGATTCAAATGCATTCTTTTTAACGCTGAGTAATATTCCATGGTGTATATGTACCACAACTTTCTTATCCATTCGTCTGCCGATGGACATCTAGGTTGCTTCCATGTCCTGGCTCTTGTAAACAGTGCTGGGATGAACATTGGGGTACACACGTCTCTTTCAATTCTGGTTTCCTTGGTGTGTATGCCCAGCAGTGGGATTGCTGGGTCGTATGGCAGTTTGCATGGAAAAGTGAACACACATGCATATATGGGAACCTAGGGGCAGGGAAGAGTCAATGAGGAGAGATAACCTTATTAAGTGGGCTTCCCAGGTGGTGCAATTGGTAAAGAATCCTCCCACCAACGCAGGAGACACCGGAGCCTCAGGTTTGATCCCTGTATCAGGAAGATTCCCTGGAGAAGGAAATGGCAACCCACTCCGGTGTTCTTGTCTGGAAAATCCCATGGACAGAAGAGCCTAGGGGGCTACAGTTCATGGGGTTGCAAAAAGTTGAACAAAACTGAGCACACACACACACACACACACAACCTTTTTCAGTACAAATACACTCTAAATCTTCTATAACTAAAACAATGTGGCTTGAATAGATGGGTAGATCTGGAACATAACTGAAAATTCAGAAACAGAACCAAGCTAACTTTACTAATGAGTAAAGTGGCATCTCAAACCATAAGGTTAAAGACAGACTTGTTAAAAAATGGTGTTAGGACAATTGCACAGCTATTTGAAAAAAACGTTTTTTGAAAAGTGAAATTTTATGAAAAGTGACTAAAGCAAAACCAAAAGACAAGTGACAAACTAGGAAAAATGTAATTGCATTATATACTGTAGATAAAGAACTAATTTCCATATTTACAAAGCATTCAAACACCAAGAAATGCAGATTTACAAGCATTAAAAAATACAAGCTCCTTTAAACATATGAACTTTATTTATGAGATGAGAAATGCAAATCAAATCTACAATGAGAAATTTCTTTCAACTTTATCGTATGTTGAAAAGTTCATAATAAATCATTTCAAAAAGCCACATGAAGATATCATTTCTTACTGACAGATTGGCAAGCATTCAAAAGCATGAAATCATACTTTTCAGTGATCAATTGAGTGAAACTTGGAACTGAGCTGGGTATTAGATGATATATTCACATTTTTCCATAACATCTTACAGAAAAAAACTTTTTGGCCAACCCAGTATTATTGTATGAAAGCAAAATTTCTTGGATGTGATTATGGGGTTATGGTTATGAAAGAGTGTATGTTTATGTGTCCTGAGGGAAAAATATTCTCCAGTATTTATGGGTAAGATATGAGGCCTGAAAATCTACTTTCAAATATTTCAGCTCAGTGGAAGCACTGTGTGCTTTTATTATAGACCAGTTCTGATTCAGGGACATTTGGCAATGATTGGAGATATGTCTGTGTCACTACTTGGGAAGGGAATGCTCTAGGAATCTAATGAGTAGAGAACAGGGATACAGTTAAACAGCATACCAAGTACAGAACAGCCCCTAAACAACCCATAATGTCAATAGTGCCAAGGCCTAGAAACCTGATGTGGATAAAGCAAATGTGGCTAAAGTTAACAATCGGGCATTCTAGGTGAGTGTATCATTATGCTATTCTTTCAAATTTCTGTATCAGTTCAGTTCAGTTGAGGTCAGTCACTCAGTCATGTCTGACTCTTTGTGACCCCATAGACTGCAGCACGCCAGGCCTCCCTGTCCATCACCAACTCCCAGAGTTTAGTCAAACTCATCTCCATTGGGTCAGTGATGCCATCCAACCATCTCGTCCTCTGTCTTCCCCTTTTTCTTCTGTCTTCAGTCTTGCCCAGCATCAGGGTCTTTTCCAGTGAGTCAGCTCTTCGCATCAGGTGGCCAAAGTATTGGAGTTTCAGTTTCAGCATTCGTCCTTCCAATGGATATTCAGGATTGATTTCCTTTAGGATTGACTGGTTTGATCTCCTTGCAGTCCAAGGGACTCTCAAGGGTCTTCCTCAACACCACAGTTCAAAAGTACCAGTTCTTTGGTGCTCAGTCTTTTTTATGGTCCAGCTCTCACATCCATACATGACTATTGGGAAAACCACAGCTTTAACTATACAGACCTTTGTTGGCAAAGTAATGTCTCTGCTTTTTAATGTGTTGTCTATGTTTGTTATAGCTTTTCTTCCAAGAAGCATGTATGTGTCTTTTAAGTTGAGAAAATGATCAAGCATGACTTTTATAAAGGTTTTTTTATAATGTATGTATTTTCTCCCACATTTTCACTGATCATCAAGTAGATAATTTTGTCTTTTTAAAACTAAATCAAAACAAGCAAATTGGGAAGCCAGAAGTGAATTTCTTCCTTACTTGGCTCAGAGACCCACAGCTAAAAAATAGACCTTAGAAAACAGCTATTTAAAAAATTTTCCTTGCCAGGTTAATGTTTATAGTAACACATCATAATTGGTGTGGTTTGCAAACCTCTAGTTTTATCTTATTTTATCATCCATTCTGCCCAGATGGCAGGGACTAGGAAGGTGTTGGGAAGTGTGCAATGGTCTACAAAAAAGGGGGGTTAGTTTTAGAAGAGTTGACTGTAAAAATGCTGAGCTCTAACCAGATCTGACTTGCACCCTTCGTTTGTGCTTTGACGGTCTTTCGTCTCATCTCAGTCTCTGCTGTTCTCACTGTTCCTTCTTTTCCCAAATTGTTTTATCATGAAAAATAACAGTAGAATGAGTTGATTTCTTGGTATCACTTCCCACTGTACTTTCCATTCCCAGTAAGTCCTGTTTCTCTGCCTTCTCCACCTGTGAAGGCAGGTGTCCAAGTCTTTGTAGGAAGGATGGAACATATGACTAAGAATAAAGAAGTCAGAACTGTTTTGAATTTCAAAAAGCTAAAAGAAAAAGGAAAAAAAAAAAGCACAGAAGAAATGAAAGTTTTCATAATCCGGCTTTGAATGCAAAGATTCAGGTACTTGAGAAAAGGGTCTTCTAAATTCCAAAAGATTCACTTTAAATAAATCAAAAACATTGTTTATTAACTGAACTACCATTAAATAGGAAGGATGGAAGATACAACCAAAGTTCAGCATTCCCATTCAAAAAGCGATTGAGGCGTTTGCCAGCTGGTAGAAATGTTGCAAGAAGGGGGACCTCTTCTAGGGCCACAGAGTAATGCTGGCCAAGCAAGAGACCTCACAGGGAAGCGGCGCCTGGGGGGAGAGCAGGAGGTCAGGGGAGCCCGGGGGAGCTGCTCTGCCGTGTGACTCGCAGTCTGAGGTTTTACGGTGATGGGCTTGGTTTCCGGGTTGTCTCTGGCCGATCATCCTGACTCAGGGTCTTCCCTAGCGGTGAGCACATTGCTGAGCCAGGGTGGATTCCAACAAGCAGGATTCTGGGAGGTTGGTAGGACATGTGGACTGGCATCTCCTCTTTGCTTTTGATCATTCCTGAATCCTTCTGATTGATAGTGGCTTGTCAGTTCCATGGTCCTTAATAAGACCTCCTATCCTAAAACAACTCAGGCAGATGGTTACTGTGGTGCTTGGCCAGAGTGAGCTGTTTCTGTCTGTGGTTCCCCTAACAGAAGAAAGAAAGTCAGAGAAATCTAAGGGAAGTTTCTAGGGGTGCCTCTGAGCACCCTTCTCCTACCCACTGGGGAGTAGAAGCCCCCAGAGGCATCTGAGGGACTTCATGGTGGAACATTCTGTGTTCTTCCAAAGACCTGGGAGAAGGATGTCTTATAACTATAAGGCAGCCACCGCGGAGTGGAAAGGGGCATGCCGAGTGTGTTCAGGCCAAGGGGCCTGAGGAGAGGCCGGGTCACCTTACGGTGTCACGCTCAGTCAGAAACTATTTTGTGTTCAGTGAGGGGTGTGGAGTTGGGAGTGGAGATGGGACACACCATGAGACTCAACCTTGGTATTCTCCAGTCATTTCCTGGTTAATTCAAACTCAGCCCTTCATTCCATCTTTCAGGCTTAGGGTTGCTAGGGAAGAAACAGATGCCTGGTTAAATTTGGTTTTCAGATTTTAAAAATGAAAAATTTATGTTTTAGTATAAGTATATCCTATTCGATATTTGGGATATACTTATAGTAAAATGATTCGCTGTTTATCAAAAATTCAAATTTAACTGGGCAACTTCGGTTTTTATTTGCTAAATCTGGCAATCCTATTTGGAGTTCCTCTTTTTCCTTTCTCCTTCCTCTTTCTTGGAAACGGGGCGGGGGGGGGGGGGTTGTGAGCAGGAAGCCTGAGTAACAGTTTCTTCTGATACTGTATCCTTTGTCCCTATAATATGTCTCTTCTGTTGGAACAGTCAGGGCTCAGGGCATGGGGTCCTCCTGCTGCTTGCCTCTGGCCCACCGCACATCTCTATGTTGCTGTAAGGGCTCTGTGGCACCCACTATTTGGCTTCTGGTTTTGGTTGCCAATTGCAGGGTTCTGCTTGGGGGTTCTTTTGCCTGGTTTTTCAGCTGCTTCTATAGCACGGGAACCTTTTCAGTGGTCTCCTGCCTGGGCTAAGGAAATTTGAATGTTACTTTTCTCTCTCCATCCCTTCTGGAAGTCCTATTAGAAACTATTAAACGTTTGTATTCTGACTCATAATCTCCAAATCCTTTTCTAAAAACATTTTTTCTCTCTGTGCTTTGACTCAAATCATTTTTCTATTGTTCTACTTCCCAGTTCACAAATGTCTTTTTCTGTGGTATTCTAATCTGCCATTAAACCAATGTATTGAGTTTTCATTTCTGTTGTAATTTTCAGTTTTAGAATTTCCATTTAGTTCTTTTTAAATTATCCATTGAATATTCATGAAAATTCTTCACTGTTATCTCTTTTCTTCATTTTGTCTCCCATTTACCTGGATGTCCCTGGTATCTTAATTGGTAAAGAATCCTCCTGCAATGCAGGAGACCCTGGTTTGATTCCTGGGTTGGGAAGATCCCTTGGAGGAGGGCAAGGCAACCCATTCCAGTATTCTTGCCTGGAGAATCCCCATGGACAGAGGAGCTTGGCAGGCTATAGTCCATGGGGCTGCAAAGAGTCAGACATGACTGAGTGACTAAGCACGCAGTATACATAAACACGGTTACTATATTGTGAGGTTTTTGTCAGCAAACTCCACTAACTCCCTTGGACTTGGGTCCTTTTTCTTGAATTTCCATCATTTAGTTCTGTCTTTCAGTATGCTCAGTAGTTATCTATTGGATGCAGACATTGTATCTGGCTCTAGGTGACTTTATCTTCCTCTAGAGAAGAAGTGTCTTCTCCTAGGTCCAGGGGTTTGCTCATTCTAATCAAATTAGAGATTTAGCTGAATTGAGGCTGCAGACAATTTTGTGGGGCCCTCCAGGGGTTTAAATTAAGAACCTGGATGTTCACCTGGGCCCAGGTGGAGCCTCAATTCTAATTCCTATCTCGTCAGCAAAGTGAGGCCATATGAAAACTCCAATCTGTTTTTCAGAGGCTTTCGGCCTAGCTTCTTAGCCTCCAATTCTGCAGGGCTTCAGAATTTGGCCAATGTCCTAAAACTTAGCTCTCCACCTTCTTGTTGAGCCTTCAACTCTCCAGTTTTGTCTCTCCAGCACTCTTGAGAACACCCACAGATTTGTTAGAATCCCTGCCTCCCCCGCCAAGGCCCTCTACCTTAACAAAAGCCATATTCTTAGTTATTTTTTGCATCACACTTGGAATTGCCAAATGTTTTCAGGAAAAAGAAAGTAGAATATCAACTTACTCTCCAGGTCGATCCTTCTCCAGAATCTTGGCCCTGTAGCTCTGGTTGCTTTGGCAGCTTTCCAATGCCTTTCTATTGATGTTTTCTGTTTTCTGTCTTTTCTACTTATTTGAGGCAGTAGCATTGCTCTTATATATCCTCATTGCATTTTTTTTGGCCTTATTTTCCCTATCAGTTGCTGACAGAGGTGTGATAAAAATCTCCTACTGTGATTATGGGTTTCTCTACTTGTTCTTATAATTTTTTATTGGTATGTTTTCATGCTGTATTATTAAATTCACAACATATAAAAAATTTAATCCTTTTTATAATTGTATAGTTTTGTAAAAAATACTCTCGTTATATATTTTTCCTTTAAAAATTTAATTTGTCTGATATAAGTTAGATACATCAACTTTTCTTTTGTTAGTCTGTGCATAGCATATAGTTTTCCATCATTTTACTTTAAACTTTTCTGTACGCTTAAGTTTTGACGTATCTCTTCTTAAAATGCAGATAGCTGAAACCAAGTCGCCCTAAAACTGAGTTCTTCTGCTGAGTTTGTGATTAACCTCTCTATTCAAAGTTTTATCCCCTTTCTTGTCCCACATGTTTCCCTCAAGATTGAGGAGTATCATAGAAAAGAAAAGGGGGATTGAAACTGAGCAGAACACTTTGGGGCCCTCCTGGGTAAAAAGCCCCTCTGTGCCCCCTGTTTCTTGTTTGTAGCAAAAGAGTTTACTCTTCTAGTAAACTCTTTCCTAGTTTACCCCTTTTTTTTTTCCACCCTTATTTTATTTTATTTTTTTCTCCTAGGTTACTCTTTTCCCTGAGTTTCAAAGAGCAGGCCCACAAGCAGTTACTAATTAGGGAAGTGAGAGAATGCAGAAACAAAGGAAAAGCAGAAGTTAAGAAAAGCAATGACAATAATTCAGCAATAAAACAGAGCCTGAGTTCCTTCTCAAAGGATACACAGTCTGATGGATGTGGATATCTTTAAGTTGTTCTTCAAGAACTAAGACTCCTTTCCCTCACTCAGGTGGAGTTTGGTGACCACATGTTGAGCACAAGCACTAGCCCCACAGACTGGTTGGACCCAGAAGGCTTGTGATTAAAATTTCTGAAAACCACTCTGTTACTCACCACCAACCAATCAGACGAAGTTCATTCATCCTGCACCCTCACCTCCAAATATTGTCTTTAAAAATGCTTCCTGGAGAGGTATCAGGGAGGAAAGCCGTCAGGGAGTTCTGAACTTTTGAGCATGAGCTGCCGTACTTCTTGCTTGGTGCCTGCAATAAATGCTGCATTTCCCTTCACCACAACTTGGTATCAGTAAATTGGCTTTGCTGTGCATGAGGCAAGCAGATTCAAGTTCAGTTTGATAACATAGTTTAAAAATTCAATCTAACATCTTTGTTTTTCCACTGCAGATTTTATTACTGCCTTATACTTGGTATTCATTGAGATTTGTCCACATATTTACACTTTTATTGATTTCTATTCTTTCCTATAGTCCAACCAGATGAAATCTAGGAACACATTCCCTTTTTTGGATCCTTTTTCTTAAGATAACATTCCTTTGTTCTTGTTAACAAGAAATCATCCAATTATTTTTCATCCAATGGTAGTTTGTCCTTTTTCTTTGACTGCTTTCATTTTTTTCTGTCTTCACTTTTCAGCAGCTTTAGCTTAGTTAGTATGTCTTTTGTATAGCATGTTTGCAGATTGCATGCCTTCTTGAATCTGTGACTTAAGATCTTTGATCAGTTCTTAGCTGTCATTGTTTCAAAATTATTTTTACCTCATTCTAAACTTCCTTGTCTTTTTGAACATGTATAGAGTTTCTCACTTCATTATAAATGTTTTTCCACTATTCCCTTTTCTGTATTTTTCCTCCTTTTTTGCCCTTTGCATCATTCTGGATATTTTCTTTGTACTTATTTTCAGATTCATTCATACTTTCTCCTTTCTTCAGATGTGTTTAATCTTCTGCTAAACCAATCTATTGCTTTTTTTACATGTCATTTTATTTTTTAGCTGTAAAATTCCCACTTGGCTCTTTTTATAATTTTCATTTCTCTGCTGAATTTCTCAACATGCATTTTATGTCACTGATTACCTCAAGCTTTGTTATTTTGGAGACTTCATATGTTAACTACAACTGTAGATTTTTTCTATTGTGTTCTTCAACAATGATATTGGTTTTATTCTTTATAATGTCTCCTCGTGTGTGTGTGTATACACATCAACATCAATATTTTACAATGCTCTTATAATATAAAGCCTAAAATGTTGATAATGTTGATATCTTTCTCCAGGAAGAACTTTCTTTTCTTTGCCAGGGTGTCTAGGGCATTCTAATTCTCGGATCCTATTATTCCAGTTTCAGAGGCTGAGATGTTTTGAAGGTGCATAGTTTTTCTGTGAGGTCCTATGTACTTCCAGGTCACTTCCTTTCCTAGGGTGCTGTCCTTCTGAGTCCCAAACCATAAGAAAGTAGATTACTAAGGAGAGGGGTTACTGGTTCTCCTTTGCTTAGTGAGTTCTAGATTCCACTCATTGTCCTTGTAGTCTTGCAGGCTTTCAAAATCTATTAAATCTCTCAGCTCCCCCTGCAGAAATTGGCAAATGTTTTCATGGCAAGATTAACCTCAATCATTGGCTTACCTCTTTGATTTTCTTTCTTTCCCCAGAAACTGGTCCAATATCTCTTTACTATCTTATTAGCTCTGGGATGCCTTCAAATAGATTAACCCCCATCCCAATCTGGTTTTCTAATTTTCCTAAGTAGGAAATCTTGTCAGAATTATCTGTTCTGCTACTAGCAGAAATGTAAGTACTATGTATTTAAAATTAATTTCATATAGAACCTCTATATATTTGTAATGGGAGATGTTATTTGTTAGTCTTACCCTGTCATGTTGTCTCAACGTAAGAACGAATTGTTGAATTTACAAAAGATACTATATAGGGGTTAAAGGAGAAGGAAATGGCAACCCACTCCAGTGTTCTTGTCTGGAGAATCCCATGGACAGAGGAACCTGGCAGGCTACAGTCCATGGGGTCACAAGAGTAGGACACGACATAGCGACTACCACCACCATAGGGGTTAAAGGCTTGATATCTGAAGTTGGAGAGATTTGGGTGTAAATAGTAGGTTTACATTTTCTTTTTATGTTTTAGACTGCCTGGCAAAGAATTTAGTGATGCTTTCCTGTGGTCTTTAAAAGTCTAATTGTGAAGATGAAGTAAGATAATGTCTTATAAAGCATTTAGCATAGAGTAAGGCAATGATTTAGAAATGAGTTGTTGAAAAAAGAAGTCTTTGCTCTATGGAAAAGAAGTCTTAGCTCTATGGAAAGAAAGTCTTAGCTCTATCACTTTAAATAGGGAGATTTGGTGATTATCACCTCAAGCAATTGATCAAATTATACTCCCATGTAGTGCAACAATGGGGTATAACCTGTTTCTTAATGAGGTACAGTAAGAAGTATATTACATCACCTGTGTAGTCTAATTGCTGAATATGTTTTAGCTGAATCAGATCATGAAGGGACAATCAGAGAAACCAGTTACAGAACATTACAGAACATAAGATAACCAACCTGAATTCTTAAAAAAAAAGTCAATATCCTAAAAAACAAAACCAAAGGCATGGAGATATTTCTAGTTAAAAGAGATCAAAGGAATATAAAAAAATGATATGCATAAACCATATCTGGATTTTTAATTTGAAAAAATTAAAAGATATTTTTGGAACTACTGGATAAATTTAAATAGGGATTGTAAATTAGATGACTACTGAAATAATATAAAAAGTTTTAGATATGCTAATGAAGTTGCATTAATATTTAGGAGACTACATATTCTTAGGAGATGCATGCTGAAGTATTTAGGGGTGAAGTATCATGTCTGCAACTTATTTTCAATGCTTTGGCAAAAGTAATTAATAAATGTGGAAATGTTAACAAGTAGTAAGCTAGGTGAAGATCATACAAAGGGTTTTTGTTATATATTTTTATTTTTCTGTGGGTTTGAAATTTTTCAAAATAAAAAGTTGAAGAAATATTCTTGGCTCTTCCATTTGACTTGTTTTCAGATTAGTTTTTAATTTGTTCAAAATAAAAATTTAATGAGTGCCTACTATGTATTACATATGCTTATAGGTGCTGGGAAGTGAGGTTGGACTAAATAGGTAAGATTATTCTCTAATTTTCAGTTCCCTCATGCATAAAATGGATATAGAATAATAGTAACCCCTGCATTAGCTCAATGCTTGGAGCAGAGCAAGCATTCAATGAATGTTGGCTATTACAATTGATCAGCTTTGCCCATTTCTTACCTAATTTCATCCATTTGACGGTTTGTTCTTTCAGTTCTACTTTAAATAAAAATGTGGGATCTTCCATTGTTATATATTATTCTTTGCAAGTCATTTCCTAGTGTTACTACTCATATTATTTTTGTTAATATTATTAGGGCACTTGATGTTGTGGAGAGAAGTTATTATGTAAAGTCAAAGCAAAGATGAAATTAAAGTGGTTAGGGGTATATTTTTCAAATTAGGCTTCTATACATGACTATTCTAAGGTCTAAAGTTTATATTCCCATAGATTTTATTAATGATTACCCTGCTCTAAGATTGGGTTGGATTCTAAACACGATTTCACCACCTCCCACCCCACTGTCTTGCTGGGGCTTCTCTGCGCTTGGACATGGGGTATCTCCTCACAGGCACTCCAGCGCCGCATAGCTGCAGCTCCGAGTGCCTGAAGAACTATGGATCGAGGTTGGTGACATTGTACAGGAGGAGGGATCAAGGCCATCAGCAAAAAAATGGAATGCAAAAAGGCAAAATGGTTGTCTGAGGAGGCCTTACAAATAGCTGTGAAAAGAAGAGAAGTGAAAGGCAAAGGAGAAAAGGAAAGATATTCCCATTTGAATGCAGAGTTTCAAAGAATAGCAAGGAGAGATAAGAAAGCCTTCCTCAGTGATCAACGCAAAGAAATAGAGGAAAACGATAGAAGGGGAAAGACTAAAGATCTAGTCTCTCATAGCTCAAGTTGGTAAAGAACTCGCCTGCAATGCAGGAGACCCCAGTTCCATTCCTGGGTTGGGAAGATCTGCTGGAGAAGGGATAGGCTACCCACTCCAATATTCTCTTGGGCTTCCCTGGTAGCTCAGCTGGTAAAGAATCCGCCTGCAATGCAGGAGACCTGGGTTCAGTCCCTGGGTTGGGAAGATCCCCTGGAGATGGGAAAGGCAACCCACTCCAGTATTCTGGCCTAGAGAATTCCATGGACTATATAGTCCATGGGGTCACAAAGAGTTGGCACGACTGGGCAACTTTCACTCACTCAGAGATCTCTTCAAGAAAATTAGAGATACCGACGGAACATTTCAAGCAAAGATGGGCTCAATAAAGGACAGAAATGGTATGGACCTACCAGAAGCAGAAGATACTAAGAAGAGGTGGCAAGAATACACAGAAGAACTAAGCAAAAAAGATCTTCACAACTCAGATAATCACAGTGGTGTGATCACTCACCTAGAGCCAGACATCCTGGAATGTGAAGTCAAGTGGGCCTTAGGAAGCATCATTACAAACAAAGCTAGTGGAGATGATGGAATGCCAGTTGAGCTATTTCAAATCCTAAAAGATGATGCTGTGAAAGTGCTGCCACTCAATATACCAGCAAATTTGGAAAACTCAGCAGTGTCCATGGGACTGGAAAAGGTCAGTTTTCATTCCAATCCCAAAGAAAGACAATCCCAAAGAATGCTCGAACTACCACACAATTGCACTCATCTCACACGCTAGCAAAGTAATGCTCAAAATTCTCCAAGCCAGGCTTCAATAGTACATGAAATGTGAACTTCCAGATGTTCAAGCTGGATTTAGGAAAGGCAGAAGAACCAGAGATCAAATTGCCAACATCTGTTGGATCATCACAAAAGCCAGAGAGTTCCAGAAAAACATCTATTTCTGCTTTAGTGACTATACCAAAGCCTTTGACTGTGTGGATCACAACAAACTGTAGAAAATTCTTCAAGAGATGGGAATGCCAGACCACACAACCTGCCTCCTGAGAAATCTGTATGAAGGTCAGGAAGCAACAGTTAGAACTGAACATGGAACAACAGACTGGTTCCAAATAGAAAAAGGAGTACGTCAAGGCTGTATATTGTCGCCCTACTTATTTAATTCACATGCAGTGTACATCACGAGAAACACTGGGATGGATGAAGCACAAGCTTCAATCAAGATTGCCGGGGGAAATATCAATAACCTCAAATATGCAGATGACACCACCCTTATGGCAGAAAGTGAAGAAGAACTAAAGAGCCTCTTGATGAAAGTGAAAGAGGAGAGTGAAGAAGTTGGCTTAAAGCTCAACATTCAGAAAACCAAGATCATGGCATCTGGTCCCACCATTTCATGGCAAAGAGATGGGGAAGCAATGGAAGCAGTGATGGACTTCATTTTTTGGGGGCTCCAAAATCACTGTAGATGATTTCATGACTGCAGCCATGAAATTAAAGGACGTTTGCTCCTTGGAAGAAAAGTTATGACCAACCTAGACAGCATATTAAAAAGCAGAGACATTACTTTGCCAACAAAAGTCCATCTAGTCAAAGAGATGTTTTTCCAGTAGTCATGTATGGATGTGAGAGTTGGACTATAAAGAAAGCCGAGCACTGAAGAATTGATGCTTTTGAACTGTGGTGTTGGAGAAGACTCTTGAAAGTCCCTTGGACTGCAATGAGATCCAGCCAGTCCATCCTAAAGGAAATCAGTCCTGAATATTCATTGGAAGGACTGATGCTGAAGCTGAAACTCCAATATTTTCGCCACGTGATGGCGAAGAACTGACTCATTTGAAAAGACCCTGATGCTTGGAGGAGAAGGGGACAATGGTTGAATGGTTGGATACCATCACTGACCCAATGGACATGAGTTTGAGTAAACTCTGGGAGTTGGTGATGGACAGGGAGGCCTGGCATGCTGCAGTCTGTGGGGTTGCAAAGAGTTGGACATGACTGAATGACTGAACTGAGCTGAACTGAAGACTGAGTTATAAACTAGAAGCAACTGAAAAAAGGTTGCTAAAAGCAACAACAAAAAACTAGATCTTGAACTGATCAAACATTAAGCAACACTGGAAATTCCTTAATACTCTTCCCTAATAAACTTGCCTCTTTACAGATTGTGTATATATAACACGTTATTTTATCTCTGAGTTAAAGCACTCCTTTTCATTTGAATACACCCACACACATTCTCAGATGCTAATGACTCGATCTGATAAATGTACAACTCATTCTAAACCCATTCTATAAATTTATCATTAAGTTCCAAAACTTTCCTTTCAGTGTAGACTGTAATCACAGTAATAACTTTTTATACAAAGAATTATTTTAATGGTATAAAAATGGTATAAAACAAAACCCAAAGATTACTCATTTAACAAAATTTAAAATTGATTGGAGTGATCCAATAAGTAAAAATGAATGATACTTTTGGGTGAAGTATATCTTCAAGTGTTTATTCAAAAAATATTTCTTCTTTCCTATTTTTCTCTTACAGCTTTTAAGAAAACAAGAATAATTCTTCATACACTAGCATTAATATTAAGCATCCCATATATCTTATGGGTTTGTACATTGCATTTCAGTACAATATTATCTACTAAAATATGTTTTTATTTTACATTCTGGGTAGGATTAAAATAAATAATATAAAAATAATTTAACAACTCTATGAAATATCTAATATGTTCCAGGTTTGGGAACACAAAAATAAATAAATGGTCCCTGCCATTAAGCGGCTCACAATCTAACGGGGGAGATACACAAATCAAACAGACAATTTAATGTAGTATGACAGCTTTGAGAATGGTATGTACAAAGAACTATGGAACCTTAAAAGGGTCACTTAATGCAGAATGGCAGAAGGTAGGAATGGTTTCCAGGTTAAGATGATACACTGTACAAAAGAATTTACGAAGAAGAGAATTAATGGTGAGTGAAAAGGACATTCTTATAGTGGGGATTACCGAATAATCGTAGAGACTGGACTGTCTGATCTTCAAGGTCCCTTTCACCCACAAGAAGATAGTAGGAGATAACCCTGGCGTGCTGCAGTCCATGGGGTCGCAGAGTCGGACACGACTGAGTGACTGAACTGAACTGAACTGAACCAATCATCACCTACTGATTCAACAAAGGGAATCTGTATAGAGCAGGACATATTCCTCAGATTTGTTGACTTGTTAAATATTGAGTTCCTGGACTCTCACTTTTCATGTGATAGACCATAATTTAAGAAGAAAATCCCATACTAACTATAATGTTTTGTAGTCACGTTACCTATGGTGCTGATCACAGTTTCAGACTGAACAATCTGGTACCATGAATAATACATCATCTACTTTTAAGTAAAAGAGAACAAAAGTTAAAGGTTCCTATAAAGCTATAAACTCTAACAAAGTCAAGTATATAGGTTTCTTGTAAATAGTATTTTCCTTTCTTTTAAATGTGGAAAAACAAAAAGGAGCTGGTCCTTTTTCTTGGTTATCTACAAGAAGTACACTAGATGGTGCTACAAGATGTCAGAAAGAAGATAAGTTTTACCAAGAAAAACAGTGTGGAGGTTCTGACGGCACTTTCTATACATTTCAGTCCCTGAGAAGTATTTCAAGGTTTGTAGGCAAGTAATGGGGAACTTAATCTCACAAATTTTAGTTCTCTGGTTGGACTCATTTAAAATTAAACCACATATTTGACACAAAATGTTTTCAGTGTTTGACAATTCAATCTGATTCTACTGAACTGGAAAATTTTAAATTATTAAAATATACATTTATTACACACTTAAACATATTGCTATTAATTTCATTTAGGGATTTTTCCCATGAGCCTAACTATGTCTACTAATTAATAAATCTCTAAATCAGTTCCTTCACATCGTTTCTTGAATTTTCAAATTTTCATTAAGCAGAATTTTCAATTTTCATTAATTTTCATTTTCATTAATAAAACTCTTTAATCATTAAAATACTGAAGTACTACAACAGACCAAGTCAAATACACGAAATAATACATTTTGAAATCACCCTATCAGTATAGGATTTTTATATAAATAGCATTTCATGATTTTTCCACATCACAGTATAACCAGAAACATTTAGGTAAAACATTATTTTACCTAAAGTGCAAAATGAAAACAAAGTTTTATTTTTTATATTTTCTATTTAGTTTTCTTTTAAGTGTTAAATAATAAAAATGCAAACAAAAAAATGGACGGTTAAAGACATACTTTTTATACTCTAAGAGTCATTTTGGTTTTAAACTCTCAAAGTTGGGAGAGTTTTCTGTTTATCTTTCCAATTCTGCTTCTAGAATTTCCCCCCACGTGTCTGCATCCATTGGGTACATGATTTTTTCTGGTAGGCTGATAGGAGAACATATGTTGCTGTACCTGCCAGTTAGCCATTCATGTTTCACTTTACTCTTCTGGTAATTCCTCAGTAGTATGACCTGAAAGAAGTAAACCACCATTGTTAACGGCAATCCACTCCAGGATTCTTGCCTGGAGAATTTCATGGAGAGAGGAGCCTGGCTGGCTACAGTCCACGGCAAAGAGTCAGACATGACTGAGCGACTAACACTATTACTACTATTACTACCACCATTGTTAAAGAAGGTAGTCAGGGGTTGGTGAATGAGTTTGTTTGACGCTAGAGAAGCTGACTGAAAAGCTGAAAAGATTAAATATTTGCATTGATACACACATCTATTAATAAATGTGTGTGTGTGCAAATACAGAATAGTGTGAGTTACACAGTTTGCTGGGGTTTTTGGATAGGTGGAGTAAAATGAAGTAGCCATTGTGGTTTATGAGGTAAACGCCCCCCAAATTCAAAAGGATAGATGGGAGATATCCTTTTTACAGGAAAAGAATATAATTCGACTTTAACTCCCAAAGTCAACCCACTCTGTATGTCATTCTATATATGAAATCCTCCCTCCTTCAAGCCAGAAGGTAGAGTGTGGCTCAAACAGACCACCATATTGTCAAGAGGGCTTCAGATTGCAAAGGTTAAACTTACCCTCCAGGGATAACCACTCTCTAGATCGTCATCTATCTCTCTTTGACAGACAGCTCTTACAGTCAGGCAGTGAGGTTTCCACAAGGAGTCGCTGTGTCTTATTGCATGATTCCAGCTCCTGCATGTCACCGAAGCCCTGCACAAGCTCCGGATGTCTAGCTGACTGAAAATTTTAAAAGTAACTTCTGGAGGCAGCAGTTCAACAAAATTATTTTGACACTCTTTTTTTTCCTTTTCAGCATCCACAGAGTTCAATTCTATGTCAGAAACTCTTGAAGCGTGGTTTCTCTTGGAGTTTTTCTTCATAGCTTGGTATTTTAGTGAATTATCCTCATATATAACCTGAAAGGCAAAGGCTAAATATATTCACTGCCTTTAGACCAGACTGTAGACGCCCCTTTGAGCCCGATACTTTCGTGGTTAGATTTAACGAATTTTAACTTTCTTGACTTGAACTCTTCAGTCTGTCAAATGGAGCCAGTGATGCTAATCTGGTGTGTCTTCCTACAAGGATGACCAGAGATGATGAGTGAAGAATTTAGCTCTACGTCTGAACTGCACGCAGGAGACATGCAACACATGCTACTCCTTTTCTTCTTTTTAGATATTTTTGGTAAATGAGTTTCTTTCTAAACATTTGTTTTTCTACTCCCAAAGAAAATTATCTGAAAAAGAGATGTGATTCTTCACATTCAGTCTATAATTTATTTTTAGTAGTAGAAATAACTATGGTGAGAACACATGCTATTCCAAGTATTGATTGAAAAAACTTTTGAAAATGTATATGTTTCAGTTCTACTCAACTCATTGAATATTAGTCTGTGGGAACAAATGCCGTGTCTTTAAGTTTTTCACTTATAACTTGTGACTTAATGACAAACCTAATGAACTTTCAGTAGTTTATATAAGAATTGTTTATCTACTTGCACTTAATAGGTAAGTGCTCACATTTGACACAAATGCTGTCTGAAATGGACAAGAGGTTGAGGCCTGGGCTATACTGACAAAATCGCAAATATTCAATTAGTTATAAGAGTTGTGTTTTAGAAAGCTTCTTGAGGCTATTCCACATGTATAGTTAATTACGAACTAAGATAACTAGTCATTAAGGCCATCAAACAACAGTGACTAACAACTAAAAACAATATTTATAATGCATCTATGTAAACCACATGACTAAAGATTGAAAGTCCAGTCTGAGCTAATTTACCGAAGGTGCATGGTTTAGGCTCCCGATATCAGTTGAAAGTATGGAGGTATTTTGGCATATAAAGACAGTTCATATTTACTTAAAATCAGTTTATTCCAGTTTGTACTGCCTTTTATAGTGAGGGGTGTTGGCGCAGGAGGGGTTTCAGATATACCTAATACTTTATTTTTCTTAGCTAATGACAAATTCCCCTTTCTAGATGTGCTCAGTTCAGTTCAGTTCAGTTCAGTTGCTCAGTCGTGTCCGACTCCTTGAGACCCCATGAATTGCAGCACGCCAGGCCGCCCTGTCCATCACCAACTCCCGGAGTTTACTCAAACTCATGTGCATCGAGTCGGTGATGCCATCCAGCCATCTCATCCTCTGTCGTCCCCTTCTCCTCCTGCCCCCAATCCCTCCCAGCATCAGGGTCTTTTCCAATGATCTAGATGTGCTACTCACCTATATGTTTCTATACCTGTCAAGACCACAGATGCTCCCGTTCATTTGGTTATGATCCAAGTTGGCTACAGTGGTCAGAATTTTAATGTCTGACTTCGACAGAGGATTTCCTCTTGAGAGTTTGGGGAAGTAAGAAAGCAAACTGCAAAAAAATAAGTTCATAAGTCAAATTTTGCCCTTCCACCCTCTAGCCCTCATCAATATAAACTAAAGCCAAACTATTCTTGAAAAGAATCTCATACTAGGAGAAAGTTACTGTGCATTTAAACGCACATTTGTTGTTTCTCCTAAGATCTCCCTGGAGATAAATACGTCCTCCCGTTACAATTACTCCACACGAGACAGATGAAAGCATTTGAATTTAACAGATGGGGGTGCCTAAACCCCACTAGGCATTTTTCTTCTTCTGAGTCCCATTTTGCCTGGATGTCTAGAAACCTATCCTCTTCTTTCTAAACCAAACTTTGCTAAATTACCTCTCTAATTAGGTGACAGGTCACCCCTCTTTAAGGTGTCACACGGAGGGAGGAATCGTAAAGCAGGGCAGACGCTCGGCTCTCGGGGAGCCTCCACCCCAGGCAGACACTGCAGGCCGTCGGGAAAGACCTCACGTCCCATCTGAACCACCCTCCTGGCATGCCCGGAGCCCACAGCAGCTGTCGGAGTCCAAAGAATACCTGGGCATTGACAGGTAAACAGTAACAACTGTCAGCCCCGACTGTCACCGCAGCTCCGGTCGGCCGAGCAGAGGCTGTGCGAGCGCCAGGACTGCGCCCCGGATTACGTCTGCCAGACGTCAGCGCAAAGGGAGGACCCCCTCCTACCTACTGGAAAGCTGCTACCTCTCGATCCGCGATTTAAATTGTTTAGAAATCGAATCCTTCCCCCAGTCCCTTTCTTCCCACCCACTCTAGCCCCGCCTTGCTGACTCAGATTTCGCACAGGCGCAGAGAGGGGCGCGCGTTGCCTCTTGGGATTGGTAGTTTTCCAGGGGCGCCTGAGATCGGCAGTGGAGGAGAAGGGAAGGCGTCATGGACTACAAAGACCGGCGTCCTCCGAGACGGGTGGGCGGTGAGAAGCGCTGGGGTGGGGGGGGGGGGGAAATTGGGTAACCGGGGCTTTTAAAAGCCCGATTGGAGGCGGTGTGAAAGGGGATTCCCTGAGTACGTCACTGGCCGGAGTGGAGGGGCGGGGTTCGGTCCCCCTCGGTGGGGCCCCAGCTCCGCGCAGCCGGGGCACAGTGGAGGTCAGTCTTTGCTCTGCCTCCGGCTGTGTTTCTTGGGGCCTGCCTGGGCCTCGCGCCTGTCGTAGGAAGGCGGAAACGGCTGCAGGGTCTCGCCCCTTGCGAAGGGGTCTGTTTAATCCTCGCCGCCATGTCCGGGGGCTTCGAGCTGCAGCCGCAGGACGGCGGCCCCCGGGTGGCCCTGGCGCCCGGGGAGACGGTCATCGGCCGCGGGCCGCTGCTGGGAGTAAGTGTGGCGGGGGTTCGGCGGCCCCGGAGAACCGCGAGGTCCGGGCGGGCTCCTGAGGCCCTATTCTGGGTCCTGCCCGGGTTCCCCACCGCTCCGGCCAGGCCGTTCTGGATTTTAGAAGTTTGAAGGCAGCACGTTTTTCAGTCAACTTGAACTAACTCGCAGACGTTTCCTTCTGCTGCCTTTAAAAAGCACTGACCTGGATTATCGTCATTAGTGTTTTACCCGGAGGTCGGCAGACTATGGCCCTGGCTCCAAATCCAGCCAGCAATTGTTGGGACCCACATACTAAGAATGCTTCTCAGATTAAAAAATGTAAACAAAAAAACCCATATTAGCCTTTAAGGGAGAAGAATTTCTCTAAGGGTTGGGAATATTGCCTGTTAGCTTGATAAACCACGATATTTATAGTAGTTTCTTTCTGGCCCTTAACAGAAAAAGTCTGCCAACCTCTGATTTTAGTTTTTCTAGAATAATTTCTTTTAATCTTTGGCCGCTCTGGTGGTACTGCCTGGGCGTTACTTTTATTGTAATAATCTTTTTCAGTAACGTCAGTGACTCACCTTTATGTAGTGTGTAGAATTCCAGGCATTGATCTAAAGACTACTTGTACCAGCTTCTTTAAACCTTTCCAAACTTTTTGAGTTGGGTGCTCGTATCTTCATTGTTCAGATGAGAAAATTGAGCGAGTTATTTAAGGGACACACACACAAGATTTTGGGTTACAGTGCAACTGGATTATGTATTCTTCCTCTGGGGTGTTTAGGAGTTAGAAAACTTGCCTGTAACGTTCTGGAAATTTGTCGATCTCTCACTAAATACATATATATTGTTTTCTCGACATGCAACGTGTCTTGTTTACTGGCCACTTTATGCTGCGCGTCTGCAGACCCTAGCACTGCGGGGGTACACAGAGATACAATGGATACTTGCCCTCCAGTTTTCTCTTGGACTGTCTGAACAAAGCGTGTCAGTGAGCCTATACCAGGGAGTAAGGAGTCTGGTCACTTACCCTGATTATCCGCCAGTGTCTAAATGGAACCATTGGTATTAGGCTTAGGACCCCTTTCTGAGCAGAAAAAGGAAAGGTGATTCAAGGCGGTGATGGGGAAATTAGTTTTAGAGGAGTGTGAGTGTATGTGTATGTAGTGGGATTGAGAGACTTCAAGTTCACTTGCTGATTTTTTTTTTCTCACTTAAATGTGTATTACTTTTCTCCATAGTCTATTATATACAAACCTTTGGAGTAACTGCTTGGGAGGTTTTCTTCCTCTGTTTTCCTTCCTTTCTTATTCTCTTCCGTCCTTTCCTCTCTTCCCTCCCCGTCTATTCCTCTTTCTCTCTCACTGCCTACTTCTTTCTCTCATTTTATCTCAATTAGAAATAGAGTATCTGCTTCATCTAGAAATCTTATGTCTGGTTACTAATAAGTTTTAATTTACTCAACAAATCATATAATTAATGTAGAGTACTATGGATTGGGTTAAATGATGGGTGAATTTTAGGCCCCTGTTTTCTAAATTTGGCACCAGGTCTCAGACCCTTCATTATTTGTAGCTTGATCTTTGCTAATAGGTTTGCTAATGTGAGACAAGCTTATTTGGTTTCTGTTTTTAAAAATGGTAAGGAAAAAATAAATAAATAAAAATGGTAAGGAATAAGAAGTCAGTTACCTGGTCAGGATTTAGTTTTTCCTTTTGGAATAGTCATTGATGATGAGATTCTGTTGCCAAATTTGGTGGGTATTAGAAGTGAATGATACTAGATGTGTTGAAGGAAAACTTTGAAGAACAAACAAATCACCTTGTGGTTTTCAAGATTTTGGAGCTGACAGGTGTTTCTTCTCTACAGTGTTTTAAAACTTCACCTGAGGGCTGCAGTTTCAAACAACAGCAATTCCAGTGAGGGTTTTTTTTTTTTTTTCATGGTGTGTGAGAGCACAGACATAGTTCTAAGTCAGAAAACTCAGGGAGTTTATTTTAATTCATATCTATCAGAAGTGCATAATAATAATCAGGATGATTTTTTTTTACTCTCTTAATTAGTCATGTCTTTTGGAAACAAATTTCACAAACCTTCATGGCCACAACCTTTACGTTTATAATTTCAATGTGTTAAGCATTCTTTGTGGTAAAATAATTTGGCAGTGGGAATGTCTTCATGTTTTTACAGTGGGGGGAAAGCTTCGAACTCTTGTAGATAACAGAACACAGTGAAATTTCATTTTCTTGTGCCCATTGCTTTAGAGTGAATCCTCAGGGAACCCAAGGTCTTTTGTTTACTAAGTTGTAATTCTGGTTCCTGATCACCAAACAAAAGGTTTTGCAGCAGGATGAATCTCCAGGGAATTATCCTGGATGAAAACAGCCAATTCCAAAGGTCACATATTGTATGATTTCACTTACATGATGTTATTGAAAGGACAAATTATAAAAATGGGGACTAACGTGGTTGCCAGGGCTTACTGAAGAGGTGAGGGGAGCAAGAAGGGAATCAGGTCTGCCTGTAAAACAGTAATGAGGACTTTGTTTTGTATCTTCACTATGTCAATATCAATATCTGGTTGTGCTGCTGTAATATAGGTTTGCAAGATGTTACTGCTGGGGGAAATGGTGAGCAGTACAAGAGATCTTTTTGTAATAATATCACCATGAACCTACAACTATCTTAAATAAAAAATTAAAGATTTTACAGCATCTCAGCAGAATACCATTAGACCAAATTATTTGCTTTGTGGTTTTTCTTTAATTAAATCTGATTATACTCTTAATGAAAACTACTCTTTTCAGTTTCACATTTTCCTTATTTGATAGCAGGGATTATAGGGCACATTCCTTAATCTATTTTCTTCCAAGGAAATAGGATAGCACCAAGTATCTAGTGAGATTTCCTGAAGGCAGATGTAATTGAATCTATTGCTCTAATTAAAAAGGGAAGGGGCGCCCAGTGAGGGGTGGGGATAGTCCTGGCCTCTAGTGCAGACTCTTCACCAGGCATCAGTTAACTACTGTTGTAAGTGTCCCAGGAAGTTTATATTAATACAAAGTAACCACTCCCAAGCCTGGCAACTCTGCACTGTTACTGTGTGTGTGTGCTAAGTCACTTCAGTTGTGTGCGACTCTGTGTGACCCTCTGGACTGTAGCCCGCCAGACTCCTCTGTCTGTGGGATTCTCCAAGCAAGAATACTGGAGTGGGTTATCATGCATTCCTCCAGGGATCTTCCTGACCCAGGGATCGAGCCCCAGGGTCTCATGTCTCCTGCATTGACTGGTGGGTTCTTTATTATTAGTGCCGTCTGGGGAGCTCCTGCACTGTTCTTCCTTGTTGCCAAACCTCACTCACTGTCTTGGAATGCTAGTTCTCCTTGGTCCAGCAAGATTTGTCCCTGGGGATGTGCCAAGCACTCCTAGCTGCGGGGGAGTTTTGCCCCTCCCTCAGTTATTGAGCCTAGTATAATTCCTGACACGTAGTAGGCCTTCAACACATGATTTCTGTTTCTCAGATCCACTCTTCCAAACCTCATTAAGAGCCTACTTGCAACTTAGGTGTAAAGAGGACAGCATAGAGTTTTGAAGTGGATATAAATATTTTAAAGAGGCAGTGCTGCCAACTGCTAAAGCTTAAGGAGCAACATCGATGATGGATTGTTTACACTTTTCCTATTTTGTTGACTAATTAGCAAACTCAGGAAATAGGTCATGAATATTTACTCTAGTTAGATGGGAAGAATGAAGGAGAAATCAGTCCTTGCTTTCAGGAGACTTATAGTTAGTGGGTACGAGAGATGCAGAAGCAAGTAACTAGAAAGGGGAGCTAGACAGACCCTTCGAGTGAGTGAAGTGGAAGAGAGTAAGGAAAATGGCATGGAGACGTGATAGATGACAGCAGTATCATGAATGACACTGCTCTGGGCTTGGGGGGCCACCAGGAGAGGGATCTGCTGCCTGTCCCCATTCCTGGTAACGGAGTAACTATTGGGACCTGGTAACATTGTTTTTCTCAAAGGTAGTAAGAAATCTAGATTTTTAGATATAACCTCTGATTTTTTAAAAAAAATTAAATCAGAGGCTAATTGTTTTACAATATTTTGGTTGTTTTTGCCATGAATGCCACAGGTGCACATGTGTCCCCATCCTGAACCCCCTCCCCCCTCCCTCCCATCCCATCCCTCTGGGTTGTCCTAGAGCACCAACTTTGAGTGCCCTGCTTTATGCATTAAACTTGCACTATAACCTCTGATTTTTAAAAGGTTACATTAAAAGCTTTTTCAGTACCTTGAGCCAAACAGAAGAATCCTACACCTACAGAAAGGTGTAGGAAGGAACCCACAATTTAGATGAGGAGGTCGGAGAAGACTTTGTGAAATCAGTGACGTATTGAGCTGACTTTGAAGTGATAGAACAGCTAGAGTTTTGGTAGGTGGAGAGTGAGTGGTAGGAAGGGAAGGGCCCTTCAGGCTAAATGAATGTATGACTTAAGGCTCTGAGTTTGGAAAGTGTATGGCATATTGAATAATTGGATAAGGGTGAGTAGACTTGTGGGATGATCACATTACAGCAGTGATTCTGTTTAACTTTTACAAACATTTAACAGTATGCACTAGTTTTCTTTCTTTTTAAAAATAGTCTTTATTAAGTTCACAGCAGAACTGAGCAGAAAATACAGTTCCCAGAAACCCTTTGCTCCCACGCATGTACCATGTTCCCCTCTATCAGCATCCCCTACCATGGTGGTGCATTAGATGAACCTTTTTTGGCCTGTCATCACCCAAAACCCACAGTTTACACTAGAGTTCACTCTTGGTGTACATTCCATGGATTTTGACTAATATGTAATGACATGTATCTACCACTGTAGTATTAGAGAATACTGCCCTAAAAATTCTTAATGTTCTGTCTGTTCATCTTTCCTTCCCTCCCCAACCCCTAGCAACTACTGAACTTTAACCATCTGCATAGTTTTACCTGTTGCAGAAAATAATATCGTTGAAATCATACAGTATGTATATGTAGACTTTTTTTCAGATTGGCTTCTTTTCATGTATTTTCATGGTTTTTGAATGATGAGTAATATGTTTCACAGTCTGGATTTTGCACAGTTTATCCATTTGCCCACCAAAGGATATCTAGGTCACTCCCACATTTTGGCTGTTAAGCATCCATTGCAGGTTTTTGTGTGAACACGTTTCCAGTTCTTGTGGAGAAGTGATAATTGGGAGCACAGCTGCTGGCTGGTGTGGTGAGAGTGTTTAGTGTGGTAGCAAACGGCCAACTGTCTTCCAGAGTGGTTGCACCATTCTTCATTCCCACCATCAGTGGACGAGAGCTCCTGTCGTTCATCATCCTCGCCAGCATTTGGTGTTGTCAGTGGTTTGGATTTTGGCCGTTCTAATGGGTGTGTAGTGAATTGCTTTTCATGTGTGTTTATTAAGTCAATGTCTTTAAATTATCATCCTTTGTGGACTATTGGATGTGAATATGCTGCCTTCTCACTTGCCTCCAGACCTCTGTCCAAACTCTTTTCTCTGGTTATTTGATTCTGTAGATAGTTTCTGGGTATCTGTATTTTTAAAAGCTGTGGAGATGATCCTGTTGAGAAACCAGATTTGAAAACCACTTCTAGACGCTCTAAGTAGAATGCTTTGCACAGAATAGTCTTTCACAGGTGTTTTACCAAAGTCCCAAGTGGAGATTTAGACCCTGTTTTATCTTACTAAGCTGTGTTTATGTTTTTATTCACTATGTTGCCTCTATCGTAACATATTAAAGATGAGGATGATGTTCTCAAATTTGAATAGCATTCACTCTGTAAGCGGAATTGCAAGCCAAATAGGTTGAGTGAGTTGACATTTCAACAGCAGCAAGTCAGCACAATTCCATTATATTGGCTAACAATTCAGCAACCTTGAATTAGGAGCTCAGAAAGTATTGGAATTTACTTTTAAAAGTCTAAATGATCCATATTTCATTACTATTGTGGATTACGCAGGTGTTTGTGAGGTAGCCTGATAAACTCACTCTAATTTATACCATTAGTCATAGGAGAAAGTATGTTGACAGGTTTCAAAGGCCACATGCAATATAGTAATAACCTTTTTAAAGAGAGAGAATTGATAAACTGGAGTCTGCCTCTGACTAAAATCAAGTCCATTTTCTCAAACTTGTCCTTTCTTAGTATCAGAACCTGTACTCTGATGCAGCATGTACAATGATATTAAACATCTTGTATCAACTAGCTTTTGCTCTGTTGCAAAATAAGGTCCGTTTATCATCTAATATTATGGCAGGCTTGGTGTGGATGTGTGAGCTCTGGAGTGTGTGTTGGACCCGATACTGGGAAGCACTCTAGATAAGAAGAGTTTATGGTGTGTCGACTGGTTTATAGTAACCAGTCTGTCTTCAGTTTGGCTCTTAATTTTACACTTTACTTACTTGCTGCACAATATAAATTTGGGGAAAGAATTTTATGCCAATTATGCCTAACTAGGTCCCATGCTTCTTTAGGTTTATGTATTTTCTCATAAAGTGGAAGTGAAAGTGAAGTCGCTCAGTTGTGTCTGACTCTTTGCGACCCCATGGACTATAGCCTATCAGGCGCCTCCGTCCCTGGGATTTCCAGGCAAGAGTACTGGAGTGAGTGGGTTGCCATTTCCTTCTCCAGTTTTCTCATAATAGAGGCTCAAATCTCATAGCAGATGATTTCCTGTAGTTTTCTACCATGATAGTTTGAATCTGTCTGTTGTTGATAGAACAAACCAGGTAATCTTATGTGAAAAGTACTGTAAATTATAAAGCATTGTACAAGAAAATTTTTATTATCTCAGTCCTTGATTTGCTATGTAGTTTATTCTGAAAAAAACTAATTTTGCCCCTTCTCTCTGTTCTTCTGTTTATAGGAACCAGGCTAAATGGTAACATTGAATTCATGACATGTATTATTCCTGTCTATGATATTCAGAAATTTCTCTAGGAAACATTGTCAGAAAAATTAAATGATGTTGATTTTTCAGTAAATACTGTTGTTGTTCAGTTATCTGACTCTTTGTGACCCCCGGAATGTAACATGTCAGTAAATATTATATATGGACGAAATGAAAGGTCTAGTAGCTTTTCTACTTCTGCTTTTGCTTTATTCAGGTTTACTTTTATTTTTAGAATTTTAGGAACAAACAAATAGGTCAGAGACCTTGGTTCAAAACACTTAAACGTTTCTGCTGGTAGCATAAGGAACTCTTCATTTTGTTTGACTTCAGTAAATGCCAAAAATAAATATTTGGCAAAGAAATCACAAATGGTTCTTTTAAGCTTTCATGTCTTTTTTTCCTCCACAAACACCATGTCTTAAAAATGGAGAAAACTTCATCATAATACATGAAATACACAATTCAAAACTAAAAAATCGAAGATAAGGGATCCACACTGTAAAATACAAAAGTGATAACAAAAACAGAGAGCCCTGTCCTCATTCAAGACACAGCATGAAGAATTTAAGCAAAAGGGTTTTTCTGTAGTATCTGAAGAAAAATTACCATCATTTTGGCTGTTGCTAACAAAGGATAGGAGTGATTTCAGTGTAATTCTTTAGCCTGTGTATTCAGAATTTCTTTTCTAAGCTTCTGCTGTATGCTCTGCAGTTCTTTCAATAGTAAAATGTTCCTGTACTTGTACTTGTACTTAACTAAACTGAGCAGTTTAGTTAACTTTTCTGTTTTCTAATATTCCTTCTCTGCCTGGCTGAGTATAAAGGAATTTATTGTCAGTGTCCAGTATCAATGTAACAGTTGTTAGAGTAGTGTGTGTTAATCATAATTACTTTGGCTACAAGTAACAAATGTGACAAACAGCAGTGTAATCAAATTCATTTTTCTTCTGTAACAAAATCGCAGGGGCAATCGGTCCAGGGCTAGTGCAGCTGTTCAAGAAACCGCTGCTCTCTGCTCCTTCTTGGTCGAGCTTTGCATATGGCTTTCCTGTCTGTACTCACGAGACAGCTGCTGTACTTCGAGGTATTTACATGTGAGCAGGAAGAAAAGAAGGCAGAAGGAAAACGGTGTAGGCCAGTTGCGCCTGTTCCTTTTTACCAGGAACACACAAGTCTTCCTAGACACTCTACTCGGTTTTGAAATATAATTTTGTTGTTTTGTTAGGTATGGTGAGGCCCACGGACCAGGAGATGATAGTCGTTGAAGAGAGAATTACAATTCCAGAGAGAAATAAGGGCCCACTGCGCCACACAGGACCACACAGGATTGGAGGAGGGCAGAAGGCAGAGCTCGGGGAACTGCAGGAAAGCCTTTCTTGTGGTTTTCTTGGAAATGAATGGGCAAGGCAGGGAAACAGTATCGTCTAATTTAAATAATTATGTGGGACTCGGGGCTGTGAGGGCCACCTCTCACTGTCTGATGCTAGCCAGGTGGTTAGGGCAGTGTAAAAATCAGGTAAAGCCAAGATTGGGGTGTGGCTTTGAGTGGCTTTATTTGCATATGAAGGTTGCACTTGCAGGTAAGTCTTTTACTGCCTCTTTAGAAGTAGTCTTTCTCTAGTCAGCAAAGTCTTAGATGTCAAAGCATCAGATATAGAAACTAGAAAACATGGTTAATACACAGTCTGTCATTTGTGCTTGGCTTGAACTAAGTATCTGAGCCATCTACAACGATGAGGAATTCTCTGCTTTTGGATGTTTTTAACCGGGTATAATGTTACCCTAAACAAAATTTAAGTAAAATTAGTGTTAAAGAAGAAATGAATAGATACTGATTAAGCAACTAGCAGCATCTGGTATACATGATATATGTGAAGAATTAGCATCTAAAAAGTTTGGGTGTAGTTTATTTTTATATTTTTTCATTTATTTTTATTAGTTGGAGGCTAGTTACTTTACAATATTGCAGTGATTTTTGCCATACATTGACATGAATCAGCCATGGATTTACATGTGTTCCCCATCCTGATCCCCCCTCCCACCTCCCTCCCCATCATGAGTTAGAAATTGAAATGCCTGCGGAGGCCAGGTATTCAGAAGTGGGGTGGGCTAATCTTCAGAAATGGAAGATTATAGGGAGTGCTGGGGACTCTGAGGAGATGGAGGGTACGTGTACTCTTCAGAGCACAAATTTAAAAAAGAGACTGAGTGATTTCCTGTGTGTTGGCTACCAGTTGGTGGTGCGTAGTCTAAATCAAAGAAGTTTAAGAGAAAAAGTAGATAAAACTAATAGAAGCCTATTAATTTCAGTGGCATAGCTGTAAATTGAATCATACTTCAATTATCATGTCACACTGCTTTTATCATGTTTACTGCTTTTTCAGTAACCTAATGATAATCCTTTTAGTACCAAACAAAAATATGGATAAGGAAGCTGTGGTACATATACACCATGGAATATTACTCAGCCATTAAAAAGAATTCATTTGAATCAGTTCTAATGAGATGGATGAAACTGGAGCCCATTATACAGAGTGAAGTAAGCCAGAAAGATAAAGACCAATACAGTATACTAACACATATATATGGAATTTAGAGAGATGGTAATGATAAGCCTATATGCAAAACAGAAAAAGAGACACAGAAGTACAGAACAGACTTTTGAACTCTGGGGGAGAAGGTGAGGGTGGGATGTTTCGAAAGAACAGCGTGTATATTATCTATGGTGAAACAGTTCATCAGTCCAGGTGGGATGCATGAGTCAAGTGCTCGGGCCTGGTGGGCTGGGAGGACCCAGAGGAGTTGGGTGGAGAGGGAGGTGGGAGAGGGGATTGGGATGGGGAATACGTGTAACTCTATGGCTGATTCATGTCAATGTATGACAAAACCCACTGAAAAAATAAATAAATAAATAAAAGAAAAAAAAAGAGAGCCAGGAAATGTCACACTAAAAAAAAAATGTATCAACATTTTAAAAATATTAACTATTTTCCTCTCAACTTTTTATTTTGAAAGATTTCAGGCCTGTTGAAAAGTTGAAAGGCTGGTACAAAACACCTATGTAACCTTAACTTAGATTAGTTAATTGTTAACATTTTGCCACATTTACTTTATCTGTTGCACATTAGTGAGTTAGCAACAGACAAGCTGTAAATATCTTTTTTTTTTTTTTTTTTAAGAAAACCTTTTTCTTTTGTATTGAGGTGTAACTGATTAACAAACAGTGTTGTAATGATTTCAGGTGAACAGGGATGGTACAGCCATACATATACATGTATCCATTTCCCCCCAAACTCTCCTCCCATCCAGGCTGCCACATACCACTGAGCAGAGTTCCATGTGCTAAACAGTAGGTCCTTGTTGATTATCCATTTTAAATATAGCAGTGTGTACATGGCCTTCCCAAACTCCCTAACTGTTCCTTCCCCCATCCTTCCCTCTAGCAACCATAAGTTCATCCTCTAAGTTTTTTCTGTTTTATGAGTTCATTTGTATCATTTCTTTTTAGATTCCACATATAAGGGATGTCATATGATATTTCTCCTTCTCTGACTTACTTCACTCAGTATAACACTGTCTATCCATGTTGCTGCAAATGGCAGCTTTTCACTCTTTTCAATGGCTGACTAATACAGAGGATGAGATGGCTGGTTGGCATCACTGACTCGATGGACATGAGTTTGAGTAAACTCCGGGAGTTGGTGATGGACAGGGAGGCCTGGCGTGCTGCGATTCATGGGGTCACAAAGAGTCGGACATGACTGAGCAACTGAACTGAATATTCCATTGTATATATGTACCACATTTTCTTTATCCGTTCTCCTGATGATGGACATTTACATTGCCTCCAGGTCCTGTCTATTGTAAACAGTGCCGCAATGAACACCGGGGCGCATGTATCCTTTCAGATCATGTTTTCCTCTGGATATATGCCCAGGAGTGGGATTGCAGGGTCTTAGAGTAGCTCTATTTTTACTTTTTAAAGGAACTTCCATACTATTCTCCATAGTAAGCCTTTAGTACCTTCTGAAGGATGTTACGCCTTTCAGCCTACTCCAGTAGCCTCTAACCAGTGTACTACTTTGAGTCCTTCCATTTCTTCACTTTTCTTTAACCTCTTTCCACTTGCAGACCAACATCATTGTCAATGCACTGCCTACTAAACCCTATGCACTTTGTTGTCTGCTGTGAATAGACAACTGGGAATTCACATAACTCGTTTGGTTAGACTTGGGTGTGCTCTTAGAATACACAGGACCGCATGAAAGTCTGAAGGCTTCTTGAAGCTTTATGTAGGGCTTCAGTTTTCCCAGAATGTCTACTTGCTTAATAGCCATTCCGTCTTATTTCTAGTTTTTTAGTATGTCCTAGTTTAGACAGTTAAGCTGATGTTGAATCATCTAAAAAAGATGTTTTACATAATGATAACGAGGGAAGAAGTATAGCACTAAGAGTGAAGGTGCCTTTAAATCACAAATTCTGGCCCCTCTCCTTTGCTTATTGGTTCTGTAACCTCTGGGCTGTTCCATTTCTCACCTGTAAAATAAAGATGGTAGTATCTTCCACAGGTTTTGTGATGATGGGAAAAAATATATGTGATAAATATAGAACAGTGCTGTGGTCTTGATAAATATTGCCATTACAATTTGTATGTTAGTAAAAATGTGTGGGTATTTACTCTGCACAAAAAGCAGTGATTGCTGCTACATAAAGCAGGTCATCAGATCTTTAGGATCTGTTTATGACCTTATTCCTTTAAGCCCCTTACCACCCCCATCCTGAAATTAAAATAAGCTTTAAACATCATTTGTTAAACCTTTAAGCTTTCTATTGAAAAAGCATAAATTACTGTTTTGTATCACTGACTCAATGGACATGAGTTTGATTAAACTCTGGGAGTTGGTAATGGACAGGGAGGCCCGGCATGCTGCAGTCCATGGGTTCACAGAGAGTCGGACATGACTGAGCGACTGAACTGATTGTTTTGTAACTTGCTCGTTATTTAGAGGTGGGGCATAAAAGGGACAGTTGTAGCTGAATGCCTGAATGATGTTGATTTCAGAGACTCTCTAAAGCACTTTTGTGGGTGCTATAGAAATACACAGCTTGCAGTGAAATCACACTGTTGAAGAAACATGTGTCCACTAGAGGTCATTAAACCTTTATATTATTGCTTTCTGCAAAAATACGGCTTGAAAATGAAAGAAACCCAAGTTGGACTATTACAGGAACTGTAATTATATGTCATGGTTTTATATTTGACAGTTTGTTACTCTGTTGTAGAAGATCAATTTGTATAATTGAAGTTAACAATAAGATATTACTCCCCAAGTTATAAATAGAAACTTCTTACTCCTCACCCAAGAATAATTTGCAGTTCTTGAAACTATTTCTGAATGATTACATGTAGGTGTAAAGTAATAATACATGACTTTTTCTCATGTATTTATTTTTGTTAATTATGGAATTGGAGTACTAACTATGAAGAGTGACCTACACAAGCAACTAAAATTTTCTGGGCTTTCAATTTCCAATATGTAAAATGTGAATAACATTTATGACAGCATTCATTTAAGTGAAAGTTCTATGCAAATGATAAAATCTGTGTGAATGGTGAAGTGGAATATCAGATGACTGCTGTTTTGGGCCCACTAAGACACATTATGGGAAGAATATAGGAGCCTCCAAATTTCTATCCTCTTTTCTGATTGAATAGGCTAATAGTTTATATTTAATTTTATGAAATAGCCTTTGTAGCTAATAATGGGTGTATTTTAAATAGGCTTCCCAGGTGACTCAGTGGTAAAAAAAAAAAAAAACCCTCCTGCCAATGCAGCAGCTGCAGGAGATGCTGGTTTGATTCCTGGGTCCGGAAGATTCCCTGGAGGAGGAAATGACAGCCCATTCCAGTATTCTTGCTGGGATAATCCCAAGGGCAGAGGAACCTGGTAGGCTACAGTTCATGGGATTGCAAAGAGTCAGACAGGACTGAATGAACAAACACACATGCACCTGTAAGGTATTTTATTTTCGAAAATGTCCTAAAAATTAACTGTAGCTTTGTGGAAAAGTCACATATGTGGAATTTATTTCACTGTGATGCTTGATATTACTATTTTTATATAGTCACAGCCATAAGTCTAGTTGAGCTTAGCATCACTATGAACAAAGCTAGTGGAGGTGATGAAATTCCAGCTGAACTATTTCAAATTCTAAAAGATGATCCTGTGAAAGTACTGCACTCAATATGCCAGCAAATTTGGAAAACGCAGCAGTGGCCACAGGACTGGAAAAGGTCAGCTTTTATTCCAATCCCAAAGAAAGGCAATGCCAAGGAATGCTCAAACTACTGCACAATTGCACTCATCTCACATGCTAGCAAAGTAGTGCTCAAAATTCTCCAAGCCAGGCTTCAGCAATACATGAACTGTGAACTTCCAGATGTTCAAGCTGGATTTAGAAAAGGCAGAGGAACCAAAAATCAAATTGCCAACATCTGTTGGATCATCGAAAAAATAAGAGAGTTCCAGAAAAACATCTGCTTTATTGACTGTGCCAAAGCCTTTGACTGTGTGGATCACAACAAACTGTGGAAAATTCTTCAAGAGATGGGAATGCCAGACCACCCAACCTGCCTCCTGAGAAATCTGTATGCAGGTCAGGAAGCAACAGTTAGAACTGGACATGGAACAACAGACTGGTTCCAGATTGGGAAAGGAGTACCTCAAGGCTGTATATTGTCACCCTGCTTATTTAACTTCTATGCAGAGTACATCATGAGAAACGCTGGGCTGGATGAATCACAAGCTGGAATCAAGATTGCCAGGAAAAATATCAATATCCTCAGATATGCAGATAACACCACCCTTATGGCAGAAAGTGAAGAAGAACTAAAGAGCCTCTTGAAAGTGAAAGAGGAGAGTAAAAAAGTTGACTTAAATTTCAACATTCAGGAAATCTGAATGGCATCTGGTCCTATCACTTCATGGCAAATAGATGGGGAAACAATGGAAACAGTGACTTTATTTTTTTGGGCTCCAAAATCACTGCAGATGGTGTCCGCGGCCATAAAATTAAAAGACGCTTGCTCCTTGGGAGGAAAGTTATGATCAACCTAGACAGCATGTTAAGAAGCAGAGACATTGCTTTGCCCATAAAGGTTCATCTAGTCAAGGCTATGGTTTTTCCAGTGGTCATGTATGGATATGAGAGTTGGACTATAAAGCTGAACGCTGAAGAATTAATGGTTTTGATCTGTTGTGTTGGAGAAGACTCTTGAGAGTCCCTTGGACTGCAAGGAGATTCAACCAGTCCATCCTAAAGGAAGTCAGCCCTGAATACTCATTGGAAGGACTGATGCTGAAGCTGAAACTCCGATACTTTGGCTACGTGATGTGAAGAACTGACTCATTTGAAAAGACCCTGTTGCTGGGAAAAATTGAAGGTGGAAGGAGAAGGGGATGACAGAAGATGAGATGGTTGGATGGCATCACTGACTCAATGGACATGACCTTGAGTATTCTTGGGGATTTGGTGATGGATAGGGAAGCCTGGCGTGCTGCCATCCATGAGGTGGCAAAGAGTTGGACACAACTGAACCGAACTGAACAGCCATAAGTGTGGAATTGCTCTTTGGTTAAAAAAATGAGTACTGATTCCGGAAAGTTTTGTATTTTTTGCAAGTTTTTGCAGAACTAGTAGGACTGAACTGAATTGAACTGAGTGGATTTAATTGAATTTAGGCCTTGCTGCAGTCTGTTTTTACTGATAATTTTGGTCCTAATGTGGATAAAGTTAGAGATGAAGTGACAGATACCAAGGTAGTGTCGAGATAGGCCAAATAATTATGCTATTAAGTAAAGTTGGTGATTGAAACATTTTCATTACATAAAACTACAAATCATGAAGATAATCTGTCTTAACTGTTGTGTTAATAGCCATGTAGGGAAGGCTTGCTTGGCAATTTCAACACTTAAAAGTGCAAGCAATTTTTAAACTTTGGTGTGCAGAAGTGATTGTGGGCATAAGTAAAACACTACTTACAGTAGTTGTCTCAAAACAGAAAGCAAATGTATTTTTTAAATGTTTCTTCACTGCAAATATTTGGTTCTCATTGCTCCTCCTGTCTTCCTGCCCTCTTAACTGCTGCTCGTGGCTCAAATGCAGGTCTGCTTGATTGGGTCTGCGTGACCCCAGTGTTTGTACTCAAACCTTTTACATTTACCAGACTGCTGCTTGTTAAGATCTTCTGTCATTATAACACACGGTATATTTTCTGTATTTGAAATGTTTCCTGATACATACATATTATATAGATTTTTTTTCTTTCTCATCTTGTTAATTTTATTGATAATCCCTGCTAAAGATATGTCTTGAAACGATCGTGAAAGGTTTTGGGATCTGTTAGGTTCCAAGCTTGAGTCTCTGCTTCACTATTTATTTTTCTGTGACTTTGAGGAGGCCTCTTAATCTCTGAGTTGTTTGCGATATGTATTCAGCAAGGACAGTCATTTCAATATACAGTCATTGAATGAGTAATAGATTTCATATCTAGTCTACTAATTTCAGAAACGTTGCTGTGGGGTTTTTTGTTGTTGTTATTGTTTTTTTTTGTTTGTTTGTTTTTAGGAAGGTGGCTGTGTTTGAAATGTTAATTTTTTTCCCCCTGTAGATAACAGATAAGAGAGTGTCCAGAAGACATGCCATTCTTGAAGTGGTGGATGGTAAGCTTCGAATCAAACCGGTAAATATGTCATTAATGATTTATTTTAACTTTTTCTCTCTCACCTTTTTCAAGCTCCTGATTGGAGGGGCTTATTCTTAAAGTTATGAAAATAGGGGATTAATGTTAGAGTGTGTTTCCCTTATTGCCAGAAGATAACTGGGAGATAAAGATCTAAACTATTTAAGCTTCTTTTTTTCCCATGGAGCAGTGCTACATTTAAGTAGTTAGAATTTTATTGAAAGGTGACTTCCAGTTCATGTATGCATTATGATTTTGTTCATGAGTGGATATTACAAAGAAGATTCTACAAGAAAGTACCTACTGTGTAATGGTTAGTTTTGGGGGGATGGGGTAGCAACCAAAGTCACTTAAGTGTTCTAGGCTTGTTTTAATGGATTTCTATACCTAGAATATTTTCCAAATTGGCTTAAAAAAGATGCTTAGTTGGAGTTGTCCATCCCTGGATGAAAAGTATTCAGATATATTCTGAACTTCTATGACTATTTAAAAGAGTATTGATAATGTAAAATAAATAAAGATGATTTTATTAATGGAAAATTTCTTCTTTGAGTTAAACTTCATCTGCTATAAAGTGGGTCAAATTTCTGTATGGGAGTTTAATCAATGGTTAATCAAAGAAGACACCTTTTAGAAAACAGTCTTCACCTTACTTGGTCTTTAGTTAGATTGTGATTATATAAGTAAAGAGTTGTTTTTTGAGCACCAAATTGTGGTAGATACAAAATTAGTAGTTAGAGCAAATATTTCACATTAGGTTATAGATATAAAACTAAAATTTGGGATGATAACATTTATTTACTTAAATTATACCTTTGTTTATCTTTTAAATATTATCTGGTATACTTTTACTGAACTTTTAGTGTGTGAATTATATACATGAAAAAGTAAATAATTTTACGCTTTTCTTGATACTGTTGTTTTTGACAGCTTAGAATGTCTAATTCTACATAGTAAGTTGTTTAGTGGGAAGTAGAACTCAGGTTCTTTGAACCCTATGCAGTAGGGGTTTTTTTTTCCATCACATTTTCCAAGTCCGGATTTTTTTTACCATTTGGTGTTCTTTAAAAAAAAAAAATTCATGAAGTTAAAACCAATTGTTGATTTATCTTCACAAAATATTTTGGTGCTTTCAGCTGAATAGAACTTTAGAACTGAAAGCAATCTTGTATTCAGGCTTATGTATGTGCTCATTTGATTGGGACCAGAACTGTCATTGCCTATCAGTGGAGAAGAGAATTTCTTATCAGTAAATGGTACTGGGACAGTTTGTTGTTTGTTTGGGGAAAAAAAATTAGACCTTGTACCTCAAACCATATATAAAAATCAATTCCAGCTAAATTAAATGTGAAAGTCAGAATTATAAAACTATTAGAAAATATAAGAGAAAACCTTTATGACCTTAGAGTAGGGAAATATTTTTAAATAAGATATAAAAAGCAGAAACTGTAAAAGAAAGAGTGGAAAGAAAAAGCCAATTACATTAAAATTAAGAACCTTTGCTGTTCAAAATATAATGAAAATGAAAAATGCCACAGGGAGAAGATATTTAAAACATGTAAAATGTTTTAAGGGATGATATCCAAAATTTATAGCAAATGCTTTCAATTAATAAGAAAAAGGTAATCCAGTAGAAAAATGGGCTGAAGACTTGAGTTTCACCTTACAGAAATGAAAATCTGATGGTTAGTAACATGAAAAGCAGGCATACAGTCTTCTTATTAGCTGGGGAAGTAAATGAAACCACAGTGAGATACCATTGTACACACAACAGATTGGCAAAAATACAAAGTCTAACAATTTAAGTGTTGGTGAGGATGTAGAACAAGTGGAATACTGATGAACTGTGGTTGGGAGCTCAAATGGTGCAGCCACTTTGAAAAATAGCTTAGTGTTATTTCCAGAAGTTGAAAGCTGTATTCCCTCCAAGCCAGACCTCATACATATACAGGATATATATAAGAGCTGTAAGAGTGAAATTGTATGATAGCAAAACACCAGAAGCGACAGAAATTTCCACCAACAGTAAAATCAATAAATATATTGTGATATATTCATTTAATGAAATACCAAACAATGAAGATACTGTGAAAGCTGAGAAAATATAGATTAAAATCTGGAACAAAGTATTGAATGATGAAAGCATGCATTGGAAGAATATATATATAGTATGGCTCCATTTATATAAGATTAAAAATCCTGCAAAATTAACAATATATTCTGTAGTCAGACATAGGTGGTGAATAGGAAACAGTAAGTACAATAGTCAGGGTAGTTTTGTCTGAGGGAACTGAGAAGAGAGTGAATAGGAAAGACAGGGAACATCAAAGGTAATGGTAATATTCTTCTTAAACTGGGTGGTGGGTCTACACATGTTACCTTACTTTAGTTATTGCTCTGAAAATATGGAATATTTATAACATGAAAAAAGTTATGAATACTACAGCAGTTATTTCTATAATGCCAGACTACCAAACATTGGAAGATACAAGAAAAGTTTTTTTATGGAAATGTGCAGTTCTAGTACTAGGATTTGATTCCTCTTTTAGAAAAATATTTAATTGGGTTTTTGTTTTATTCCCAGAATTATTAAATTAACATTATATTAGTTGAAGGAAAACTGACTGTTGGATTTAGTGACATATGTGTAGTTTCTTTGCTTTATGTAATGCTTGATTTCTTGTTTATATTAATATAGTGTCAATAAAATAACTATCCCCTTGAAATAGATTTATTTATTTAATCAGCCTCTTATTGTTACTGTACCTTCAAGGTGTAATGTAGAGAAATTTAGAGGAATTCTAATACAGACTTTGGTAATGAAATTTAAGATCAGTAGGAATGAGTATGAGATGGACAGATAACTTCTAGTCTTTATCGTAATGCTAAATATCACTTATTCTCTGTTCCTAGTCAATTACAAATTATTTGATCTACTAAAGCAGGTTATATATGCACTATAATAAAATGTTGAGAAGTTTTAGTTTAAAAAGCTTTGTAAAATTGCATAAATAAATATAGCAAATATTTTGTTATGATGATCCCTTCCATAAGCTATATATTTCACAGTTATGTTTATGTAATTAAATATTGTAATGTTATGTGTAAGTAATTAAGTGTTTTTTTGCTTTTCCTCAAATTAAATAAAAAAGTAGCTTTGTCAGTGATACATGAATGCAATTAGGGCAAGAGCTAATTTAGACTTTTAGATTGGGTGAATCTGTCTCTTTTTTCCCCTTCTAATATTTTCCTTTAGAAAAGGCTGTAGCACTTAGTAGTTCTAGGAAATAGTGCATGAGGAGATTAATATTAACTCATGAGGAGATGATGTTAGCTTTTTTGTGTGTCATTTAAATTTAATCTACAGTCTGGTATCAGCAGGGAGAAAATGCATTATGAAGGCAAAATGACAATGTTCTCTATAAAAGACTATATCACCAGTGGTTAGTTATATCCTCCGGGTGTTATTTCATTTTAATAAAAACTTACGTCTTGGTTCTTGGATGACTGAAAGAGTAATTCTATAACTTTAAATTGCAAAGATATTTATTTTTTGCCATTTCATATTGATTCTCAAAATATATAGCTTTGAGTGATTGTATTTTTTCTATTGCACAGTGAAATTTCTGAGTTGTGATTATTTTCATCCCATGAAATTAAGACTATACTTGTAAAATAGCTATTACAGTAGCTTTTCCACAACTCATTTTGTTTATTTTTTTATTTATGTATTTTTTTTCCAATAGCATTGACTTTTATTCATTCATGTTAAGTCACCTGAAATGGTATCTGTTGCATTTAAGTGCTCATTAATGTAAATGACTGAACAAAACCATTTTAATGGATATTCAATCCATTAAAAACTCAATATCCCACATAATTAAAGTCACTTCAACATAACCTCATGACAGCTCCCACACCAAAACAGTACTTTATTTTGTAAATTTTGACCCATTATTACTCCCATGTTATTTATGGTCTTTTCAGCTGTCAAGCGTACAAGGTGAAGAAAAAATTTAGATGGGGGTTGCACCTGGAAAATAAAAGTTCAAGAGAATGAATATTTTGCAATGTTCAGTTAAAAGTGCACAGTCTGTTACAGGTTGACACATTGTTTGACCTGATTTATGCAGAATTAATAAGCTATTCAGATAGTGTAGCTTTAGTATGCTGCACATGATACTGGCAGCCTGGGAGTTCATAGATGGACTTGGGACCCAGCAGATTTGAAACATGTATATGGAGTTTAAGAAATTTATTTTTCAGGTGCAACCCCCATCTAACTCATTTTGTTTAAAAAAAAACAAATGACTTTCTAAATTAAAAAAAAACACACAATATTGAAGAGCTTTTTTTAATTTTTGACACATTAATCTTTCTTTAATATTTAATGGTAACTCCAAGAGAAAGCTATAGGAAATTGATTTGTATTTTAGTTCCATTCCTTCAGGGATAATGCATCCTTTGTACCACCTTGAAGAATACAGCATACTCATTTAACTTCATATTTATAATCACATGGATCTGTGAAAAGGCACATACCTCATGTATACCTCTCATACAGGTAGCTTGTATCTTTTATTTACTGTGGGTTTGGGTTTGCCAGTATTTTCCCTGCCCTTTTCTGCTAGCCTCATTGAAGGAATCAGAGCCTTCCATCTTTTTTTGGTCTCAGAGTTTGAATTTTAAGAAGAATCTTTAAATACATTTAAGTCTGACTTGGGGCAAGAATTGGAAAGATTTTTAGTTATTGAATATATTTTTTTAAATATAAGTCTAATTCAGTCTGCTTTTCTTTTTTGTTATTAAACACTTTTTAAACAGGCCACACATGCACATAACATACATGCTTTTTTTAAAAAGTCAGTTTAGTGTACATTTAAGATAGTTGTCAATTTTGGCCATATTTATAAATATATTGATATTAAAGTATTTATAGTATTCTATTAATTTTTAAAAGTTTTGTTTTATGAGTACTTATGTCATTGTTTTCATTCCAAATATTCTATATATATTCTCCCTTTTTATTAATAGCACTAGATTTTTGTCTATTACTTAAAAAAACTATCTTTTGGATTTCTTGTATACATGGCTTTTTAGTTGGAGTGTACATAGTTTGACATAGTTTTTCTTTTTTTTTTAGCTTACTGAATGAGTAATATTTATTTAGATGTTAATTATAGGATCAAACATCAGATCTCTTGAGATGTCACTTTTGTGCTTAGTTTTGGGATCTCCTGGTATGGGCATTTTTAGGAAAAGAAAAAGATAATGATGGACCACACAGATTGGCCTACTTTGTGGATGGATTTGCTAAATGCTTAGTATTTAACCACCTACATTTAAATATTAAGTGCTTTCAGCTGAGGAAAAAATACTCAAGTTGATTTTTGTTTGACTTTGGGTTTTTGATGTCTTTTTAAAGACATCATCAGTTTCCTTTCTTAAATATTTAACCTTTTCTTCTCTTAGAATTTTATGCTTTTGTATTTAACATCTTAGCTTTTGTAAACTTAGGGCTGTATCATTATATACTATTGTTTAGAGATTCATCTGAATCTTTCAAATACTCATGAACATCATCTTATTTTAACCTATGAGAAGGAAACCTCAGAGTTCAGGCAGAAACTCTGCATATTTGTATTTTGACTGTTGTCCTTCCCGCTACCCAGCATTCCTCACTGGTTACCATGACATATCAAGAAAGGGGAGGCTTCACTTAAAAGGCTGAGGCATAACAGGGAACATTTCCAGGCCCAGCAACGTGCGAAAGCACTCAAAAACTCTGACCGTATGCCAGAGCGCCACATTGAGAGAGAAATTAGGGGTGGCTGATAACATAATGAAAGGTTAAGTTTCAATTATAACTTAGAAAATATCAAACATTCACAGCTCTTTTTAGTAATATAATGTTGCATAAATTACACTGCATCTCTATTCTTATGCCATCTTATTTGTAAAATTTAAATTATTATAGTTTGTAAAATGACTCTGACCCAGTGAAATAAAGTGAAAGTCACTCAGTTGTGTCCGACTCTTTGCGACCCCATGGACTATGCAGTCCACGGGATTCTCCAGGCCAGAATACTGGAGTGGGTAGCCATTCCCTTCTCCAGGGGGATCTTCCCAAAACTCAGGGATCAAATCCAGGTCTCCCACATTGCAGGCGGATTCCTTACCAGCTGAGTCACAAGGGAAGCCCAGTGAAATAATTACCTACCAAATTTAAGGGCTTCCCCTAGTAGCTCAGAGGAGAAGGGAATGGCAGCTCACTCCAGTATTCTTGCCTGGAAAATCCCATGGACAGAAGAGCCTGGTAGGCTACAGTCCATGGGGTCACTAAGAGCCGGACATGACTGTGTGACTTCACTTTCACTTTTTACTTTCACGCATTTGAGAAGAAAGTGGCAACCCACTCCAGTATTCTTGCCTGGAGAGTCCCAGGAATGGAGGAGCCTGTTAGGCTTGGGGTCGCACAGAATCGAACTCAACTGAAGTGACTTAGCAGCAGCAACAGCTAGTAGCTCAGAGAGTAAAGTCTGCCTGCAATGCAGGAGACCCGGGTTTGATCCCTGGGTCAGGAAGATGCCTTGGAGAATGAAATGGCAACCCATTCCAGTATTCTTGGCCTGGAGAATCCCATGGACAAAGGAGCCTGGTGGGCTACAGTCCACAGGGTCGCAAAGAGTCAGACACGACTGAGCGACTAACACACACACACACCAAATATATATATCCTCTATTTTAAATTTCTAATTCTATCCTTTCCTCCAAATTTTATTTTACTGCTTTTTTATCTTTTTCAGCACAGACAAGAAATAGAAATGTTTCCCCTTGCAGATACACCTGGGGAGGACTTAAGGCTAGATCCTCATGAAATTCAGTTGCTGGAACTAGATAAATTATATTCCTTGCAGCTTTCAGAGTTTTTTCTTTTTTTAAAATTGAGCTTGTAGGTAGCAATGCTTATTTTCCTGGCAACTTTTACTTTAATACTCCCAATCCTGTAGTAGGTCTCCTCCCCACACTACCTACCCCTCTACTGCCCCACTCCCCACCCCCCACACTAGCCACAGGCCTGGGTTAAATGTACTGTTTGGATGGCTTAGCTTCTAAAATGTAGTCATTTTCCATACTCACTGAGGAAACCAGATCTGAAAGAGACACATGCACCCCAATGTTCATTGCAGCACTGTTTATAATAACCAGGACATGGAAGCAACCTAGATGCCCATCAGCAGACGAATGGATAAGGAAGCTGTGGTACATATACACTGTGGAATATTACTCAGCCATTAAAAAGAATTTAGCTAAATACTTTCTGATTCCTCTACCCAAATTCTATGATTCTGTGGTTAATTTAAAAGTATATTATGGTATTTGAGCAGATGAAGTCATATGAAGTTACAGCTAATGTTACTTGTGTGATTTTCTTGGGATTTTGAAAACTAGTAAGCTCATGTGCTGAGCTATTGGCCACCAGGAGCTTTTTAGAGGATGAAAGTGGATTCTGTTTAAAATTTAGTTTACCTAATTGTATAGATTATAATTTTAAAAAATCATACAATATGGTATCTTGTAGAAAATGGAATTAACCAATTTTAGGGATGAATCTATTTAAGTGACTCAACAGGTAGCATTTTTAGTAAGTACTTTGGATTGCCAGCCTCACTTCTTGTAGTAAACTATTTGGAACCATTCCTGAGTTTATTCATTTAATGACTGACAGTTGAAATATCATTGATTCTTCCTGTTATTAGAGACACCTGTAGTCATTTTAATCATAGACTGTAAGAACTGTGGTAGATAATTACCTGCACCCAGGGACCTTAGAGCCTAATGGTGATTTGTCAGATGATTATAGGTAATCTTTGACTGATAGAAACTGGTTCTAATAGTTCAAGGAGAAAGGTGGTTGGGATAAGACATTACTGAGGCTGTAATAAACAATAGAGCATTTTTGAGTAGGTCTTAATGATTGGATCAAAGATTGTATGTATAGGGCAAAGATTTTGGTGTATGAAGGTGGAAGTTGGGGTTGGAAACCTCTATAGGTTTATGAAGATCCTTCATTTCTATGCTTTTTTATATTGGAGAAGCCTCAGAGGGCTTATGTAGAAAAATGTAAAAAGTAACCTGGGAAGCAGTGAGGTGTTAGAAGACTGGGAGACTTGATGTGATGTTAGCACAAGTAAGAAATGCACACAGTGGGTAAGAGCTTGAACTAGGGCCATGACTGCAAATGGTGAAGAGAAATGGACCTGGTATTCTTCAGAGGTAAATGATCTGGAACTTGACATTTGAAAATGGAATGAAAAAAGGTTATAGATGTTCAGTAAAAGTTTGTGGATATTTTGCTGTGGCTTAATATAGAAACTAAATCAGAATATATTTACCCTTTAAATACCCTATTCTTTTTTTGTAGAAATAGACATTTTTTAAAAATAAATCAAAAATATAATGGACAGTAATATACCAAAGTTAATAACAGTATTTGCTTCATGTTTATAATAATATTCTAAACTTACTTATATTTTACTTAGTTTGTATTCCATAAATGATTAAGATTTTTTAAAAGAGAAAGTAACTATATTTAATAAAAATTTTAAACTGAGTTTCCCAATGGAAAGAAAATTTTTGAGGGGTAAAAAGAAAAAAAATACTAATGCATTTCTAGAATTTCAAAATACATTTAAAAAGAAGCCTATTATAAGCTTCCTTAATTTTTCTCTAATTAATATTTTTTACAATAGTAACAGAAGGTTTTACCTTTTGAATTTATACTCAGTTCAAGTCTTTTCAAACTCACAGTGAATAAGACATATCGTAACACCTATAGATTAAATGGTTGGGGTCAGAAAAGGTTTTAATGTATGAATGAAAATATGCTTCTGTCTCAAGATACATTCAGTTCAGTCGCCCAGTCGTGTCCGACTCTTTGCGACCCCATGAACCGCAGCATGCCAGGCCTCCCTGTCCATCACAAACTCCCGGAGTTTACTCAAACACATGTCCATCGAGTCGGTGATAACATCCAGCCATCTCATCCTCTGTCGTCGCCTTCTCCTCCTGCCCCCAATACCTCCCAGCATCAGGGTCTTTTCCAATGAGTCAGCTCTTCGCATGAGGTGGCCAAAGTATTGGAGTTTCAGCTTCAGCATCAATCCTTCTAGTGTTCATTGGACTGGTTGGATCAGATCACCAAGGACTGATCTCCTTCAGGATGGACTGGTTGAATCTCCTTGCAGTCCAAGGGACTCTCAAGAGGCTTCTCCAACACCACAGTTCAAAAGCTTCAATTCTTGGGCACTCAGCTTTCTTCACAGTCCAATTCTCACATCTATACATGACCACTGGAAAAACCATAGCCTTGACTAGACAGACCTTTGTTGGCAAAGTAATGTCTCTGCTTTTTAATATGCTGTCTATGTTGGTCATAACTCTCCTTCCAAGGAGTAAGTGTCTTTTAATTTCATGGCTGCAATCACCATCTGCAGTGATTTTGGAGCCCCCAAAAATAAGGTCTGACACTGTTTCCCCATCTATTTGCCATGAAGTGATGGGACCAGATGCCATGATCTTAGTTTTCTGAATGTTGAGCTTTAAGCCAATTTTTTCACTCTCCTCTTTCACTTTCATCAAGAGGCTTTTTAGTTCCTCTTCACTTTCTGCATTAATGAATTATAAATAGAAAAATTGAGAATGTTCAGCATATGTCAATATCAAGGTGATGTTTATAACGTTTCTGTGCTGGAGAGATGGTTGATGTCTCCAGAAAAAAATGTCATTTAAACTGATAAAGTAGACAGATGGGCAGTAGGGGGAGTTGCTCTATATAAAATTCTTAAAAAAAAAAAGAAAATCTGCATTAATGTGGATTGCTTTGTTATATGCTAAAGCTTCTTTATTTAAAAGACCCAGTAGTATTGATGACAAGAAGGCTATCTGGAAATGGCTACTTTCAGTTTGATTCTAGTTAGAATTTTTAAGATGCCTTTCAATAGGTCTTAGTTATGGAGGCAGCTCTCGTTGTCTTTGCTAACACGAGGTAATTAGTGGAAACATAACTCAAAATAGTGGCTATTGTAATAGTTTTGACAGTGAGATATATTTGCTTCTTGCAATTTGAATATGGATGATGATCTTCAGAGGGGAGTTTCATTGAAATAAAATAAGATTCTTCTATGAGGATTTTTTTTTTTTTAATAAGGTATGTTGTTTGCTTGAGAAATTTGGTCAGAATTTTCCTTCCCATAGATTCTCATTTTTTAATTATAGTAATTCTTAGGGGAAAATAAACAGTAAAGAATTTTCAAGGGATTAGTGAATTTTAGATAAAAATTGGGGGACACAGTTTCCATACTGATAATTATTTTTCATGTTTCTCTTTCCAGTGTCCAGTCATCTCTCAAGCAAAGTATCTTTTAACCAGTTAATTAATAACTTTGCTTTTTTCTTTGATTCCTAGAGAAATCAGAAGTATAATACAACTAATCTTTTGTATGGTTAGATTATAATTATATGGTTCCTTGAAGTGCCAAATTTATTAGACTTTTCAGTGTAAATTTATACTTAAAATTGTTTTGACACTAAGATTTTGAATCAGTTCATATTTAGTTGTATTTTTGTCTTGATTTTGAATTATAACATCACTGTATTCTGTTTTTTAAATTTGTTAGCTACACACAAATCCATGTTTTTATCAGTCTTCTGAGAAGAGCCAGCTCTTACCTTTGAAGACAAATATGTGGTGCTGGTTGAATCCTGGAGATCGTTTTTCTTTATTAGTTGACAAATACATTTTCTGTGTCTTGTCTACACATTCTGAAATGGAAATGGAGTGTACTTTAAGGTAAGATTGCCTGATGAAGTGTGATTAAAGTAATGATATTTGTAATCTAATTCCTCAGTCATCCTCAAAAGCTTCAGTTGAAACCACTCTAGAATTTAAATATGGTGGCGATGTAGGTCTTTCTTGATGTGCTTGTGTGTGTGTGTGTGTGAGTGTGTTTCTAGAAAACAGCTGGTTTTGGAAACTTATGCCTCAGTAGTGATTGCTTCTATATATTTCATCTTTTACAAACATTGTGTTTAGAATGCTTTTTCCATCAAATAATAATCAGGATAATTGATATGAAACTGACTATATTTTCTTAATCTTTTCTTTTTTAACTTTAAAAATTTTCTTAAGGTATTAACCTCTGGTTTAGACTATACTTGTGTAATTCCTCTTTCTTATAAGAATAACAGAAAATATAAAATAAGGAAACTGATGAAATGAGGTATTACAATAAATAGCTGATGTAAAGTTATAATTAATGCGGTGAGTTTTATTGAGGCAGTCATTAGCAGATTATTTGCCTTTGTTTAGCTTTTAAATTATAGAATATTTAAACTGGACCTGTAGAAGTAGATGCGCAAAATTATATAGAGTATATTCTTTGATTGCACTGGTATTAAATTAAAAATCAATGAAAATACAATATCTAGGAAGATCTTCAAGTATTTTTAAATTAAGCAGCACGTACCAAGTAGCCCATGGGTCCAAGAGAAATCTCAAGGGCAATTAGGAAACATTTTGAACAAAATAATACTGAAAGCATAACAGAAACATTTATGACAGTAAACATTTGAGGAAAATTTATATTAAATGCTTTTATTAGGAGAGAGGAAAGCTATATAATGAATGCTATATGCTTCTACTTTTAGAAGATAGACAATCAGGAGTAAATTAATCCCAAAAAGGAAATAATAAGAAAAATAACTAGAAATCTGTGAATAGAACATAGACAAATAACAAAGAAAATCAACAAAGCCTAAAATTAATTCTTTGAAAAGACTAATAAAATTGATAAGACCTTAGTAAGGCTTATTACTAAGGAAAAAAAAAAGCTGGAAAACAAATTATAAATACCAGAAATGGAACAGGGGGTATCACTACTGACCCTGCAGAGCTTGAAAGAATAATGAAGAAATTATTATTTAAAATTCTATGGGAGTAAAATTGATGGCCTAAATGAATACATAACATTTCTTGAAAAACACAATTTACAATAACTGACACAGTAAGAAATAGAAAATCTGATGAATCCTATATTCATGAAAGAAATTGAGTTCCTAATTTAAGAATTTCCCACAAGGAACTTCACCAGTGAATTCTTTTTAGCTGACAAGGAATAAATAATTCCACTGTTATACTTTTTTCTCCAAAATAGAAGAGAGTACGCTTCACCATTCATTTTATGAAGCTTTTATAATCCTAATAGCAAACTCAGATAAGAACATTACAAAAGAAGTAAATATAGACCCAAATTCCTTATAAGAAAATATTTACAAGTCACAACCAGCAATGTGTAAAAAGACCAAGTGAAATTTGAGAACTGCAAGGTGAGTTTATCATATAAAAATCAATCAATGAAATTTACTATAACAGATTAAAGAACTGTCAATTCAGTAGATGCATAAAAGCAGTTGTGACAAAAATTTAATATATGTTCATGATTAAGTTTTAAAAACCTTAGAGAAAACTAGGAAAAGAAGGAAGTTTCCATCCTATAAAAAAATACTTAATAGTGAAGTATTGGAAAGTTCTCTCCCTACTGTTGGGGGCAAAACAGAGATATCCATTTACTGGAGGTCCTAGCCAATCCAGTAAATCAAGAAAAAGAAACAAAAGGCATCCTATTGAAAAGAAAGAAGCAAAACTGTCTTTATTTGCAGATGACATTATTGTCATCACTCTAAATTCTTTCTGATAGGTTCCCTGTTTCCTCTCTATGTGTTAAGTTTCGTAGTTTTTTACCTTGCTCCTTCATCTGTAACATATATATATATATATAGTCTATAAAGACTGTATAGTCTTTATAGACTATATATATATATAGTCTTTATAGACTATATATATATATAGTCTATATATATTTTATAAAATCTTATATATATATATAGACTATATATATTTTACCTTGCTCCTTCATCTGTAACATGTATATATATAGTCTTTCGTTTCTTTTTGTTTTTGATGGATGGGATTGTGTTCCTGTCTTACTAGTTCTTTGCCTTGAGGTTTCCAGCAGTAGACTTTGCAGGCAGTTGGGTGTGGAGATGTGGACCTCTGGGATACCTCATTCCAGTTAATCTCTCTATACTTTTATAATACATGTCGAAATATTTTAAAATTTGAATCAGAATAGAAAACCTATGTGCTTTGTGTATAAGGACCCTGATTTCATTTTAAACTTTTTCTTCCAACCAGCTATGAATTTAAGAAAGAGGTTTGAAGAACAAAATAATAGTGCAAAAGCTTGTCGTTTCTTCAAGTTCTTATTTTACTCATGTCAGCATGCTTTTCACGTAGTATTTAGATTCTGTATAAGTAAAGCCCATTCATCACTGACTTAGAGCTTATGGGTATATACACATTAGCTCTAGTGTGTTCATTTTTCACTCTGTATATGAATTCCTACAATAATGAAATTATTGTACGAAAAGCTGTACTTTTTTCACAACTCAAAGTAAGAAAAAGTGAAAAAAAAGAGTTTTATATTTTAGTTCAATTAAATTATGACGTATTCCATATAAAAGGGCCAACATTAATTTCGCATTCCTGTTGCCTTCCCAGTAGTGGGTGCTCAGCAGCCATTTTGTTGTTAGCTTGCTCAGTCATGTCCGACTCTTTGCAACCCCATGGGCTGCAGCACGCCAGGCCTCTCTGTCCTTCCCTATCTCCCAGAGTTTGCTTAAACTCATGTCCATTGAGTTGATGATGCCATCCAACCGTCTCATCTTCTGTTGCCCCCTTCTCCTCCTTGGTTTCTTGAATACATGAATGAAATACTTTATAATATTTTCCTCATCTGAATCTCATTGCTGGTAAGCAAGTACAACATTATCTCTCTGGAGTGATTGTTTTCTTTAAAACACCGTTGAGGAAAGGAAAGTAAATCATTTGTGCCAAATTATTTTTTCTTTCAAATTGTTAAAGTGCTTAATACTTAGTTTCCATTTAAATAGCTACTTTTAATCACTATTTAATTTTGGACAAAATAATGAAATGTTGATGAAAATGCCATTGTAGTATGAAAACATGCATGTTTATAATTTATTTATAATTATTTTAAACTTTTAAGTCTAACTCATTCATATTAATATATTTTGTGTTAAAGACAAAATATATAACTTATATTTAAATATAACAGACTATAGTTTTAAAAATAATTGCCAACACAATCTTTATTTTTGTTGAGCTATAACTATGTATATATTTATTTTTGGCTGTGCTGAGTCTTTGTTGCTGTGTGTGGGCTTTCTCTAGTTCCAGTGAGTGCAGGCTGCTGTTTGTTGTAGTACATGGTCTTCTTACTGTGGTGGCTTCTCTTGTTGCAGACCACGGGCTCTAGGTGCATAGGCTTCAGTAGTTGCAGCAGGCAAGTACTGGACTTCCAAGCAGTCTTTAAAAAGAGGAAAAGAGTTGGAAGATTCACACTTCTCAATTTCAAAACCAGCTACAAAGCTACAGTAATCGAGACAGTGTGATACTTGTGTAGGAAAGACATATGGATCAATGGAATAGAATTGACAGTCCAGAAATAAACCCTTGCACTATGGCCAATTAATTTACAATGAGAGTGCCAAAACAATTAAATGGAGAAAAGAATAACAAATGGTGCTGAGACAAATGCAAAATACTCCTACCTCACACCATATAAAAATAGATCAGAGACCTAACTAAAAGAGCTAAAACTATGAAATCCGTAGGAAAAAACACTTGGATTAGGCAGTGATTTCTTAGATATAACACCAAAAGCACAAGCAAGCAAAAAAAGTAGATAAATTGGACTTTATCACAATTAAAAACTTCTGTACTTCTAAGGGTGTCATCAAGAATGTAAAAAGACTGCCCTCAGAATGAAAGAAAATATTTGCAAGTCACATATCTGATAAGGGACTTCTATCCAGAATATATAAAGAAGCTTTATAATTCAGTAATAAGAGAACCCAATTTCCAAAATGCATACTGGACTTGAGTAGACATTTCTTCAGAGGAGGTACCCAACTGGCCAATAAGCACATGAAAACAGATGCTCAACATGAAATGTAAATGAAAGCCACAATGAGCTCCCATTTCACAGTCATTAGGATAACTACAGTAAGAAAGACAGTAAGAAGTGCTGGTGAGGTTATGGAGAGATTGAAACTCATATATTTTGGTAGTGGGGTTGCAAGTCTTCACTGCCTCTGTGGAACTCATTCTGGCAATTCCTCAGAATTTTAAATGTAGAGTTACTTGTGACCCAGTAATTCTACTCCTAGGAATATACACAAAAGAACTGAAAACAACTGTATACACAAAAACTTGTATGATTCTATCTATATGAAGTGTCAGAAAATGTACATGCCTAGAGATAGAAAGTAGATGGCAGTTGCCAGGGCTGGAGAAGAGAATAAGTGACTGCTAATGCATATGGTGTGAAAGTGCTGCACTCAGTATGCCAGCAAATTTGGAAAACTCAGCAGTGGCCACAGGACTGGAAAAGGTCAGTTTTCATTTCAATCCCAAAGAAAGTCAATGCCAAGGAATGCTCAAACCACTGCACAATTGCACTCGTCTCACAAGCTAGTAAAGCAAAGCTCAAAATTCTGCAAGCCAGACTTCAGCCATACGTGAACCGTGAACTTCCAGATGTTCAAGCTGGTTTTAGAAAGGTCAGAGAAACCAGAGATCAAATTACCAACATCCATTGGATCATCAAAAAAGCAAGAGAGTTCCAGAAAAACATGTATTTCTCCTTTATTGACTATGCCAAAGCCTTTGACTGTGTGGATCACAATAAACTGTGGAAAATTCTGAAAGAGATGGGAATACCAGACCACCTGACCTGCCTCCTGAGAAACCTTTATGCATGTCCGGAAGCTACAGTTAGAACTGGACATGGAACAACAGATTGGTTCCAAATAGGAAAAGGAGTACGTCAAGGCTGTATATTGTCACCCTGCTTATTTAACTTATGTGCAGAGTACATCATGAGAAACGCTGGGCTGGAAGAAGCACAAGCTGGAATCAAGATTGCCAGGAGAAATATCAATAACCTCGGATATGCAGATGACACCACCCTTATAGCAGAAAGTGAAGAGGAACTAAAAAACCTCTTGATGAAAGTGAAAGAGGAGAGTGAAAAAATTGGCTTAAAGCTCAACATTCAGAAAACTAAGATCATGGCATCTGGTCCCATCACTTCATGGGAAATAGAAGGGGAAACAGTGGAAACAGTGTCAGACTTTTATTTTTTTGGGTTCCGAAATCACTGCAGATGATGATTGCAGCCATGAAATTAAAAGACGCTACTCCTTGGAAGGAAAGTTATGACCTACCTAGATAGCATACTAAAAAGCAGAGACATTAGTTTGCCAACAAGGTCCGTTTAGTCAAGGCTATGGTTTTTCCAGTGGTCATGTATGGATGTGAGAGTTGGACTGTGAAGAAAGCTGAGCGCCGAAGAATTGGTGCTTTTGAACTGTAGTGTTGGAGAAGACTCTTGAGAGTCCCTTGGACTGCAAGGAGATCCAACCAGTCCATCCTAAAGCAGATCAGTCCTGGGTGTTCATTGGAAGGACTGATGCTGAAGCCAAAACTCCAACTTTGGCCACCTGATGAGAAGAGCTGACTCATTGGAAAAGACCCTGATGCTGGGAAAGATTGAGGGCAGGAGGAGAAGGGAACGACAGAGGATGAGATGGCTGGATGGCATCACCGACTCGATGGACATGAGTTTGAGTAAACTCCGGGAGTTGGTGATGGACAGGGAGGCCTGGCATGCTGGGATTCATGGGGTCTCAAAGAGTCGGACACGACTGAGCGACTGAACTGAATGGATATGGAATTTCTTTTTGAGACAGTGAATACATTCCAAAATTAGATATTGTTGATGATTGTACAATTTTGTGAATATACTGAAAACTACTAAATTTTATACTTCAGAAGCATGAATTTCATGATTATGTAAATTATGTCTTGATCGCTATTGCCAAAGAAAAGGAGAATTCATTTATCTTTGTTTATTATATTTAAATTCCAAGTTTTTAATTTTTAACAAATTCTAGTTCACTGTATTATAAATCTGTGATAGTTGATTGCTCGAGGAAGTATTAATATTTGAAGCTAAAAATAGGAAGATGTTCATGTTATAGTGGCAATATTTATATTTAAATAAAAGTATACTAAACTCATTTGTACTTTGACCTGTTTGGAACTAAATGTTAAATAGAATTTTTTGGGGGGGTCGGGTTTTTTGTTGTTACATTTATTCTTGGTAAATACTAAAAAATTTTCCTATGGCCATAGGATGTATATTAGTGGATTTATGTCACAATAGAAAAACTAGAAATGGAATGGATGATGTTGCTCAATTTCTAACACTGTAAGTTGTGAAAAGCCATAGCATTTCTCTAGAGTGTTTCTTAATATCTTTCAAATAAAATAAATGTTAAGAAAATTTGAGGGAAAAAATTAGAATTTGGAAGCACACTTGTGTGTTGCGAGTAAAAGATTTGACTGTTTTGTGGGAGTGCAGTTTTATGGGTAAAACAGTCATACATTTTCAACTCCTAATCCCCTGTATCTGGAGTAGTATCTAACATACACTAGGTATTTTAAAAATATTTATTGAATGAACAAAAACTGTAGTGTTACACAGAAACTTAGTCTAAGTTTTTTTATTGGCTGATTCCTGCCATGAATTCGTCTCCCTTTGAGGAAGGTTATTACTAGGAGATAACACAAAACAAATAAGATAAGCCACTAATTATTCTCAGCTAGACAAATTTTAAAAATCTTATATCTTTCATTTAAAAAATTTCCCTTTTACTGAGAAACATTTTATACATAGTAAAATTTACCCCCTTTAAGTGTATAATTTGATGTAGTTTGACAAATTTATATAGTCACGTAAGAACCACCACAATGAGATATAGAACATTTTAATTTCCCCCCAAAATTCCGTCTTGCTTCTTTGTGATCATTCCTCTCCCCCACCCCAGCTTCTGGTGACTACCAGTCTGATTTCTGTCCTTTCAGCTTTACACCTTCAGAATGCCACATAAATGGTTTCATATGGTACATACTTTTGTGTCTGGCTTCTTTCACTTAGCAAACTGCCTTTAAAATCCCCAAGATATTTTATAATCAGTACTTTTTTTCTTTTTATTTCTGAGTAGTATTTCCATCTACATTTTCAAATTGTCAAAAAGATAAGTTTGTTGATTCCTGTCTATGCATACATAAAGAATGATTTAGAACTTTGGATAATCTTACCACACTTTGCAGCAAGTAGGAGAAAGTTAGTTTTGCTAGTATGTTCCACATATGATCTTGGATACTCCTTTGTTGGACTGCAAGTTGGGAGATTTCATAAGTGGCTGTAATGGCCAGGACTTCAGTAGCAGGTGTGTGTGAACTTGACCTCAGGGTTTTGTTTTTTCTTCAAAGCCTAACTAGTTTAGCTGATGTTCTTACAGTTTGCATTTTCTCTTTGGAAACTTGGAGGTGATCTTAACCTTTTTAGACAATCTGGACTTATTTGCCTATTTACTAAATAAGTAAGTAGCTCTTCATCCTTCATAGAGATGGCTACTGCCCATCTTATAAATAGCTGTGGTTTCTAGGCCTGTGCTTTGGGAAGATTAATGTGATGGTGATACAGTGGGAAGAACATGAAGAACATATTCTAGTCTATGTATTTTATTCTGGTATATTATAGTCTGCTTTTTGTCTTTCTAAGTCTGATAAAAGTACGTGACTCATTAGTTAGATATACTTGGGAGAATCACAGAATGTCATGGTACACAATAGAAGTGTTTTCAGTTTAAATGATTAATAAATGAATTTCAATTGTATTTTATAGAAACAGTCAAATGCTTGATGAAGATGATATATTGAATGAAACACCAAAATCTTCCTCAGTTGATTTGCCCGATAAAACACCCAGTGCCCCACAACTGGGAAGCAGCATAGAAACAGCAAAGACCCAGACCACTGCAAATAATGTGGTAAGAAACTTAAGATCTCATCCATTTATAACATGTTACTTAAGTTGTATTGAGGAGAGAAGACAACTGATATTAGACATATCTTGACAAAATTTCTAGCGTTGACCTGCTTTTCCTGTTTTTAAGTAAAACTCTAGAGAAGGTCACACTAGACCAACCCTTTAGCTAATAGAAATGTTGAATTTCTTCCTTTGAGAAATTTAACTAGTTCAGTCCACAGCTGCAGATGGGTTTTTTAATGGTAGCTTTCTTCAAAGTAAATTGTTATGAAGTTTCATTAAGGATGCAGGATTATTTTTAGCAATTAATATATAGGTGCCTTTTAGTCTTTCACAGGAGAAAGTAGAGACTTGAGTCAGCAACAGCCAAATCCTTCCCAGAGGAAAAGAATCCTCCCAGCATGGATGTTGACAGAAAATTCAAGTGATCAGAACCTTTCAGTCATCAGTGAAGGTAGGTTTTGTTTTAAGAAAATATTTGACAGAATTTGAAAGTTTTTGAACAAGTGAAGATAAAATTGTAGTTGTATATGTGTGTAACTTAGCCTAACATTTCTTTAGGCATCTTCATGAAGTTTAATTTAAATCATAAATTATTATTTTATGCCATTTATCAAACACCATGCTACTACTTACTATTATTTTTTAATTTTTTATTCTTTTAGCAGCTTAAAACAATACCCATTATTAACTCATAGTTTTAAAGTCTGGGCAGATTTGACTTAGTTGTCTGTTGAGATTTTCACGAGACAAATCCAAGTGTCAGGCTGGGCTCTGACCTGGGTGTCATGGGCTATACAATTACAAGATCATTTAAGTTTTTATGGAGAATTTGCTTCCTTGTAGTCGGAGGACTTGTTTTCCTGCTGACTGTTGGTCATGGCTACTCTCAGCTACTAGAGGGCATTTTTCAGTTCTGAACTTCATCTTCAAGGCCAGAATGGCCCAACAGACCTTCCTCCTGCTTTGCATCTAATTTCTCCTTGGTGACCAACTGAGAAAACTCTGCTTAAAGAATTTGTTGATTAGATCAGGCCCATGTACATTATCTCCCAGTTAATTAACTCAGGATAAACTGGTATGTAAACTTAAAAATAGGTGCAACATTTATTTTGCCATATAACCAAACACAATCATGGGTATGATGTCACATTCACGGTCCTGGGGATTAGGGCAGGAAATCTTGGGGAAGGGTCATTTTAGAATTCTGCAGACCACACTAATGTCTCTCTACTTGTCCACTCTCCTAATATTAATATATCATAATTTAAGCATTATCTTATTATTTAACTTTTGTCACTGTCCCAAATTTTAGTGTCATTAAGTGTGATTAAAAACTGTGTGACTGTCTTAGAAGTCTACCATTATTTTGTTGCTATTGTATTAACTGTAGAAAGGAAATTACTTGATCAGAAACTACAAGTATTAAAGGATCATGACATGTTACTAAAATATTCCCTTTGTACTATAGTGGGAAAAAAAGCCATTTTGAAAAATTGTTTCCTGTCAACTCTAGGTTTCACCCATAACAATATGTGCCATTTATATATGTAAAAAAGTAGTAAAAGTAAATGTAGAAGAAGTAGGACACCCCATTAGTGAGAGAATTCATTGGAGCCCAAATGACAGGGATTGAATCCTAGTTCCTCTGCAAATTCTGCTAATTATTATTATTATTTTATTTTAAATTCTGATGGTTTTTTGATTTATACTAATTTTAGTTCCGGATGTCATTAAAATAGATTTTTAAACAAATCCATTAGGGTCATGTCTATGATAAAAGACAAGCACAGTAAAAACATTTCAAATTAAATTAAAAAACTACAAGCACACAATGTTATGTGCTGAAAGAGTCAAAGATGATGAGACCAGTGTTCTAGCACAGTTCATTGTCGTGGCAGATACCACAGTGATTTATGTCATCTTCTGGATATTCCCATTGATTAAAGATTATTAAACTTTTTGCTACCTTGTATTATTCAGTCAGCATTTCATTTGCAACTTCTCAGTCATCTGAGGTTTAATTTCTGTTGGCTGCCTGTTTTCCTTCATGTGGGTCGCATTTTCCTATTGTGCTATTGGATGTTGGATATTATGAATGATACAGTATAGAGACTTTGATTTTATATCCTTCTGAATAAATATTTTTATTCTAATAGGCAGTTAACTTGGCCTAATAGAAAATAGGAAATTTTCTTCCTGTTTTCTTTTTTCCCCCAAGATTATGAAAATCTTATGCTTTACTTTTAAAAAATATATTTTCAAAATTTCATGTGATCTTTCACCTACACAAATGCAGGGCATAAAATAATGTGTGATGAAGTCAGTGATGGAAGAGCCGGAGATTCATGTGCGCAAGGATTATTCCTAGCTCATTGCAAGCCTCGATCTCAACTTTGCAGCAGCAGAAGTGGAAGGGGCAGCATTTTGGCCATGCCACTCCTTTTAGCTCTGTCTACATTGCCCTAGAAAGGAAAGAAGCATCAGAGCTGATGGAAATTTCATTGTTTGTCCACCCATTCCTTCCTTTCCTTCTCAGTTAACAACTCAGGGATCTGTACAGAATATTCCTTACTTAAAATGCTAATTTGGATTATAGTAGGATCAGAATGATCTTTTGGCGAGAATAGGTTATATATTATGTTTTAAGGGAGATGTGATTTAATCTGGAGCATTTTCACATTTAAATCTAAGATTTCCTGGTAAGAGTTTTATTTATTCCAGGACAGGGGTTTTGAATTCCCTACTCCCCCTATCATTACATATATATCTTTATCAGTAACATTTCTCATTAAGTGTGGGTCCTCTCAATTTGCAGGAAGGGAGTGGGAATGGGGGATGGTAGTGGAGAGGGGGCAGACACTTCCTCTCATTAGAACATTTTCTGTAATATAGAAAGAATAACTATTTAACCAAAAATTGACCAGTGTGAATTTCTTCCTTGCAAGCAAGTTCTTTTCTTTCAGAGTTGTTTTGTACTGTAATTGCTTCTATGCTATCATCACTTATAATTGTCCAGAATATATTTACTTCCAGTTATGAATATATCCCTTTATTTTCACTTGGTAAATGTACCATATAAAATATGAAGCACTTTTTTTGACACTTCACCTAGAAAACACAAATGAGAGTAATTTGACATTGCTTTAGACAGGCATATTAAAGAGTGTGTGTGTGCTAAGTTGCTTCAGTCAGGTGCGACTGTTTATGACCCTATGGACTATAGCCTGCCAGGCTCCTCTGTCTATGGGATTCTCCAGACAAGAATGCCATGCCCTCCTCCAGGGGATCTTCCCAACCCAGGGATGGAACCCGCTATCTCTTATGGCTCCTGCATTGGCAGGCAGGTTCTTTACCACTAACGCCACCTGGGAAGCAGCCCCCATTATATAGTGCACAAAGCTAAAGCTTCAAAATGAAGTCTTTGCATTTAAGCATATCTTATAAATTCCTACTTTGGGGAAATATAAGAAAAAAAATAGGTTAACGTTTTTAAAGACAGAGATTTAGAAGGAAATAACAGTTTAGTACCTGGATCCAGCTAATTAAAGTTTGGAGTACTTTGACTTTTTCTGCTCTGTAGTTTTTATTGTTGTTGTTATGTTCGTTTAAGTAGTTTATCACCCAGATCAATAGACCAATGCTAGTGATTTTTAAAAATCAATTTCCAGGATGCATTTTAGGTTCATTTAGGTATAGGATACTTTAAGTCTTTTACAGCTTTAATACTACATTGTGTTGATTGATCTTTATTTAGACTACCTGAAACAGTCTTAATATTTTTGAACCATCTGTGTCTTTAAATACAGGAAAAATAATAATGTTAATTGATGTTAACTGACTTGACTTACCTAAGATCATAATAAATGGCAGAAATATAATGAGATGTAGCTCTGCCTGACTGTAAATCACATGCTCTGAACCATATCACTTTATAGCCACCTAAATTTACCCTCTGTATGTTTTGGAAGTTTAGTTTTGTTTTTGCTTTTTATTTTATTAATATGCTCTTGCATTCTCTTCTAGATCTTTTCTCAGTTTAACTGTTGTTTTAATTCTTATATGTACATGAATGTTTGCTGTTATCAGGCTATCCTTTCTGTTTTTCAGCTAATATACTTCTAGTTTATTTAGTTTCCTGGGTCCCCAGGTATTATCCCTTGGATGTTATCATGAGTTTCCTAGACCTGAGCTGAAATTTTTTCCATGTCCCTTACTGATTGGTAAGTGAGTATATTTGGGCAAAGACTATCAGAGCTTTCCCTTCTCTTTGCTTATGTCTGCTTCCTTAGCTCTCTAGGGCCCAGGACAAGGTATAACTCCTAGGGTTTGATGTTCTTGGTAGATTAAAAGGAGCTTTTATATTTTCACTGGTTTCATGCTACCCTTTAGTATTCTTCTTTCCCCATCTTCTAACCCCCCAACATGAAGTAATGAAAAGTGACAGATGCTGATAAAGGTTGAAGTAGTAAATAGTCCCCAAACTGTTAGGTTTACATTTAATTTTGTACAGTGAATATTTTCTCTGTGACAATACAGATGATAAATATTTAACTGACATTGTTTAGTTTGATTATAGTTCAGTGTTTACTTATAGTATGAGTTATTCTGTTTATTTCAAGCAACCTTGCTGAGTGGTCTAACTAATTCTGATTGTTTTTTAGCCTCTTGGATTTTCTAGATGTATAGTCATATCTACAGAATTATGATAATTTTGACTCTTCTTATCTATTTGTAGCTTTAAAAGCATTTATTTCATAAGTTAGATCCTATAAATTTTAAATAAAAATGGATAAAATTGGCATCTCTGTTCCTGATTTTAACAGGAATTGTGTTAGTACTTCAGCATTTAATATGATTGGTATTTGATTCTGATATTCTTATTATGTTTGGGTTGATTGATTCAGGGATAACTTGAATTTTTTGAAAAAATTTTTGGCATAGAAACAGTTCTGCATTTTCATATATTAATGTAATTAATGATGTTGGTAGGTTTCCTATTGTTGCACTATGCTTGTGTTCCTGGGATAAGTTCATTTTATCATGATGGCATATTATTTTATGTTGTTAGATTTATAAATATTTAGGACATTTGCATCTATATTCGTAAGTATGGCTAATATTTTTCTCCATATGTGCCATCCATGTCAGATTTTGACATTATAGGTATGTCAGCATTGTAGAAAATGAATTAAGTGATTTTTTAATATATGTTCAAGGACAGAAATATCTTTTTTTTTTTTTTTTTAATAGAGCTTTCCTTTATCACAATCTGTGCCTAGTGCCTACTTCTAGTAGTTGATAGTTCTGGAATAGGAATAGGTTAAGTTGACCAGTAAAAAAGAATGAAACACCTCAAAGCAGATTAGAACAACACACATTTAATGTATAAGGAATTATCAATTCAAATTGGTGGAGAAAGGATGCATCATTGTTAAATACAATGTGGGAGAATTAGATTTCCATCTAGAAGAAAGTAATAACAGAGCACTCACTGCTCATGTCACATTTATAAATAAGCTTCTACTGAATTAATAACCAGTGTTAAAAATTGAAGCTAAGGCATTTGAAGAAAATTTAGGGAAACAGTTTTTTATTACTTCTGGGAGACTTTCCTAAGATGATGGGAAGCCTAGAAATAAGGGAAAATTTGACAGACATATTTTGGTCCAGAAATTCCAATTCTAGATATTTATCCCAGAGAAGTAATAGCATGTATACTTTTAGTCCTGTGTGTATTCTTGTATTTACTTAAACTTAAGAAAAAGCTGAGAAAAATATATATAAAATTGTTAATATGGCTGTTAGGAGTGGTTTGTTTGAAGGATAAAATTAGATGGATATGATTTTAATGACATTACATATAGTTGAGCTAGCACTCGTGTAGTGTTAGTGTAATTGGCTCATATAAGTAAATGCAATTAGTAATTGTTCAAAATAAACTAATTTGTAATAATAGCTAATTTCTTTTACATTTTTATCATTTAACTGTACTCATCCTGAATTTAGAAAAATGTATTTTATATACCAGATATAAAGATTGTTATGAGCCACTGGGCTTACCCTGTGGCTCAGCAGTAAAGAATTCACCTGTGATGCAGGAGATGCAGGAGATACGAGTTTGATCCCTGAGTTGGGAAGATCCCCTGGAGGAGGAAATGGCAACCCACTCCCGTATTCTTGTCAGGAAAATCCCATGGGCTGCAGTCCATAATATTAGAAAGAGTTGGACACGACTGAGTACAGCATAATAGATAGATGAGCCAGCTAACTTATTTATCTTATATATGCTTTGTGAAGAGCATTTAAACAATATCAAAATGACTTCTTGCTATGCAAAAAGAAAGAGCTCTGGTCCCTAGAAGGAATATTTATAGTATCTCGCTTGGAATTTTAAAGAATTGAATATTATAAATGTGTGTTTTTAAATTTTAGACTTTTATGTACAACTAAGATCTGTGACACACAGAATGTGGTAACCTGCCATTTGTGCAGAAACTGTGTCTTATTTAGAGTTTTTAGTCCTAGCATAGTAGACAATATCATAATTGATTATTTCCCTTGGTTTGACAATTCACATCTGTTGTGTCATCAAACTATATAGTCAGTTCCATTTAGCTTTATTTCTGACAGTTTCTAAAATGGAAGGAAATGTTTCCTAATTTAGGTTTAAAACAAAGATGTAAGTAACTGAGGCCAAGTTTACTTATTAGTTTATACATGTTTCTTTTGATAAATATATTACTTTTATATTGGTTCAGTGATTTTCCTGTTTAATAACATGGATAATATTCTATTAGTCATATTATCAATTTTTATTATCAATTTCAGGTCATTTCAATATCCTTTAGAACACCTGTGAGCAAACTATAGCCTATGAGCCAAATTCAGCCCACTACCTGTCTCTATAAAGAAAGTTTTTTTGGAACATAGCCACTCTCATCTATGTATGTATTATCTGTGGTTGCTTTCACACTACAAAGGTAGAATTGGGTAGTTGTGATAAATATACAGCCCATAGTGCTTAAAATATTTATTCTTTGGCTTTTTACAGAAGTTCGCTAACCCTTGCTTTAGAACATTAGAATAGTGACTACAGATTGCCTTACATACCTGTATCCAGGCTCTCAAGGGACCTTTGGACAATTTTCTGTTTATGCTCACAGTTTAATTACTCATACATATTCATTGAGTGCCAGTATATGCAGAGTACATCATGAGAAACGCTGGGCAGGATGAAGCACAAGCTGTAATCAAGATTGCTGGGAGAAATATCAATAACCTCAGATTTGCAGATGACACCACCCTTATGGCAGAAAGTAAAGAGGAACTAAAAGGCCTCTTGATGAAAATGAAAGAGGAGAGTGAAAAAGTTGGTTTAAAGCTCAACATTCAGAAAACTAAGATCGTGTCATCTGGTCCCATCACTTCATGGTAAATAGATGGGGAAACAGTGGCTGACTTTATTTTGGGGGGCTCCAAAATCACTGCAGATGGTGATTGCAGCCATAAAATTAAAAGACGCTTGCTCCTTGGAAGGAAAGTTATGAGCAGCCTAGACAGCACATTAAAAAGCAGAGACATCACTTTGTCAACAAAGGTCCGTCTAGTCAAGGCTATGGTTTTTCCAGTGGTCATGTATCGATGTGAGAGTTGGACTATAAAGAAAGCTGAGCACCGAAGAATTGATGCTTTTGAACTGTGGTGTTGGAGAAGACTCTTGAGAGTCCCTTGGACTGCAAGGAGATCCAACCAGTCCATCCTGAAGGAGATCAGTCCTGGTTGTTCATTGGAAGGACTGATGCTGAAGCTGAAACTCCAATACTTTGGCCACCTGATGCAAAGAACTGACTCATTGGAAAAGACCCTGATGCTGGGAAAGATTGAGGGCAGGAGGAGAAGGGGACGACAGAGGATGAGATGGTTGGATGGCATCACCAACTCAATGGACATGGGTTTGGGTCGACTCTGGTAGTTGGTGATAGGCAGGCAGGCCTGGTTTGCTGCAGTTCATGGGGTCACCAAGAGTCGGACATGACTGAGCAACTGAACTGAACTGAACTGAACTGAACTGAACTGAACTGAACTGAACTTTGTGTTAGCCGCAGGTCTAGATGCTGGAGACAGAAAGTAGGGAATAGTGAAGAAGGCACAGGAAGCCTCTGCCCTCATAAATTAGAGAAGAAAGACAACTAACCATGAAGATTTCCCTCTTTAGGTCTTTTTTCTTTTCTGATTAGACAGTTCATGAATTTTTTAACAAAATATGATACTGACTTAAGTTTCTCCACTACACTGAACCTTGAATAAGGGTTATGACAATGCAGTGTCCATTGTTATTGGAGATTTATTTTCTTTTATTAGTTAAGTTTGTAGAGGTTGCTTTCCCTTTTCAGTTATTTTAGGTTTTTAATCTGTCTTTAAGGTAATTTAAGGTGCATTTCTCACCATGGGTGGTAGGGGCTCAGTAAGTATGTGTAAAATTCATTGATTGCTATAGGTCAGATTTTCTGTTAGAAAAATTCATTGCTAAAATTAAGAAACTATCCATATAATAACTAATATACATGTGATACTCTGATAATTTATGTATCTTACCTGATTTACTCCTCCTCATAACTCCATGAGTTTTTATAATTCCCCTTTTCTAAATGATGAGGCCAAAGTTCAGAGAGGTAAGTTTAAACAGTTAAAGGATGGTGCTTGCCCACATTAGCATCTTGGCCTGGATATCTTCAGGACTGGAGTTCTTGGCCATGGTGTTGCTTAATACTTCTTGAGATTTGGAAATATGCATTTTCAGATTGGCCTTAATATAGATAGAACTTTAGTATTTGCTCTTTTATCATTTTTACTTTTGCTTTCATTTCTTTTTTTGGGGGTATGGATTATTGACATTTGAAGGTACAGGAGATAATTTTCTTCTTCTTTTTCCTTGTGTTTATGTGCTTGTGTATGATTAAGATGATAATGTAACCCGGGAAAGTGAAAAAGAAAGAGTCTGCAAAGAAAAAACCCAAGTAAACATAACACAGCAAGGAAAAAAGCGATTAATTTCATCAGGAAGTTCAGAAAGTACATCAGCAGAGCAAGACACAGGAAAAAAGTGCAAAAACGGTGATCAGGAAGAGTCTATCGTTTCATCCAAGGTGATTTTTAAAATATTCATTATTTGGTTGTTTATTTTCTCCATCGAGTGTTCTAGTTAGGATAATTATATGCTATATATATCAGTGAAAAACCAAAAATGCTTTTTATATTGTTTCTCAAGATTTGTTATTTTGTTTGATTTTGTTGTTTGGCTTTGCAATATAGCACTTGCAATGTCGAAAACAGTGCTATTTAATTTAGAAATTTTCAGACTGAAAAATAGGTGGAGATCACTTGACTCTGGACATAATTTGGTACCTCCCTTTTGAAACTCTGGGTTTTTGGTCATTCTCAGGCTGCCTGTCACTACTTTTCTCTTGGTAGATATTAAGAGAGGAACAATTAATGAGTAGTTCCTAACAGCCTGTGGCAGAATTACTTCTGGGTTTACTTGCAGTATTTATAAATCTTTTTATCCTCTTTCAGTTTTTGCTAATTCATTAGAATGGTTTGGCTGACTTAAGCATTCTTTGATACTGGTTACTCTAAGAAAATGAAATTATTGGATGAATTTCAAAAGAAAGGAGGGGAAAAAGAGAGAGATGACTCTGGGACAAAAAGATCAGGTATTCTTCCTTTCAGGAGAAGAGTGGCTTTAAATGATCATGTTCATGGTCCTTGTAGTCCTGTGGCTAAGCTCTGTGGGTCTCCATCTGTTTAGTCTCAGAGAGAGCCAAAGGAATAGGATTGCTTTTAGAATAGTATGCACTGGATTGATTGAAACTTCACCCACTATCCCAGAGAATCAGGTTTTTTATAGTTCTCCCCTCACTCCTGCCTCCTCTCTAGTGAGAAACAGAATCCTTTCTTCCAGCTAGAAAGCAGGGTCTAATCACTATAGGCTTAACTCTTCTGCTTATTTATGGAGTCAAGCTTAATAAATGAAAACAAAATGTATTCTAGCTCACATATATTGACCATAAAAACTTAACTGTACATTTTATGTGAATTTTGAGCCCTAATATTCTCTGCTCTACTCTCTAAACATATTATTGACCTAAAGCAAGTAGATTTCCAGATATTTCTCCAGCAAAGATGAGTTTATTTGGGATCAGCCAAGAATTGTATTTTGGAGTCTTCAGCTATGGGTGCAAGTTCCTGAACAGCAGAGGAAAGAGAATGCTTTTATAGCCCATAATAAACAAATTTCATGGATTTTCATTGACTGAGTCTTTGCCATGAAGGAAGAGGACTCTTTCTTCTTCCTCTTGCGCTCTGCTGTTATCTCAGGGCATGAGAACTGTACTTCCTGGTTTCTCAACTCTATTTAATTTTTTATATTTCCCCATTTTGGTCAAGATTTTTCTCTGAAAGCATTGCTAATCAAGAGTCAGGTTTTCAATGACTTTTTGTCCTTTAGTGCCAGGAGGGACCTTTGCTGGGTGTGGCATCTCACATTGGAGTGAAAGTACACAGATTGGAAACCTATTGAAGTCACATTCAAGTATCAAGGAGAGGTAGGAGGAAGAATTTTCAGGCACTTTTAATCTAAACTTTGTATGTTATAAAAATCATAGAAATTGGAGGGTATTGAAGTGTTCTGTCATCATCAAAGGTTTGACAGACAAGCTGCCAACAGGCCTGGTCTGGATATCTTCAGAAGGCTGTCTCATCAGATGTCATCTGCTTCAGTTCTGGGAAATCTTTTCTTTCAGGTCATCAGATAATGCGCAGATCTAGTCAGAGTTTGGTACATTTTTTATATGTGTCGTGTGAATCCAAGAGTCTCCTTCTTGGGGTTTGGTGGCACAAAGGCTGGTTAGCAGTACGTGATAGGGGCCTTTCCAGTGAGGTTGAAGAGAGTTCTTCTGGAGGTGTTTCTTTCCAATAGACAAAATATCCAGTTTATCAGGTGTATTTTAGGTCATTATCCCCCCAAGAGTACACTGTGAAAAGATTGCTCTACTAAAACACAGTTATTTTTAATAGCATTTAGGCTTTTGCTATATTGGAGTATCTTTCCTTTTACCAGTTGTGAGTCAAAAGAAACAAGAGCATCCTGTGACTATCTTTAAGTGCGAGAGCTTATGAGTTCTGAAAGGGGTGGATCTGAGATTCAGAATGACCAATGACAATGCTTTTGGCCAAGGCATTTTGACCAATTTTTGGAGGGCCTTTACTAATTTTGTTAACTGAGTAATAATAATGCCATTAGTGCATTCACCTAAACGGGGACTGAGGGTGGTAAGCACAGTGAAAGTGTTGAAAATTGGCCAAATAGCACAGACTTGTTGAAGTACCTGACCAATAAGAAGTGTTCCTTGATCGCCATGAAATTTGAGAGGAATTCCCCTGATAGGGATAATCTTTTCTAAAAGGACTTTAACCACGGAAGAAGCAGTAGCATGTTTGCAAGGGATGCCTGTCTGTGTGTGAAAACACATAGACCATTACTAAAACATATTTGTATCCATGAGCCAGAGGAAGTTTTGAGACCTTGAATGGTTCATTGGGCTGTTTAAATTGTCTGGGAACATTATAAACAAGCTTTCTTGGGTTGTATTTCAGACAAGTGGGACAAGTGAGGTAGATATTTTTGATGGCCTTGTTAATATTTGCACATCAATATTGATTGATGAATGCTATCATTTTGTCAGTAGACCAGTGGTTTAATGCATGTACAGTGCTGAAGAATAGGGATTTTAGAGTGTCCAGGAGGACTGGGTTGTTAGTCTAAACCAGAGCTTCCTCTTTTATCAAACCAACAATTTTTAAATTTCCAATCTTGTTTTTCCTTTTCTGAAGCCAGTTGTTAGGCTTCTTTAGTCTCTTTTTTAAAGTTATCATTTGGGAAAATTTCTCTTTGGACCAACAGCCTGCTATTGGCCCCATTGCTACTGGCAACATTCCCTGCAGAAATGTCATCAAAGTTATTTCCCTTAGTTTCCAGAGACTCAAGTGTAGAATGTCCCAGAATATTCATAATACCTAAAGTGGCAGATAAAAGTATTACATCCAGTAAATATAAGGGTCACTTAAAATTTTATTTCAGCAGGAAGTAAGGAAGTCACATTGCTTCACAGGATTCCAAAATCATAAGCTGCTGTGTAGTGTATAACTATTATATTTGTGTATAATATTGTATAAGTGTATACCATCAGTATAAATATTGGCCGCTTTGCCCTTGGCTTAAGTACAAGCCCACATGAGAGTGTATAATTCCGCCTGTTTGGCCAAAGTAGCCAAAGGTAAAGGTGCTGCCTCAACAACATCAAAAGGAGTGGCAAAGCATGCCTAGCGTCTTTACCGTTGTTACCTTTTAAATAAGAATGTCAGTGAACCTTGAGAAGTCAGTGTTACCCGGAGGTCTTTCCTGTAAACCGCTATGAGTCAGGAGGCGGTCAGTCAGTGTCCTCTGTGGTGGTCAGTCAGGGGCTTCTTTGGTGACAGAGGCGAGAAGAGGAGCAGGTCCAGCATAAAGGAGTTATGTGAGGAGAAGTTAATGAAAGGACTTACTTCTTAGGACATAAGGCACCTGATTGAGAAATATTAATTGTGATGAGAATTCAGGAGGGCTTCTACTGCATGATGTACAAAAATGGTTAAAGGGGATCCCGTGACTTTCTTGGTGGTCTTAACCAAAAGAGCAGTAGCCATAACGGCTTTAAGGCAAGCAGGGTGTCCCTATGCCACAGAGTTCAGTTCCTGGCTGTAATGCAGTGTGGGCTGATGGTGGACCCCTGGTTTTGGGTGAGTACCTCAAGGGCATTTTCTTCCTTTTCACATATAAGAAGGAAAGAAAAAAAGAGAATCTGATAATTGGGATTCTCAAAGGCAGATGGGTTCGTGAGACACAACTTTAAGGCTTTAAAGGCTGTGTTGTTTGGTTCTTTCCTTAAGTTTGAGTCATGATTGTTACTGTTTAATAAAGCATACATAGGTTTGGCCATAAGAGAGAAATTTGAAATTCAGCTTTGGAAATAACCAACCAGCCCGAGAAGACTTAGCATATAGCAGGGTAGTCTTGGGTTTGGGGAAGCTTAGGATCATGAAGTGTATCTGGATCTCCTTAAAACTTTTGTGCTGATATCAGATGCCCTGAATATCAAACCTGGGTTTGGGTAAACTGTAATTTTCCTTTGATGACCTTATGTTCCTAAAAGCTTTGGCTAGTGGATACTGTCTTTTTTGTGAGGAGGCTTGAGAAGGAGAGCAAAGAAGCTAATGAAACACATATTACAACAAAGTAGAACCTCTAGGGAACCTTACATAATCCAGATCAACCTTTAGTATTTGTAAGAAATAAGGATTCTCAGCAAAACCCTGAGTCATTACTGTTCAGGTAAATTGCTTTTCTTCCTAAGTGAGGGCAGAAAGATATTGGTCAGCCTCATCAACTGGAATGGATGTTAGTAATTATGGTATTAGGAACAACAGTGTCAAGGGATAACAATGTTGTTTACTGCTCAGAGATCCTGGAGGAACCTCCACCCTCCGCCCCTAGGTTTTGTTCACCTGACTGGTGTAAGGGTTAGTGAGCCCTTGAGCCTTGTAATGTTCTTTTATGGTCTTTATGCCTTTCAGGGCTTTCTTTTCTTATAGAATATTAATTAAGTCTGGTTAAGTGGTTTTTGAGGGATCTATTTGAATCTTGGGATGTGTGCTGTGAGTTTTGCCGGTATCAACTGGAGATTTTACCCATAAGGGGAGTGGTAACTAGGGACCAGTGATCAATATTTCCAGATCAGTATTAGCTCTAGTACTATCAGAGGCAAACCAAATAAAAGATGTCAAAGGATCATTTCATTCACCTGGTTCATTACTTTGATAACTGTTGTCAAATTCTAGAATTATTTTCCCTTTTTGGGAAAAAGAAATTCCAGCATGACACTTCATTAAGAAGTCTCAGCCTAATAAATGAGTTGGGGGCCAAGGAACTAAGGAGAAAGGGGTATGCATTTCTCAGAGGGCCCAAGTGAAAGGGAATAGGTTCAGAGACAGGAACCTCTTGAGGCTCATTAGAAATCCCACTAGTTGAGTACAGCCACTATGGAAAACAGTGTGGAGATTTCTTAAAAAACTGGAAATAGAACTGCCATATGACCCAGCAATACCACTTCTGGGCATACACACTGAGGAATCCAGATCTGAAAGAGACACGTGCACCCCAATGTTCATCGCAGCACTGTTTATAATAGCCAGGACATGGAAGCAACCCAGATGCCCATCAGCAGATGAATGGATAAGGAAGCTGTGGTACATATACACCATGGAATATTACTCAGCCGTTAAAAAGAATTCATTTGAATCAGTTCTAATGAGATGGATGAAACTGGAGCCCATTATACAGAGTGAAGTAAGCCAGAAAGATAAAGAACATTACAGTATACTAACACATATATACGGAATTTAGATAGATGGTAGTGATAACCCTATATGCAAAATAGAAAAAGAGACACAGAAGTACAGAACAGACTTTTGAACTCTGGGGGAGAACGTGAGGGTGGGATGTTTTGAAAGAACAGCATGTATATTATCTATGGTGAAACAGACCACCAGCCCAGGTGGGATGCATGAGTCAAGTGCTCGGGCCTGGTGCACTGGGAGGACCCTGAGGAGTCGGGTGGAGAGGGAGGTGGGAGGGGGGATCGGGATGGGGAATACGTGTAACTATATGGCTGATTCATGTCAATGTATGACAAAACCCACTGAAATGTTGTGAAGTGATTGGCCTCCAACTAATAAAATAATATTAAAAAAATAAATAAATAAAAGTAAAAAAAAAAAAGAAATCCCACTAGTTGATCTGTGTTCGGACTGCTCTATGGTAGTGGTGTTGAGCCCTGAGAGTATGACTTCAGGATCAGTTAGGACTAGAATAGACTTGCCCCCAATCTGTAGAAATGTTTTTCCAGGTTGATGGAGAGGGGAGGCTGGGAAGAGCCCCTGTTGTTTCTTAGAGTCCTGTCATTGAGAATTGGGCAGATGTTGGAAAGGCTGGTTAGAGGACTGAAGGCATCTGAAGTACTTAACAGTACATTTGTAGCAGTCTCTTTCGAATGTCCTGGCTCTTCGCAATAATAGCAGAAACAGGGAGGGTTTTGGTTTTGTTTGGAGTCTTTAGTTAGTGGTTTGAAGATAGACTTCCTTTTGGGTGATCCATCTAGAGTTTGAGCTTGCTCGCTTGCCAGATGAGCTAAGTATGGAACTGATAGTTTCCCATTCTGTTCTGGTCCTTTTTACTAGAAAAGAAAGGACCCAGTTCAGTTTATGTTTAAGTAATAAACATGGGGTTAATAGATACCCAGGTGGAATCAACACCTGAAAGAAGAGTAGAATTTTCCTTTAAAACAATCTGAAGTTGATTGTAATAGTCATGAATAGGATCGTCAGATTTTTGTGTACAGGCCTGAATTCTGTTCCAATCAACAGACTTTGAGAAAGCCATAGAAATCACCTGATGAAATTGCCTCATGATCGCTGAAGTGTGATCATATAATCGACTTCCCAGGTGGCTCAGGAGTAAAGAATCCACCTGGCCAGTGCAGGAGCCACAGGAAACACAGGTTTGATCCCTGGGCCTGGAAGATCCCCTGGAGTGGGAAATGGCAGTCTACTCCAGTATTCCACCCAGAATAACCCCATGGATGGAGGAGCCTGGCCAGCTATAGTCCTTGAAGTTGCAAAGAGTTGGAAAAGACTGAGCATGCACACATAATATAATAAGTTAGTGGTCTGGTCTCTGAGCTGTAATTCTAGAGACCTTTCAAGATTTTCCCAACTAGCTGCTTTTATCCAGTGCTGGGCCTAGTCTTCACTGACAAGTATAAAATTAGATGATATATGTCAGAAACCAGGTTGATAAGTTTGAATAACTATATTAAATACCTCTGCAAATCAATGAGGATCTTCTGTTACTTTGGAAAAGTCTTTGACTATGGCTCACAGTTCAGCTTTAGTCCAAGGAATATAAGAAACTAAGACTTTAACATCTGGATTCTCAGAAGGCTTAATTTTAAAGGGACAGGTTCTGGCAGTTTCAGAGGAAGAGAGTAAGGAGAGTTTCAGAGAAAATAAGAAGTTTGGCAGGAGAATGAGTGTGGGGTCATTGAGGGTAGAGAGGAGGTGTCGACAGTGTAGAAGAGAAGAGGAAGATTGTGCCAAAGGTGTAGGAACTAAAGCAGAGGCAAGTTGGCACCAGATGTGGAACCTGAGAAAAAGAAGCTAAGGAAGAAAAGCCTGAAGCTTCAGAAACCATTCTATTTTTCTTTAATCATATGCCTCGGTTAATCTTAAAATCTTATTTTGCAGAGAAGCAATTTTAAACTTCTGATAACATTGGGAAGCTTCAAAATACCAGTCAAAATCGTCATTACATTCAGTCCTGGAAACTTTGAGCCACTGTAATCCATCTTGGCTTTAAGAGAATTAAATTTGGGGATTTCAAAAGTTTCCCACAATGGCCATTGATATTCTAAATTGCCTTTGGTCAGGTTGGTCCATTTAGTTGGAAATGCACATAAAGAAGGACTAGTTTTTAAGCAGAGAATCAGTTGAAGTATCTATTGTGGGGGGTGAGGTAACCTCAAAATATTTAGGTAACTGGAATCTTACTTCTCAGAGGTTTTCTTCTATAATAAAAGAATAATTTTCAAGCAGCTTAAACAATTTACAACTTAAACAGCTCAATTCAAACACCTTGCAACTCAAACAACTTGCAGGCCTAATAACAGCCAGTTCTAAAGAAAGAACTTGGTCCTGGAGAAGCCAAGCTAAAGACTTCTTAGCTGACCAGTTGAAACAGTCTGATCTCAAAGTCAGACAAAGTGCCAAGTGGGTACCCTCATGCAGAATAAGGCCTTAACCTGGGAGATTAAAACTCAAAGTAGATTCCAAACAAAGCTCAGAGAGCTTCAAATGCAAAGAAGGTATGAGCTCACATCCTGGAGAAACATGTACCTTCAAACTCCAGGATCTGTGAGAAAAAGCAATGATTACAGTGGACTTGATTGTGGATGCTGCACCTGTTTGCTCACCAGCCCTGGAGCTGTTGAAGGTCTTCTCTGATCCCTGTATAGGCCACCAAACTGTTGACCTGAAACAAATGGACTTCCAGATATTTCTCCAGCAAGGAGGTGTTTATTTGGGATCAGCAATTTGAGGTCTTTAACCTTGGCAAGCCTCTGCTGCAAGCTCCCTCACTGTAAGGGAAGGAGAACTCGTAGAGAGAGGAAAAGGAGGTTGGCAGGACTATAGTCAACTAAGAGTCTGTGGCTCTTTTATTGGCTGAATCATTGCCAGGAAAGAAGAGGAGTCTTCTTCTTGTTGGGCTTTGCTATCATCACAGGGCTCCATCTTCTATCTATTTGAGGTTTCTTTTTATTGATTCTTTACAATAGCAATATAACTGCCTTTTTTTCCTAAGAAGAGAAATTTTTTTTCCCCCAGAAGAAAATCTGTAGTATACATGTCTTACTGTATTTAAAGCAACACATAAAGTTTGATAATCACAAGTGAAACTTTTAAGAAAGGTCAAGCCTTTTCTGCCAGCTATAAAAACTGCAATCTAGGTTGTTCAGAAAGAAAAAACTTAAGTTATCAGGAATATCAGAAGATCTAGATGTACAATAAAATCTTTGAAACATTACCAAAAATAGGTTGTTTATTCCTGAAAGCTGGGAGGGAGGTGATATTTTAAGAGTATCTTCATTTGTCTTTAGTACACTAGATTTTTACCTTGACTGACCAAAATAATAGGAGAGGTAAAGAATATAACTCTTATTCACATAGCTCTCTTTCAATTAAGACTGTATCCCCAGAGCTCCTTAGTGTTGGTTTACTACATCAAGTAATCTTATATCCTTTGCTCCTGATTGGCTATTTGGGTTGTACCATTTATAGCATGTCTCTGATCAGTCCCACAGAAACATTTATTTATTCATTCATTTAATAAGCATTCATTAAGCAAATAATAGTAATACATGTTAACAACAACACCTGAAAAATTACCCACAGCCATTTATTGAGCTCAAAGACCATTCTAATAATCATTACCCTAAGCAGTCTTTCTGTTATATGTAAGGCAGTATCCTGGAACATGGGGTTAAATGCATAAAGATGAAAAAGACATAGTTGATGAGGAGCAAATAGTCTTGTGGGGCACATGATTCAAATCCTAAAATAAAGTGACAACACATTGATTTTTATGGCAGTCTTGAGGAGGACTCCATAAACCAGCTTCTAGGGAGGGGTTCCTGAAAGAAGTGACCCTGAGCCAATCCTCAGGGCAGTGGGCATGAACCAGGTGTAGGAATCCATCCAAGTAGATGAGGCAGCTGGTATAAGAGCAGAGAGGGTCCAAAGACTATGCTGGGGACCATTGTTCTTAGCGTTGTTGGTGCAGAGCTGGGTGGCAGGGCAAGATGAGGATGAAGCTGGTAGTGTGAACAAACTCATTGAAGGAGGACCTTGAAATGTTTTCAGCCAGAGATAATCTTACCGACTTTTCAAAGGAGAGATTGGAAGAGAATAAGATTAAAAACAGAGGGATAAGGTCATTGACACTGTCATGAAGAGAATCTTACTGAGGCACTAATATTAAGTATGAAAGGCATGAATTGCAGAAATATTTAAGAGACACTGCAGCACTTGTTTAGATCTGGGGAAAGTAAAGAAGAAATGAAAGATAGTCATCCAAGAAATTTATCCACATCTTCTGGCGAAAACAAATTGATTATGTTGGCCAAAACTGGTACAGAATACAGAGGGAGGATTTCGGAATTTGACATTTTGAGTGTGAGATGCATAGAATATTGAGGAAGAAATGTCTAGCTGTTGTTTAGTCACAAGTGTCACTGTTTCCACTTTCCCCCATCTGTTAGCCATGAAGTGATGGGACTCAGTTTATTTCAGTTCAGTCACTCAGTCTTGTCCAACTCTTTGCGATCCCATGGACTGCAGCAGGGCAGGCCTCCCTGTCCATCACCAACTCCCCGGGTTTACTCAAACTCATGTCTGTTGAGTGGGTGATGCCATCCAACCATCTATCTCATCTTCCATTGTCTCCTTCTCCTCCCACTTTCAATGGCATCAGGGTCTTTTCCAATGATTCAGTTCTTTGCATCAGGTGGCATAAGTATTGTTGGAATTTCAGCTTCAGCATCAGTCCTTCCAATGAGTATTCAGGACTGATTTCCTTTAGGATTAACTGGTTGGATTTCCTTGCAGTCCAAGGGTCTCTCAAGAGGCTTCTCCAACACCACAGTTCAAAAGCATCAATTCTTCAGCACTCAGCTTTCTTTATAGTCCAATTCTCACATTCATACATGACTACTGGAAAAACCATAGTTTTGACTAGATGGACCTTTACTGGCAAAGTAATATCTCTGCTTTTTAATATGCTGTCTAGGTTTGTCATAATTTTTCTTCCAAGGAGTAAGCGTCTTTTAATTTCATGGTTGCAGTCACCATCTGCAGTGATTTTGGAGCCCCCCAAAATAAAGTCTGTCACTGTTTCCACTGTTTCCGTATCTATTTGCCATGAAGTGATGGGACCAGATGCCATGATCTTAGTTTTCTGAATGTTGAGCTTTAAGTCAACTTTTTCACTCTCCTCTTTCACTTTCATCAAGAGGCTCTTTAGTTCTTCTTCTCTTTCTGCCATAAGGGTGGTGTCATCTGCATATCTAGGGTTATTGGTATTTCTCCCGGCAATCTTGATTCCAGCTTGTGCTTCATCCAGCCCGGTGTTTCTCATGATGTACTTTGCATATAAGTTAAATAAGCAGGGTGACAATATACAGCCTTGACCTACTCCTTTTCCTATTTGGAACCAGTCTGTTGTTCCATGTCCAGTTCTAACTGTTGCTTCTTGACCGGCATAAAGGTTTCTCAGGAGGCAGGTCAGCTGGTCTGGTATTCCCATCTCTTTCAGAATTTTCCACAGTTTATTGTGACCCACAGAGTCAAAGGCCTTGGTGTAGTCAATAAAGCAGCAGTAGGTAAAAGCAAGGAACTCTTGCTTTTTCAATGATCCAGTGGATGTTGGCAATTTGATCTCTGGTTCCTCTGCCTTTTCTAAATCCAGCTTGAACATCTGGAAGTTCACGGTTCATGTATGCTGTGAATGAGTTTGAAGTTCAAGAGTGAAGTTAAGGCTGGAGTTGAGAACTTTTTATTCCTTAACATGTGGGAGCTAATGTATTGATGCAGGACTTTTAAGATAGTTTATTAGCACAAACATTCTTTCCAAGGGCAGCTTGGAGACGATAGCAAATTGCTTCATTGAGCTTGTTTTAGGGGAAGTTCTTTATTCTTTCCTTTGAAGTATATTAAAACTTCAGATGGGGAATTCTCTGGTGGTCTAGACTCAGTGGGTAAGACTCAGGGCTTTCACTGCTGTGGGCCCAGGTTCATCCCCTGGTCTAGGAGCTAAAGATCCCACAAGCTGCAAAAAGAAAAAGAAACCTTCAGAGAGTTGAGAGATAAGGAAGGACTTATTGGGGAACTTAACAGGCTACTTTAATAGCCTTGTTGTTAAGTTTGTTGTCCAGTCACTAAGTCATGTCTGACTCTTTTGTGACCCCTTGTACTGTGGCCCTCCAGGCTTCTCTGTCCATGGATTTCCCAGGCAAGATTACTGGAGTGAACTGCCATTTCCTTCTTCAAGGGATCTTCTCGACCCAGGGATCGAACCCACGTCTCTTGCATTGGCAGGCAGATTTTTTTGTTTTACCTGCCCAAATAACCTTAATATAGTACATTTTAGCCAACTTCAAGCACCAAGGTCACCTTCCACCAGCTCCATGCTCCTCAATTCCTGAGGTCTGTAGCATGTATTTTTATAGAGAGTGTAGGAGATCTGCCTCTTCTGTCGTGAATCTCTAGCCTCCTACACTTTATTCTTCACATTTTCATGTCATCTGGGATATAAGCCATGTGGGTCTCAGATATAAAATAAAATATGGAGCTCTCTGCCTTCCCCTACGTCTTCCAGTTACAGAGAACCTTCCATCTTTCCTCTTCTCTCATTTGCCAGTTCAGTGACTTGCTCTGGTTCATGAGCTTTTTAACTGGCATAGTACGAATTTAAGTCTCAGCAAACTTACAAATTACTGCATGTAATGGATTTTTGGGACCATTTATGAATAATTGAAACCACAAATGTTAAATTCTTGAATGCCAAGGGCCTACTGAATATCAATATTTCATGGAGTTCCATAATGAACATTATGAATTCCAGCTTTTATGCCTCTTAAAATATTTGATAACCCCCGATCCATAGTATTGATATCTGTGACTTTATTACTCCTTTCTCTTTTGGAATAAATTAACATGTTAAACATATTCCTTGTGAAAATATTAAAAAAATAAATCCTTCTTTACATTTCATAGAAGTAGAGAGAGTTGAAATATGATGCTTTATAGTTCATATCTTTTATTGTATTTCTTGGTTTGCTTTTCATTTTTTTTAAATGGTAATATAGTAGATGCTTGTCAAAAATGCATTCAGACGCATGTTAAAGTAAAATGAAAATCTTGATTCGCCTTTTCCTTCCATCTCATTTAGTACTGATATATTGGTTTATGCCCTTCTAAATCTTTTCGTTTGGATTTACATAGGTAAGTAATCAAATAGATATGTAGGGAATGTTTTTTTACAACCTAGATAGAATCATAGTGTGTGTGTGTGTGTGTGTGTGTGTAATGTATATATATTTTAATTTAAAAAATCCTTGGATATATGTAGAGAGAGATCTACCTCATTTTTTTCAGTCTCTGCACAGTGTTTCATGAATGTATTCTCCTTTATTTAACGCTTTCCTAGCTGTGTCCTTTTTTCCCCTATAATAAATATGACAGGAGTGGGATATTTTCCCCTGTTGTCGCCAAACTGTTGCTGCGGCCCAACACCCGGGGCAGAAGTACTAACTGTAAGCATCTCATATTTGAAAGGAGCCCTCAGCAGTCAGAGCTAGTCTTTTTACTATGGGACCTTTTGAAAGGGATGAAAAATTCACTGTCCCTCCCCCCCCCCAGGCTTTATACTTAGAGAACTGAGACAAAAGAAGGTTGTAAGATTTGGGAGAGTGCTGTGTTTGGTAGAAGAAGTTATTTCCTCCCTTTCTAAAATCAAGAGAAGAGATGTGCTCAAAGAGTGTTTATTGTGGAGTTCTGAGATGCCAACAGCAACAAGAGACTGACGTTTTACTGGCCCTGCTTAGCCAGTAAAGATTTGCTCACTTATCCCATTACTACCCGAACAGAGAAAAAGAAAATTGGTGAGAGTTGAGCCAGTCGGGGACTGCAGATAAGGAGGTGGGTCAGGATTGCTCTGTTTCCACCCCACAGTTACAGATCCTGACTAGTTGGGGTCCTATAGTAAAGGGAGATGAGATTGGGGTGTACTTGAGCAGCTTGTGGGGAAAGAGTGTATATGTCGGCAGGATGTGGTATGAATGCCATCAACTGAGGGCCAGCTCCACCTGGTTATCTATTACTATACAGGAACCATGATTTGATCTAGGTTCTTTTCGCAAGGTCTTTATAGTCAGTTTGGATAACATTTGAAAGTTGGCCTACTATATTTCTTAAAAAAGAAAAAACTATGGAAACACCTAAGGAATTAGTCTAAAAAAGTCATGTTGATAATATCTTCAAGAAATTTCAGCTGTTGGATATCAAATAACTTTAAAACCAGCTTTTTCCAGTAGACAGCCAGCATACGTGAGTTCTTATTATATGCAGGGGTGAACATTTGTGTGTGTTTTCATCTAATTTCATTCTAATATGTTTTCATCACATCCTCACCATGAGGACTGGAGTTTATCTGAGCAATGTCTCCGCTGCACAGGAAGTATAAGTAATTAAGAGGTCATTTTTAATAGGATAAGACTAGGCTTACTCTTTGTACTTGTGGTAAGTACATATTAAAAAGGTTCTGTAATGCTAATGAGAATACTTACTTGATTCAAAATACCTTTAATTCGTTAAACTGAAACTGTTATTCATACCACTTCAAAGGAATCTTATTTTCTAAGTTGGTCATAAGATAGTTTTCATGTGAATTTTTCTGTGAAGGAGGATCATTTTCATCATTTAGCTGAGGGGAAAAACTCTTGATGTAGAGGGTAGAAATAAAGTATTACAGTAGCTTGTAAGAAATTAAAAGAACAGTGCAGAAGAGTGTGGCACATTGTTGAACAGGAAATTTAAGAGCCATGTAGGTTTTGGGGGAAAGATTATATTCAAATGAGCAAGTGTTGGATTTTCTCATGTTTCATTTGTATTTTTCTGGTTATTTTTCGCTGAATGCTTGTGATTGTAAAGGTTTGACATAGCTGTAAATTCCTTTTCTAATAACAGATTATTTCAAAGTTATTAAACTAGAGACATAGACAATGATATTTTTAATAACTTTAAAATATGGATCTTAAAGTTTTAAAATATACATATTGCATGAATCTTACAGTTTCATGCATTTATGCTTAAATTTACACATTTCCTTTGAAACATGCTTTACTTATGATTTATTTCCTGATTTGTCTTATAGGAAGTGCCACAGTCATTTTCTGCAGCCACGTTACATAACACAGAGGTAAATAACACTAATACTAATCCACAGAGAAGCAAAATCCCAGTAGAGGCACTTGGTAAGGCTTCTGAACATAAAATCATCACTAAGGGAAGTTCAAATAAAGACAGCATGGCGAGAAGTTGTTCTGAGAGTTGTTCCAGTACCCAGAGCAAGTCTTTCTGTGACGAGCCTCAAAAATCTCATCCTGAATCCAGCTCTAATCCGCCCAGTCCTGAATGTGTGCAGAAGGCAACCGATTCAGTTTCACATGGTTCTGAAGAAAACAAGGTCCAGAGAACGTCCTGCATGTATGGGGCAAACTGCTACAGGTAAAGCGAAATTGCAGGTAGCATATAATTCCATTATTTGAATAGCATGTAGCATGTAAATATATGCTGTAGTGTGTTAAAAGACTAATAAGACCCATTGGCCTAAAGGTTAGGAGCTTTATTGTGTTTCTGCTGGTCTATACTTTTTCAGTATGCATTCTAGCAAATCCTTCTAGAGGCTTTTAAAATATAGTGGGGAATTAAATGTTTTACTGTAGATACGCTGACTACTACAAGAATCTGAACTGGGGAATACAGACTTGAAAGCAGAATCACTCAGACCTAAATACCTGTTTATTAATGTCTTATTTAGGTGTTAGAAAGATAGCTTCATAAGTAGTTTATGTATACAGTATAACTCTCAAGAGAATTCTAAGTTGTGTTTAGGCATCTTATTATACTTATGCCTTTTCTTTTATTTTTTTCTAAAAATGCTTTTAAATCACCATGATGCCGTCTAAAACAACTGAATATATATTTTCTGGATTGATTGGCTACTCCTCTACTTACTTCATTTGATTATATTGTATCATATTTTCTAATTTCATACTTTGTGAATTAGTTTTACGCTGTATGTTTATACTGTGTTTTCTCTATGTTTCATAGCCCTACTTCAGAAGTTTTTCTTTGCTATTGCAACTTATCAAGCCAAATATCTTAGGAATACATTCTAGTATAGTTTATCTTCTATGCAATAACATTTGTGTATCACATATTCTGTTAATTTCTCATTCACCGTATCTCTTTAAAGTGCAGTGCCATTTTAACATTTGAATAACCAATTTTAGCCATTATAATTTATGCATTTATTCACAATTTTGTCTTATTTATGATGGCTTTAGTCCCGCGTATGGACCATAATTGATAAACTTGTGAACTGGAAGTATATAAACCATCTGTTATTTTGAATTTTTGAAAAATCCTGTTTGGTATTTGTGTCAGTTCAGTAGACCTGCCATAACTGAATACCACGGATTTGGTGGTTTAAATAGCAGAAATTTATTACCCCACAGTTCAGGAGGCCAGAAACCTGTGATCGAGGTGTCGGCAGGGGAGTCCTCCCGCAGTCTCTCTCACTGGCTTACAGGTGGTGCCTTCTCACTGTGTCCTCACATGGGCTTTCTCCGTGCATGCGCATCCCTGGAGCCTCTTCCTCATCTTACAAGGACGTCAGTCATTTGGGATTAAAGGGCCCTACCCTTATGAATTTATTTAGTCTGAATTATCTCTTTAAAGGCCCTGCCTCCATATATAGTCACACTAGGGGTTAGGGCTTCAATATATAAGTTTGAGGATGGAGGACACAGTTCAGTCCATGACAGTGTTCAGCTGGTATTTGTCTTTGTTAAACATGATTTAATGTTCTATCAAGATCATAATGAATTCAGTCATACTTGACAATGACACGTTAATCAGTCATAGCTTATGAATATTTTTTTACCTTTTCCCTCATTTTGATATACGTAATTAATACCCATGAAATATTTGCAACTGAAATCTTGACGACAGAACGCTTATATTTGTAATAAAGGGGAAAAAAAACCCGAATTGAGTTCTTGTTATACATGTATATCATAGCAATCAGTTCAATGTATCTTTTTTCCAGCCTCAAAGCCACTGCTTCAGCTCATGCCATGATTCCTCTGGAGCTAGTAAATAATCTCCGAAGTCTCCACACTTTCCCTCAGGTTCATATTTCTTCCTCATTCTTGCCTGAATGATCTGACTGAGAAAATAAAAGCAAAGATAAAAAATAAGAGAGAAAAAAAAAATATGACAATATTACTCTCTTATACAGAATCCTTCAGTGTCTAAAGGCTGGATTTCTTAGCAGAGTCCAGAAGGCCCTGAACTGCCAGTGATTCTTCAGCTGCACCATGCTGTCTGGCTGTTGTTATGTCCTTTGGATGCGCTGTTGCTGTTTCCTCCCTTCTGTCCTGCTGAAAGCCTCATTCAGTTCCTTTTTTCATCCTTTTCTGATATGCCTATTCTTCCCTACATTGCTCAGCCTCTATCCTACACAACTTTTTTCCTCGTACAGTTTCTAAAGTGTGCTTATAGATCTGATATTTAATATCATAGCTCAGTCGGTAAAGAATCTGCCTGCAATGCAGGAAACTCAGGTTCGATTCCTGGGTCAGGAAGATCCCCTGGAGAAGGAAATGGCAATCCACTCCAGTATTCTTGCCTGGAAAATCCCAGCCAGGAGCCTGGCTGGCTGCAGTCCATGGGGGTCACAGGAGTCGGACACAACTTAGCGACTAAACCACCACCACCACCAATTATTTACATGTTCTGTCATAACAGAAAATTATTGCACACAAGAAGTCTTACTCTCTCCCTTGATATTATGCTATTAACTCCCAAGTCTGTATCTCCAACAGAGATTTCTGTACTAAATTTTAGATCCAGATAATCACTGTTTATATCACAGACACATCAAGTTCAGCCTTGTCTAAAGCAGTCACATCTTCTTTCAATCCTTTGTGAAACTGAAAACAACAAAACAAGCATTTAACTTTGTAGAAACTGTTGTTTCCAAAAAACTTGTTTTGAAAGATTTTGTTCTTCTGGGGTCATATAGTTTTTTTGTTTAATAGCATATGGTTCCATTAGTAAACTGATTTTTTTAAAAATTGGGCAGAAATTGAAACATCTGTTATTAGCATGTAATAAATTAATACTTTAATTAAAACTTGTAGTTTTATCTGAATAAGATAATAAAAATTATGAGTTAATAGTGTATAAAATAAGGGTTTTTTTAATCTCTAATACATGTGCAGTGTCTCACTGAGGACCAAACCTCCCACTGCGAACAACTAACAAAACTGAACACCCATGTTTGAGAACATTAGAGGCAGTCACACTTTAAGGTTTCTTTTTCCCTTGTGGCATTTGCCAAATTTTTAATGTTTCATGCTGAGGGCTAAGAGAACAGGCAGAGCTTTGGGCAGTCTCATAGAGCTTAGGCAACAACAATGGAGTTCAGTATTTGCCAAGTGGGAGGGACCCTATATGGAAGTTATAGACATTCAGGAGGGAAAATAGAAGCATAATAAAATTGAATATGACTATATAAAGCAGTAATAACTTTTGTGTTATGTAATGTATTTGTTTAAAATACATGAAAATAGTACAGACGTGGTCAGTGATTAAAACAAGTAAATTTTGGCTATAGTTACAATACCTGTGGAAGAATACCATATTTGTTATTTCGTAACTGTCTTAACTTTATGTGGGCTTCCCTAATAGCTCAGTTGGTAAAGAATCCACCTGCAATGCAGGAGACCCTAGTTCAATTCCTGGGTTGGGAATGTTTGCTGGAGAAGGGATAGGTTACCCACTCCATTATCCTTGGGCTTCCCTTGTGGGTCAGCTGGTAAAGAATCCACCTGCAATGTGGGAGACCTGGGTTCGATCCCTGGGTTGAGAAGATCCCCTGGGGAAGGGAAAGGGTACCCACTCCAGTATTCTGGCCTGGAGAATTCCATGGACTATACAGTCTCAAAGAGTCTATACAAGTCTCAAAGAGTCAGACCCAACTCTTTATGTAGGTCCTCAGAGTTTATCTGTGTTGTAACATGAGTCAGAATTTCTCCTCTTTTTAAGGCTGAATCATATTCTATTTTATGTATATACCTTGTTTTGTTTATCCATTCATCTTTCAATGGACATTTGGGGTGCTTCCATTTCTTGGCTGTTGTGAATAATGCTGCTGTGAACTTTGGTATGAAAATAACTCTTTGAGATCCTACTTTCAATTATTTTTTCATATAAATCCAGGAGTTGAATTGCTGGATCAATTCTGTTTTTAATTTTGCAGGATACCATCATACTATCTTCCATAGCAGATAAACCATTTTATATTTCTGGGAACAGTGCACAAAGCATTACAGTTTCTCCACACTTGTTACATTTTCTGCCAACAATACTCAAAAAGTGTTACACTTTCTCACCAGCACTTGCTATTTTCTGTTTTTTTGGTGGTGGTCATTTTAATGGGTATGAAGCATGATACATTGTGATTTTGATTTGCATTTCTCTAATGATTACTGACTTTGAGCATCTTTTCTTATACTTATTGCTCATTTGTGTAGTGAATAGAAATTTCTTTGGATTATAGACATTCCTTTGCTCATTCATGATTCAAGGGTTTTTTTTTTTTTGGTCATTGAGTGGTACAAGTCTTGTGTATATTTTGATTATTGACCACTCATTAGGTACATGGCTTGTGAATATTTTTTCCCATGCTGTAGGTTGCCTGTTCATTTTATTAATTGCATCCTTAGATGCAAAGAAAAGTTAAATTCTGATGTAATCCAGTTTGCCTAGTTTTGCATTTCTTGCCTTTGCATTTGGCAGGATATCTTTGACAAATCCAATGTCTTGAAGCTTTCTCCCGTTTTCTCCTAAAAGTTTTGTATTAGTATCTTAGGTCGTATATTTATGTCTTGGATACATTTTAAGTTAGTTCTGTATATAGTGTGAGGGAAGGGTCCAACTTCATTCTTTTGCATGTAAATATCCTGTTTTCCCAGCACCATTTGTCAAAAAGAGTATTCTTTCCTTTTAGAATGGTCTTGGCACCTTCATTGAATGGACAAAAAATCATACATTGGAACATTGCACAGTAATAAAAGTATACTGTTGTTACATGAAACAGTATGGAGTAATAATATAAACTTAAAAAGTCATTCTGAAAGAAGTGCATATTTCCATTTTAATTCAAGTACAGACAAAACTAATAGACTTTTTTTTTTTTTGGCACTAAGATGTTTTATTTCTTTGTAAAAACAATGTATCAAGAGTCGTTTGAACAGTACTTGTCTTATTCTCTTCACATAACTTATTAAGCATGGAACAAGCATCATTTCTATGCCTGAGCTAATTGGGGCTTCCCAGGTTGCTCATTGTAAAGAATCTTCCTGCCAAGCAGGAGACTCGGGTTTGATTCCTGGGTTGAGAAGAGCCCCTGGAGGAGGAAATGGCAATCCACTCCAACATTCTTGTCCATGGAAATCCCATGGACAGAAGAGCCTGATGTGCTACAAATAAAAAGAAAAATTGTTATACACTTTTTGAAGTTTTCCTTAGCTTCCAATATTTTATCTTTTGTAGTGAAGTATCTCTGATAATTTCTTTAATGTGAAGATTTTTGCTAGTGTTTCTTCCTCTGAGACACGTCCATTCTTTTGTCCCAACCACTTTTCCAATTTATGTTGATAAATTAGCTTCACTAAATTCTGTGCTGTGCTGTGATTAGTCGCTTCAGTCAGTTCCTACTCTTTGTGACCCCGTAGACTGCAGCCTGCCTGGCTCCTCTGTCCATAGAATTCTCCCGGCAGGAATACTTGAGTGGGTTGCCATGCCCTCCTCCAGGGAATATTCCCAACCCAGGGATCAAACCCATGTCTCCCACGTTGCAGGCAGATTCTTAACTAACATACTGTTTTATAACATTGCTTCTCAAAGTATGGTCCAGAGGCCTTTGCAGGACCTGGTCCCCAAGATGCTTTTAGGAAAACTGTTGGGCCAAAACCATTTTCATAATAATGCTTCCTGTGTATATGCCTTTCTGCTGTGATTCTCTCACTCACAAGTGTGCAGTAGGATTTCCCAGAGGCTTATGATTTGTGTTAATGATTGAATGCAGAAGCAGATAGGAGAATGCAAATGCCCTCCCTTAAGCCAGACGTTATAGAAATTTCTGAAGTATAAAACAGTGTCTCCATCAATTTTTTTTTTTGGAAGATAGGTATTTATGTTGAGATTTGCTTTTTATGATAATGTGTAAAGGGTTTACTGCTATTTTAAAGTTAAATGTATTTTTAAAAATTTCTCATTTTTAGTTTCTAATAGATTAAATGTTCTCAGTCGCCCAATCATGTCCTACTGTTTGCATGTAGCCCATCTGGCTCCTGTGTCCCTGGGATTTTTCCAGGCAAGAATACTGGAGTGGGTTGCCAATGCCTTCTCCAGGGGATCTTCCTGACCCAGGGATTGAACATGGGGCTCCTGCATTGCATGTGGATTCTTGCATCTGAGCCACCAGGAAAGCCCTTAAAAGCTATATATGCTTGTAATATTTTTATCCTACATATATATTAGTCTACATAGTCTGTTATATATATCCTATTTAAAGTACTGTTTGCAGTTTGTCTGTTGACAATCATGGTCTTTCCCATGTCACCAGAAATTAATTTTGCTACTATGAGAGTTCTGCACTGACTAGTTATCATGAGTTTTATTTTTAACAATGTAGTGTTAGTTCATGTTCTGGAATAATCCAATGTGTATCGTTTGATTTTCTTCTATATCCTAATATTTTTTCTAGTTTATCTAGAAATCTAGTATATCCTATTAATTATTTTTTCTGACAGTATGTTTGTCACTCTCATAGGAAAAATCCTGTCCATTTTCAACATTTCAGTCACCCTGGTGATAGTGATTATGGAGATGTAAACATCACGTGTCAAGATGAAGCTGATGACCGGCCTGAATGTCCCTATGGAGCATCTTGTTATAGGTTTGTAAACCTGAAATGTTTGATTACATTGCTTTTCTGTTTAATTTCTGTTAACTTACTCAGGAGAAACTACAGGCAAGCTGCTCATCTCAAGCCTTTAACTTTTTTTTAAGCTTCTATAGGTAATAGGTTTTCATTTTATTACTAGGTAGGATTATGATTATTCTTTTAGACAATTCTAAGTTGTTGAAATTATTAACATTAGAAATGCCTGAAATTTTTCCTAACATTGCAAATCAGATAATTTAAGAACTGTCAATGCTACCCCATTATACATTCTATCCAGACTCCTTCAGTTCAGTTCAGTCCCTCAGTCATGTCTGACTCTTTGTGACCCCATGAACTGCAGCACGCCAGGCCTCCCTGTCCATCACCAACTCCCAGAGTTCATCCAAACTCATGTCCGTTGAGTCGGTGATGCCATCCAACCGTCTCATCCTCTGTCATCCGCTTCTCCTTCTGCCTTCAATCTTTCCCAGCATCAGTGTCTTTTCAAATGAGTCAGCTCTTTACATCAGGTGGCCAAAGTATTGGAGTTTCAGCTTCAACATCAGTCCTTCCAATGAACACCCAGGACTGATCTCCTTCAGAATGAACTGGCTGGATCTCCTTGCAGTCCAAGGGACTCTCAAGAGGCTTCTCCAACACCACAGTTCAAAAGCATCAATTCTTCGGTGCTCAGCTTTCTTTATAGTCCAACTCTCACATCCATACATGACCACTGGAAAAACCATAGCCTTGACTAGATGGACCTTGGTTGGCAAAGTAATGTCTCTGCTTTTTAATATGCTGCCTAGGTTGGTCATGACTTTCCTTCCAAGGAGTAAGCGTCTTTTAATTTCATGGCTGCAATCACCATCTGCAGTGATTTTGGAGCCCCCAAAAATAAAGTCAGCCACTGTTTCCACTGTTTCCCCATCTATTTGCCATGAAGTGATGGGACCAGATGCCATGATCTTAGTTTTCTGAATGTTGAGCTTTAAGCCAACTGTTTCACTCTCCTCTTTCACTTTCATCAAGAGGCTCTTGAGTTCCTCTTCACTTTCTGCCATAAGGGTGGTGTCATCTGCATACCTGAGGTTTTTGATCCTTCTCCCAGCAATCTTGATTCCAGCTTGTGCTTCTTCCAGCTCAGCATTTCTCATGATGTCCTCTGCATATAAGTTAAATAAGCAGGGTGACAGTATACAGCCTTGACGTACTCCTTTTCCTATTTGGAACCAGTTTGTTGTTCCATGTCCAGTTCTAACTGTTGCTTCCTGACCTGCATAAAGGTTTCTCAGGAGGCAGGTCAGCTGGTCTGATATTCCCATCTCTTTCAGAATTTTCCACAGTTTATTGTGATCCACACAGTCAAAAGCTTTGGCATAGTCAATAAAGCAGAAGTACATGTTTTTCGGAACTCTTTTGCTTTTTCTATGATCCAGTGGATATTGGCAATTTGATCTTTTGGTTCCTCTGCCTTTTCTAAAACTAGCTTGAATATCTATAAGTTCACGGTTCACGCATTGCTGAAGCCTGGCTTGGAGAATTTTGAGCTTTGCTTTACTAGTGACGCCTTAGTTTGACATAAATCATTTCAGGATGTTATCTCTGCTCCCTCAACTCCTACCACTCCACCTTTCTTGTGACCATGTGAAACTCACCCCTAAAAGAAAACAATACCACTCCTTCCTCCTTCCATAGGGTCTTGTGCTCATTTGTGTCATGCAGAGTAGAATTTATCTCACGAGGCTCTGTTTGGTTCTTTCCTGGATTGGCTTCTCCTCCAGGCCATGTAAGTTCCTTGACAGTAAGTACTTTTCTATCTGCAACTTTGTTACCAAGGAAAGAAGTAGGATTCCATTCTTGGAGAGCTTTAATTCTAGATAGCTATTTTTCTTAGGTGATTTTCAAATACAGGTAACTGAACCCACTGGTCTTTTTGAAATTGTTACTATTTCTGTGACTTTGTTTTCAATAAAAAAGCAGAGTAAGTTTCTGAGGCTGGAAGAAAAATCAAAAAGCCTGTACTTTACCATTTGAAAATTAAGTGTTCCATTCCAGCAGAGCATCCTACAGATAATAATGGCTATGTTGTCATCAACTATATCAATAAACATGAAAATTTAGGAGAAATGACCAAATTTGTAGAAAATACAACTTGTAGAAAAGATACAAGAAAGAAAATGGGATAGTCCTGTAACATTAGAAAAATTGTATATAAAAATAACAGGCTTCCATTAAAGAAATTCTAAGTCCATATGACTTTAATGGCTAATGGCTAATACCCTGTGTGCTCAGATGGTAAAGAATCAGCCTACAATGTAGGAGACTTGGGTTTAATCCCTGGATTGGGAAGAACCCCTGAGAAGGGAATGGCAACCCACTCCTGTTTTCTTTCCTGGAGGGTTCCATGGACAGAGAAGCCTGGCAGGCTGCAGTCCATGGGGTTGCAAAGAGTTGGACATGAATGAGAGAGTAACACTTTCACTTTCACTTTCACATACACTTAAAGAAGAAATACTCAATTTTTATTCAGAATGTTAATATTCTAAAAAATGTAGAAGAGAATATATTCCCCAACTTGATACAGAAATCCAGCAAGAATAATATAAGAATGAAAATTTACCTTTGATCTTAGATGTAAATTTAAAAAAACAGGGTTCATTAAGTGAATTAAATAATTGGTTTTATTCAAGGAATGCTTGCTTTGTTTAATATTAAAAAGTAATGTAATTTACTACATATCAGACTAAGTAGAAAATCATATCAGACTAAAAAATCTATATAAAATCATATAATTGTTTCAATAGGTGTTTTAAAAAACTGACCATTCATTTATGATAATTCATTTTAAAGTAGGAACAGAAGGAAATGTCTTTAATATAATAAAAGGTTATCTATAAAAAAGTTTACGGAAAAAAAAAGTTTACGGCAAATATCTACTTAGAAGTGAGATATTCAACATTTTCTTTCTGATAACAGAAATGAGACAAGAATGCCTTTTCTTACTAATATTATTTATTCAATGTTTTCCTAGTGATCAAGATAGTATAATGAGACAAAAAAAGGAAATGAATAAGGATTGGAAAGAAGTAAAACTTTAATTGTTGACAAATGGTTTTATTATAGAGATAGAAAATGCAAAATAGTCTCTAATGAATTGTAAGTCTTAATAAGTTCTTAGCAAGATTGTTCGATACAAATATCAGTACACAAGGCCAATTATATTTTTATATTTCATAGTCAACAATTGTGAAAAAAAACTTGAAAGATTTTATCTATAATAGCATCAAAAAATATCAAGTTCCTAGGAATAAATCTAATAAAAGATGTGAAAGAAAAAATTTGTTAGAAAAGCCTAATTATAAAGACTGAAGTTTTCACAATTAGAAGATTCAATATTGTTTAAATTGCAGTTTCCCCCAAAATTAATTTGTATGCAAACACATTCAAAATCACAAAAGTTTTTGTATAGAAATTTATGATGTGATTCTAAAATTTATATGGATAGGCAGAGGGCCCCAAATTGCCAAGACAATATTAAATAAGAAAGTTGGCAGACAGCCCAGGTTCGATGCATGAGACAGGATACTCAGGGCTGGTGCACTGGGATGACCCAGAGGGATGGAATGGGGAGTGAGGTGGGAGGGGAGTTCAGGATGGGGAACACATGTACACCCGTGGCAGATCCATGTCCATGTATGGCAAAAACCACTACAATATTGTAAAGTAATTAGCTTCCAATTAAAAATAAATAAATTTTAAAAGTTGGCAGAACTTGTTATACAGTTACTGTAATTAAGACAGGTCAGTATATGCTCAAAGATAAAGTAAGAAGGCCAGAGCAGAACAGAACCCAAAAACAAACCTCTGCATACACAGGTGACATGTTCATGAAAAGAGTCATCGCAGGCAGTGAGAAAAGTATGAATTTTCTCAGTTAATTTTATTGGGATACAAGTATTTAATGAAAAAAAGAAAATTCACACCATAGTCAAAACCTGAATTCCAGATGGATCATAAAACTAAATGTGAAAGAAAACAATAAAGTTTTAAAGATACATATAAGAGAATAATTTCACAATCCCAAAGTAGGAGTTGTTTTCTAAGACAAGATATAAAAAGTAGTAGCTAACAACAGAAATTTACTGTGTAGCACAGGTAACTATATTCAGTATCTTATAATAACCTATAATGGAAAAGAATCTGAAAAAATATATATATGTACAACTGAATCACTCTATTTCAATAAAAATCAATAATTAAAATGGAAAAGTTCTTTACTGCATTAAAATTAAGGGTTTGTTCCATCAATAGGCACCATTAAGAGGGTGAAAATAAGCCACAGAGTGAGAAAAAGATAATTACAGTGACATAATTGACAACAGACTTATATCCTACTGTTCTGTATCCTGAAAGTAGACTTATAAATTGCTGTTGTTTTTCTCTTAGTGACATATACAGACTTTTTGCTGAAAAGAACATCTAGAATGAATAAACATGAAAAAATACTCAATATCATTACTAATCAGGGAAATTTCACACACTCGCATACACACATACATACACTCACATACACACAATCTTGAAGTAACTAATTCATTGCTCCCATTTATTCAACAGATATTTCCTAAAGAATCATTAAATATCAAGGACTGATGAAACAATGTTGAGTGAGGTTACTTGTAGAACAAATTTATTTATGTCTGTCTATCTAGATTTTTGGAACAAAACAGCTTTCACAGCTCATGTCAAAATTTGTGGCACTATGATAATAGACCTTTTCATTTTTAAAAAACTTTTGTAATGCAGTATTTTATATGTATACACAAGTCGGGGCAGGCGTGGGGAGTGTAGAATAAGTTCCAATGAAGCTGTAACTTATTTTCAATAATTATCAAGTCATGGCCAGTATTTTTTCATACATATCACATTTCCTTCCATCTTATCCCTACTCCTAGATTATGTTGAAATCATTGTTATCTTTTTCATCCCATTTTATCCATAGTTGTCTTAGATATTCTGTCAGGTATCCCAGTTTCCTTATAGTCTCATTCCCCCCCCCCTTTTGTTTCTCCATATCAGGATCCAGTTAAGGTCCATCTATGACAAAAAAGTGGCCATTTTTCTTAAGTTATTTAATCAATAGGTTTCTCTTTTCCTTGCAATGCATTTGTTGAAGGAAGCTGACTTTTGTTTTGAGGAGTATCCCTTAGTCTGGATTTAGCTGACTGCATTACCAGATTGTCATTCATTATATTCCCTTGCATTTCCTAGTAATTGTTCGCTAGAGACTAGTTATGTGTTTGTTACAGATCTCTTCCTTCTAGTGGTATTTTGTCTCTGAGATACTACCTGGGTTAGAAATTTTACTCTGCATTTTTGAAAATTCAAATTCAGACCTTAAGCCTCTCAGAGCTCCTCTCAGCAAGTATTTCTTGGGAAAAATCTGCCTTGTGTTTGAAATTCCCTGACTTTCTAGACTGTTGTGGTGACAGCCCCGTGAGACCATGATAAGCTCTACTAGTTTCTCTTTCCTCAAATAGTGTGTCTCCATTTGGTCCAAATCTTATCCTTAGCCTGTGCTAAGAATTGTCAAAGCTCTCTTTGGAAGAGAAGCACGAGTTATTGTCAGTTCCCCTAAGAAGGACTTTTTCTCTTTGGAATTTTAGATAATATAAAATTCTCATTGTTCCCACAATTCTCTCATAAATAAAATTTTAACAATATATCAGAGTTGTTTCCCCCCACCCCCCCCCACCTCGTTGTTAAAACAAGAGTATTTGTCTGCCATGATGTCCTACACCCTTTTCAGAAGTAGAATGCAGTATGCTTATTCTTTAGGAGGATAAAAACAAAATGCAAAGCCTTGCTAAGAATAATGATGTAAAAAAATTGCAGCCTTTCTTTCATCACCCTTTATTTCATCAATCACTTTAAATGGGGACAGAGTAGGGAGTAGTCAAGAGAAATTACTCAGAGGCCGGTGACTCACATGTAATAGCAAAAACTTTCATGTCTGTATCTAAATATATTTATATGTATGTACATTGTGCTTTTCTTCTTCAGCTGTTGAGCTGCTCCAGTGTCCTTGTTTCTACTTGAAGATAAAATCTTAAGTTTTTTTCCCTCATTAATTTTAATTACAGTTTAGAGAGAATCTTAGATGTTATCACTTACTCTGACTATTGTTTTACAGATAAGGGAATGGAGACTAGGAAAGGTTAAATTAGTTGCCTAAGACACCAAAGCTAGTGAGCTCAAAACCAAGTCTCTTCTCTCCTCCAGTTCAGCCTTTCTCTGTGGTGTGGCCTGTTTCCACCGTTGCTAGTCATGGCTTCTCAAGTATTGCTAGTCCTTGTCTTTTTAGCCAAATGGCAAAATAATATTTTGGAGCTGAAAAAAAGAAAAAACCAGATAAAGTACTTTGATTGAAGAAATTGTGAATTTTTCAAATCAATAAGATACTAGAAACCAGATTGTAGAAGCATGATATATATTTGTATACCCTTTTTTGTCACATTATAATTTTTAGTTAGGCAGAAAACAGGATCTGGTAGATTTATTTTGTATCATTGCCATAACTAAATTGATAAAATATTATGAACAGTCTATTATTTAACAATCTTGATTTGCAAGAATAAGCTATTGGTTTTTTTTAGCCTCACACACACATTTCGTGCTGTTAAAAAATGATTTAAAGAAGACAATTTGGATGATACAAATTAACTTTATCTAACACTTCATGAAGCAGTCTCCATTTGGAGAAATGCAAATAGGGTTGAAGACAGGAAGCTGTTAAAGGCTGAAGAATAAAGAACAAGGTAGAGAATAAGAAAATATCTGACTGGCTGGGGCTACACAGTCAACCTTGTTTGGGGTGAGAAGGAACAAGGAAATAAGTATGGAGCCCAGAGTTGGTATGGCCTGTGGGGACTGGCTGGTTGGACACACTGTGTCTCTGATCAGGTAGAGCATGTTCAGGGACCTGAAAGTTACCTTAACTTTCAGTTTGCTGGCATGGCACCCTAGGCAGAAGCAGCTCCATCTTGGGTCTAAATGTTTATTTCAGCAGTGTTGAGAATATAAGCCTATTGTCTCAGAATGAGAAAAATGTTCTAATTTAGCTTGCTTAAAAGAGTTTTTATGTAAGTGCATGTCAGATTTTTCCTATCGCCGCAGAAGAAAAATATTGAAGCCTCACTGATCATAAAATAAAGCACAAAATCAGCCAGAAATTATTATATTTATAAAAGTAAATATATATCAATATATGTGTTCTAAAAGTAAAGTTGTGATATGCCTGTACTCTGTGATGGTTGATTCATTTGAAGGAGGTGAAATTTATGAGCTAAAATATCTTTGCTTTTTATCTTTAAAAATTTGCCTTCACAAAACAGGGTAAGAATTATTCTCAGGTAAAAAGTATTCTCTCAAGTGAAATATTAGGTTGGTTTTTAATTTGTTTGCTTCCCAGTCTTACCTTCTAATCCCTTGAATGAGTCCAAGTCAGTTTCTTATTCGTAAATCTAGGTGATCTCAAATGTTGTATTCTACACTGAATAATCATAATCTTAATCTTATACACTGCATCAGCTACCTAAATTTATGTGGTATTGTTTTGTATTTGCAAGTATTGTCATCTGTGGTCAAAGTTTTTATCACTATAGAGCAAATATGAAAACATAAAACTGTATGTAGATGGATATACTTAATTTTCAAATATTTTGTTCAATGAGTAAGACAGATATGGAACACATGTTAATAAATATATTATGCAGTAAAAAATAAAAATTCCCATATAATATAGGAAGTTGATGTTGAAAAAACCATCCTTAATTATTAAATTTTATTTTTTCCTAAAACTATAGGCGTTACTAACATTTTCTCTGAAGTTATACTTTTAAAAATATAACAAAATTAAATCAGCTTGAAAATCGGTAATTTGAAAGAACTAGGTCATGGTATCATTTTCAGTATCTTGCCCATTTAACTGATTTTTTCCCTTTTGTGCTATATACTGCAATCTGTCAGAAGGCTCGTTCAGTTTAATGCATTTGATTAGCTTAAGGTACTTGTCTAAATTAGACACTTACTGTCCAGGATAACCCAGTGATTGCTGTGCTTGCCACTGACTCACTTCCTCTGGCGCATAATAGGATTTTATGCAGTGTATTACTCCTGTTTTTATTTGTTAAATTAAGCACTAAACTTAGAATGTATATACACTAAAATGAGCAGAAGCCATCTTCAACTGGCTTAGTATCAACATGTAAAGTCAAACTCACATATATTGCCTTAGATTTACAGAACCTTAGGAAGGCATGTATTATACGAATGAAAGTGTTGGTACCTTCATATTTTCAGAAGCCAGAGCTCCACTATTTTTTTTTAATTGTAATACCTTCTAAGAGGGATGACGTAAGGAAGTGTGTCAGTCACCATATAAGTGCTCTCATTATAATGAATCTACGACATGATCTGTATGCTGTGAAAGAACACAGTGTTTTTGCCACAAGCATAATTCATTTTAAAAAACCTATATTTGATGTTAAAATTACTATCTTTTGTTCTTTGCTGATTCAGATTTATAACTATCATATAAGTGAAAGTGAAAGTCGCTCAGTCATGTCTGACCCTTTGCAACCCGATGGACTATACAGTCCGTAGAATTCTTCAGGCCAGAATCCTGGAGTGGATAGCTGTTCAGAGCCAGGGGATCTTCCCAACGCAGGGATCGAACCCAGGTCTCCTGCATTGTAGGCAGATTCTTTCCCAGCTGAGCCACCAGGAAAGTCCAACTATCGTATAAAATCTTTTGCTATTTTCTCTTTTATTTTCAAAGATTTCCAAGTTATTGCAGTATTATCTTTTGTTTGTTTTTGCAGTATTATCCTAATCATGTATGCAAATGTACACCTTAAACTACAAAATGCTGATTTTTTGAAGCTGCTTAATAAAAATAGGAACATGTGTATTTAGTATAAATTCATATATTATTTGAGACAAAATAAATGGGTTTTCATAGGGAAACTAATTGCCTCATAGTTGAGGTTCGCAGAATCAGTCATGTTAGGCTGTCGAGTTAAGTATAATCAAAGCTGATAACACCACCCATTTTTATAGGACCTGCATATAGAAGTAACCTGTCATGTTCACAATTCTTTAATCATGTGTAAGAATACAGTCTTAGAAGAAAGTATCTTAGAGTAAATGTTAATCACTGGTTACACAGTTTTACTTGGAGACATGGCTGTAATTTTTTTTTTAAACTTCATTTAGAAGTAGCAGTAAAAGCATCAAAAGAGAAATAGTAGTAACAACATTGCTCCTTGATATGTGATGTGTCATGTAGCCTGGACAAAATGTGCTGGAGTGCCTTATGTGGTTTTGTTTTTCTTTCTTCTTTATTTGAATGTACATTAACAAATCTGTTTTTCTTTGTTATATTTAGTTAATTGTGCACACACACACACACACACACATATATATATAAACACATTTTCAGAGATAGTAAATTGTAATGATTTTAAAATAGCAGATTGGTTAGTTTCTCTTATTTTATGTTGACTTACTCTTTCAGTAAGATCATATTTTTAATTTTTCTTTTTCTCCTAAATTTGAGACTTAAATATTTGAAATCATAAGATTCATGTTTTTGCTTTAGGTTTTAAAATAAATGTTGAATTTCACTAGTGTAAAATAAATTGTTTTGCAATGAAAACAAAAGCATAGTATGATACTCCTTGAGTGAATATTGAGCATCAGACATGCTTTTTATAAAAGTTTTTTTTTTATAAAGTCTTTCGTAAAAGACTTCTATGAAAGTCCATTTTATAAAAGTTGAGGTGAAACAGTACTTTAGGTTCATTTGAAAATTTTGAGTGGTAAGTTTAGTATTAAGTTATCAAATTTTTGGAAGTAAAAATAAAAATTATTATTCTGTTCTTATCGCTGCCTAATTAATCTTTAGGTATTTCTATGATGGAGAGATAATGAGTTTTTACATCAGCAGACTTAGGTTCTAGTTATGGTTATGCCAATTGTGTAGCAAAACTTTGCATGCCATTTGATTTTCCTGGGCCTTAGTTCCTCATGAAAACAAGAAGGTTGAAACATTTGTGCTCTGGGGGCCTCCATTCAATAGTAGGGAAATCTAGAACAGAGAGAAATATAGCCCAGTTCATAAAGTCAGGCCGGTGAACACTCCTGGCTAGTCTCCCTCAGCCTTCTTTGCTGTCTCCTTTTTCCTGTCTGTAATTATTGCTGAGCCCCGGGGTGCAGTTCTCTGATTCTTTACCTTTGCTGTTCTGTTCTTTCTCCCTAGGTGAGCTCATTCAGTGTAATGGCGCCAGACTCATTTGTTTAAGTGCCTCCACTGGGTTATAAAATAGCTCAAACTTATCATATCCAACACAGAACTGTTGATTTTTGTCATGAAAACAACTCTTTCCCAAGTGTTTTCCACCTTTGTAAATGATTTCACCATTCTCACACCGAGGCTCCAAACCAAGATGCAACCTTGATCCTTCTCTTTTCTTCACATCGCTCATCAGCAGTTCTTACCCTTTCAGCCTTTAAAATATGTTTAGAACCTGACCATTTCTTAATTCCTCTGCCTCAGTCATCTAAGTCATAACCACAGTCATCTCAGATCTGGTGTACATACAATAGTAGCTTCTTAACTGACATCCTTATTTCTTATTTTGCCTTTTAATAGTTCATTTCCACACAGCAATCAGAGCAGTTCTCTAAAAATGTCATATCAAGTTGATTTCTTATTCAAAATTGTCCAGTAGCCTCACACAAAACTCTTTACCATGGCTCAAATTCTTCTCTGACTTCATTTCCTACTCTTTCCTCTCCCTCATTCCTGTAGAGCTATGCAAGCTTTTTGTATTTGTCCACATACCCTAGCTTGTTCCCACCTCAGGACCTTAGCAAATTTGAAGACATTTTCTGTTTTCTCTTTCTGAATGTTTTTCCTTCAGATATGTATTTGTTATTCATATCATTCATAAGACCAGAAATGCTTTCTAAAATGTGTATTTTAAAATATAAAACAGCTCATAAAAACCTGATGTAGTTATAAGTGTGTATGTCTGTGTTTAAAAACCAGAAGACTAAAAAAAAAAATGTTAAAGAACAGGATTTTGAGGCCTGCTGAGTTACAAAAATGCTATTTGTGAAAAAGGTTGATGTAAATTTTTTATGAATGAAATCTAAGTATTTCCAATTACTATTAGGAAAAAGTCCTGAGTGGAATTTTGCTACATTGTCCTTGAAAGTTATTTCGGATATTCATATGTTCCCAAAGAGCTGTACAGTATTGCCACTTAGCTTTAACCCAGGGTAATATGAAAAAGACTTTCTGCTGTATTATTAATAACTGATATTTTAAAATAGGATACACATGGGCAAATGTTATAAAATATTCTATAAATATGTGAAGGGCGATGGGGGAAATAGTCAAGGGTAGTAACTGTATTATTGAAGGAAAAACTCAGCTGTTTAATATTAGCTGGCAGTTACTTTTACTGGCCAACTTTTGCATAGAGTTTTCAGACATTGTTGGCTATCTTAAAGTAAAACTGATTTGTTTCTGTAAAAATAGTTGACACCTGTAAAATGCTTAATGGTCCACAAATGTTTATGCACATCACTTCATTTAGTACTTCAAACTACCTCTGTGAGGTAGGCAGTATTTTCCATGCTTTACAGATCAGGACATGGAGACTTGTTCACAGGACCTGCCCCGAATCACAAAACCAGTAAACAATGTAGTTTGAATTCAGACTCGGTTCTTCTAATCTCGAAACCTTGAACACCTTCTACAGCATAATGCTGGTGATTTAAACTTTAACAAGCCAGATGAGAACAGGTCCAAGTCACCGTGGCATTTGTCCCTAAACCGTTTGTGAAGGACTCTGTGTTCCTGTTGACTGGAGTGAGTGATTGATGAGAGCTAAGTGTCATGTGATGCTGAGCAATCAGTATCTCAGGAACCTGTTTGCAGTGGAGTCTGCTTAATGTGGTTGTCAGATTTTCATTGTTTCCTGGGGAGGTAATATGAACTGTTAATGGCAGGAAATTCTAACACATTTTAGTCCTAGGTTTGTGTAAAAAGGCTCCGTGAATACTTTGATTATTAACTTTGTAGGTGTGAGCACAGAGTAATTTCAGCACGTGAACATTCTTTTCAACATAATGAGAATAGGCTTGTACCCAATAGAAAAACTGCCTTTCAAAGGAAATTCTTCTAAAAACATCAGGATCTGTAGATTACGATTTACTAGAAAAAGAAAAAAAAACGTAAGAAAACTTGTCAGTCTAGAAATGATTGGAACTGCTTTTTGTACCAGCCAATGAGAATTTTAAACTTTGGTTTGTATTGCAAATGATTCTTGCAAGTTCAGTAATCATTTTGAAATAATAGTAAAGGTAACAAAAAATAGGTGTCTTTTTTTTCCTCTTAAATAGAAAATATTTCATCATTTTGGAAACTCATGTAAAAGCTCAATTAAAAAAACTCTTTGAAGGGAAAGAGTTGATTATATTGTAATAGGTAGGTAATTTATGAAAAGTATAGTTGAATGCCACCTTGTAAAAGGTACTCTTGTAGGAGCTGTAAAAGATATTTATAATGTAAGAAAAAGCCACAACCTCCAGCAGTTCATTTGACAGATGATGAGATAATACATACACATGCACACGCACACACACACTCACATTTGTGTCGAAAATTTAAATGACTGTATAAGAAATTATGTGGTGAGTACTAAATGGTAGATACAGACAATATATTCTGGAGTTATTACCCAGTAATTATCAGAGTTGTTTGCCTGAGGAAGGTACTTAGGTAGGTAGTATAGAGTTAGAAGAATATTCTTGGCTGTGAGCAAGTGCCTATCGATGGCAAAAAATCAGAAGCTGTTTTCCCAATGAAGGATTGGGCTGCAAATAAAGGTACAGACCAAGATTATGAGGGACCTTGAAGGAGAGGATGATTTAAGGAATTTAACTTTCAGAATACTTAATTTTTTTACATTTAAATTGCTATGTAAACAAAATGTCTAAAATTTGTTTTTATTTTGAATATGCTTTTGCCTGTGATGATATATTTTTGTTTCTGCTTTGGCTTATTTTCTTATTAAAATCTATCCTGTGAGTTATATCATCAAGAAAGAAGAAAGTATATTTGAAAATACCCTAAAACAGAAAACTTTTGAACCTGTCCCAAAGGATATTTTTTCTCATTTTCAATGAAATAACTAGCAGAATATTGATATTAATTCTTTTATTTTAAATTGGAAGTTTAATTTCTAAGTTAAATGTGGAAAAGCACCAGCACATCTAGTTTCTTCTGGTCTACATTGCAGTCTTACACCTGCCTTTTAATGAAAATAGTGTCAAGTTCTCTTACAAAAGGATAGAAACTGTTAAGGAAACCTTAAAGAAACACCCTTTCCCCCTCTAAGGCAGATGAAAATCTGCACATGGAGCTGAAAATCTTTTCCTTTTCTGAACACAAAATTTCATAACACTTACTTCTGTTCTTCTTTTTTGGAATGTACCAGTGTAAACCTTTCCCCCTATTCATTTATTCTGAAAGGGCTAGCCTTTTCCTAAGTCGTATGTGAGGTTAGATTATGTAGATCGGTATATGAGTGCAGCTGTGGATGTGTCCCAAGATAACCACCTTCTGTAACTCTAAGGTTGAACCATTACCCCTGTCCCCACCAGGCTTCATTTGGCCCTTTAAAAAGGATACTTTTCCTCTTAGTCTTTCTAGCCTGAGAACTGATGTCAGCAGTCTTTTAACTGGTATTTGGTACACAAACTGTACTTACCTCCATTAGCTCACTTGATTTCTTTCTGTGCTTGTTTTTAGATCCTTGAGAGTTTCTAAAGCAGCTTTTGAAGGAGACTCCAGTAGCAAACAATTAATATCACATTGAGCTTTGCAATAATCCTGCTCCGTTCATGGCAAAGCAGGAAAAGATAGGACTGCTTTCAGACTGCTTTCTGAAAGGAAACGTATTAAAGGAAGGACAAAAAGCCTTTAAATCGCAAATGACTCTAGATAGACAATAGTGAGGCATCTATGTAGAATGTTAACACTTGAAGAATTTCAAAGAGGATATATGGAATTTCTGTGTACCAGTCGACTACTTTTCAGTAGTTTGACATTTAAAACAAAAAAAGTCACCAGTATTTTACCACAGTAATAATAACAAAAAGATTTTAAGAATATTACCAAAAATAATCTCAGAGGATCAGCAATTTTTTCTAGATTATTGATGAAAACTACCTCTGGTATTAATGTCTTTCATTTTTCTTTTCTACCTCTCCTGATATCCAACATTAATTGTACTTTAATAAAGATTGAATTAAACAAATTAATGACCTGTGCCAGCGTGTTCAGTGAGGAAAGATCTTCCCACAAAGCATCATGGAAGCTTTGTTCATTTGCAGCTCCCTTCATCACGTTTAAGTTGTCCAGTTTATTTCTTTGAACCTTGAGGTTTCTTTTTCATTCAGTCAGATTTGGGTTAATTACCCCAAACACACAGTCTTTTGGTGAATATTTTCTCCACTTTTCAAAACTGTTGAGTTATGACCCTAATTAATTGTGTGGCTGCACTCTTGTACTGTGTTTACGCTCATATTGTAGGAAAAGTTATCCCAAAAGAAGAGAGATTAGCAAGAAGAAATGTCGCTGACACCTGACACAGAATCTCGCATGTGATAAGTGCCCTGTGACTATTTCTTGGACCACTGATGAATGAACGAATAGCCAACAGTAATTACTTACCACCTACTAAGCCCTTAAACTTAAGAAATCCTCACAATAGCTTCCTATGTCCATCTCAGGATATGTCTGTTGTCAGCACTCCCCAACTCTCCTTTGTTAGCCCCCTAAGAGAAAGGTAACCACCAAGTGGAGCATGGTGGACCAGTTAATGCTTTGAAGTTTTGCTGCCTGGGCAATTTTGCATTATCTGGAGAATGTCTTATGTGTATACAGTGTACCCAAACATTTGTTTAATAAAATGATAGAAGAGATTGTCAATATATTTAATCAAAAGTAGATATTCAAACAGTGGTTTCTGTTTGGCTTTGGGATATGTTGTTATATGTTTCTCAATGCGTATTGACTTTCTTATTTTCTCATAACAGTTGATTGGTATCCTTTGGAGACACATGACTTGTATGCTTTTGTTTTTGGGTTCTAAAAGAGCCTTAAAAGTATCCTTTTAGATATTACACAAACACACTATTTGATACTTTGTGTTATGTATTTTATATACTAATTGACATCATGTCTTTATGTGATATATGATATTGACATTTTAAAAATACAGTATATTGTATTTTATTTGTCTCATATTACCTTTCTGTAGAATGTAAGTCAAGAGGGAAGAACTTTGTCTGGTTCACCACACTTTGCATCCAACACTATACCTGGCATGGATTAGGCACTCAGTAAATGTTGTAATTAAAAAGCAGGTGCTTTGTACAGCATGGTAACTGTAGTTAACAGCAGTAACAAAGCAAATGTTTACCAACAAGAGGCTTATTGCTAATTTTATTTGTAGTTTACTGAGTGCTCTAGTTTAATTTAAATAGTCTTATTCATTTTTAGTGATTGTCAGACCTGACCTTATATTTGCTTTCTTTTGTTCCTTTTTTTCTTTTTTTTTTTTTTTTAGGAAGAATCCCCAGCACAAGATAGAATATAGACATAGTACATTTCCAGGTAAGTAATTTTACTTGAGGAAACTCAAAATGAAACCTTCAGATGGATTCTCTTGTTAAACCTAGAGACAGTTGCCACTTATTTTAATGAGTTTTTTAAAAATCTCTGCTTCTGTGAATTTGTTGAATTATTGATTTTAATGATTTTCTTTGATTTAAAAATGATAAATTTTTATATAGAAGATTTTTTCTGCAATCATTGTCTAACAGTGTATATATATTTTCCTTTGTATCTGTTAAAATTATTTTGTTTGCAGGTACCTTAAAACAAAATCTCCAACTGGCCTGAATGATAAAGAGAGCATATTGACTTCTTTTACTGAAAAGTCCAGAAGTAGGGCTAGATTAGACAAGATTTGTTGCTTCAGCTCATTAATAATGTCACCAATAACCCACTTTCCTTCCATCATACTGTCCTTAGAGGAGTGATTTTTATCCTAAGACTGGCTGCTCTCCCCAGCAAGGAACTATATGCATCCTTATTCAGCTGGGATGATAAGCATCCATGTTTGCACCTAAAGAGAGAGAGAAAACAACTTTGATTCTTGTTATTCCTAGGAAAAATCATGAAACTAGCTTAAAAAAAAAAAAAAAAACTGGTTTAAATCACATTCTTATTCTTGAATGAATCACTGTGACCACTGATTAGTTTGTTCTACCCTTGGAACCAAAGTAGAGTCTCTTTCTTCAAAACCAGAGATTCTTAATAGAAACTCTTGTTTTGGGGGAAGAGAAGTAGGGGACAAACACCAAAGCAACAACTATCGAATGACCATCAGTCCTGCTTACATCAACCAGTTTTGCCTTCTGTTTCCCTTGCTTCTGAACTCTAGTATTTTTTCCCTTTAATAAATTCTGGCTTCTTTGTATCATTCATATAACGCAGTGGCCAGTTCAGCATCCAGTATGTCTGACCACAAAGAGAGAGAATAAACTGTATACCAGGCTATGCCCACATGCATCTGTATATGTATAAACACAGCCAACCTGTAACCAAGTGATAAAGATAATTAATTTCACCACAAGGGAATTCTATTTACTGTTTCTTATTAAAGCACACTTTAGTGTTTTAATACTCCAGATACAAATATGATCACTTTATCTCAGTTAATATGATATGGTGGTTATATGTTATACTTTCCTTACTGAGGCTGTATCTGAAGCTATAGCATTCATGGTTGTTAGCTTTCAAAAGTTTCAAAAGTTCAAAAATATTACTTTGAACAATAATAATATTTGATTAAAACTCTGTTTTATTGGCAAATTTTAGCATTTTCCCATGAAAGAGCATTTGACAGATTTGTTTATCTTTGTAGAACTAGGAACCATTTACCTGAAAACTGTCAATATACATCATATGGTATTGTTAAAAAGTACCTCAATTTTCTTTGAAAAATCTCTTTGAATTATCATTGAAGTATCTTCGGAATGAAGAACATAATTTTAGAATATTTAGCTTTTTTTTTAAGAAAAATTTTTCTTTCATTGGAAATCCTTTTTTAAAAAAATAGGATATTTTAACATAATAATTTAGCCTTATATATTTAATGTACTTTCAAGAGTTGTTATGTGGCAGTATAGTCAGGATATCTCTTCCCACTATAAAATATATAAATTAAACTCTCAGGGGTATTTAAAATTTTATATTGTAAGTCTCACTATATTTCTTAGAGATACCTGATATATAATTCTAACATTCATGTTTTTATTATTTCCAAAATCCTTAAAGTTTAGCATTACCCAGATTTTAATCTCATTTATGTAATGATCCACTTATGCACGCATTTATTTGTTTATTATATGACTTCCGAGTGAGCAGAACTACAGAGATACATGAAAACCAGCTGTGGATCCACCTGCTTGTGGTGAGATGCTCTACAGTCTTGGAGAAAAGAGATGGAGTACTTTTTGTTACAGTTAATCAGGATAACTTAGGGAATTTTAAGTAAAATTGGTCTTTAAGGTGGTAGGTTTTCAATTATCTTTGTTTCTTAGCATTGGATAGGTGGGTATAGGATATCCTAGACAAAGTGAGTAATAGATTGGTCAAGGACATTGAGTTAGAAAATAGTAAGTTGTGTTTGGAATTAGAAGGTGGGTCAGTTTAACTGACAGGGAGAGTCTCTGCAGTTACTGTGAATGAATGATACTCTTGTTCAGTTACTAAGTCATGTCCGACTCTTTGCGACCCCATGGACTGCAGCACATCAGGCGTCCCTGTCCTTTACTGTCTCCCAGAGTTTGCTCAAATTCATGTCCATTGAGTCGGTGATGCTCTCTTAAATATCTCACCCTCTGCCACCCTTTTCTCATTTTGCCTTCAATCTTTCCCAGCTTCAGTGTCTTTTCCAACGAGTCGGCTATTCACATCATGTGGCCAAAGTTTTGGAGCTTCAGCTTCAGCATCAATCCTTCCAGTGAATAGCCAGGGTTGATTTCCTTTAGGATTGACTGGTTGGATCTCCTTGCAGTTCAAGGGACTCTCAAGAGTCTTCCCCAGTGCCACAGTTCTAAAGCACCCATTCTTCAGTGCTCAGCCTTCTTTGTGGTCCAACTCTCACATCTGTACATGACTACTAGAAAAACCATAGCTTTGACTAGAGAGACCTTTGTCAGCAAAGTGATGTCTCTGTTTTTGAATATGCCATCTAGGTTTGTCATAGCTTTTCTTCCAAGGAGCAAGTGTCTCTTAATTTTGTGGCTGCAGTCACCGTCTGCAGTGATTTGGGAGCCCAGAAAAAGAAAATCTGTCACTGTTTCACTTTGTTCCCATCTGTTTACCATGAGGTGATGGCACTGGATGCCATGATCTTAGTATTCTGAATGCTGAGTTTTAAGTCAGCTTTTTCACTCTCCTCTTTTACCTTCATCAAGAGGCTTTTTAGTTCCTCTTCACTTTCTGCCATTAGGGTGACATCATCTGCGTATCTGAGAGTGTTGATATTTCTCCTGACCATCTTGATTCCTGCTTGTGCTTCATCCAGCCCAGAGTTTCTCATGATGTACTCTGCATATAAGTTAAATAAGCAGGATGACAGCATACAGCCTTGTTATACTCCTTTCCCAATTTGAACCAGTCTGTTGTTTCATGTCCAGTTCTAATTGTTGCTTCTTGACCTGCAAACAGGTTTCTCAGGAGACAGGTAAGGTGGTCTGCTATTCCTGTCTCTTTAAGGCTTTTCCACAGTTTATTGTGATCCATACAGTCAAAGGCTTTTGCATAGTCAATGAAGCAGAAGTGGATGTTTTTCTGGAAGTCTCTTGCTTTCTCTATGATCTGTTTGTTGACTGTGAATGATACTAGAGGAATGCATTGAGGTCAGATTGTAGAAGTTCTTGAAAGATAGACCAGAGATGTGGGGGTGGTGACAAATAACCGCACCCACAGCTTAATGATGAGCTGCCCGAATCAGAGTAGAGGAAGCTTGACGGATGTTAGTTAGGTCGGTGGATGAAGGACCAGAACCAGGCTGCCCTGAGAACGGAAAAACAGGATTTGATACAAGTGAGGTTTTGAAAGAAGAGTAATGAGGAATTTCCAACTGATTGGCCGTGGTGTGGGGGATGGGATGAATCAAAGGAAATAGGAATGAATGAAAATTAAAGTACAAATTATCAGGAGCTTCAGCTCAGTTCAGTCGCTCAGTCGTGTCCGACTCTTTGCGACCCCATGAATTGCAGCACGCCAGGCCTCCCTGTCCATCACAAACTCCCGGAGTTTGCTCAAACTTAAGCCCATCGAGTCAGAGATGCCATCCAGCCATCTCATCCTCTGTCGTCCCCTTCTCCTCCTGCCCCCAACCCCTCCCAGCATCAGGGTCTTTTCCAAAGAATCAACTCTTTGCATGAGGTGGCCAAAGTGTTGGAGTTTCAGCTTCATATCAGGAGCTTAGAGATGATAATAGAAATCAGGAGGAAAAACTAAATAGTTTGTGGATTTGTTTTTTTTTTTTTTTAAGTTATACATGTTAAATTTGAGGTGGGGTGTCAATAATCTGTAATAAAACAATAAAAGTTATAATAGAGACCCATATACTATGTACCAACTACTCTAGAATTTTATAATATAAAATAACTATATGAAACTATTTTATTATTTAATTTCTGATTTGTAGCCCTTCTAAAACACTTCAGACTAAAATTTTCCCGCACATGTAATAATTTATGCCATATATTTCGATTTTTGTAGGTTTGACTGTAATCATCTGTTAAACTCTTGTTTATCTAATTAATTGGTTTAAAGTTTCACTAGCTTTCCACACTTTTTCAGAGTGCTACATACAGTTTTAGCACAGCATATCGAGTAAAAGAGTAATCAATGCTAGGAAATTTTTATTTTAAACTTTCTTAGCTACCTTACTTGCTGACATTTGAAAGAAATTATCATCAGTGTTGTATCACTTGATTATTGGAGTCATTCTCTCTGGCTCCTATTATTATGTGACAGTCATGATTTGAGGGGATCCGTACTATTCATGGCTGAAATTTAGAATGTTCTACCGATCTGAAAACTATTTCAGTATTTCTCTAGTTCTCCAGTCATATGCATACATATGCTTATATAGGCTTTTTTATTTTCAGAAGTAGAAACTAAAAGATCTAGAAAGTAAGCTATTAAGTAAGGTTAGTGATGCTAAATGGGATTTTGTAAACTGCTGCTTACTGTGGGAAAAGTTGAGAGATTTTAGAACATGAAAAAGGCAAATGCAGTGGTGTTTTAAAAAGAAATAAACTTAATGTATTAATATAATAAAGTGGATAGACCTGTACAAACTGCTTTTCCAAAGTTAAAATATGAATACCCGACTAATAGCTTGGTTCATTACAAAAATCAGTGTTCAGTAGTAAAATGAGGCATTTAAACATCTTTATTCTTGTAGTATGTAGTAAGCTTTCATCTTTAGAAATATTGGGCTAAAATATTTTTTCACTTAAATGAAAATTAATATCCTAATTCTAAGATTTACTGGACAAGAAAGGAAAATAAAACCTGAAGAATTATTGGTGTTAAGCTATAAATCTGCTATGAGACATCTGTCTTCTTGTTTCCTGTTACCAGAAAACTATTTGGAAAAAATCAGCAATTTGAAAAGATTTTTTCCTCCACATAAACATCTTCCAGCATGCATATAACACAGTGTACTCTTTAGTAGCTCTGCAGACTTGGTTCTTTGGATAGGAATTTGATGGTGAAATTTTAAGTTGTACAGGAAATGTTAGATACAAATTTCATATAATAGAAATATTATAAATACTTCTGCAAAAAAAGAAAAGTCAGAAATTACCACATCCTAATAATACCAAATAGTTAATAGCACGTTCTTTCAAATATGTTAAAGAGTTTGTTACTTTTTCTAGAGTTTGTTATTTTTCATTATTATGGTAGAACAGTATTATCCATCACTTTTTAAAAAATATGTGACAGCTTATTTCTCTTGTGCTGCTTTCAAATAGTCAAGCTGTCAGCTTGTCTGTATGCTTCATGTTCCTGTAGAGAAAATGAAGATTCCTGCTTTGTTCTTAAAATTATAACTTTGGGGTTGGAAAGGATCTTTGAGGTCATTTAATCAACATCATTTGATTCACAGATAAAAAGATAAACTCTAATAAATGCCTTGTTCATTTTTAAGGGATTTATGACACAGATCTTCAAACTTCTACCCTCCTAGTATATATTTTTTTCTTAAACCATGTTATTTTTTAGAGACTTCTTATTGGGTGAGGGAACTGGAACATCACAGATAAATAGACACTAGCAGCTAGAAACTTAAAAGTGACCTAAGTGAAGATAGAGAAAAAAAATGACTGCTTCTGAGCTCACCTTGACTTAGAAGAAGCATGCTTATTTCTGATTTCTTAGACATGCTCAACAATTAGGTTTCAAATAAACTATTTGTAATATAAGAAAATGCTAAATGTAGGCTCTTATTTTTCCAAAAATGGCATTATACTGTTTAATTCTGTGGAAATCCATTGGAAGTCACAACTACAAAAAATAAAGCCACAAAAATTGTTTTTTGCTATTGCTTAAAAATATTAGACACTTATTATTCCATCTCAGGCTCTCACTGTTGTACTTCAGTAAGCTTTGTACTAACTGTGGTGTTCTGTGTACAGTGTTGGGATCTTGGTTTGGGATCATCTATAATGTGACTCCTCATGACTGAGTTCTCTAAATAACATGCTTCCTTGTCTGAGAGGGTTTCTTTGAATTTTTTGTGTAGCAAACAGTGTTATAGCAAGGTTTATATGAACTTTACTGGCTTCATCACTTTAAATCCAGATACTCAGATACCATGCTTCAGCTTGCTCAGGGAGTACATGTATGGGTGTCTAGTCCTGCTTTCTGCAAATGCCCATTTGCATAAAACTCAATTGTTATGGTAAAGACAGACATTTTATTCATAGGTTATGTGCTAGTTATATTTAATTCAGAACCGTGCTTCCTGAGATTAATCCCATGACTCAAGAAATCATGAAATGACTCAGATCACCAAGTGCATTCAGCATTTTCTAGTAAATAAAGTTTCATCATCTCTATGGCCCAGTTATACCTTCAGCACTTAAAAAAAAGCCCTCCCATCTAGATGACATTTGTATTGTAGAATATTTGAAGTCACTACTACAGAATTTGCTACAAGAAGGTCCATTTAATTGGTTCCACAAAAAATGTCAGCATTCAAAACCCTGTCGTGAAATGTGGACCTGGGACCACTAGGAAGGGACATAGAGCTGAGTCCTGGCACTGACTTGCCCTTGTCGTGACTTTGCCTTGCTCATGTCAAGCAGTTCTTCAGGTGCTTTCATTTAAAGCTTAATATTACTCAGCCGTTAAAAAGAATTCATTTGAATCAGTTCTAATGAGATGGATGAAACTGGAGCCCATTATACAGAGTGAAGTAAGCCAGAAAGATAAAGAACATTACAGTATACTAACACATATATACGGAATTTAGATAGATGGTGGCGATAACCGTATATGCAAAACAGAAAAAGAGACACAGAAGTACAGAACAGACTTTTGAACTCTGGGGGAGAACGTGAGGGTGGGATGTTTTGAAAGAACAGCATGTATATTATCTATGGTGAAACGGACCACCAGCCCAGGTGGGATACATGAGTCAGGTGCTCGGGCCTGGTGCGCTGGGAGGACCCTGAGGAGTCTGGTGGGGAGGGAGGTGGGAGGGGGGATCGGGATGGGGAATACGTGTAACTATATGGCTGATTCATGTCAATGTATGACAAAACCCACTGAAATGTTGTAAAGTGATTGGCCTCCAACTAATAAAATAATATTTAAAAAAAAAATAAATAAATAATTTAAAAAAAAAAAAAATAAATAAAGCTCAGAGTGCCAGTTCACATGAAGTAGAGGGGCGGGAATACCAGCTACACTGAGTTCTGTTAGATGGTTATTTCAGATTCTAAACCTCTTGCTAAAGGAACATGAGTGTGATGTTATGATTTTATAGATAAAAACAATTTTTTGATGAAATGAGTGGGATTCTTCTGATTAATATGTTGCAATTGCTTCAGCAAATGAACCTATCCAGTAAGTTGCTAAAGATTCCCAGGGCTCATTGAAGCTTAAAACTCCTTCAGTTATCGGGATTTAAATGAAAGTCTGTAATATAATTCATTTTGTTGACAGACAGGCTAGTGATTAAAAGTGTAGGTTATAATAAAGCGTTTCTGTAAACTGAAGGTGTTCAGCAGTATGGTTCATTTATTCACTCATATATTTAGCAAATATGTGTCTGTAAGTGTCTTATGTGTTAGGCACTGTTGGAGGAGTTGAGGATACAATAGAGACAAAACCTTGCCCTTGTGGAATTTCACAAAGCTGGACAGTGCACATGTTAACAATTATGTGATGTCGTGTAGTGATGACTGCTGAGAAGAAAACTAAAGCTGTGTAAGAGGACAGAGGGAAGGAAGCTGTGGGCTTCCCTGGTGGCCCAGACGGTAAAGCGTCTGCCTGCAGTCCTGGAGACCCAGGTTCGATCCCTGGGTCGGGAAGGTCCCCTGGAGAAGGAGTGGCAACCCACTCCAGTACTCCTGCCTGGAAAATCCTATGGACAGAGGACCCTAGTAGGCTACTGTCCATGGGGTCACAAAGAGTCAGACACGACTGAACGACTCAAGAGGACAGAATGGCAAGGGTGTGTATGGGGGTGGGAGCAGGTTCCATTTCAAATAGGACAGTGAAAGAAGGACTCTGATAATTTGATATTAGAGCAGAAGGCTGAAGGAGAGACCTAGCCAGGTAATTCTCTGAGGGATGGGTGTGTTAGGCAGTAGGAAGGATGCTTCAGAAGCCCTGGAGATGATCCTGTTGGTTTATTCAAGGAGCAGTGAAGAGAGGATAGACTTGGAACAAAGTGTAAGTGAAGAATGGCAGGTGGGACGAGAAAAGCTAGTGAACCAGTTTTGTAGGGCCCTGAAGACCAAGAGCTATAATTGAGGAGTTCAGATCTTATTCTGAGTGAGATAAAAAGCTATTGGGAGGTTTTTTTGGTTTCTTTGTGAACAGATAAGAGTAGAGGTAGGGAACCCATCTAGGAGGATATTGGAATAGATCAGGAAGAAGATGGTATTATTGGATCGAGGGTGTTGGAGTGGATGTGAGAAGTGGTAGATATATTTTGATGGTAGAGCCAATAGGATCTCTTGACATTAAATATTTTTGAGGATATTCAAGGATAACTCCAAGGTTTCTTGCCAGAACGATTGGAACGGGCTTCCCTGGTAGCTCAGTGGTAAAGAATCTGCCTGCCCTGCAGGAGATATGGGTTCAATCCCTGATCCAGGAAGATCTCACATGCTTTGGAACAACTAAACCTACACACCACAACTACTGAACCTGTGCTCCACAGCCTGGGGTCTGCAGCCTCTGAACCCATGTGCTACAACTACGGAAGCCCACACGCCCTAGCGCTTGTGCTCCGCAGTGAGAAATGCCACTGCAAGAGAAGCTCTTGTGCCACAACTGGAGAGTAGCCCCCACTCACTGCATCTCGAGAAAGTCTGCGTAGAACGAAGACCCAGCATAGCCAAAATAAAGTAAATAAAATTAATTTTTAAAAAAACTGGAAGGTTGGAAGAGTCATATATGTTCAAGATTGATAAGAGAATGACCACATTTGGGTGAAGCACCTCAAGAGCTGTGTTCTGGAAGTGTTGCATTTCAGATTTCTGTTAGTCACTAAGTAGAGATGGTACACAGCCAGTGAGATAAATGAGTCTGGAATTTACACTGTGGTCAGAGCTTAAAATATAAATTTGGGAATTTAGGATATGCAACTAGATGGAATCATCTAAGGACTATATTTGGAGAAGGAAATGGCAATCCTGCTCCGTTTTTCTTGCCTGGAGAATACCATGGACAGAGGAGCCTGGCAGGTTACAGTCCATGAAGTTGCACAGAGTCGGACACCCCTGGGTGACTGAACACAGCATAAGGAGTATCTTAGAGAAGAGGTCCCAGCCTGAAATTTGGGCACTCCAAAATTTAGAGGTTGAGAAGATGAGGAAGATCCAGCAAAGAAGATGGAGAAGGAACAGCCAATAAAGCAGGAGAACCTGAAGTAGTTTCAGCTTTATATATATTTTCCTTCTAAATCTGCTAAACTAATTTCTGAATCTAAAATGAGACTGTTAATTGAGATGGCAGTATTTATATATATGAGATACTTCCAAGAGCAGAATGGTCAAGAACAGAAACATTGGTGTTCTTTCTTCCTCACTTCCTTTCCCATCTGCAAACTATCCTCTAAATGGTTTTTAATTGTTTTCTGTCATAAAAGTTACATGAGGAATTGAGGTTTGTTATAAAGCATGCCCTCAAGAGGCTTACAAGAGATAAGAAGTGTACACAAATATAATCTCAGACTTCCCTCAAGGAACTGGTGTGCTTCTTGTGCTAATGAGAATTGTGTGTTTTTGTGTAGCCTTTTTGGCTTTCTGCTACCAAGAAACTTAGGGAGAAATTTGATGCTCAGTCTATATTGATTATGTTAAAAATTGAGGTTGATATGCTTACATTCTGCTTTCTTTGTTCTTCATTTCTACTTTTATTTGTGTTATCTCATGATAACACAGGCTTCCCAGGTGGCGCTAGTGATAAAGAATCTGTCTGCCAATGCAGGAGGCTAAGGGATATAGGCTTGATCCCTGGGTTGGGAAGACCCCCTGGAGCAGGAAATGGCAACCCACTCCAGTATTCTTGCCTGGAGAATCCCATGAACAGAGGAGCCTGGGGGTTTCCAGTCCATGGGGTCACAGAGAGTCAAACACGACTGAGTGACTAATGACAGTAAGTGCATGATTATAAGCTGTCTCAAATCCTCCTGGAATGAGTAGTGATATTAAGAAAGAAATAACTGTCTGGGCTATGAAAGTTAAAAAGACAAATAAATCACTTTCTTTGTCATCATTCTGCCATGAAAAATTTTCCTATCAAATTTCTTAACTTTCATTTAAGTTATATCTGTTACATATGAATGTTTTAGGAAGAAGCTAGCTGAAGCATATGTGTGTGCTCAGTCGCATCCGACCTTTTGCAACCCTTCGGACTATTGCCCACAAGGCTCCTTTTGTCCATGGGATTTTTCAGAGAAGAATACTGTAGTGGGTTGCCATTTCTTCCTCCAGGGGATCTTCCTGACCCAGGGATCAAACCTGCATCTCCTTTGTCTTTTGCATTGCAGGCAGATTCTTTACATGATGAGCCATTGAGGAAACCCCCACTGAAGCATATTCAAAAGTACAAACATTTTTAACCTTTAAACATTCCACATCACCCTAGGGTCTCTCACTGCCTTATTTTAAACCAACTCTTGCTCCCTGTGAAAAGAAAACAGTGGAATGAGGGAAGAAATTAGTTTTGAGACAGAAGAATTTTAGAATTGTAATTCTACTATTATGATATTATTTAGAAACCTGTAAATTCTGAGGGTTGTTACCATAGTAATTCTAGTCTTACCAAAGTGTAAGCTATAAGATCTGTAAAGCTAAATTTTTCAAAGTCTGTAAGTTTATATCTCCTCATTTGGTCACAACTCTGGTGTGTCACCTGGAGAAGGAAATGGCAACCCACTCCAGTATTCTTGCCTGGAGAATCCCATGGACAGAGGAGCCTGGTGGGCTCTAGCCCATGGGGTCACCAGAGTCGGACAGGACTGGAGCGACTGAGCGCACACACACTGGTGTGTCAATCAGATTGTGCTAGCTTTGTGGTGATAATAAACAGTCCTCAAATTTCAGTGCCTTATAATAACAAATAGGTGTATTTCTCTGTCATGTTAATATGCATGTGGCTGCATGTTGGCCGTTGCTCTGTCTCATGCTTGTCTCATCCTGAATCCAGGCTGAAGCATCAGCCTCTATCTGGGGCACACTGTTCTCCTAGCAGAGGGGAAATGGCAATAGCAGAATCACACAGAGGCCCTTAAGGCTTCTCCATGGGAGCCGCTACTTCTACTTACTTTTCTTTGGCCAAGTCTGACGTCAATGGGAATGGGTAAATAGAATCACATCGCAAGGAGGGACAGTGAATAACTGGGACAGAAATATATTCTGCCCTTGTGGAAGGTGGTGTAGCTTGATTATGATATTATTGAGGAACCATTATGATGAATCTCAGAAGACATTTTAATCTTGGAAGCCTCATAGTAGGGGAAGTTTGATTTAAGCAAATGTTAAAAAATAAAATAAAAATAATAGCTTTAGCCCCCCTTTCTAGAAATTTGTAATTGTTAGCTAAGTATTAAGTAAAATCTTCTTGACAAAGATATTTTACAGTTAGAGGTTTCTAAACCCAGTTGAGTAACAGTTGACGTGCTATGTACTAAACTATTTTTCAGTGAGAAGCATTTCGGATGAAGATGACAGTGTTGAGCAACCCAATGAGTACAACCTGAATGACAGCTTTATAGATGATGAGGAAGAAGGATACGAGCCAACAGACGAAGATTCTGACTGGGAACCAGAAAAGGAAGACCTAGAGAAGGAAGATATGGAAGGGCTTTTGAAAGAAGCAAAAAAGTTTATGAAAAGAAAAAAGTGACTCCTCTACTGTAATATATGGCTCATATTTTACTGTTTCTTTATGGAAAAATAATTCAGGAAGCACTTAAGGGACAATTGTTTTTCTGCTTTTTATGGCTACAACTTTACTATTGACTCTTCACAAATGAAACATTCAAATGTCACCCTTCAGTGCAGTGGATGAAATTTGTTCTGTTGCTTTGCTTTTTCTATGTTATTTCAAACATCTGGAAATAATCAGCAGACAGAGTTAAAAAGAAATAATTGATATTTTTCATGTACTTTATAATAAAAAGTAAACATCATAGATTGCAAAAAAACACAGGTCTTTTTTTCTTTTTTCCAAAGATTCTATCTTTATGTAGAATACTATACAAGTATAACCAGGCAGATTACGTAACTGGTGGGAAAGCATGCTTCTTTCATTCCTGTTGAAGTAATTCTTAAAGCAGAACCAGACTTTAAAAAATACCAGCCATCATATAATGGCTGTTATTTTTTCTAATGTCCTAGATGTGAGCTTTGCAATTTCATTGACTACTTTCATTCTTTGAAACTTGGGGAAATTAGTACAAAATGGATACTGAAAATAGATTTCCACTAGACTACAGAAATGTCCACCATGCAGGGAATGTTATTTTGTGTCCCAAGTCTGTAATTTACTATATGTCTGAGTTTAAAAGTAGAAAACCTGAAAGAATTTGACTGTTTCTTTCTCAAACAAGTGCTGCCTGATGCTTTTAACTCTCAATATGCTATTCTTAAATTAAGAATATAGGAATTATTTTTAACCATAATTTTCTCAAATTATATTAGTTCTTTTATCCTCAGATGAGAGTATCAAGTTGTCTGCCAGCATTCAAGATTCTGGCCTTTTGTTTCAAGAAGAACCCCTTCTTCTCCAGTTTTATATAGTATAATATTTCTGCATCTCTGTTCTTGAACTCCTTTAGGCTATGTAATACTCTTCATTTTACGTGACTTGGAATCTTTGAAATATAGTTTATAATCTTTAATTTGGGTTTGTACAAACAGCAGTAAATATAGCTTTGAAATTGTAAATCATAAACCAAAAGTTTCCTCGTTAAGCACTAATATTTTATATTCTAAGAGGACCTAAAAATGTATGTCTTAAAAGAGCAGGACAGATTTGTAATTGTTTTCTTAGTGTTTTTAAGTTTATTTTAAAATAATTGCTTAATATTAAGATTTACTTATATTACAGCAAGGAAAAGATAAATATTTTTCTATTATCTTTTATTCTAATTTTTCTCTCTGTTGTTATTTAGAAACTGATTTTCTCTTCTAATGTCCCTTTAGTCTTCAGGGCTTGACAAACCTGTGAAAAAAATTCTTTGAACTTACTTTTACTTTCACTTTGCACAAACTTAATCCTTAAAGTGTTTCTTGATCCATTTATAGATATATCCCAAAGGAATTAAAAACATGTGTCCACATGAAAACTTGTACACAGTGTCCATAGAAACATCATTTGTAACAGTCAAAAAGTGGAAACACCTAAATGTCTTATCACCTGATATGTGGATAAGCAAAATGTAGTCTATCTTTACAACTAAATATTTTTTGGCAAAAAAAAAAAGAAGTGAAGGATTGAAACATGCTACAGCATGGATAAACCTTGGAGACAGTATAGTAAGTGAAAGAAGTCAGACACAAAAGGCCACAAATTGAATAAGCTCAACTATATGAAATATCCAGAATAGGCAAATCCACAGAGACAGAAAGTGAATTGGTAGTTGCCGGGGTCTAGAGAGAAGAAGAGTATCTTTCTGAATTGATAAAAATGTTCTAAAATTAGTGGTGACAGTGTAAAACTCTGTAAATATACTAAAATCCACTGAATTGTATACTTTCTATGGGGGAATTGTATGGCATATGAATTACAAATATCAAGAAGGCTATGATAAAGAATACAAAAGGTGACATTAGCCTTTTAGAAAGAAAGAAAGGCATTCAATATCAGAATATAGTCTTCTTAGAAGTTATATGGTAGCTCATGTTAATTTTTAAGAATAATTTGATGTGCCTTTCATAAACATCCTAAAGACACTTTTGAGTATAACTAATGTGTAAATATTTAACTTCATTGTAATGAAAATTTTCTACTTGGACTATATTTAAGTCTATGATTTTCAAAATAGAGGCAAAAGTGATGAAATTGGTCAGCTCAAAAGCATTGCTAACAAAACTTGATTTAGTTGCTGTCCTAAACAGTGGATTGAGAGCCAACTGTCCTTATCATGGTATTCATAGAATTTAAACTACATGCTAACCTCCTCCTTCAAGCTAAGAATGGTCACATACACTTTTCTCACTAATGTGCTTAATTCTAAAAGCAAATGTCTTTTGTCGACTTCTTGAAGTGAGGTGGGTTTTCTGGGACCTTGGGAAGCTGGAGACATGAAGATTTTCAGTGACACATGGGTACTGATTCTGCTCTTCACCCAGGTTGAGGATGACATTGTTGATACTATTTCTAGAGCTAGAAGATCCTAATGATTGTAAACATTCATTATAATGAGAAGAAATAGATTGTGAGCATAATTTTTCCAGAATGGTGATGTAAAGGTAAATGGATAGTGACTTTCTTCTGATTTATCTGTGCAAAGTTCAGTGTCACCCACACATCCCATGGAGGCAGAAACCACACACCAACGTGCTACATCTAGCCCTGCTCTTTGAGTCCACCTTCTTGTTCCCATTACTTTCTCTTTCTTGAGGAGGAATCTGTAAGGAATCTGTGTGTGTGTGTGTGTGTTCTTCCTACCAGTCTGCAAACCTACAAAGCTGCTCCTCCACAGTAGGTATTGAAAGAAAAATAATAAAGAATAATTATTACCGAGATCGTTACTGGACATCCTGATATAATGGACACAATAAATTTGATTATCATAAGCAACCACAGTTGTACTCTGCTGTGCCCAAGACCCTGTCTTAGGTGCTGGTGATTCAAGGAAGAATAACATGGAGTTTCCATTTTCAATGTCCTCACAGTCTACTGGGGAATATAGGAATATTTATTTATCCAGTAACAGTGACTACCAAATACTATGGAGAATACAAGGAAGAAAAGGACATAGCTCCTACAATCAGAGAGCTCGCAGAGGCAGTGAGGCAAATAACATGATGGGTAGAAATGCAATAGTCCGAGAAAGGAATGCTGGAGTATAATTTAAATGGTCTGTCTTGCTGTGTATTGAAATACAGTCTCATTCTTGAGGAAGAGCCTTTGTCTGATTGAGTTGCAAGCTGACCTTGTGGATTTTTTTCATGGAACACAACTTTTATCTTCAAAAATGACTGGCAGACATACTACAGTTATTCAGAATGGAGTGTGAGGCTGGCATTTCCTCAAAAATGAACTTAGCCTATTTTTTTTTCCAAGGAAAACAATGAACAATATATATTATAATTGTAAAAATGAGCTTTCAAACAAAAATTAGAGCTTTAGAAAATTTCGATATGTCACTGAGCTTGTTAGCTCTCCAAAACTTTAAAAACTGTTCTGATGATATTGTTGGTGATCTACTACAATGAAATGTGTCAACATTTGGAAGATCTACAAAACTGAGCAAGCCAATGTTTTCTGAATGACCAACGCATATTATAAAATCAGGCATGGGTAAAAGATCCACTCAAAGCATAAGACAGGCCAATGAAACTTAATATAACAGAGTCTGTAAAGTTCACTAATATGACTTCAGATTGTGCCTAACACATTGTTTCTAACACATTTCAGAAGCTGCTATTTATTTTTGGTGGCCCATCGAAAATAATATTCATAATTCTCTGAAAAGTGTATGAAACTACTTTTTTCTAATTACATATCTTTTTAAGCCCTAATTTTCTCTATATACTTCAAGCAAAACAACATACAAGAGTGGACATAAGAATCTAGCTGTCTTCTATTAAGCTAGGCATTAAAGAATTTACAAAAATGTGAAGCAGTGCCACTCATTTTACTAAATTAAAAGATTATCATAAAATATATTATTTGTGTTTATATATAATGGGTTATTTTAAAAATCATTAGCAAATTTCTCAGTTATAATTACAAAAAAGGTGAGTGTCCTCAATAATTTTTATGAGTTAAATCTTAAGTCTCAACATTTTGAGAACCATTTAATTAAGTCACCGTACCAATCAGTGTCAGATTTTATTTTCTTGGGCTTCAAAATCACTGCAGATGGTGACTATAGCTATGAAATTAAAAGATGCTTGCTCCTTGGAAGGAAAGCTGTGACAAACCTAGACAGTGTATTAAAAAGCAGAGACATTAACGAAAAAGGTCTGTCTAGTCAAAGGTATGTTTTTTCCAGTAGTAATGTATGAATATTAGAGTTGGACCATAAAGAAGGCTTAGTGCCAAAGAATTGATGCTTTTGAATTGTGGTGCTGGAGAAGACTCTTGAGAGTCCCTTAGATAGCAAGATCAAACCAGTCAATCCTAAAGGAAATCAACCCTGAATATTCATTGAAAGGACTGATGTTGAAGCTGAAGCTGTAGTCCTTATGCCACCTGATGTGAAGAGCTGACTCACTGGAAAAGACCCTAATGTTGGAAAGATTGAAGTCAAAAGTGGAAGGGATGGCAGAGGATGAGATGGTTAGATAGCATCGCTGACTCAGTGGGCAGGAATTTGAGCAAACTCCAGGAGATAGTGGAAGACAGAGGAGCCTGGTATGCTACAGTTCATGAGGTTGCAATGAGTTGGATATGACTTAGCAACTGAACAATAACCACCACCATTCAGTTAGGCTAGTTGTGGTGGGATAACCCCCCAGATCACAGTCCCTTAACACAAGGAAAGTTTTCTTAAGCCAAGATTTTGTGTTGGGTGAATCTTCAGGCCACTGTCTATCATGTGGCAGCTCATCACTCCAGGATTTTGGAAGCTCTGTCATCTTGTAGTTGCACCACTGGAACATGAGACTTACCAATCATGACTACAAGGGGAATAGAGAAAGTGAAGGGTTGTACCCTGTTAATTAAATGCTTCCAGCTAGAAGTGTCACTCATGCTCATGGCCCATTGTCCAGAGGAAGTCACATGGCCTTGCCCACTGAAAGGGACCTCAGAAATACAGTTTTGGCGCCCAAAAAGGAAGAGAACCAGATAGAGTGAACACTAGTAATGTCTATAATCACTAAAGGGGTGAGTGATAAATAGGGAAAAGAGTTAAAGACATGATCTTGTGTGTCAACATTTAAGGAGTAGAAAGATGAAGACTTCAGAGGAATTAGAGGAAGAAGAGGGATGTCAGGAACTTGCTGTGCTGCAGAAGCTAAAAGTAGGGGACTGTTGAAAGAGAAAGCAGCAGACATTGTAGTTGCTGCAGGATGGATACAAGTGCAAGTACTGAGGTTAGATTTGACTTCCTACTTCTTGGAGATAGTTGAGGCTATTAGATGAGAACTTGCACAGACTCTCACCTGTGTCTAACTCTCCCCCAGCTATTCCCATACTCTGTTGTCTTTCCAGATACTACAGATGAATCATCTGTGTTCCTATTTAAAGTCAATCCCCCATATTCAGTCGCCTCTTATATTCTCATAGATTTCACACTGGTTATTCTTCCCTTTTCCTCCCATTTCATCCTTTTTTCCCTATATACTGAACCATTCCCATCACCATATGAATATATCTTCCATCCTAAAAACAAATGAAATCTTCCCACCAATTTCGCTTTTCCCTGCAGCTTTGCTACTCCATTTCTCTTCTCCCTGTAACAGCAAAGTTCCCCAAGGTGTCGTCTATACCTGCTGTCACCAGTGCTTTTCCTCCTTTGAAACTCTTTCGAGTCAAGCTTTCCTTATCACCTCTCCATTGCAACTGCTGTGGTCAAGAGCATCTGTGATCACTCCTTTAAATCCTATCATCAATTCTCAACCCTCATCCTTCTTGAACTTTCTGCAATGTTTGAAACAAGTTACTCCTACCTCCTCAGACACTTCCTTCATTTTTCTTCTAGGAAATTAGAATATCTTGTGGTTTTTCCTACCTTACTCCCAGTGTCCATTGCTGGGTGTTTAGTTTTTTCATGAGCTCTTAATGCTCAGACTACCCTACAGCAGAGTCCTTGGTCGTTATTTTCCTATTTACACTCATTTGCTTCATGTAATTTGTTTTTTGTTGTTGTTTTAAAAATAATTCTAAATTTGTAACTCAAGCCTTGACCTCTTCTCTAAATTATAGACTTACATATCCAATTGTCTATTCAACATCTCTACTTGAATGATAGATCTCGAACTTTACATGTTCAGGACTGAATTCTTTTTTATTTTTTTTTTTTCAGGACTGAATTCTAACTGCCTTTTTTTGCTCCCCTACAAAACTTCCTCTCCTGATTAGGCTAAACAACTTGGCATTATTCTTGACCTCCCACTTTCTCCTACACTCAGCAAAATCTTGATGGATCTACTTTCAGAATATATATCCTGAATCTGACTCTATATCTGAACTTCCACTGCTGGCAGCTTGGACTCCCTGCTTCATTCCTACACTCCTACAGCTATGCACTTCAGTTCAGTCGCTCACTCATGTCCAACTCTTTGTGACCCCATGGGCTGCAGCATGCCAGGCTTCCCTGTCCATCACCAACTCCCGGAGCTTACTCAAACTCATGTCCATCGAGTCGGTGATGCCATCCAACCATCTCATCCTCTGTCGTCCCCTTCTCCTCCTGCCCTCAATCATTCTGAGGATCAGGGTCTTTTCAAATGAATCAGTTCTTCACATCAGGTGGCCACAGTATTGGAGTTTCAGCTTTAGCATCAGTCCTTCCAATGAATATTCAGGACTGATTTCCTTCAGGATGGACTGGTTGGATCTCCTTGCAGTCCAAGGGACTTTCAAGAGTCTTCTCCAACACCTCAGTTCAAAAGCATCAATTCTTTGGCACTCAGCTTTCTTTATAGTCCAACTCTCTATCCATACATGACTACTGGAAAAACCATAGCTTTGACTAGGCAGACTTTGTTGGCAAAGTAATGTCTATGCTTTTTAATATGGTGTCCAGGTTGGTCATAGCTTTTCTTGCAAGGAGCAAGCATCTTTTAATTTCATGGCTACAGTCACCATCTGCAGGGATTTTGGAGCCCCCCAAAATAAAGTCTGTCACTGTTTCCATTGTTTCCTCATCTATTTGCCATGAAGTAATGGGACCGGATGCTATGACCTTAGTTTTCTGAATGTTGAGTTTAAGCCAACTTTTTCACTTGAATGTTGAGTTTAAGCCAACTTTTTCACTCTCCTCTTTCACTTACATTAAGAGTCTCTTTAGTTCTTCTTTGCTTTCTGCCATAAGGGTGGTGTCATTTGCATATCTGAGGTTACTGGTAATTCTCCTGGCAATCTTGATTCCTGCTTGTGCTTCATCCAGCCCAGCATTTCACACAATGTATATAAGTTAAATAAGCATATAAGCTAAATAAGCAGAGTGACAATATACAGCCTTGACGTACTCCTTTCTGATTTGGAACCAGCATGTTGTTCCATGTCCATTTTAACTTTTGTTTCTTGACCTGCATACAAATTTCTCAGGAGACAGGTTAGGTGGTCCCATCTCTTGAAGAATTTTCCACAGTTTGTTGTGATCCACAAAGTCAAAGGCTTTGGCATAGTCAATAAAGCAGAAATAGTTGTTTTTCTGGAACTCTCTTGCTTTTTTGATGATCCAACAGATGTTGGCAATTTGATCTATGGTTCCTCTGCCTTTTCTAAATCCAGCTTGAACATTTGGAAGCTCACGATTCACATATTGTTGAAGCCTGACTTGGAAAATTTTGAGCATTACTTTGCTAGCATGTGAGATGAGTGCAATTATGCGGTAGTTTGAGCATTCTTGGCATTTCCCTTCTTTGGGATTGGAATGAAAACTGACCTTTTCCAGTCCTGTGGCCACTGCTGAGTTTTGCATGTTTGCTGGCATATTGAGTGCAGCACTTTCATAGCAGCATCTTTTAGGATTTGAAATAGCTCAACTGGAATTCTATCACCTCCACTAGCTTTGTTCATAGTGATGCTTCCTAAGGCCCACTTGACTTCGCATTCCAGGATGTCTTACTGTAGGTGAGTGATCATACCATCGTGGTTGTCTGGGTCATGACAACCTTTTTTGTATAGCTCTTCTGTTATATATAGCCTTAATATATAGCTATATATAGCCTTAATTGGTGCTAGTGGTAAAGAACCTGCCTGACAATGCTGGAGACGTAAGAAATGAGAGTTCAGTCCCTGGGTCAGGAAGATACCCTGGTGGAGGCATAGCAACCCACTCCGCTACTCTTTGCTGGAAAATCCCATGGACTGAGGAGCTTGGCAGGCTACAGTCCATAGGGTTGCAAAGAGTCAGACACAGCTGAAGGGACTTAGCATGCACGCACATACATATTAGGAAAAAGACTACAAATGAACTAAGTAGTTTTCTCAAGAAATAAGATGAAAACATCAAAATAAACCCAAGGAAAATAGAACAGAATTAATAAAGTAAAACTTGGACTAAAAGATTCAAAAAAGCTTGATCAATAATACACAAAAATAATTCTTTAAAATGATTGATAAAATAGACCTGTGGTAAAAAAAGACAAATGTTAGAAACCAAAAGGGTTAGAACTATACATAAGAATGATGTAAAGTTTTTATAATGTAATATGTACAACTTGTTAATAAATCTGTAAATCTAGATAAATGTATGACTTTCTATAAAAATATAATCAAAATTTACTTTAAAATAGATTTAAAATATGAACAGATCAATAGCTCTAGAGGAAATAGAAAGTATTCAAAACTCTGCTCCTAGTGTGGCACTAAATGCTGGGGATTACAAGTAGGGCTATTAAGTCTTTGTTCAGCAAATAGTTCTCCTGTTATAAAAACTATTACAAAGTGTGGAAAGACATGGATAACTCTCCAGTTCTTCAAGTCAGCCAAAGACATCACTGAAAAACTTACAGATTTATTTTAGTTTGAACATAGACATAAATATCCTAAATTATTACTCAACTTGTCTTCAACAGTGCATTAAGATATCATGACGTAGCAGGATTTATGCTGAGAATGTAAGGGTAGTTCAGTGTCAGTTAATCTATGGATGTAATTTATCACATTAACATCACTGATCACATTAAGAAAGGAATAACTTATGATCTCATAAAAATCCAAAAAAAGTACTTGATAATTCAACACTGTTCTTCAGAAAACAAAAAGAAAACACTTGGAAAGCTAGGAGTAGAATTAAACTGCTTTAACTTGATGAAAGTATTTATTGGGTTGGTCAAAAATTTCATTCTTTTTTCTGTAAGATGTTACAGAAAAATCCAGACAAACTTTTTGGCTAACCCAATATTAGAAATTTACAGCAAAAATTACAGGTCATACAGAAACATTAGAAGTGTTCCCAGAGAAGAAGTTTGAAACAAGACAAGGGTCTCCATGATCACCTCTACAATTCATGTTCTGAATATTCCACTCCTGGTAATAGAAATTAAGAGAAATAATAGTTTTCTGTATTGGCTAGAAAAAAAAATGCCTGTTACTATTTGCAACATATTTGGCTACTTAGGAAACACATGAACTGAAAAATTATTAAAATTAACAAGGATGTTTTTTAAATTGGCTAGATACAAGGTCAGCAAAAATTAACAGCTTCCCTTTCTATCTGCAGGAACAAGTTAGAATGTGTATGTGTAAATGTATTCAGCCTCAGTGTACATGGGTACAAATTAATGAGGTTTTCTTTTAACTTTTTATTTTGTATTGGAGTATAGCTGATTATGTAATAGTTTCAGGTGAATAGTGAAGGGCTCTATATATATATGTTTATATGTATATAAACATATACATGTTATGTTTATATATATATTTATATGTATATATACATACACATACTCAGCCATACATATACGCACATGTTTCCCCCAAACTCCCCTCCCAAACAGGTTGCCACATAACACTGAACAGAGTTCCATGTACTATACAGTAGGCCCTTGTTGGTTATCCATTTCAAATATAGCAGTGTGTACATATCTGTCCCAGACTCCCTAACTGTTCCTTCCCCCATCCTTCCCCCCAGCAACTAAAAGTACATACTCTGTGAGACTGTTTCTCTTTTGTAGGTAAATTCATTTGTATCATTTCTTTTTAAATTCCACATGTGAGTAGTGTCATATAATATTTTTCCTCCTGTGTCTGACTTACTTCACTCAGCATGACAATTTCTGCTGCTGCTACTGCTGCTAAGTCAATTCAGTCGTGTCCGACTCTGTGCGACCCCATAGACGGCAGCCCACCAGGCTCCCCCATCCCTGGGATTCTCCAGGCAAGAACACTGGAGTGGGTCGCCATCTCCTTCTCCAGTGCATGAAAGTGAAAAATGAAAGTGAAATCGCTCAGTCGTGTCCGACTCTTCACGACCCCATGGACTGCAGCCTACCAAGCTCCTCTGTCCATGGGATTTTGCAGGCAAGAGTACTAGAGTGGGTTACCATTGCCTTCTCCGTGACAATTTCTAGGTCCATCTAAATTGCTGCAAATGGCATTATTTCATTCTTTGTAATGGCTGAGTAAGAGTCCATTGTATATATGCTCCACAGCTTCTTTATTCATTCCTCTGTCAATGGACATTTAGGTTTCTTCCATGTCTTGGCTATTGTAAACAGTGTTGTAATGACCATTGGGATGGATATATCCTTTAAGATCATTTTATATGATGAAAAAGTTCTTGACTGCCAAGTTTTAAAATCTAAAAATTTAAATTGACATCTTTCAGTGATAAGGAGGACAGTTCATTGGTCAAGTCTTTCTGGAAGACAATTTAGCTATAGTTGTAAATATAAATATCTAAAGTGCATGCCCTTTGAGTATGTCCTGATTTTAGGAAAGAGTCCTGCAAAAACATTTGTGTAACAAATTTAAATATGTAAACAGGTGTAAAGATGAATATTCCACAAAGTCCGTTGCAGCTTTGTCGCTAATGCGAAAGAAAAAAAAGGAAAAAACCCTTAATTTCCAAATATCAATAGGGAAATAGTTGGATAAATTATGAAGCCACCATATTATGGGTGTTATACAGCCATGAAGAAGAATGTGTTTGACTTTTATACAAATATGAAGAGCTCACCAAGAAATGCTATTTCAAAAAAAAGAAATAATTGAATAATGAGGCCAGTATGACTGCATTTATGCAAAGAAGTTCTGTGTATATTTATGTACATCTAAATAGAAAAAAAAAACAGGATATAGGTAACTGTTAATAGTACTTACCTGTGAGATTGGGAACGATGTGGGAAGGGAAGGCAATTAAGGGTGGACTGTCAAATTCGGTCTACATACTAATATATTGCCAGAATATATTATTATATTATAACAAGAATATATTCAAGTACTATTTGTGTCCAAAAAAAAAAGATCATCACTGAGGATCCCCATTGGTGAAAGTGAAAGAGATAGCAGTGCAGTCCCAAGATAAAGCCCTCAGACACATGCATTATTTCTGCTGCTGTCAAGAATATTTCTGACATTGAAAACTATTTTAGTGACTAGGACAAATCCCCTCTGTGCCCATGGCTCCTGAGGTTTTACCAAAATATAAATTCAAATAAAAGCAATTTAACTAGTAGAAATGTAGGAGCTTTTACAGATTCAAGGTATACTCTATGCCATGGGTGTCAAACAGTGAAGAAATATGAGAGATTTTTACAAAAAAAACTAAGCTAAATTTTCCCAGTTCCCTCCAAATTCCAAGCACTTAACCAATATGACTCCTGGATGAGGAGTTTGGAGGAAGCTGTAGATGAAGGAGCATCAGAAGGTGTGACAGGGTGAAGCAACTCAGTGCTACATCCTCATCCATTCCTAGAAGGAATCTTTTCCCCTCCTCCTGGCAATCTCTTGGCATTCCATGGTGTTTAACATCCATCATAAATACTGAATGACTGGATTCTCTTAAGTGTCTTGGTGCTGGAACTCTTCCACTGACCATCATTAGGTCAGCAAGCATGCACCCGTGGTCACTGATATCCTATGGACTGTCACAGAGCAAGGTAAAAGCCAGCAGGGTTTACCTATTGGTCCTGAACATTGGATGAGGAAATGCACAATGAAGAATGTGAGCTAATTAAGACCCCAGATAATTCCCATCCCATTCCAGTGCTTAAGTGAGAAGTCCAGAATATTCCCTAATTGTGTCAATGCTAGCTTGTGTGTGTGCTCATTCACTAAGTCTTGCCCAGCTCTCTGTGACCCCATGGACTGTAGCCCACCAGGCTCTTCTGTTCATGGGATTCTCCAGGCAAAATTACAGGAGTGGGTTGCCATTTCCTCCTCCAGGGGATCTTCCCTCCATCTAGGGATTGAACCAGCATCTCCTGTGTCTCCTGCATTGGCAGGCAGATTCTTTTACCACTGAGCCACCTGGGGAGGCCCTGGAACAAACCATCTATGCTTAAATGTTAAGCATGCCACCTGGAAAAGAGATGGCCCTTTTATGATTTAGCAGGTTGACTGGTCTGTGAAATAATGTTTGAAATTAACAGACTGGATAAATTTTCCCTAATCAATGACACATGTTTGTTCCCCCCAAACATTTTTTCCAAACTGGCACCGTATCTATATTCCCCTAAATACTAAAAAAAAAAAATCACAGTTATCTAAGATGTTTTAACAAAACAAAACTATCAGCTTTATCAGAATGGCAAAGTTAATGAAATTCCCACATTTTTACTCAACACATCCTTGGTTCATTTTAAAGAACATCTGAAGTTTCCTTAGTGGAGGCTACCTACTGGTGGTGGTCTGTAGGCTCTGAGAATGTGCCCAGGGGTGATTCAGGGGACCATTCCCCAACTTCATGATCCTACCTCTCTAACCTCAGCCACTGATGCAGGGTGAACTCAGACCCTACCAGGCCCATCAGGTGCTCCTTCTAGGAAATTTGTCCTGGATGAGGACAGAGAAGAGGAGTCAGAGCTGGGGTGCTTGGCACTGTGGCTGTCTTGAGATTGAGTCTCCAGGCCTTTGAACTGCCACAGGGTCTTTTTTAGTTTCCTTAAGCTAGAATTGATGTCTGCTGTATCCAGCAAGAAGAAAAAAAAAAAAAAAAAAAAAAACTCTTTTAATTATTACCCTATACATTATGATTAAACTATGTAGTCAACACTACAGTTTTCATTTAATTAAGGGAATTTTAATCATTGTTACAATCTTTCTTCTGTTTTCTTCAAAAATCAGTAATTAAAGAGGTAGGCTGAGATAGAAATGTTGAAAAAAATATTGTTTGTCTTTTAAAACATCTAACATAATGCTTTCAGGTGAACTTCTTGGCATTTTATCAAGTAGTGCGTCTCAAAATGTATTCCGTCATACAGGTGCTATTTCAGTGCTTCTTAAGTTCAAATATGTACAGGGTCTTCTTAAAGGAAGACCCCAGTACACCAGCATTTATTCAGCTGATTAGAGATTTAAGAATAGCTTTAAACTACCAAAGTTGGAAGTGAAAGAAAAAAAAAGTGACTATTTCATAATAAAACATTACATAAATATGAATTTATGATTACATAGAAATACTGCTGTTGCTAATATTAATAATAAATATTTTTGCAAAGTAAAACAAAGGAAAGTCATTTTCATTAACTTTCTGCTCTGGAAATTTGAAACAACTTTTATCCTGCCTTTGAGGAGGAACTGCATTTCATCCTCAGTAGAGGAGAGAAATCTTGTTTCACTGTAGAATGCCAGCTAATACGTGGAGAAGAAATGAGAGAACTAGGAAATCACCATTTTCTGACTTGCCAAGTAATCACAGATTCAGTCAAGCACAATCAACACATCCTGAAAAGTATCACCATATAGAGAACTTACTAACAGAGAATGAATGTAGCTTTACAATGGGGAGGTAAGCTGTCACCACCAGTGTGACCTTATGTGCTTCCTGGAGTGAATATTTCATTTTATTTTATTTATTTATTTATTTATTTATTTATTTATTTATTTATTTTATTGAATCTAATAAAGCCTTTGAGACTAACTCCCAGGGTACAGAAAATAGAGTGAGTAGAGAACCATGGTAAATGACACCACATTAAAGCAGTCAGATAAACACAAAATTTAAGACATTATACCTGATCTCTTAAAAAAAGACAATGTTCTAAAAAGATTGGCGGGGGAGCACTGTAGACTTAAAGAGAATAAAAAGTCATGAGCACCACAAGCAATGCACAAATCTTGATTTGATCTTTCTTTGGAGGGGGGGAAACAGCTATAAAAGATATCTTAAGGACTATTGGAGAAATTTGAGGGTGTCCCTGGTGGCTCGGCAGTAAAAGAATCTACCTGAAATGTAGGGGACCCAGGTATATGACCTGAATATTAGAGAATTCTTAATTCCTTTGGCTGTGATTATAGCATTTTGATGCTGAAGAAGAAAGTCCTTAATTGTAGGAGATATAAACTGAGGTATTTATAGCTGAAGTGGCATAATATATCAATATTTAGCTTATTTTCAAGCAGTTCCATTTATACTTTTTGCCATTTATACAGTGAAGTTAAGTGAATAATGCAAAGAAATAGAGGAAGATAATAGAATGGGAAAGACTAAAGATCTCTTCAAGAAAATTAGAGATACCAAGGGAACATTTCATGCAAAGGACAGAATAAAATAAGGACAATAAAGGACAGAAATAGCAAGGACCTAACAGAAGCAGAAGAGAATAAGTGGCAAAAATACACAGAAGAACTGTACAAAAATGGTCTTAATGAACCAAATAGCCATGATGGTGTGGTCACGCACCTAGAGCCAGACATCCTGGAATATGAAGTCAAGTGGACTTCAGGAAGCATTACTATGAACAAAGCTAGTGGAAGTGATGGAATTCCCGTTGAGCTATTTCAAATCCTAAAAGATGATGCTGTGAAAGTGTTGCACTCAATATGCCAGCAAATTTGGAAAACTCAGCAGTGACCACAGGCCTGGAAGAGGTCAGTTTTCATTCCAATCCCAAAGAAGGGCAATGCCAAAGAACATTCAAACTACCTCACAATTGTGCTCATTTCACATGCTAGCAAGGTTATGCTCATAATCGTTCAAGCTAGGCTTCAACAATATGTGAACCAAGATTTTCCAGATGTACAAGCTGGATTTAAAAAAGAGGAACCAGAGATCAAATTGCCAACATCTGTTGGATCATAGAAAAAGCAAGAGAATTCCAAAAAAACTCTACTTCTGCTTCATTGAATATACTAAAGCCTTTTACTGTGTGGATCACAACAAACTGTGGAAAATTCTTAAAAAGATGGGAATACCAGACCACCTTACCTGCCTCCTGAGAAATCTGTATGCAGGTCAAGAAACAAGTTAGAACCAGACATGGAACAATGGACTGGTTCAAAATTGGGAAAGGAGTATGTCAAGGCTCTATATTGTCACCTTGCTTACTTAACTTATATACAGAGGACATCATGCTAAATGCAGGACTCAGTGAAGCACAAGCTGGACTCAAGATTGCCAGGAGACATATCATCAACCTCAGATATGCAGAAGATAACATTTAATGGCAGAAAGTGAAGAGGAACTAAAAAACCTCTTAATGCAGGTGAAAGAAGAGAGTGAAAACGCTGGCTTAAAGCTCAACATTATAAAAACTAAGATTGTGGCATCTGGTCCCATCACTTCATGGCAAATAGATGGAGAAAATGTGGAAACAATGACAGATTTCATTTTTTGGCCTCCAAATTCATTGTGGATGGTGACTGTAGCCATGCAATTAAAAGACACTTGCTCTTTGGAAGAAAAGCTATGACAAACCTAGACAGCATATTAAAAAGCAGAGACATCACTTTCTGACAAAAGTCCATATAGTCTAAGATGTGGTAGTCATGTATGGATGTGAGAGTTGGACCACAAAGAAGGCAGAGTGCTGAAGAATTTATCCTTTTGAGCTGTGGTGCTGGAGAAGATTCTTGAGAGTCCCTTGAACAGCAAGATTGAACCAGTCAATCCTAAAGGCAGTCAACCCTGAACATTCATTGAAAGGACTGATGCTGAAACTGAATTTCCCATACTTTGGCCACCTGATGCCAAGAGTTGGCTCATTGGAAAAGACCCTGATGCTGGGAAAGATTGAGTGCAAGTGGAGAAGGGGTGACAGAGGATGAGATGATGGGTGGCATCACTGACTCAGTGGACACGAGTTTGAGCAAGCTCCGGTGGATAGTGAAGGACAGGGAAGCCAGGTGTGCTGCAGTTCATAGGGTTGCAAAGAGTCGGAGACGACTTAGCAACTGAACAACATATGGATAATGCAAACATGGCAAAAGTGTCAATTAATATGGAATTTAGGTGATAAATATCCAGATGTTCATTGTACTATCATTTTAACTTTTCTATGTTTTGAAAAACTTTCTTTAAAAATCTTAGAACAGAATATTATAGTGGTTTTTGCCATACACTACAATATTGTAATTAGCCTCCAATTAAAATAAATACATTTTAAAAAATCTTAGAACAGAATAAATGAAAATAAAACATGGGGGTGATTTTTTAAATTACAAAATAAATTGATGCATAGCTCTATCCTAGTCAATCTGAAGACAGAAGAATTCTGTTAAAAATATAGATTATTTCAAGTTGACCTCATCTTTTAAAATGTTTCTTTTTTTTGTATTTTGTAGTGCATATAAAATTAATATATTATTATAGTGGTGCATATAAATACTTTATGTCAAGTATTTATGTGAATACTTGATTTAAAAAATATACATGCTCAAAATTTCTTGTTGATGCAATGTGCAATCAAAAACATTTGGAGACTACTTCTATCTTTAAAACTTCTCATATTTCCAGGTCAACTTTTGAACTGCTACCAAAGCAAGTAGAGTGGGTTTGTAGAGCAGAAAGTAAGCAGAGTAATCAATTAGCAAGAATCTGTTAGGGGGCTTCAATCAAGATTGAGAGTGTTTGGGGAGTGTCTCACTTAAGCGTCAGAAGTTAGAATTATGGCTGTACCAAGCAAAATTGCAAAGAGCTCTCTAGACTGTGTTTCTCTGTCTTCAATGACTCATTTGACCTCTTGGAAATTTGGAGTCTATGTAATATGATCAAGATATTTCCTATAGCTGAGCTCCCTATGGCTCTGGCTGCAGTGTTTCCTGGAACTAAGGCTCATGGAAAGATAATAAAATGATAATATATTATATGCACTATAAAACAGAAAGTCAAAAAATTTAAAGGATGAGGTCAGCTTGAAATAATATTTTTAACAGGATTCTTTTGTCTTCAGATTAACTAGGATAGCTATGTATCACTTTCTTTTGTAATTTAAGAAAGCACCCCCATGTTTTATTTGCTTTTGTTCTAAGATTTTAAAGAAAGTGTTTAAAAAACACAGAAAAGTTTAAATAATAGTATAAATTATTTTATAATTTATTAAATTATAAATTTATTGTTATAATAAATTAATTCAACATTAATTAACATTTTTGCCATATTTGCATTGTCTGTGTGTATATACGTATATGTGAAACCATTTAGATCATCGAAGGTGTCCTTGAGGAATGATACTTGAGTCAAGACATGAGTGAAGCAAGGTAGTGGTCACATGTATATCTAGGGGAAGAGTGTTCCCAGCAGAGGTAACAAGTACAAAGGCCACAGGCAAGAAGGAGCTTTGCGTGTTCCAGAACCATCAAGAAAACCAGAGTGCTTAAAGTAGAATGAGCAAGGCTGACGGGAGTAGGGGGCCAGGAGGGGTAAGAGGCTTCTTTCTTTAGCAGAGGGCAGAGCTGGATCATGCCAGATCATGGGGATGTTCAGAGAAGAGGTGACCAGTGAGGGCATCTGGGAGATGACAGACTGTGAACTATAGAGAGTTTTGGAGTTGGGAAGGAGTGAGAGACTGAGATTTGCATATATGTTGAACACATAGGTATTAATATGATACTAGGTGAGATTAATATAAGATACTAGTTGAGAAGTGATCTTAGACCTGACTGAAGCAAACAGGGCTGTGGGGCATGATGAGATGGATCTGATGGAAAATAATTAGCTCTAATTGCAGCCTCCAGTTAGACTTTGTCTATGGGCAGCTGAGTCTTTTATGGTGTCCTGAAGGAGAGGAAGAAGAAACATATTACCAGGGGCATTCAGAACTTATTGGGGTTTCATTATTTCTAACTGAAAGCCCTGTCCCAGCAGGGAAGGACAGTCATATGGGTTCAGTTTCCTTGAGGGTGAGAATTACGTTCTCTTTTTCTTATGCATTTCTTAGCCCCTTGCTGTATACATAGCTGATTTTCACTAAGTGTTTTTTCCAGTGAATTGAATTTAGATCTTGTGACTTTGAGATGAATAATATAGAACAGAAAGTGACTTGCACTATAGCCAACAGAATTCATTGGAAGGACTGATGCTGAAGCTCCGATACTTTGGCCACCTGATTTGAAGAGCTGATCAGGGAAACATTGCTGGGAATGTTTATGAGCAAGAGGAAGAAGGAACAACAGAGGATGAGATGGTTGAATGGCGTCACAGACTCAATGGACATGAGTCTGAGCAAACTCCGGGAGATGGTGAAGAAAAGGGAAGCCGAAGCCTGGAGTGCTGCAGTCCATAGGGTCACAAAGAGTTGACTTAGTGACTGAACGACAACAGAATCCAAATCCATATCAGCTGAGAGAAAGATAGATTCACAACACAAGAAACCTTATGAACATTTCTATTATAACCATTAATAACACTCGTAATATTAAAAATTTAAATACTTCAAATGAAAACAATAGGCTTTTATGCATATTAATAAAACATGCATTGTTTTACATGTATTATGTGTATAAGTGATATTTATTCATGTTAATAAATCATGTATTATTATATATGTGTTGATATTTGTAGAAGAGATACTAAGCTTAAAACCTTCTTTGATGTTGTGTGTATTTGAATCTTTGTTTTCCTCCTTAAGGAAAAGAGAAAAACCTTCATATCATTTTTATCTAGTTGTTGTTCAGTTGCTAAGTCTTGTCTGTAATTCCATCTAACTTAAAAATGTAATTTCTTCTCTGGCCATCATTATGCTGGGAAAAAATTAAAAGCTATTGAAAATGTGACTAATCATGCCCTTTCTACAAAGCAGTTTCTTGAACTGATGAGAGGTTAGCTAATATTCCTGAACTTTTCTATAGGGCTCATTAACTCCTTGCCAGACGTTAGCCCCCAGAAAGCGTTTCTGTTTCACTGTAATCACTGGAGAATATGTACTGGTTGAAAGTAGTAAAGGTATCATTATCATTTAATTTTATTGCTGGAAAAGCTTGAGAATTTATTGAGAAGCAATGTAGACTGTGGAAGAATGTTGACTATAATTTGAGATAATGATGGGCTTGTTTCCTCTCTTATGACCCTGTGTGTGAAGAGCTATCAAAAAATATAGAACAGTCATCAGTAGGGAGGCAGTCACTTAACCCTAAGGAAATATTAATAATATCAATGTGTAAAGATCAAATAATATTTAAATTTATAATATGCTTAAGATTTTATTTCCACAAAATCAGAGAAAACAGAGAAGCAGAAAGAACAATATAAAAATCCCCCATAATAATCACCACCACCTCAGACCATCACTGCTACTTCTCTTTAGGAGTATCCTATCCCCATTTTACAATTGGTAAATTAAAGATTAAAGATGTTAAGTGAATCCTCCAAAGTTACAGATGAAAAATTTGTAGCAGGGGTAGTTGTAGGAGGGGATGGCAGATGATTTAGGCCTTTTTGTCATTCACTCTACATAGTTCCAGTTCTCCCTTCCAGCCTAGGGTTCTTTCTACTTTCTGAAGTGGCCTCTAGGTAGTAGTGGTTTGGTTTAGGTACAGAATCGGTTCACCTGATGCCTGAACCAACTCTCTCACACCTAATCTCATAAACAAAAGAAAGCCATAAGGTCAGATTTTTATCTCAAGCTTTGATCTTGCTTTAGGGCACTACTTTAGGGTGTGGACAATCATTGACAGATTAATACCATTATCAGCCTACTGAAATCCATCCTCTTAGTGAACTAAGGTCTTGTTTGCTAGATTTGCTGCTTAAAAGAATGAGAGCTATAAGGGAATAAAATAGGTGCCAACTTGGCATCATTCTTTCAGTGATAAATAAAATATTTCTGAAAGAGGAGTTTCTGATTAAAGATGCAGGGACCCTGTCTCGCTAATTTCAGCCAATTTCCTGCGTCGAAATGTCTTCCTGTCTCTCTCACTGCCAGTGACTGACAGCTGGCTTAATAATTAAATTTAAGGAGTGTTTGCTTTTCTTGACCTTTACTGAGAAATGAGTTTTCAAGCTCCGGACATGAACAGAGTGCTTTAATTTAGGGGAAATAATGTGTTTGCATCATCCCCAGCAAACCGTGGATCTGATTACCTGTGCTATTTCTACATTCCACTTCACAGCAGACTTCCAGAGGATGACTGGTATTGTAGCCTCTCTGTAATTAATTCTGAGCTTTGGCTATCTGCACATTCATTACCTAAGAGAGGGCATGCTTGTTTTTGATTGGATGAATAAAGGCTCTAGCTGACCACTGCTTTCAAGAGCCTTCAAAACCTATTTATTTTGAACACTAGATTTTTCATGTTTTACTAAGGTCGTTTGCTGGTTCATATGATCAAATAGTTCTGTCAAGTTGTAGAGTTGATTTTCTTGCCCGTCTTCACCTTGCGTCTTTCCTTTGTTTCCCTGTTGCTGTCTATCCCCCTCTACTGGGGAAGATCTGATGGTGGGACAGTAAAGTGCCCTCTGGTTTAAAGAGTGAACTTCAGGATTTCAAGGGTAAGATGGAGAATAATAGCCATCTCATAGATGTACTGAAAGGATGAGGTCAAACCATGTCGGTAATGTGCCCAGCAAGTGCTTGGCGCATGGTGTGGTAGGTGCTGGATCCATGTAACTGCTGCTCCTTTCTTACATATCCAAAGTCTTCTTTATGACTTTGATTTCTCTTGCTGCTTGGGCTTTGCACGTGGTCTTCCTTCCTTCCTTTTTTTTTTTTTTTTTTTTTAAAACTGTGCACATTTCTCAAATCCTTCAAAGAGAATCAATTTCTTGAGTGAAAACTCCCCTCCCCGTTTTATCAGCATTGATTTAGCTATTTCAGAACATCCTGGGACTCTTTCTTTGGTTAGTCCTTATGCTGAAATTTCTTCAGTCCTTTCCGGACACTGGAAGATTCCACCTCCAAGAACTCAGCTGACTCCAAGGAGGAAACCTCCTTTGTAAATGAAAGGGTGATTCCATTTCTGAGAACTCATCTAAATTGAGTCTAAAGATGAGTAAGGACAGCCCATAAACCTTAGAGGCCCGTGGTGGGGGTACAGGATGTCCAGGGATGTTATGTAAAGCCAAAGTGACCATATAATGTACCACCCCACCGGGAAACTTCTGAAAGTGAATGGAGACACTAAAATTATCAGAATTAATTATTTTTAAAATACTTACTTAACCGAAAAATTGGTTTCACTGTATTGGCAGACCGCAAAAGAATTTTATCTAAAACCATTTTTCAAAACTAAAAATCTCTTAAAAAACTTGAATACATAAGAGCATAGAGTAGATCAAAATTTAAAATTCCCTTATAGGTTTTCTTTAATATTAAAAAATAACATAAGCAGAGTATTTATTTTGGATAAATCCAAACAGACTTATAAAAAGATGGTCAACATCACTTATCATTAGGGAAATGCAAATAAAACCTGCAATGAAATATCACCTCACACCCACTGGGATGGTTACTTTCCAAAAACAAACTATTATCACAGCAAAACCCAGAAAATTACAAATGTTGATGGTGATATGGAGAAATTTGCACACAAGCGTGTGCACTATTGGTGGGATAAAAGATGATGAGGCCATTGTTGAAAACAGTACAGAGGTTCCTTAAAAAAATTAAAAATAGGACTGCCACGAGATCCAGCAATTTTACTTCTGGGTATACACGCAAAGGAGTTGAAAGCAGTGACTCAGATATATTTGTATACCCATGTTCATAGCAGCGTCATTTGCAATAGCCAAAAGGCAGAAGAAGCTCAAATGTGCACTGACAGATTCATGAATAAACAAAATGTGCTGTACATGCACAATGGGTATTTTCAACTTTAAAACAAGGAAATTCTGACACATGCTGCAACATAGATGAACCTTGAAGATACTGTGCTCAGCGAAATAAGCCAGTCACAAAAAGACAAATAGGGTTATGATTCCACTTATTTGAGGTACTAGAAGAGTCAAATTCATAGAGACAGTTTGCCAGGGGTTGGGGTAGGGAGAGAGTGGGCAATTGTTGTTTATGGATATAGAATTTCAGTTTTGCTAGATAAAAAAGACCTGAGATTTCCTTGTAAAACAATGTGAATATACTTAAGATTACTGCACTATACACTTAAAAATGGTTGAGATGATAAATACTACGTTACATGTTTAACACAATTAAAAAGAAAGAGGGCAGAGGTGAGAGGAGGAGCCTGGGGAGCACCCCCCATCAACCTTCCTGCAGTTGCCTCATTACCACAACCTCACCTACCCTCTCAACCACCTCTCCAATCCCTCCAACCCCCAATTCCTAAATGGTAGCATCCACCAGCCTTCCCAGCCAAACTCGCAGTTGCCAGTACCTGCTTTAGACTCTGGGACTCAGTTCAGTTCAGTCGCTCAGTCGTGTCCGACTTTGTGACCCCATGAATTGCAGCACTCCAGGCCTCCCTGTCCATCACCAACTCCCGGAGCTTACTCAAACTCATGCCCATTGAGTCAGTGATGCCATCCCACCATCTCATCCTCTGTTCTCCCCTTCTCCTCCTGCCCTCAATCTTTCCCAGCATCAGGGTCTTTTCCAATGAGCCAGTTCTTCACATCAGGTGGCCAAAGTACTGGAGTTTCAGCTTCAACATCAGTCCTTCCCATGAATATTCAGGACTGATCTCCTTTAGGATGGACTGGCTGGATCTCCTTGCAGGCCAAGGGACTCTCAGGAGTCTTCAACACCACAGTTCAAAAGCATCAATTCTTCGGTGCTCAGCTTTCTTTATAGTACAACTCTCACATCCATACATGACTACTGGAAAAACCATAGCTTTGACTACACAGACTTTTGTTGGCAAAGTAATGTCTCTGCTTTTTAATGTGCTATCTAGGTTGGTCATAGCTTTTCTTCCAAGGAGCAAGCGTCTTTTAATTTCATGGCTGCAGTCACTATCTGCAGTGATTTTGGACTGTGGGACTAGGCCCCATTAAAATTTTTTTAAAAAGAAAATTCTTTTTATAAGCAGAGACATTCAAAGCACAATTAGAAAATATCAGTTAAAATTCTCATTTAATTTTTAAAGGTTTTGTAGCATATATAGGAATAAATGTCAATGTTTCTGTTTATAAGCTTTGTTTTCATTGACTGTAATTTACTAAAAGCTTTAAAACTTGACTTATTTTGGTATTATAGTCAGTGACACTTTAATTGCAGATTTTAAATTATTTTATGCTTAAAATTCATCCAAGTTTAAAATTTTTTTAAAGTTTAATACAATTGTAAGATACTTTAATTTACAAAATTATTCCTTAAGGGCCCCAGTTTTATAAGATCTGATTAACAATAGAAAATAGAGACAATAGATTCTGCCAAGCTAAAGGTTCTTTTTAAAATTAATTAGTTAATTTGGCTGTATTGTGTCTTAGTTGTGGCACACAGGGTCTTTGATTTTCATAGCATGTAGAATCTTTAGTTGTGTTATATAAGATCTAGTTCCCTCACCAGGGATCGACCCTGGGCCCCTTGTATTGGGAGCGTGGAGTTTTAGCCACTGGACCACCAGGGAAATCCCAAAAGGACTGTTTTTTTTTTTTTTTTTCTTTTTGATATTTAACAATAACTTAATTTTCTGTACTATTCCTTATATACTTATAGTTATAAATGTTGTCAACTGCAGCTCCTACGTGGTTTTGCAGAATATTGAATGCTTGAGTATAATTATGAATTATGTGTACAAAAAACTAACTCTAGAGATAGAATTCTCCCCATAATTTTTTTAATTTAATAAGAACATAGCTCTTATTACAACACTCTGCTCCACTGATACTCAGATTACCAACACACACATCCCCCTCAAACAATTTTATCATAAATGTTGAACTTATTCCTTGATTCTATAATAGCATTTAATATAACGGCAAATGTTTGTCTTTGCCAGAATAAAGTTCCAAAAGCTTTACTATGATTCTGTGAGTGTTTTTAAAAAGTAGTCAAACCATTATTGGAATCAGTCCCGCTGATTTTCAATTAGAATCGTTTGATGATATCAGTGTAAAATACATAAATGTTTTTCTTTGATAAATGGGGCCTGCCTATACACTAACAGCCATAACTTTGTTTCTACACATCAAAAAAGCTTGAGTTAAAGCAGAGTTAGTTTAGAAAGTAAGAATTTAGAAGACCGATCATTTGATCTAAATGAAAAGTTATACTTCACAGAATGATAGGTAAGTGAACCTTCTGCAGCTGGTGATGGCAAATTAGACACAATCTTAAAATAATCTCTAGCTCTTGTAGTAGATACTGATGTTTTTTCAAGAGATATGTTTCTACTTGTTTTCATGTGGTCAGTGATATCACTCTGGCCCCCATGGTAAACATTTATCATCAATTTCCCTTAAAAACAATTAGTATTTCCCTTTCTGTAATTTTGTTGCTACCAAGAGGTTTTATTGCAAAATAATTTTTTAAAGGCACCAAAACATATTGTAAAATTGTAAAGCTTCTGATGCCTGAAGATTCCCATAAATAGACTGTGAGCACCCTGCCCAGGTTACCAGGAGATAAGACTGGTCCCTGCCACATGTCCCCCTTCTTGCCCTCCCTGACTGTGACCTAGTGGCGTTCAATCACCCCAGTGAAATTCACTCACACCTTTCACTTATGTACTTCACCCCCCCAGTAGAGACGCTTGTCCACAGGGCCTCACTCTCTCTTGGCTCCCCACCTGCTTGGGTGAGCCCACTCCCCTGGCACTCCTCCTGCATGCCCCCTGCACATAGTTCTGGGTTTACCTCTTCTCGGACCTGTGAACATAGTAAATCTCTTGCACATTCATGTCTCTCTATGGTGTTATTCTGTGTCTGTTCACTGATCAGCCGAAAGATCCATTTTAAATAATAGAATTATTACAACACACAAACCCTGAAATAAATACACAGATCTGGATTTACACTGTCCCCAAAATAACGAAACTACTATAACACAAGCATTCAGACCACTCTGTATAAACTCCAGGCAGGACAAGTCAGCCTCTGTTGCCACAGTCCTGTCTATCACTTTTTATGTTTGCCAGGAACCCTGACAGCTGGTGGCAGGAAGCTTGGAGCATCTCACAGGCCACAGCACATGGACCGTGGCACAATTGGCTGGTTTACCAAGGAGCCAGCAGGAACAGAAATGGTGACGACCTGAAGGAGTTACATGACTCTCAAACCTGGTTTTATCTGCCCCTGGAAGCATCATCTATTTACACTTCCATCTGGGCAGATGTTTGAGTTTGTCACTCCTGGTTCTAAAATATTTTCACCATTCAGTTTTGTGAAGGTGTATTTTTGTTCATAATCCTTGGATTTCTTTAGATGATTTCTTTCTTTGCTTTCTTTTTCTTGTAGCATGTATTATCTAGTTTTATTTTTATTTTTTGTTATTGAAACATATTTGACTTGGATCACATGTTAATTGGATACAGTTATATATTGTGATTTGATTGCCATTTTAGTGAAAATTAGCAACTCTATCACATTGCATAATTCTTTCTTTTTAGGAGTTGAAATAGTTGCGTTATAGTTTCTTAGCAACTAAGAAACTAAGTTTGGTGATTGTGGTGCAATATGTTACACAAGACTGTGCATTGCATCTCTAAGGTTCATATACTATTTGTTGTATCTGGATGGTATCTAAGGCTTCCCAGGAAGCGCTAGTGGTAAAGAATTCACCTGCCAATGCAGAAGATGCCAGAGGTGCAGGTTCAATCCCCAGGTCAGGAAGATCCCCTGGAGAAGGAAATGGCAACCCACTCCAGCATTCTTGCCTGGGAAATTCCGTGGACGAAGGAGCCTAGCGGGTTGCAGAGTTAGACACGAGTGAGCATGCACGAATTCAAGAGATGGTCTCAAATACTTCTATCCATCTACTAACTTTCTCAAGTACTTCTGACAGAAGCAAAGTGCTGCTCCCTTTCCTGCAGTCCAAGGAGAAAGTACAAATGATAAATGACAGCTCAGGAATGTGCACGTTGATTTATCTGATGTCAAGGCCCATGTTCCGTCCAAGACTCGGTGCTGCCTGGCTCAAATCTAAACCCTGGTGAGAAGAGAGATAATGGATGGCTGTTATAGCCCCTGTTTGTTGAGAGCTGCCGGGTTCCATCATAAGCACTTTAGGTTCCGAAGCACTTCAAAGTTTCAAAGTGGTTGTTTTAAGTTGCTTGGTTTGGGTGATTTTTATGTAGCAGTCGATAATTAAAATGATTAATGTTTACTTTGATTCCTTTAACCAACTTCCCAACTTTATTCATCTTTCACCGCTGCCCAAGAAACTTAGCCAGAGAGAAGGGGTGATTCATGGAGACTGGTATACTCATGATTCAGCGTGCATTAAAGTTTTCCTTTTAAATTTGCAAATGGAAATAATTTTACTCTTCAATCTCGCATGGTTGACTAATATGAGTCCACTCCTAGGAGACGGATCAGCTATCATTTGGCCACAAAATCAGGTTGCTGAGGACTGCAGCTGAGTGGTTGTGAACATAGGGAGTTAAAGATTGCCCTGGGAGGGTAAGCCAGCCTTCAGGCCATTTCTTCCAATAATGCACCTGCTGTTCCACACAAAAAACTCCTCAACATGGGAATGAGAGTAGGAGTTCCGAGGAGCCTAACTCTCATGGAACCTTGAGATGGCAGAGTCCCACGACTCATCTGTTCTCTGTTTTAAGTTTTAATGGAAATTGAATGAGGTTGAGGCAGTTGTGGTTAAAGAAATTGAATATTTATGGGCGTGTTAATTATTGATTATTGTATAAAAATTATCCAAAATAATGAACACTTATTATTTCTCCATTTGTATGGGTCAGAAATCTAGGCGTGTCTGAGCTGGGAGCCTCTGGGGTAAGAGCTCTCACAAGACTGCAGCCAAAGTGGCCGATGTGGTTGTGTTTATATCAAGGCTCAGCTGGGAGAGTCCACTCCCAAGCTCACTCACATGGAGTGTCAGGCCTTACGTCTTCCCTGGCCATTGGCCAGAGACATCAGTTTCTTGCTCCATGAACCCTCGCCCCAAAGAGGAGCTCATATCATCGCAGCTTCCTGGCTCTAGGTCAACTGAGGGAGCAAGAGAGTGTGCCCAATACAGAGCCACAGTCTTTTAAAACCTGATCTCAGAAGTAATGTCATCACTTTTCCTGTTATATTTACTAGAAGTGAGGCATTAGATATGACCCAGCAATCCCACTCCTGGGCATACACACCGAGGAAACCAGATCTGAAAGAGACACGTGCACCCCAATGTTCATCGCAGCACTGTTTACAATAGCCAGGACATGGAAGCAACCTAGATGCCCATCAGCAGATGAATGGATAAGGAAGCTGTGGTACATACACACCATGGAATATTACTCAGCCATTAAAAAGAATGCATTTGAATCAGTTCTAATGAGATGGATGAAACTGGAGCCTATTATATAGAGTGAAGTAAGCCAGAAAGATAAAGACCAATACAGTATACTAACGCATATATATGGAATTTCAAAAGATGGTAACAATACCCCTATATGCAAAACAGAAAAAGAGACCCAGATGTACAGAGCAGACTTTGGGACTCTGTGGGAGAAGGCGAGGGTGGGATGTTCTGAGAAAATAGCATCGAAACAGGTATATTATCTAGGGTGAAACAGATCACCAGCCCAGCTTGGATGCATGATACAAGTGCTCAGGGTTGGTGCACTAGGAAGACCCAGAGGGATCTGATGGGGAGGGAGGTGGGAAGGGGGATCGGGATGGGGAACACATGTAAATCCATGGCTGATTCATGTCAATGTATGGCAAAAACCACTACAATATTGTAAAGTAATTAGCCTCCAACTAATAAAAATAAATGAAAAAAATAAAATAAAATAAATTAAAAAACAATAAAAACAGCATGATCATTACAAAATAAGATAACTATTATGTAGTAAAAATTTAATTTGAACCTAAAATTCAGCAATAAAACAAACAAGGACTTCCTATGAAAAAAATAAAGAAGAAGTGAGGCATTAGGATTAGCCTGCTTAAGCAGAAGGGGTTGCATGTGACATGAATACTAGGAAGCAGGGGTCACTGGAGGTCACTTCAGAAACTTCCTTCCACAACCCTCCTTGTTCTTTTTGAAAGTTGTCATGACTATTCTTGCAGATGAACTTTAGAATCAGTTTGTCAAATTTAGTAAGTAATTCTATTCTGATTTTTAATGGAAATGCACAAAATTTATAATTTAATGGGGTGATGCATATTTACAAACCCCTTGAGAAGGAAATGGCAACTCACTCCAATATTCTTGCATGAAGAACCCCATGGAACCTGCAGGCTACAGTCCATGAGATCCCTAAGAGTCAGATATGATGGAGTGACTGAACAGCAGCAGCAGCATATTTACAAAATTCAGTCTCATCCATGAACATACCAGTCCCTCCATCTATTTGGTTCTTCTATATGCGTTAGTATCATAGCTTTTAAAATAATGCCTTGCATATGCTTTTTTATTACTTTTATTTCAAAATACTTCATAATTATTATTGCCTTTGTGGAGGGAACATATATTTCCCTTGAATTTTCTAATTGGTTATGGCTATTGCTATGAATAAGAAAACAACCAAAATTTTCTGTGCTGGCCTTTTATCAGAGCAATTCCTTACCTTGTTCCTGATTTTAACGGGATTGCTTCTAAGGTTTCACCATGAGGTATGGGACTCCCTGCCATTATAGATTAAAAAGATCATAGACTTAGAACTTTACAAAGCTTTTGTTCTTTGTATAAATAATTGCATAGAGAAAGAAACGAGGAAAACACAGTAATTTAGTCTTTTTCACATAAAAATCAATGGATCTTTTTTACAATATTAGCACAACCTAAGGGATGGGGGAGCCTGGTGGGCTGCTGTCTATGGGGTCGCACAGAGTCGGACACAACTGAAGCAACTTAGCAGCAGCAGCAGCAACAAGAGCTGCTCAAACCTGTGCTCCCTAGAGCCTGTGCTCCCTAGAGCCTGTGCTCCACAACAAGAGAAGCCACGCATTGAGAAGCCTGCACTCCTCAACTAGAGAGAAGCCCCCACTTGCTGCAGCTAGAGAGAGACTGCATGCAGCAAAGAAGACCCAGGGCAGCCAAAAAATTTTACATTATTTTAAGCAAGGAAGAACGGGGTCTCATGATATCAAATTGGAGGAGATAAGACCCAAGACACCCTAAAGGAAGATTAAAGTGGTACTTATGTCATAATTTAGAAACTCCAAGGTCTGCTTAAAAAAAAACATTGATAAGACACACATTATTTGTCCAGAAAAGTATTTGAGAAGGTACCCTGGCATCTTTTCAAGGAGAAGGCTTAGAATTTTACAAAGTTTTGTTTGTAAAGCACTGAAGATCTATAAAAAGATCACGAAGTTGGTCTAGAGGAATAAAATACTAAATAATTCAACTCTTGTGACCTCATGAATCGTTGCCCACCCGGCTCCTCTTCTGTGGGATTTCCCAGGCAAGATACTGGAGTGGGTTGTCATTTCTTTCTCCAGGGGAATCTTCCTAACCCAGGGATTGAACCTGCATGTCCTGTATTGCAGGCAGATTCTTTACCACTGAGCCCCCAGGAAAGCCCAAGTAATTCTTTGCTGAGAGGTTAAGATCTGCAAGTAGGTAGTCAGGAAACACCTGGAGTAACAGGCAAATTTAGCCTTGGAGTACAGAATGAAGCAGGGCAAAGGCTAATAGAGTTCTACCAAGAGAACTGCAGAGTTCTGCACTGGTCATAGCAAACATCCTCTTCCAACAACACAAAAGACTCTACACATGGACATCACTAGATGGTCAACACTGAAATCAGATTGATTATATTCTTTGCAGCCAAAGATGGAGAAGCTCTACACAGTCAGCAAAAACAAGACCTGGAGCTGACTGTGGCTCAGATCATGAACTCCTTATTGCCAAATTTAGATTTAAATTGAAGAAAGTAGGGAAAACCACTAGACCATTCAGGTATGACCTAAATCAAATCCCTTATGATTATACAGTGGGAGTGAGAAATAGATTTAAGGGCTAGATCTGATAGACAGAGTGCCTGATGGACTATGGACGGAGGTTCGTGACATTGTACAGGAGACAGGGATTAAGACCATCACCATGGAAAAGAAATGCAAAAAGGCAAAATGGCTGTCTGAGGAGGCCTTACAAAGAGCTGTGAAAAGAAGAGAAGCGAAAAGCAAAGGAGAAAAGGAAAGATATTCCCATTTGAATGCAGAGTTCCAAAGAACAGCAAGGAGAGATAAGAAAGCCTTCCTCAGCGATCAATGCAAAGAAATAGAGGAAAACAACAGAATGGGAAAGACTAGAGATCTCTTCAAGAAAATTAGAGATACCAAAGGAACATGTCATGCAAAGATGGGCTTGATAAAAGACAGAAATTGTACTTAACAGAGGCAGAAGATATTAAGAAGAGGTGGCAAGAATACACAGAAGAACTGTACAAAAAGATCTTCAAGACCCAGATAATCACGATGGTGTGATCATTCACCTAGAGCCAGACATCCTGGAATGTGAAGTCAAGTGGGCCTTAGAAAGCATCACTACGAACAAAGCTAGTGGAGGTGATGGAACTCCAGTTGAGCTATTTCAAATCCTGAAAGATGATGCTGTGAAGGTGCTGCACTCAATATGCCAGCAAATTTGGAAAACTCAGCAGTGGCCGCAGGACTGGAAAAGCTAAGTTTTCATTCCAATTCCAAAGGAAGGCAATGCCAAAGAATGCTCGAATTACTGCACAATTGCACTCATCTCACACGCTAGTAATTCTCCAAACCAGACTTCAGCAATATGTGAATCATGAACTTCCAGATGTTCAAGCTGGTTTTAGAAAAGGCAGAGGAACCAGAGATCAAATTGCCAACATCTGCTGGATCATCAAAAGAGCTAGAGTTCCAGAAAAACATCTATTCCTGCTTTATTGACTATGCCAAAGCCTTTGACTGTGTGGATCACAATAAACTGTGGAAAATTCTTAAAGAAATAGGAATACCAGACCATCTGACCTGGCTCTTGAGAAACCTGTATGCAGGTCAGGAAGCAACAGTTAGAACTGGACATGGAACAACAGACTGGTTCCAAATGGGAAAAGGAGTACGTCAAGACTCCAAGGAGATCCAACCAGTCCATCCTAGAGCAGATCAGTCCTGGGTGTTCATTGGAAGGACTGATGTTGAAGCTGAAACTCCAGTACTTTGGCCACCTCATGTAAAGAGTGGACTCATTGGAAAAGACCCTGATGCTGGGAGGGATTGAAGGCAGGAGGAGAAGGGGACGACAGAGGATGAGATGGCTAGATGGCATCACCGACTCGATGAGCATGAGTTTGAGTAAACTCTGGGAGTTGGTGATGGACAGGGAGGCCTGGCGTGCTGCGATTCATGGGGTCGCAAAGAGTCAGACACAACTGAGCAACTGAACTGAACTGAACAAGGCTGTATATTGTCACCCTGCTTATTTAACTTCTGTGCAGAGTACATCATGAGAAACACTGGGCTGGAAGAAGCACAAGCTGGAATCAAGATTGCCGGGAGAAATATCAATAACTTCAGATATGCAGACGATACCACCCTTATGGCAGAAAGTGAAGAGGAACTAAAAAGCCTCTTGATGAAAGTGAAAGAGGAGAGTGAAAAAGTTGGCTTAAAGCTCAACATTCAGAAAACTAAGATCATGGCATCTGGTCCCATCACCTCATGGGAAATAGATGGGGAAACAGTGCAAACAGTGTCAGACTTTACTTTTCTGGGGCTCCAAAATCACTGCAGATGGTGATTGCAGCCATGAAATTAAAAGACGCTTACTCCTTGGAAAGAAAGTTATGACCAACCTAGATAGCATATTTAAAAGCAGAGACATTACTTTGCCAACAAAGGTCTGTCTAGTCAAAGCTATGGTTTTTCCAGTGGTCATGTATGGATGTGAAAGTTGGACGGTGAAGAAAGCTGAGTGCCAAAGAATTGATGCTTTTGAACTGTGGTGTTGGAGAAGACTTGAGAGTCCCTTGGACTGCAAGAAGATCCAACCAGTCCATCCTAAAGATCAGTCCTGGGTGTTCACTGGAAGGACTGATGTTGAAACCGAAAACTCCAGTACTTTGGCCACCTCATGTGAAGAGTTGATTCATTGGAAAAGACCCTAATGCTGGGAAGGATTGGGGGCAGGAGAAGGAGGGTACGACAGAGGATAAGATGGCTGGATGTTATCACCGACTCAATGGACAGGGGTTTGGGTAGACTCCGGGAGTTGGTGATGGACAGGGAGGCCTGGCGTGCTGCGATTCATGGGGTCGCAAAGAGTCGGACTTGACTGAGCGACTGAACTGAACTGAAGATCTGCAATATGTGACGTGAAGTTTTATTGATAGTGGGTCTGTTTTTCTGTATGATAGGTTTCTAGTTAAGTTTACTTTTATTCACAGCTTATGAAGAATTTTTAAAAGAAAAAATGTTTTTTAATTTATCAAATTCTTTAGCATCTAGTAAGTATGTTTCTTCACCATTCGCTGCTTCATGTAATGAATTACATAGTAGATTTCTAATGCTGAACCATGCTTGTCACCATGGAATATATCCTGGATGTGCTTCTTCTACTGTATCCAGTTTTACTAATATTTATCATAAGTTTTTGATCTTTATTCATAAGGAGGGTAGGTAAATATTTGTGGGGGATTTCCATCATCTGTTACTCACACTTCGGGAGACTTTTTACATAAATCTGGCTTCGTTAACTTTCATAGGAAGAGACTTTAGTTTTTCATCTAATCTATAATTATTGTGATTTTTTACCTCTTTTGAGTCAATTTTTGTAATTTATAAAATAATCATTCATTTCATCAAGTTTATAAAACTTTACTGTCATATTTTTAAAAATCCTGTACGACCATATTTACTTACTTTTTTGATTGCTAAAGCTATCCTCTATCACTGATCTGTTTATTTTCTTCAGAAATTTTGTGCCTTTGAAACTTCGCCTTGGTAATGGTAAATGAGGTTTGTAGGTGATTTGAATGTGTCTGATTGTTTCTTGCTTTCCTAGCATTAACTGTTAATTCCTTTATTCTATTTGCTCTAGTTGCCTCCTCAGATCACTGACCACTGAAAAGGCATAATCAAATAGGAAAAATGTTCCAGAATTTACAAGGTTTGCAGGCCTAAAGCTCAAACACATATCATGCCATGAACAACCCACTCCTCTCAAAGTGACAGTTGTTACAATAAGGGCCAATGGCCCTAGGTGGGGGACAGTAAGCCATAGTGATGTTTAGTCTGTAGTCTTCCCCTCATTCAAGGAAAGTAACTATAAAAAAGCACTGTTATGATTTGAACTGTGTCCCTCCACCTCGACTGATTTTGAAGCTCTAATTCCGAGTACCACAGAATATCACAGGCTTGGAAATAGGGATACTGCAGATGTATTTAGTTAAGATGAAGTTATACTGGAGTAGAGTGGACCCCTAATCCAATATGACTGGTGTCGTTAAAAAAAATATTCATGCTTATGAAAACATTTGGGCACAGGAGAATGCCATGAGAAGATGAAGAGAGAAATAGGGTGATGGTTCCACATATCACAGATTGCCAGCCTACCACCACGAATAGAGAGACACACGACAGAATCTTCCTCACAGCTCTCAGCTGGGATCAACTTTGCACCTTGTTCTCAGGCTTTGAGCTTCCAAAACTGCAAGACCATCAATTTCTGTTTTTTTTTTAAGTCACTCAGTTTTTAAGTCACTCAGTTCATGATGCTTTGTTACTGCAGCAGCAGAAAACTAGCCCTACATGGGCTCTCAGGGATTATTTCTAGATACCCCAGCATTTCATGCTGCTTGTCTTTGTGAACCATTACAGGCTGTATTAGTCAGCGTTTGCAGCAATAATGGAGCATTACTAAGTACCTCAAAGCTTAGTAGCTCAAATCCCAAACAGTTATTTTTCACTTGTGGGTCTGTGGCTGTGGCATTGCTTGATGCTGCTGGGCTGTGCTGGACTTGACAACATGTGGGAAAGATCTAGGTTTCTCTGTCCTCTTGTTTTGGGACCAAGACTGAAGGAGCAGCCACTTTTTAGACATGTTATTTGTAGGTGGAAGATAGGAGTTCAGAAGGCCAAGTCAAACCATGCAAGTGGTCATACTATGTTCATGCACATTCTATTGGCCAAAGCAAGTCCTAAGACTATACCCAAAGTCAAGGAGGGGTGGGGCTTATAGCTAATTGAGTTAGCAAAGTATACTCTACCTAGACAAATATGAACAAATAATTAGTAACAAATAATTCAATCTTGTGCACAGTCAGGCTTAAAATAAATTTGTTGGTTTGTTTCACAAGATGTCTATATATCTACATCTACATATGCAGTCATATTTGTATTAATCTGTAGAAGTTCTCTGAGCCATCACTTTGATTGTCCTGAAATGCCCTCCCCACCTCCATTCCCCCATTTCTCCTTTCAAAATCTGCATTATTTGGCATGGGGCTTTGCATACATCAAGCAGTCAATAAATGCTTGTTAAATTTATTGTTTAACCTTTTCTTCTTGATGTGACTTGTAAAAAAGTAGCCTTTCAAAAAGCAGGCATTCATAAAAAATGACTGAATTGAATTGAGGACAGGAAAAAGAACAACTCTTTAAATACAGCTGTTGATGGAGACCCAGACAACTTTGTCTGAGTCAAGGATTACAAACAAGAAAGCAGAATACCACCCTACTGAGATTTTCTGATGTCTTTAAGAGCTAATAAGGTAGCCCAATTAATTAAAATATATTTTTTTATTCAATACTTTTCCTTTGAGCTTTATTCATTCTCTCACTCTTTTTATTTGGTGTCTTTTCTAAAAATTACAAGAAAATATAAACGAACTTTTTTCTCTTACAACCAGATCTTCCAGTGGGTAAATTCCAGGCATGTGTATAAAGAAGATGCTCCTCTGGTGATTCTGACGCACAACAGATAATAAAAATCATGTTTTGAGAGGTAACAGAATGAAACCCCAGGAAACCTATTATTCCACTCCCTACCCCCAAACTCGAGAGTTGGGAGGCCATATTCAGTGCTGTTCCCCAAATCAGTATTTCATTTGCCTCACAAGAATGGACAGGACATAAACTTGAAGTTCTGGAAGCATGAGTTTGAATTCTGGCTCTGCCATTTACTGCCTGTGTGACTTTCTTTTTTTTTTCAGTGTGAAAAGGAACTAATAAAAGGACTTAGCTCATAAAATTGTGAGGATTAAGTAAATAATGTGTATACATACAGTGTTGGCACATAACAGGCACTCGAAGAACACTTGCTCCTTCCTTAGCAAACCTTGCTTGGCATCTGGCTCCAGAGGTGACCAGATCAGGAAGGAAGAGAACACTGTAGAAAAACCTGGATTCTCCCCTTGAGATTCAGTCCCCTCCATTTCCAGAAATGTGCCTCAGGTAAAAACACCGTGTATAGGTAAAATATTGACTATGAATGCTGTTGTTTTTTTGTTTGTTTTGGTTTGCTTTTATTTTTTAATCTAAAATTTCTATGGGGGAGGGGATATGAAACTGAATGAATAAAAGACTACAGGGGATTTTTTAAAATCTACTAATTTTGCTGAAGCTTTTGCCTGCTGATTACTCAAATTACTGGCTTTTGAACTGAAACTCAATCCTTCCTGCAAAGGTTCCATGATGCTGGCCTTTTATGCCCCATGAAAATGCTGTTCCACTGGCCATGCCCTGTTTCATGCCTGTTCAAATCTGCTGCTGAGCTACTCTATTGAATTTTTTATTTCAGTTACTGTATTTTTCAATTCCAGAATATTCTGTATTTGAAGAGATACATTCTTTTTAGTTTCTTTTGTTCTTTCTCTACTGTTCCCTTTAGTTCTTTGAATATATTTTAAACAGCTGATTTAAGATCTTTGTCTAGTAAGTTCAACATCTGGACTTCCTCAGGTATAGTTTCTATTGATGCTTTTATATGTCACTGAGTATTATTTCTTCATATCCTTTGTAATACTTTGTTGAAAACTGCACTTTCTGAATATTACATGGGCAACTCTGGAAATCAAATTCTCCTCTTTCCTTAGGATTTGTTGTTGTTATTGCTTGCTCTACTTTTGGTCTTTGTTTTTAGTGGCTTTTCTGAACGAATTCTGTAAAGTCTGTATTCTTCATCGTGTATGAGTACTGATGTTTCTGGTCTGTTCATTTATTGATTACCTAATGATTTGGGTAGAGATTTTCTTAAACACCTGGAACCAAAAATTCTTACAGCTTTTGCCAATAGTCTGTCCATGTGCTTTGAGGCATCCCTTCAACATCCTGTCTGGAAGTTTACAACTCTGTCCTAGGTTCCACCTTTGATTGTGCAGAATCTCAAAGTCTGCCAGAAACAAGAGCTAGGGCCTTCTTGGGTCTCTCTTGGACAGGTACACAGCTCTGGGTGTCTATGTAGCCTTCTATTCTCCCAGAAATATTTAGGAACTTTACAAAGTTCTTCCTTCCTTACTCTTTCTTTTCAAGCTTTGAGTTGAGTCTGTTGTTTGCTGAACTTATATCTGTTGCCTCAGGCAGCAGTGGCTAAAATATTTCCCTGTAATTATTTTTGACAGATGTTCCCTGGGTAGTGGCTAGGTGAGTTTTAAGTTGAGTGAGATGAAGATAGCCTTTCAAGTCATCTTCCAAGGAGGCACTAGTTGGTGAAATAATGACAGTTCTTTGTGAACGGGGTTTGTTCTGCTCCCTCTGGAACTGAGAATGTGGACTGCTATTTTCAAGGCTGTTACTGAGCTAGTGAGTGAGTGAAGGCTTGGGCTAGGGTAAGTTAAAACACCACAAAGCTCACCATTCTAACATAGAATGTTAGCTGTTTTTCTTAAACAAGTGTTCCCCATCTTATTGCATGTGTTTTATTAGTTTCCTAATCAAAAGCTAATTCTAATAGTTTAGGACATTTTTTTCATTGCTCTCCTGGAAGGACATACTTTTGAAGTTACTTACTCTCATTTTGGTGATATGCTTTCTGACCTTGAGTAACCATACAAATAGTAAACATTTGGAGTTCTTTTTCAGTATGTCAGAAAATATCCATTTTCTCATTTCATCCTTATAACAGAATTTGAAATTGAGAAGTAAATATGCCTTTTATAGCTGAGGAATTTTAGGTGTCTTCCAGGCAGCTGCTCTGTCTTCTGTGTCTTCCCAGCTCAACTGTCGTATCATTAACATTGTGAGTAATATGTTTTCATAGGTAGACCATGAACTGCGAGACAGAATACATAATTCTATTTGTACTATTAGCATAATTCTTAGATCAAAGTACATGTTTTTGGAATTTAAAAAAATGAACAGTGAATAAAGTTTAACACGTGGGACCTCTTTCCTGATGAATGATTTCATGGAATCCTACAATGTTAGGTCCTCAGGGGCTACAAAGGGAGGAAAAGGAAGGTGTGGGACTTAGCTTCATTCCCTAATGTTTCAAACAAAACCAACTCCATATTAGTTTTTTCCCACCATTTTCATTTAACAAATATTAACTGAGCTTCTACTCTGCTGCAGGCCTTGTACTAGCAGCTAAGAACTTAGAAATTAAGACAAATTCCTTGCCATGAAATTTACTTTTCATGGGACAAATAATGAGTCCATAATTTCTATAATTAAATGGAAAAAGCAAAAACAAGGCAGGATAAGGTAGGGTACTAGAAGACACAGAATTATTTTTAGATAGTGTTACCAGAGATGTCTTTTCTGAGGTGACATTTGAGCAAATATATGAAGGAAATGAAGGATCAGGCCATCTGAGAATGTAGAGGCAGTGCTACAAGCAGAAGAGCAGCAAGTGCCAAGCCCCTGAGGTGGAAGAGAGTTTAGGAGGAGAAGGCAGGCATGGGCTGAGCAGGGACAAAGAGCCATGTGTGAGAGAGGTGAGAGCAACCAGCACAGTTCATGGGCTGCCATGGTAGATTTCTTTTGAATAAATAATTCTATAGATAAAGAAAATGCTTAAAATGCAAAATTTTATATTATAATTTGTGATGATTTATGTACTTACTTGCTTCCTTTTTGACCTTTTTAAAAACATTGAAGTATAGTTAATTTACAGTGTTTTCTTAGTTTCCGATGCACAGCAAAGTGCATCTCTATATATGTATATATATAGATCTTAAATATATATATTTCATATATATGTATATTGTTTTTCAAATCTTTTCCATTATGAGTTATCATAAGATATATGATATATATATATGATATAGTTCCCTGTGCTATACAGCAGGTCCTTGATGTTTATCTTTTTATTTATATATAGTAGAGTGTATATGTTAATCCCAAACTCATAATTTATCTCTCCACCCCACACCCTATCTTCTCTTCCATCTTTTCCTTTATTTTTTTCTCTTCCTTCATTCCTTCTTTTTCTTATATTTCTTATTTTTCCTTCTTTCTTTGTGTTACCCATTAGCAAAGACGTCTGGACCGTGTTTTCTTTACCTGTGATAAATTTACTACATATGTGTGTGTGTTAGTTTCTCAGTCGTGTCCAACTCTTTGTGACCCCATAGACTGTAGCCCACCAGGCTTCCCTATCCATGGAATTCTCCAGGCAAGAATACTGGAGTGGCCATGCCCTCCTCCTGGGAATCTTCCTGACCCAGGGATCGAAACTGGGTCTCCTGCATTGCAGGTAGATTCTTTACTGTCTGAGCCAGCAGGGAAGCCCCACCTGGCACATGAAAGGTACTCAAGAGATATTTTTGAATGAGTGAGAAAATTGAGACCTGTAAGGTAAAGTAGCACTTTCAAGGTCATACCCCTAGTTAGTGGCAGAGCAAGAGCCAGACCTACATTTGGTTCAGTTTTCGCTCTTCTCCACATTACTACCACGGAATCAAAAACAGTGCCAAAGTATTTTGCAATTAGTGTGGCTTGTTGTTTCCTATTGGAGAAGGAAATGGCAATCCACTCCAGTGTTCTTGCCTGGAGAATCCCAGGGATGGGGTCGCAGAGTCGGACATGACTGAAGTGACTTAGCAGTAGTAGCATTGTTTCCTATTACTGCCTTCAAGTATAGTCTAATTGCACACTCACACAGCTAAGTCATTAGCAGCAGAGTACTTGTTGAGTGAGTAAGCTGTCTATTGAGAAGAGCAGAAGAGTACTTGTTCATTGAGTCAGGTGAAAGCTTTCATGCTGCCAGTCAGTATCAAAGACATAATATGTTGTAAAGAACCAAAGAGTATGTTTTGGAAGGTAGGGTGGTGGAGGGCCTGGACTACTGGTACAGTGTCCAGTCAGAGAAGGGTGACTTAGCTGCAAATCTTCTTTAATGAGGGGAAGAGAGAGAAAGGAAAAATAGCATAAAAAATTGTCAAAGTAGAAAATGCCACATTTACTGCTTTGCAGATAAGGGGCCAGAAGGCAGACAGACTCAGAACATACATCATTAAAATGACCTGTTATGCTTTTTGGAGAGCAATAATGTGATTGGCCAAGGCTTGAAGCATCTTTTTCAGCGCCAGGGCAGGAGGTCTTCAGTGTCTCCACATGAGATGCAGCCAATTCAGGCAGACTCAGAGCCTGAAATGAATCTGGAAAACAAGAATGCATGTGCTGAGACTGATGGTGTCTCCACCATCCTCACAGCATTGAATAAGTCCCATAGCAGATCCAACTGCTATCCAAGACAAAGAAAGAGGTGAATTTTCATAGTAGATGGAGCAAGCCAGAGACCCCAAGGGGAGGTCACCAAATCAATAGGTATCTGGTCAGAAGATGGCAGTTGTTATAGTCAGGCCAGTCCAGGTCTCTGTCTATGACTGATACTTCTAGCAGCTCAGCAGTGGCAGAAACAGCTTGTGTTGCTGTTGCCTTTCAACCAAGAGTGAGTGGAGTAATTGGAAGTAAGTAACCTTGTCCAGATTTCCACTGGCCCTAATTGCAACTTCCAGTGGACTCCATGGATAGACTACCAGACACCCAGTGCACAAAAGCTGCTATCACTCACCCACGACAGAAGATTCTGGAGTTTACATAACAGATTGAGGTTGTACAAACATCCTAGAGGACAACACTGATGAGTAGTTGAAGCTTTCCATCAGTGCAGATGAACAGCTGACTGCCCACATCAAACAGGTCTTTGAAGAACCAGAAATCTACTCAAATCATCTTTCAGTTACAAATGTTTCGTACCACTGGGAGTTTTGGGAGGTTGAGCAGGGCAGGATCCCATGGCAACCACAGGACCTCTTCAGGGACATGCACCAGGGTCTGAAGGATGTGGAAGTGAAGGGGGATGGCTTCAGTGAGAGTGTGGGCGACTTGACAAAGGTGTGCTCTCCAGCTTCTCCCAGCAGCCACTCAGAGATGGGGGCCATGACCTCAAAGCCCAGGAAGAATTTCTGATTAGTTGGAACAAATTTGGCAGAGCAAATCTCTCAAACTCGATGCCACAAGGCATCATGTAATTTTAGAACTTGAAGGGACCTGGGAGGTTCTTAGACATCATGACAAAGCAGAATCCCAGAGAAGGTAGGCAAGCTATACACCACCACCCAGACAAGAACAAAGTAGAAATCTGAACCCAGCGTGCTAGTCTTCTGGCCTGGTGCTGTTAGTGGTAAAGAACATGCCTACCAATGCAGGAGACGTAAGAGACTCTGGCTGGATCCCTGGAGTTGGGAAGACTCCCTGGAGGAGGAAATGGCAACCCACTCCAGTATCTTTGCTTGGAGAATCCCGTGGACAGAGGAGCCTAATGGGCTACAGTCCATGGGGTCACAAAGAGCCAGACGTGACTGAAGCAACTTAGCACACATGCTCTAGTCCTGGAGCCCCTTTACCCAACTGGAGGCAGGATGGAGGAATCCAAACTTGGATGCAGATGACCAGCTGGCACGCTGAGTTGATAAAGCAAACTTTTAAGGACCAAGGATTGATCCAGTAAACAGACTCTGGGCCACAGCTAGCACTTCATTTGCACAAAGTCACCCCTTCCTCTGGGTGGACTCGGGCCACAGGAAGGCCATCAGCTTGGCGTGAGGTGTCTCCGTGTGCTTTCTTGCCCAGCTACTTTATGTGGGATACACCCTGAACAGTCTCACCCAACAGCTTGGCAGGTTGAAGAAAAGTTGCAGGGAAGCCCTGGATCTGGAACGATAGTGCAGGAAGTCAGGGAGCTGACTTATTTCCCAGTTTCTAGGGTCTGAGGAAGGGTGAGTCTCCACCCCATACACCTTTCCCAATAACTAGCAAGGTACTAAAATTCTATTACAGAGGGTCAATCATGAGGCTTGTGGCTTTATCTCCATAATACATTGAAAACATCCTTTATAAAACAGCTGTGTTGGAGAAGGTGATGTGTGCAAGCACAGTCTGTAGTAGTGAAAAACTGGAAACAATATAAATATCTATCAGTAAAGGATTATATAAAGAAATTGTGGCATATCCCTTCATTGGAACACAATATAGCAGCTAAAAAGGATGGAGTAAGTCTATTATATATACAATGTCATGGAAAGGATCACATTAATAAGTGAATAAAGCAAATTGCAGAACAGAACACAAGATATATTATTATCTTATAGAAGTATATATGTGTAAATTCCCTGGCGTGTTCACATCATTAGACTGGAGTCCAAAGTGAGGTCTATTCCTTTTACAATTCAGAGTAAATGTCAGTGAGCCTATATGTCAGTCCTTTATGAGATTTTCCTTCTTGTCATTCCCTCCAGGAACAAGTCCAGGATTCCCCAGGATACTTTTGGATCCAAAGCCCTGTTCTGTGTGCTCCTGTCCAGCTACTGGAGTCAGAACTCAGATGTGCCCCCTAGAGGCTGAAGGACTCCACACCGTTACCCGACCTGGTTCCTCCAGGGTGTGGAGCTGAGTTCTGTGACTGTCACTGCTTAATCCATGAAACCCAGAGACTCTCACCAGGAGCCTCTCTTCCCCACTGTTGCCTCCAGTACCTGAATGCATCTCTCCCCTATATTGGGTGCCTAGGGCCAGTTCTAGTTGTTTTCTTGGCTAGAGGTGGCACTGAGGCCTGCTGCCTAGAACCTGGGACTCCAACACACCACCAAGCATTTGCTCAGTCATTCCCATCATCATCAGAGGAAAGTGGAGGAAGGGTCTGACCACATAGCCATCTTGTTTCTCTAAGACCAGGGCAGTTCGTTTCCACCACTGGACCTTACATATGGCCCCTCCATGCCTCTGGCCACACACTTCAAGTTCTATCCCCCTGCAGGTCCGAGGCTCACCTATTTCCTGCCTGAGTAAAACTGAGATGCAGAGTAGCTGCATTCCTGTCTTTTCTTCATGGCTTCCAGGAGACAGTCTCTCCAGGGAAAACAGTCTGAGCTTGGAATTCTACCAAAGTGCAGATTGCTCAGTCTTCTACCTGGTTTCTTTATTAAAAAAACATACACAGAGAGTCTTCTAACAAACCATGTTCACCAATAGAGTACTAGACTAATGCTCTGTCCCTAAGGTGGGTATTTTTTTTTTTTTTTTTGGTAGCACCCTGTGGCAAGCAGGATTTTAGTTCCCTGAAAAGGGATTTAACCTGTGGCCCCAGCAGTAGAAATACAGAGTCCTAACCCCTGAACCACCAGGGAATTCCCATGAGGTGTGTGTTTTGAACATTTGTGACATTGTAGTTTACTGTCTACTTGTATTTTAAAATACATTGACATTTGCTAGCATCACATTAATAAATTCTGTATAAAATGATTCTAAGACACTCTGTTCTTAGGAAAATACCTACACCAAACTGCTAGTAATGGGATTAAGGATAAAGGTAAGTGTGAGAATTTGCATTTTCTATACTTCATATGGTTTGAGATTTTGTTCTATAACAACAAATGTTACTTTTGTGATCACAGACAAAACTTAAAGACCCTGAAAATATATATTTTATGTACTATGCCCAATTAAATATCATATATGTGTGTTCTTGAGAACACACATTTCTTTGTTCTTGAGAATAGTATATGATATTGGGGGGAGAGAGAGAGCACGAGCAGGTGCAAGTGAGCATGGAGTCTAGGGACACATCTGAGCTTGGACGAGGCAATGTCATCAACAGGTAAAAAGCTGAGGAGATGAAGTTCTGCCATATAAAATAGCATTTCGGTCTGAACAGCTTCAACTCTTCTCAGACCCTTCCATCTAGGTCATGGCGTCTGCTCTACTTTACCTAAATTACAAAAAGTCACTGCAATGTTGTGAAGTAATTAACCTCCAACTAATAAAAATAAAGGGATAAAAATAATTTAAAAAAAGTCATGTACTTTGTTTCAGTATTCACTCCTTTCACCCTTTCGGTTAAGTAACGTTGAGAGCAGTTTCATTAGATGAGCTATATCACTACAATCTGGCTTTTGGCCAGTGATAAAAGTGTTTCCAGGTGGTTGCCATGTATATCACTTGTCTCCCATTTCCTCTACACACTCTTGCAAAGCCATACACAGACACACACACACAGACATGCACACACGCACACATAACTTGAAAATGGTCTGAATATAAGGCACTTTTGTACATTATTCAGTAAAACATGTAAAAGATCAATTACAATTTTTATGTGTAATTTGAATTCAATCTTCTCCTGTGCTTTTCTCTACAAGTATAAGAAGCACAGAACTCTGACACTTAACTTTACTTAGAATGACATCATCTTCTTGGCTCTGTGCCTGTGGCTGCAATTCAAGCAAATGTTAGGCAGATCGAAAATCAGAAGAGGGAAAAATGGTTGTGTGAAATCAACTGAATCAACTCACATTTATTATAAAGCAACTCTTGGCAGAATGCAAGAAGGGCTGAAAAATCAGAGAAAGCTTAAGATATTCTCAAAGTGAGAGGGTATTTGAATTCTTAAATTAAGCTACTGATCCAGTTTCCATTTTTACAGTCTGTGATTGTAGCTAATTTGGGATAAGGAAATTGTATCTCATTGTTTTTAGATGAAATTTCTTTGATTACTGGTGAGAGTTAGCACTTTAAAATACATTTTTGTTGTTATTGGCATTTCTTTTCGTGAATTGTCTCTTTGTATATTTTGCTCATTATTCTTTCGGAGATACCAGCTTTTTCCTTATTATAATGTAACAGTACTTCATATATCAAGAATCTTGACCTTTTGTTTGCAATATTTGCCATAAATATTTTTCCTAGTTTGACATTTAGTTTTGACTTTTGTTTATAGTTTTTCTGACTTTCAAAATCTGACTTTTTTAATCTATCCATTGCTTTGGAGATCATCTATTACCTTTTTGTTTTTTACTTCATAAAGCCTTCACCATCACTACTCTGAAATCTCATGAATTTCATAAATTTTTTTATCAGTGCTTTCTTTCAGTTTTTAATCCTTTGAATTTAACTCTTTAATCTTTCCTTATTGCATTTTAGAATACAGTGTGAAATAAAGATCTAAATTAATGATTTCCCTTAATAGTTGATTCTCCTATTCGTTGCACTAATTCACCCTTTTCTCATTTATAAAATTTAAAGCATGATACAAATAATATAGATTCATTTAAAAATAAGAAAAATACAAATATTTGAAATGAGGGAGAGAACACTTGTATTTTCTTTCCATTCTGAGTTGAGTGTTAGCAATTTTAAAGACATTTTCTTCTCTAGAGGATGCATACATTTCTCTTGATGTTTTTCCATTCAGTAATGCATCATGACTATCTTTCCATGTCAATCAATATCCTTTTACAGTACTATGTCCTAAGTAACTTTTCATTGAAATATACTGTACATTTAGAAATATGTATATGACATAAGTACATAAGTACTTATGGATGAATTGAATTTTTACAACTGAACACATTCGTGTAGCCAGCTACCAGATCAAGAAAAAGAATATTACTAGCACCCCCAAAACCTTCAAGATGGTTCTTGCCTGTGATCTTCTTTCTCCAAAGGTAACCACTGTCCTTCTGTCCTGACTCATAACACCACAGATTCATTTCACAGTCCTATTTCTGACAGCTAAATGTATTCCATCACACATAAATGCATCACAATATACTTGCTTTGGGTTAAATTGTGTCCTCCCAAAAGATATTTTGAAAACTTAGCCCCTAGTGCCTGGGAATGTAACCTTGTTTGAAATAGGGTCGCTGCAGATGTCATCAAGCTAAGATGAAGTCATTAGGGTGAGTCTTCATCCAGTATGACTAGTGTCCCCACAAGAGGAAAATGCCATATGAAGACAGAGACACACAGAGGAGAAGGCTATGTGACCCTGGAGGCAGAGATGAGAGTGATGTAGCTGCAGGCCAAGGAACACCATGGTTGACAGTCACCACTGGAATCTAGGGACAGGCAAGGGAGGATTCCAACTGGAGACTCAGAGCAACCATGGCCCTGCCAACACCTTGATTTCAGACGTTAGCCCCCAGACTATGAGAGAGTACATTTCTGTTGCTTTAAGCCACTTAGTTTGTGGTACTCTGCTACGACAGTCCCAGGAGACTGATGACCCAGTTTTGATGGCTTTGGTGTTTTTCTAACATTTTGTAATTCTATAGGGTTATGCATACTTACTGTTTTCCTTAGAAAAAACTATAAGAATGAACTATCAAAAACAAAGAATACTAGTAGACAATATGAGTACAGTGTACTTAGTAAGACAAAAGCTATGTGTGTATGCTCAGTCATGTCTGACTCTTTTTCACCCCAGGGACTGTAGCTCACCAGGCTCCTTTATGGGATTTCCCAGGCAAGACTACTGGAGTTGGTTGCCATTTCCTCCTCTAGGGGATCTTCTCGACTCAGGCATCAAACCTGTCTCTTGTGTCTCCTGCATTGGTGGATGGCTTCTTTACCACCGTGCCACCTGGGAAGCTCAAAGACAAGGCTCAGTTCAGTTCAGTTCAGTCACTCAGTCATGTCCAACTCTTTGCGACCCCATGGACTGCAGCCTGCCAGGCTTCCCTGTCCATCAGCAACTCTGGGATGTATCTAGTTCTTAACAGTGGCACACTTTCTGCTCAAACTCATTACCTGCTGCCTTCTTGAACTTTCATATTTCGATATTAGCAGGTAAAATTTCCTCTTATTTCTCTTCTTTTCCCAAACATGTTTGTATGCCATCATCTGTTTATTTTTCCAGATAAACATATGAATAGTTTTGTCACCCACTAAAAGTTGTCAGGGATGGTATCAAACCAATTAAATTAACAAGAGATTTGACATCTTTGGTGTGTTTGGGAATGAGAGCAAGTCTCTGTGCCTAGCTGAATCTCTCTTCACATCTCCTCCTGAGGGATTTGGGGAGCTGGAGAGGAAGGGCAGAGAGCAGTCCAAATGACCTGCTGAGTGGGCTTTGGGAAGCTGATAAAGCATTGCTGGCTTGAGTATAGGGGAGGTCATTGGAAAAGGAGGCAGGTTGAGTTCTGAGCCAGCTCTGGGTGTCTTCCAGGAATCCTTCATTTTTTTTCATGGCATAGAATGAGAGTGTATGCCCAGGGAACAAACCTGATGAAAGCAGAAAATAAGCTGTTTTAGTAAATTTGCCAGACAGGAGGAATTGTGGCTGAACCCTGGAGCCAAGGATCACGGAAAGAGGGGCAAATTGAGAATAGGTAGTGATGTGAATTGTGGATGTGGCTGGCCAGGGAGGCAAGGGTTGAGCTGAAGTTCAGAAGATTGGATTCCAATCTGAGATCTGAAGTCAGCCCGTTCCCTTGGGCCAGAGGCCTTCCCTCTTGAGCATCAGTTTGCTCCTTTCTCAACATGAGTGCTCACAGAATGACCTCTAAGGCCCTCCCTGAGCTGGGATTCTAAGTCGCATTTGCTAGAGCATCATGGGAGTTGCATGGCTGAAAAAAGCCTAAGATGTTAAATTTTCATGTCTAAATGAATGAACTTAATTATAGAATAATATGATGAAGAAATGCAATTTCAAAGGGCCTTTGGGATGATTCCTACTAGTGGAATGAAGTGAAGTGAAAGTGTAAGTCACTCAATTGTGTCCAACTCTTTGCAACCCCATGGACTGTAACCCACCGGGCTCCTCTGTCCATGGGATTCTCCAGGCAAGAATACTGGAGTGGATAACCTTTCCCTTCTCCAGGGAATCTTCCCAACCCAGAGATCGAATCCAGGTTTCTTGCATTGCAAGCAGATTCTTTGCCATCCGAGCCACCAGGAATAGGAGAGGACAAAAATCCAAGGTAGATCAAGAACATTATTTAGGGGTGAGGGACACCAAAAAGCACTAAAAAAAAATACTTTCCAAACCAGTTCTTTCTTTTGGTTTTTTTTTGGTGAGGGCTCCCTGGGATGACATTCTCTCAGGTATTGTGACTTGCTTTGTAGGCGGGAAGAGGCAAAGCATGTGCCCCTGTGGCAGCAGACTCTAATCACAGACAAAAATACTTCCAGGTCATTGGTGTCTTTGGGACTAGACATTTGGGGAAAAAATGACCTTATTGGAGTTCCAAATATTTTAAAACCCCTTTCCTTTCCTTCTTCTCCTTAGCTTTTTTTTTTTTTTAAATAAAACCTTTTTAGTTCCAGATTGTGCTGTAAGTCTGGGTTTAACACTGTCACAGAGATGATTTATTAAAACTGACCCCCAGATGGATGTCTGCTCCTCAGATGGAGGGAGCTCCCCTGAAGGCTTTGGCAGAGACTGATCCCTACAGAGTGACCAAGTCCTTCAAAAGAGTCCCCACCAAGACCTGCAGTGCACAGAACCTGCCAGACTGTGTCTGCCTCCAATATTTCCATTTCCCCCAGGGGGCTCCTGGCCAATAAGGTATTCCAATTATGCCCTCCTGACTCCAACTCCAGAAGCCACCCAGCACCTCCCTACTCTGAAGGTTAAAGAGCCTTCATTGTGGCTAACTTTGTTACCTCAAGAACCATTTGTTATCAGGTTTTAGATGGGGAAATAGGAAAATTCTAATTTTGCATTAGTACCTAGCTTCCAAGATGGCCTCCAAATCAGTTCCCAGTGATCCCCCTCTTGGTATTCACACACTTGTGAGGTCCCCTCCCACACTGTGGCAAGAGGTGTGTGTGTGACAAATACATACTGCAGAAAAGAGGAGGTCAGCTACACGTATTGAGGTCACTTGGGCAGTCTGTAGTGAGCCCCACATGGGTGGGAGGAACTCAAGTCTCCAGCAGAAGCCAGTGAAACCTAGAGGCCTGACAACTTTGTGAGTGAACTTGCAGGTGGATCCCCTCCACCCCAGTTGAGCCTTCAGATGAGGTATCACCCAGGCCAACAATGTGACATCAATCCCAAGATAAACCTTGAACCTGGAACTGCCCAGCTAAGCCACTCCAAAATTCCTGACCCTTAGAAACTAGGTGAGACCATACCTGTTTTTTGCTTTAAGCTCTGAAGTTTGGGGGTAATTTGGAATGTGGAAATAGATAACTAAAGCACAGTGTGCTTTGCTTTTGATTTTTTTGAGTAAATGGGAAGACATACTATGTGGAATGAACACATATATGTTATCTGGAATGACAAATCAACCGTTGTCTGAAAATCCTTTTCTATCTTTCCTTTGTTTGGGGCAGGACCTGGGAACTGTATGTTTAACCAACACCCCAAATGTTGGTCTGAGAAACAATACAGAGCAGTATTCAAAAATGAATGATATTTGTTTTTCTCTTTCTGACTTAACTTCACTCTGTAAGACAGACTCTAGGTCCATCCACATTTCTACATATATGGAATCTAGAAAAAAGATACAGATGAACCTATCTGCAGGGCAGAAATAGAGATGCAGATGCAGAGAACAGACGTGTGAATGGGGCAGGGGAGGGGCTGAATTGGGAGATGGAGATTGACGGCTTGTGCACCGCCACATGTACAAACACATAGCTAGTGGGAACCTGCGGTGTAACACGGGAAGCTCAGTGCTCTGTGATGACCTAGATCCTGGGGTGTGCGGAGGGGAGGGAGAGCCAAGAGTGAGGGGTTGTATATATATCTATATGTAGCTGATTCACTTCATTGCATAGCAGAAACTAGCAACATTGTCAAGCAACTATACCCAGATTCAGGGAAAAAAAAAAAAAAAAAAGAATGAGACAGAGCCCTTCTTCAGAAACTTCAAGATAAAAAGCAAATTGGTATACAGCAGTACATTCAAAGAGAGCTCTTCGATGGCTTATGTTTGTTTATTTTTTTAAACAATTTTAAGCATACAATTCAATGACATTAAGTGTATTCAGTGTTGTGCAACCATTACCACTATCCATTTCCATGTCATCAGCCCAAACAGAAATTGTGTCCCTTAGATAATTACTCGCTATTCTTCCTCCTCATTCTATTCTCTGTCTTCATAAATCTACTTGTTGTAGTGCCTCATATATGTGGAGTCATGTGTGTGTCCTGTTGTGTCTGGCTTTGTTCACTTAACATGTTTTCAAGATTCACCCATGTTGTGTCATGTGTCAAGACTTCATTTTTTCACCCCATTTTTTTCTACTGTGGTCAAATACATATAATATTTGGACTTCCCTCGTGGCTCAGAGATAAAGATCTGCTTGTCAATGGAGAAAAGATGCCAGTTTGATATTTGGGTCAGGAAGATCCCCTGGAGAAGGAAATAGCAACCCAGTCCAGTATTCTTGCCTGGGAAATTCCACAGAGGAGCCTGGTGGGCTACAGTATATGGGGTTACAATGAGTCAGACATGACTTAAGGACTAAACAATAACAACATATAATATTTACCATCTTAACCGTTTTAAGTGTGCAGTTTAGTGAATTAAGTACATTCATATTATTGTGCAACTATTACCACCATCCACCAGCAGAACTTTTTTCATGTTACAAAATTAAAACCCTGTTTGTATGAAATAGGAACTCCCCTTCGCTTATCCCCCCAGCCTCTGGCAACTACCATTCTACTTTTGGTCTCTATGATTTTGATGCATCTAGGTAACGCAGATAAATGGAATTATGCAGCACCTGTCTTTTTGTGACTGACATTTCAACTAGCATAATGTCCTTAAGGTTCATCCATATCCTATGTCAGAATTTCCATCCTTTTAAAGTCAGAAAAATATTCTGTTGTATGTATAGTACAAGTTACATTTGTATTTATGTGTTCCTCTGTTGATAGACATTTGGGCTGGTTCCACCTTTTGGCTGTTGTGAATAACCTTGCTAAGAATATGGGTGTACAAATATCTCTTTCAGACACTGCTTTCAGTAATTTTGGTGATATACCCAAAGGTGAAATTATTGGATCATATGGTAATTCTTTTTTTTTTTTAATTTTGTGGTCCTGCTATATTGTTTTCCAGTGTGACTGCATCACTTTACATTTCCACCGACCACACACAAGGGTCCAGTTTCTCCACTTCCTCAACAACGCTTTTATACTTCCTTCCTTTCTTAAAGGATGAGATATATTCTAATGTATGCATAACCACATTTAAAAAATTCCATTCATCAGTTGATGAACATTGGGTTGTTTCCACCCTTTAGCCTGTTGTAAACAACACTGCTGTGAACATTCATGTGCAAGTTATTTGAATCCTGGCTTTGGATATTGTTGGAAGTGGAACTGCTGGATCCTAAGGTACTTAGGAGAAGGAAATGGCACCCCACTCCAGTGTTCTTGCCTGGAAAATCCCAAGGACGGAGGAGCCTGGTAGGCTGCAGTCCATGGGCTCCCGAAGAGTCAGACATGACTGAGAGACTTCACTTTCACTTATCACTTTTATGCATTGGAAAAGGAAATGGCAACCCACTCCAGTGTTCTTACCTGGAGAATCCCAGGGATGGGGTCGCACAGAGTCGGACACGACTGAAGCGACTTAGCAGCAGTAGCAAGGTACTTCTATAGGGTTTCCCTTGTGGCTCAGCTGGTAAAGAATCTGCCCAATGTGGGAGACCTGGGTTCCATACCTGGGTTAGGAAGGCTGCTGCTGCTGCTGCGTCGCTTCAGTCATGTCCGACTCTGTGCGACCCCATAGACTGCAGCCCACCAGGCTCCCCCGTCCCTGGGATTCTCCAGGCAAGAACACTGGAGTGGGTTGCCATTTCCTTCTCCAATGCATGAAAGTGAAAAGTGAAAGTGAAGTCGCTCAGTCGTGTCCAACGCCAAGCGACCCCATGGACTGCAGCCCACCAGTCTCCTCCTTCCATGGGATTTTCCAAGCAAGAGTACTGGAGTGGGGTGCCATTGCCTTCTCCATTAGGAAGGCTACCCAAGGTAATTTATATTTAAGTTCTTGAGAAATCTGTAGACTTTTTGAAGGAGATCGGTGCTCTGAAAGTTAGCTCTGAGCATCCTAGCATTTTGAACAAATATCCCTGGGTAGATTGGTGGGTGGGTGGATGGGTGGATGGGGGGGGGGCTCCTCTCTCTCCGGTATCCACACCGCTGCCCTCCCCCAACTTCCTTGCTTTCCGGAAAGCAGTTCTCTGAGCCTCTAACACCGGGGTCAAACGGCTGAAATGGAGCTGACCCCCGTGTCCAGTTAGGCTTGCCCGGGGGAGCGACGTTTGTGTTGCTCCCAGTGTGTCTGTCCTGCGAGGGCGGTGTGGGCAGAAGGGGCGGCTCCTCCCGGTTGTTTGAAATCTCGCCGGCTCACCAGCCCGACCGCCCACTCTGGCGATGGCTCCGGGGCAGGCCAGGTGAGCGGCCGAGCAATCCCGAGCCCCGGGGACTGCGGGGTCGGTACCTCGGAGTCGGCGCTGAGCCCGGCTCCCGGCGCCGCCGCCCTTGTTCCCGCCCCGGGCGGTCGTTCCGGAGTCTGAGCCCAGGGAACGCGCGCTCCCTGCGGCGTGTCCTCGCCTCCAGCTTCCTCTCTGCGTCCCCGACACTCCGGCCCGGGGGCGACTCCCGGGTCCCCAGCCGCGCGCTGGCCAGGGCGCCCCGACGTGGCCCCGCCTGGAGCCCAGACCTCCCAGCCTCGGCGTCTCTCGGAGCCTCGCGAACCCGGCGGGGCACGCCTCCCAGAGCCGGCCACCCGGGCCCTCGGCGCCCCGCGGCCCCCGGGGCGGGGACAGCGAGCGCGGGGCGTGGTGGCCTCGCCGCGGAGCCGCGGTCCCCTGATCTGCGGCGGCGAGAGCGCAACTCCTGCCGAACCTAGCCGGGAGAAAGCCCCGAGCGGGGACCGTGCTCTTCCTGCGGGGTTCGGGAGCAGCGGCTCGTGTCCTCCGACCCGGGCTAAAGAGCCCGGGACCTCGTCTGCCTGGCTCGAGACTCCGGGATGAATCAGGTACAGAGCGCGCCCTCCGGAGCGATGCTCCAAGGACTCCAGGCGGCAGCGGCCGCCGGGGCGCGGGGGCTTTTGAGTGAGAAGGGGGCTTTCCAAGAGACTCGCACTCATGCTCGTGTCTTCACCTGAGCCGGGCTGCCCTCTCCTTCTGTCCTTAGGCGTAGCCTCTGAGGCTCCGGAGAACAAAATTGCGAGCCGGAGAGACGGCTTACCAGCAGGGGCTGCGAAGGGAGGCTGCCAGAGATGGGAGGGGTCTGGCCAGGGGGGCGAGCGCTAAACGCTGGGGCTCTAGAGGACAGCGGGTGACAGTGGGGTTCCTCTCCGGGAGGTGGGAGTAAAGGAGAAAGAAAAAGATCGCTGGACAACTTCTCCCCAGATCGCAAAGCTCCTAACACCCGGTCTCCCCAAGAAGTTTTTATGCTCTTTGTTTTAAGATCGTGACTCTGAGTCTTCCAGGTAGCAAGCTTGCAGGGCCTTTTCCAGAGGTGCCCTGCCTCGGAGACACACAGGGCCGGCCAGGGACAAGGGCTGTCCCACCCTGACTGGGTCCTTCCTGCCTGGGGGCAAGCCTGACACCCTCTGCCGTTTAGGCTCTGGATTCTGCTTCTTAGATCTGACAGGGGCAAAGGGCAGGGCCTGAGAGGGGCAGAACTGATGCTCATAAGTGGAACAAACTGAGGAAAATAGAGGCGAAGAGTTGGGGGAGAGATGGAACTGGAGCCAAGCCTCCCTGGGGTGCAGAGTCACTTTAGTTCTACCCCCAAAGGCAGGCTCCAGGCATGTCACCTTTGAGGGATGTGGACAGCAAGCTCTCCCGGGGGTCCTTGGAGTCTTCCTGGTATCTCCCTGTCCCAGGAACCTCAGACTTCCACATTTCCCCTCCCTCTCTGGATTTCCTGCCCTCCACGGAGCTCTCCAGACTCCAGCCTTTTTATTGTATCCCAGCAACCTGGTCTGATGCTTGCAGACTGTGGGACGGACTGGGTCTGCAGGGAGAGCGCGGGGGGCATGGGGAGTCTGGCTGGCTCTTGGATCTCTGTCCCCATCGGTGCAGCCGACAACCCCTCCCGATATCCCAGCCCCAGCATGTGTGTCAGGTGGACCCTCCTCTTCCTTGCAGCTGACCGAGGAGGCGTGGGTCCTCACTAGAATTCCTTGCAGTCCTGGGATGTAACACCCTCCCTCTCCACAGAGCTCAGTGCTTTACAGACATCATTGATCTCTTGCTGGGAGGATGTCGAAACTCTTATCTCAGGACACAACCATCCCAGGAAGGACTTTGCTCCAATATACTCTTTCTAAGTCACTCGGTGATTAGGCTGGGAATTCAGTCCCTGCAGCCCCTGTCTGGGGACAGGCCTTGGTCAACGCTGTGTGTTGGCTTCTAGGGTCTCAGCTGCCTTGGATGTAGGAATAGGAAACCCAGGGAGGAGAGGGACAGGCAATTGCTGCATAGGTTCTGTGATTTTAGAGCAGTGTTTTGCCAGAAGGAAGGAAGCCAGCTCATGGAGAGCAGTCAGGTTTGTCTCAAATCCTTGCTTCTTCAATGGGATTCAGAACAATTTCTTTTAAGCCACAGAATGGGACAATTTCACAAGGACATAGTTCAGGCTGTCGAGACAAGGAAAGGAGTTTGGAGCAGGTCACTTTGGTTCTCTTCAGCCTCCCCACACTCCTTACATTGGCCCCTGAGAAAAAGTGCAACATTCAGAATCTTCAGTGGAATGGAATTAAAACTGAGTTGGTGCCTGTTTGTCTTTATAGCAATCTAACCTTACCTAAATGAGTAGGTATGTGGTTTGGATTCCTTTGTTTTCTTCCCCTGGTTCCTTTATTTCTGTTCCAACCCAGTGTTCACTCTGGGCAGGTGGCTGATGGGCCAGCTTGGGTTACAGGGTGGCTTTAAATTTGGCCTGGTTTGTGTGTAGTGTCTTTTGTGTGCCAATTGTGTGTCATGTCTTTCAAAGGCTTAAGATGAAGCTTGGATTCTGGACCCCAAGGATGTTTGCAGGGACACACTGACTCATGAAGAAAAAGCTGAGTTTCGGCAGAAAGGGGAGACCTAAGCCTAGCAACATCACCCCAGAGGAATTCCCGAGAGTGTGGCTCAAGGCTTCAGCCAGCCAGATGGAGATCACCATGGGGGTCATGGATGAGAATGCCACCAATACGTCAACCAACTATTTCCCTCTGCTTGACCCCCTTGGAGCCCAAGCTGTTTCTTTGCCCTTCAACTTCAGCTATGGTGACTATGATATGCCCTTGGATGAAGATGAGGATGTGACCAATTCCCGGACTTTCTTTGCCGCCAAGATTGTCATTGGCATGGCGCTGGTGGGTATCATGCTGGTCTGTGGTATTGGCAACTTCGTCTTCATTGCTGCCCTGGCCCGCTACAAGAAGCTACGCAACCTCACCAACCTGCTGATCGCCAACCTGGCCATCTCTGATTTCCTGGTGGCCATTGTCTGCTGCCCCTTCGAGATGGACTACTACGTGGTGCGCCAGCTCTCCTGGGAGCACGGCCACGTGCTGTGTGCCTCTGTCAACTATCTGCGCACGGTCTCTCTCTACGTCTCCACCAACGCCCTGCTGGCCATCGCCATCGACAGGTGAGTGGGGGTGGCGACAACCAGGGAAGGACAGTTGTGACTGATGAGAGGTGTCTATATTCAGCAGAACTGTGGATGCATGCAGGGGCCAAAGGTGGCCCAATTAATGAAAGTGAGAATTCTAGTTTCCTGGCTGTAAGGAGTCAGGAGGTAGTAGAGGCCCCTAGATTGGGTAGCCAGAAGGCTTCTGGTCTCTCTGCTATGGGCTTGCTGATAGGTGTTGTATCTGTCCAAGGCCTAGAGGTAGACAGCCATCAGGAGATGTGGAGGGAGAAGTTTAAGTTTCAGGCAGTTACCTCTGGAGTTAACTTGGTAATCTTGAAGGAGGTTTCTATCTCATCAAGACCTACTATACGAAACATGACACCCTACTAATACCAGTTCACTTTTTAATAGTTATTATTATTTTAAAGTTTTTAATTTTATATTGGAGTATAGTAGATTAGGGCTTCCCTGGTGGCTCATATGGAAAGAATCTGCCTGCAATGTGGGAGACCTGGGTTTGACCACCGAGTTGGGAAGATCCCCTAGAGAAGGGCAAGAATGCTCCAGTATTCTTGCCTGGAGAATTCCATGGACAGAGGAGGCTGGCTACAGTCCATAGGGTCACACAGAGTCCGGCACGACTGAGCGACTAACACTACTACTACAACTATAGTAGATTAACAGTGGTAACACTGGTTGATTTAATTTAATTAATTTATTTTATTTAGGTTGATTTTAAAGAAGGTTGAGGAATTTGTTTTGAAAAAACAAACAAAACAAGTCAAAACAAAGCATATGCTTACTCACTCTTTTAGTTTTGGTTGCAATAATCAGTTTCCTCCTTTTCATACATTAGCATGCAACAGTACAGAAGAGCTGATTCTAGTGAAGATACATAAAAACAGTAAGAGCAGCCTATGCCAATCTTATATCTTCAGGCTTTTCATTTAGTATAATCACCTGTGCTAATGGGCCAGAGTGGTTTTTGTGCCCTTGGGACAGTCTTTGAAGGCTCCTCTGCCCAAAGTTGAACTCTTGTTACAAAGCCATGTTGCAGTATAGAGACAGTTACCCTGAGGGTCTGACTGGGCCTCTGTGTACTTGGATCTGAACAGTCTGTCTCTCCCTCTTAACCCAGAGGGCCTGAAGCACAGATGCTCTCTGTGTCCCATGGCCCGAGGGCTCTGGTGGCATCTGGCCCACTCCTTGCAATCGGAACATCCTGGGATTGAGAGGGGGTTGAGAAGGAGCCTGGCTTTAAAACCTAGAAGCATGTCAGAAGGTTAGCACGTTAACCAGCCCTTGGTCTGTCATCTGTAGAAGGTGTTCAGAAATGTCATCCCTGAAGAAGGCTTGGCTGAAGTCCTCAATGTGAGTCATGGAGCTCCATGGTGTTCTGTCCACCCATGAACAGACCCTGGGTGACTATGTGGAAGGAGCAGGAGGGGGACAGTCAAGCAGACTATCTGCTTCCCAAGTCCTCCTCACAGCTGTTGAGGAAAATCTCCAGGGACTTTGTCTCTGAACTTTTCTGAAAGTGGAAGCTGCACCATCTCTTTTAGCACACAAGTAGGACAAAATATATGGGGTCATTTGCTGAAGTTTCACTCTAGTAGGACATCTTTTCCCAGAGGGTGCTCCCAGCCACTGCAGGGGGATAGATGCCTGCTGTGGGGTGGGCCCCTGCTGCCTGCGTGAGACCCAGTTTACCAGGGAGGGGCCTACTTGTGGAAAGGGGTAACACTGGAGGAAGAAGCAGCTTCAAGGGGGAAGGAAGCCAGGGTAAAATCAGGACATCGGGCTATTCTGAACATGTAAGATAATATTACTATTATGTTAATCAACTCACCTCCATCTACCAAACTCTTTCAAATTCTTATTCAACTTTCACATGAAACTCAGCTTGTCTGAAATATTGCAGGCATTTCTCTTATAGTGGGGGTTTTGATTGGGAGCATGCTTTGCATCCTGGGGACTGCTCTTGTTTAGAGTGGTGTTGTGATTGGAAACTTGAACCCAGACACTGGAGGAAACAGTGTTGCCTGCACAGGACCATCCAATGGCCTTGGCCGGCTAACTGACTGCTCCAAAACATTAAGTTCATTTCGTGATGATTGTGATCTTTGTTTCAAATTATTTAGATTTTTATGTGTTTTTCACATGTCAAATTTCATTTTCATGAATAGATTCTTGTTTGACCTCATGTGTTCAGGATTTGATCAGTGATTTTCAGGTTTGATTTTGTTGTTGGTAACTAGTTTTTATCTTGATATAACAAATATGTCTACAGTTATAAAAATATCTTTAATTTTATGAATTTCTGGAGGAATAGTATGAGTAGTTAGTCTGTTGTTCAGTCACATCCAACTCTTTGTGACCCCATGGACTCTAGCCTGCCAAGTCCCTCTGTCTGAGGAATTCTCCAGAAAAGAATACTGGAGTGGGTTGCCATTTCCTTCTCCAGGGGATCTTCCCAAACCAGGGATCCAACTGGGCTTTCCCACATTGCAGGCAGATTCTTTACCATCTAAGCCACCAGAGAATCCCAAGCAGTTAGCCTACCTGGGTTTAAACTCCTATTGCACTGTCTATTGCCTTCAGGGTTTTGCTATTTGACCCCTCTCTGCTTCAGATTTCTCATGTATAAAATGAGAATGATAAGAAAACCTAATGTATTGGATTGCTTTAAGGATAACATGAAATAACACATGTAGTTCTTTAGAACAATGCTTAAAGCAGAGTAAGTACTAAATAAACAGCGGATGTTATAATGTGTAAATTATCCTTTAAAGGAACAGTAATAACAAAACCAGATAACCTATGACTATTTCTGATTGGCTAGCCTCTTTGCTTTCATCATAGTGGTTGTTTTATGATTTGATTAAAGAAATAATACTACAAAGTTTCTAAGGAATACAGCTCTCAAGCTATAGTAGAACAAAACCATTTATCTCCTACCTGTTCTCTGTCTCTACTGTTGGTTCCATGGTTCTCCCAGGCATCTAACCTGGCAAATCCCTTTTGTCCTTGCTGCTTTCTCCCTTTCTCCACCATTCATTTTATTCCCAGGGCCTGACAGTACCCACTGCCCATAGGCCCCGCTCCCACCTCCCACTTTTTCAACAAGGGCTGAACCATCACAGTCTCCTCTTGGTCTTCCTGCCACCAGTGTTTCTTGGCTCTGCCTCTCTGCCAACCCTACTCCCTCACAATCCATCCTAAAGATTCATTCATTCACTCATTTGTTCATTCAAACAATGCATTTTTATAGATAGCCTTCAATGTGACATACTATTACAAACACTGGTGAAATGATGGTGAATAAGCAAAAAAAAAAAAACTCCCTGCACGCATGGAGCTTGATGGAGAGAGACCAGTCAGGCAAGCAAAGAGGGAAGGTAATTTCAGAACATCAGAAATACTCTTGAGTAAAAGCAAAAATATACATACCCTATAAGGAGAAAGAATCCAAAAAACAAGTACATGTAGGCATAACTGAATCACTTTGCTCTACACCTGAACCTAACGCAACATTGTAAATTAAGTGTTCTTCAATAAGACAGACAGACACACAAGCAAACACTGAGAGTGATGGAGTGTGGGAGATGCCCTAGGTGGGAGTCAGGAAAAGTGTCTCATAAGAGATATTGAAACAGATCTCTAAATGATGGAGGGAAAAAACCTGGCCTTGTAAAGATTGGGAAAGAGTATTCCAGACACAGCGTGCAAAGGCCTCAAGATGGGAGCAAAATTGAAGGTTGTAGGAATAGTGAGAAAGGCCCTGTAGACTGAGGAAAGAAAGCAAGACTACAGCCAAATTAATCTTCTGCCTCATACATCCCTCCCTCTCTTGCTTGAAAGAACTCTAACACCACCATTGTCTATAGAACACGGCTGGAATCTTTTCATCTGCTTTTCCAATGTCTTATTATTGAGCTCCAGACTGCCTGCCAATCTCATGCTGGCTAAACACATTGATGTCCTGTTTTCCAAAAACAGGTTGCAATTTTTTTGATAACTGTCCCGTGGCCTATTATGTTTCTGTTCATCCAGGGCTAGGTACTTGTCGAGGGTGAAGTTTTATTAAGATTAAGTGCCCAGAGTTCACAGTCAGCAAAAGGTTATGAAAGAAGTAAGACATGATCCCTGTTCTTGGGAAGCTTGTCATCCAGGGTGCAGGGAGGGGTGAGAACTAACCCGGAAGAGTTGGAGGGGAAGTAAAGCGTCAATTTGAAATTAAATTTGGAAAAGGGGAAGATCATCTGATACCAGAAAAGTCAAAGGAGGCCTCATGCAGGAGACAGATTATTAACTTGGCTTCAACCAGTGACTATCAGTAAAGAAGAAGAAAGGATTTCCAAGAGGGCAGAATGGTTCTTGCAAAAGCTGAGCGGTGAGAATGCTTGAGGTGAGAGTGAGATCGGGGAGGACAGGAGGCGTGGGGCCAGAGCAAAGGGTGTAAGAGAGCAGAGATCAGGAAGAACAGGAGCCTGCTCTAAAAAATGAGCAAATGGGACCTAGCTAAACTTAAAAGCTTTTGTACAAAGGAGGAAACTATAAGCAAGGTGACAAGACAATCCTCAGAGTGGGAGAGAATAGCAAATGAAACAACTGACAGAGAACTAGTCTCCAAAATACACAAGCATATGAAGCTCAATACCAGAAAAGCAAACAACCCAAAAGTGAGCAGAAGACTTAGACATTTCTCCAAAGAAGGCACACAGATGGCTAATAAACACATGAAAAGATGCTCAACATTGCTCATTATTAGAGAAATGCAAATCAAAACTACAATGAGGTATCAGCTCATACCCATCAGAATGGCCATCATCAAAAAGTCTACAAACAATAAATGTTGGAGAAGGTGTGGAGAAAAAGGAACCCTCTTACACTCTTGGTGGGAATGCAAATTGAAACAGCCACTGTGGAGAACAGACTGGAGATTCCTTAAAATGCTAGGAATAAAACTACCACACAACCCAGCAATCCCACTACTGGGCATAGACCCTGAGGAAACCATAGCTGACGAATATACATGTACACTATTTACAACAGCTAGGACATGGAAGCACTCTAGATATCCATTGACAGATGAATGGATAAAGAAATTATACATATACACAATGGAATATTGCTCAGCTATTAAAAGGAATGCATTTGAGTCAGTTCTAATGAGGTGAATGAACCCAGAGCCTATTATAGAAAGCGAAGTAAGTCAGAAAGAAAAAGACAAATACTGTATATTAATGCATATATATGGAATCTAGAAAGACAGTACTGATGAACCTATCTACAGGGCAGCCGTGGAGATGCAGACATAGAGAACAGACTTTTAGACACAGCGTGGGAGAGAGAAGGTGGGATGATTTGAGAGAGTAGCATTGAAACATTATACATTACCATATGTAAAGTAGATAGCCAGTGGGAATTTGTTGTGTGATACAGGGAACCCAAAGCTGGTGCTCTGGGACAACCTAGAGGGGTGGGATGGGGAGGGAAGTGGGAAGGAAGTTTAAGACGGATATGTATATCTATGTATACCTATGGCTGATTCATGTTGACATATGGCAGAAACCATCACATTATTGTAAAGTAATTATCCTCCAATTAAAAACAAAATAAAATTTTAAAAAAGTAGGACCTTGCTCTACAGGATCACAAAATCTGGGCAGCAGGAGTCAGACCTGAGGGTAACAGGAAACCGAGAAAAACCCTTAGAGCACTCTGTCCCCTAGGTCTGGGTTTCCTCTTTGATGTGGAGACAGTCGCACAGTCCTCGGGGTGTATCTTTGGATCTCAGGCATATAGAGCACTGGAGTCCCTTCTTTTACCTGGAATCTAGGGGAAGCTGACCAGTCAGCCTGCCTGTTGGCAGCTCTTCTCTACTGTCTGGATGAGGCAACTAAAGCCGGAGGAACAGCACTCAGCCTTAGGAAGCACCAATACTTCCTTAAAGTATTTTATTTTATTAAAGGAGCAGGTTGTTTAAGGAGCAGGTTGTACATTAGCTGCCCATCCCATGAGCCATCGAGTAGCCACTGTGATCACCATTTCCATGATGAGATCTGGGGCTGAGTCCCGGGGACAGAGAGGGAGCTCCAAGCCTCTTTGTTTAATCACACAACCCGCTGCCATCACACAGCTAGTGGCTGGACATTTCTTTGTCTGGCAGCCTTCACTCTTTGTTCTCTGGGAAATGCTGACTCTAAGTGGATCTGAACCTGAGCCATTGTAGTGATAGACACACTGGTCAAGCCAATGGCATACTCCTAAGCAAAGAAAAAAGTAGTTGCCAGCTATTTAACTCCATTTGGAAACATCTATAGGTAAAAACTGACTATGATGAAAAGAAGAGAGGGGCTGCTAGGATTTCAGGAGGGAAGGATGAAGGGTTGCTTGTTCTGGTTGGAAATGGAAAGAACATTGGAGTACTGGAGAACCCACGGGATTTGGAATAAGATACGGATGGATCTGCATCACAGTTCTGTCAATTACTAGCTGCATGGCTTTTGACAGTTATTTAACTTCTTCACATCTCAGTTTGCTCATCTGTAAGATGAGCATCTTTGCTTCCTTAGCGATAGGGTTGGGGTTATCTAACAAGAAAGCAGATTTAAAAATGCTCTGTAAATTGTAAGCTGCTTTACAAACTTAAGCAAGTATGACTAATAACATGCCTCCCTGGTGGCTCATATAGTAAAGAATCTGTCTGCAATGCGGGAGATGTGGGTTCAATCCCTGGGTTGGGAAGATCCCCTGGAGAAGGGAATGGAAACCCACTCCAGCGTTCTTGCCTGGAGAATCCCATGGACAGAGGGGCTTGGTGGGCTACGGTCCATAGGGTCACAAAGAGTCAGACACGACTGAATAACTTTTACTTACTAATATTGGAGTTCGGAGTATAGCATAGCCAAGGCTGGTGGCTATCCTTGAAACAGTTTTCTGCAATTTGCTTATTGGTAAATATATTTGGAAGACCTCTTGCACACCTCCTGGTGCTAACCTTGGGGATGGTGGTGGGGTGATGTCAGGATGAACTGACGGACAGTCACAGATTACCCTGAAGATTAGTGTTGATGCAAAAATGAATAAATTCAATAAAGTAGATCCAATAAAATAGAGCCAAGTAGCAGAGAACTTGCAAATGCAGGATTTGCCAGTAACAGGTGAAAGAAAATTGCTTGCTATACAAAATAGCTCTGAAAAATACATTTTAGGATACTAACAATTTCTTGCATATTAACAGTCTATTGTTTATATGCAATGTCACTTTGGAGCCTCACAGTATCTCTGTGAGCTTGGAAAGACAGCTGATATTCCCATGTCACAGATAAGGAAATCGAGTCCACAGGGCTAAGAAGATGACAAATTCACATGTTTGTGGCAAAGCTGGGATTAGATTCTTAATATTCTCATTCCTGGATCAGTATTCTCTCTTACATGGTCATTGAAAGAACACTCTGAGTTCGAAATATCATAAAGACTTAGGAAATTACTAGTGGGAAAAGAAGGAATAGAATTGTATAGTGTGTTCAGATAGCAAGCAAGTATGAATACAGAAACATTCTTTGACAGAGTGATCAGCAGAATATGGTGGGGTAGATAAGGGAGAGAGATGATGAGAACAAAAGCTTTAAACTCTTAGTTTTTGTTATGACTCAGAGCAGATCGGATGTCCTCCTTACAGCAGGAGCGACATGGTCTTCAGGGAGGTCCACTGCATGCATTGACAAAAGCACTGCCAACACGCTGTAGGCATTCCCACTTCACCCTCAGCATCCAGCCTGGGAGACTGGCGAGTATCAGGGTTTGTTGCTGGTGGTAGAACCTGTCAAGCAGTCAGTTGGGTGGCTAGGATGAACCCAACCCATCCAACTTCATCTAACATCTGGAAGAGAGCAGAAGTCTTGTGCCAATGAACTCTCCAAGTGACACTCAGCGGGGTTGGCTGTCTGTGTTATGGGATGGACAGAAACAGCAGAAATATGATATGAAAAAAAAAAGAATGAACCTCCTCTTCCAATCAGAATTCCAAGTAAGATGACCTCAAGGGGATCAGTTGCAAAGAAAACAGAATTGTTTAACTTTCTTCAGGCCCCTGTCATGTTTGCCCTTGGTTTTACCAGGAATAAGCTGTGGATGCATGAGGATATGTTTATTTCCAGTGTTCATTAGTCATTCCCTCCCACTTCACTTTCCATCTTTCTCCTTCTCCTGCTTCTACCCCCTGCCAGACAGAATGTCTTACAGGAAATCAGAACTGTCTGCCTAAGTGTGTGCACTCTCTCTGGGAAGGACGCTTTCATACTGCATGAATGACTCACATCCCCCAGAAAATGCTCTCTCTTCTTTCCTGGACAACTGTGGTAACAGCAGTGTGGTTTAGGGGGAAAGGACAAAACCAATATCTTTTACTGTCTGTTGCTTTGTGGTTCAAAAAACATGTTCATGTGTACTCTCAATTGATTTTCACATCAACCATGTGAGATAGGGTTAAATGTTTTCTATTGAGAGTACTATGGTATATGACCTTGAGAAAGTCAGTCATTTCTCACTAAGCTGCATTTTCCAGCCTGAAAAATAAGATAAATGGTCACATGCTTTTCTTTCACCTTTGCATGTAGAGCAATGTTTTTAATGTATTTAAAAGTATGGAATGAAAGCAAAACCTTGCCCACTAGTTCTATCAGAAAGGGCAACTTCTCCCAACAAGTCCTTGGAATTATCAAGTCCTATTAACTCGAAACTGTGGGGTAATTAGGATGAATTTCCGTGAAAACAGCATGAACCTGGGAATAGTGCCAGGCTAGAAACCAATAGGAAATGTTATTATTACATTTAATAATAATAGTTACCATTTTTGAGTGTATACCATGTTTAAAACTGTGCCAGAAATTGTGTGTAAACTGGCACGTTTAAGCTTTAAAAACAAACCGGCAAAAACTTTTGCAGATAAGGAAGTCAAGATTCAGAGAGATTAAACATAAGTTGCCTGTCCTGGGCATATATCTGGAGAAAATGCTAATTCAAAAAGGTACATGCAGCCCTATGTTCACAGCCATACTATTCATAATAGCCAAGACATGGAAACGACTTAAATGTCCATCGACAGCTGAATGGATAAAGATGTGGTACGTATATACATGGAATATTACTTAGCCATAAACAATGAAATAATGTCACTTGCAGCAAAAAGGATGGACCTAGAGATTATCATACTCAGTGAAGTAAATCATAAAGAGAAAGATAAATATCATAAGGTATCACTTGTATGTGGAATAAGAAGTGAAGTGAAATGAAGTGGCTCAGTTGTGTCCGACTCTTTGCAACCCCATGCCTACCAGGCTCCTCTGTCCTTGGAATTTTCCAGTCGAGAATGCTGGAGTGGGTTGCCATAAAATATGACCTAAATGAACTTATCTATGAAACAGAAGAGACTCACAGATATAGAGAATAGACTTGTTTTTTCCAAGGGGCGAGGGGTGGGGGTTGAGACAGGGATAGATTACCAGTTTGGGGTCAGCAGATGCAAACTATTACATATAGAATGGATAAAAAGCAAGATCCTATTGTATAGCACAGGGATGTATATTTGCTATACAGCAGAAATTAACATTGTAAAACAGCTGTCCTTCAATTAAAAATAACTTGCCTGAGGTTGTACCGCTAGTAAGATGTGGGGCTGGAGCTGGCATGCAAGTCTGCCTTTCTTGGAAGCCCACATACCATAGGTACCATGATTGTGCCTCAGTGTTGCAAAAATAATATCATCCAGCACTTCCTTACTACATGTTGATACCAACTGTGTCCTTATCCTAGATATCTGGCCATTGTGCACCCGCTGAGACCCCGGATGAAGTATCAAACAGCCACCGGCCTGATTGCTTTGGTGTGGGTGGTGTCCATCCTCATTGCCATACCATCAGCCTACTTCACCACGGAAACGGTCCTCATCATTGTCAAGAGCCAGGAGAAGATTTTCTGTGGCCAGATCTGGCCAGTAGACCAGCAGATCTACTACAAGTCCTACTTCCTCTTCATCTTTGGCATCGAGTTCGTGGGCCCAGTGGTCACCATGACCCTCTGCTATGCCAGGATCTCCCGAGAGCTCTGGTTCAAGGCCGTCCCTGGCTTCCAGACGGAGCAGATCCGGAAGCGACTGCGCTGTCGCCGGAAGACCGTCCTGGTGCTCATGTGCATCCTCACAGCGTACGTGCTGTGCTGGGCGCCCTTCTACGGCTTCACCATCGTGCGGGACTTCTTCCCCACAGTGTTTGTGAAGGAGAAACACTATCTCACGGCTTTCTACGTGGTCGAGTGCATTGCCATGAGCAACAGCATGATCAACACCGTGTGCTTCGTGACTGTCAAGAATAACACCATCAAGTACTTCAAGAAGATTATGCTGCTCCACTGGAAGGGTTCTTACAATGACAGTAAGTCCAGTGGGGACCTTGACCTCAAGACCACAGGGGTGCCTGCCACAGAAGAGGTGGACTGCATCAGGCTGAAATAACTCCAGAACAGGACCTTTGGGCCCCTGACAATGTGCTGAAGCCCACACTATCAACCAAGAACTCTAGGTTTGCCGCATAGGGCAAAAGAAATGGACAAATATGTCATTTCTGTGTTCAGGGAGCTCAGAATCTCTAAAACTGGTGTGACTACACCATCACCAGTGGCTGACATTCAGTTAACATCTAATTTGTGCAAAGTGTAGGCACTGGTGAAATCTATATCTGTTGATGATATTTGATTGGCAGAAAGAAATAGGGATTGAACAAAAACAAACAAACAAAAATGATGGGACATAGCGTGGAATGATGGGTTTTCCAGAGGGGAGCCTGAGTAGTCACTTAAAACTGTGGTCTATATGTTTGTAGGGTGAGGTTCTCTCCGGATCATCTCAGCTACTCATCAGACACTGAGATAACCTATCTCTGGGATTGTTTTTAGGCTTGAGTTCACTCCTAACACTTCCTGGCCTGGGACAAGAATACAGAGCAGGTTCCTGGCTCTTTCTGCAATCTTCCCTTCTATCCCTGGTCCTGACTCTCACCCTGGGCACCCAGGAAAGAAAGAAACATACAAATAGGTGGTGGGGAGCCCAACAGTGAGATTCAGAGACTACAGGCTTATTGAGGGCTTGTCCCTCTTTTGAATCCACCTCCTTTGTTTGGTGTTTTGAATTTGGAAATTTGGAACCAGAAGATCTGATCCAGCCTTGCATCTATCACCTATATGGGCCTGGATAAGGCCTTTTGGAGGCAATGAAGATGATATAATACCTGTGACAGCTACCAATGAGATGACCGTGAAGAACCAATGAGATAATATATGGGAAAACTCTTTCAACCATGCAAGTAATCAAGAGTGGACTAATAGCTATGTGTAGTGCCCTGGACAAGGAAAAGCTTGTCATCTTAGCTTATATATCATAGAATCCTCACCATCTCCCTCTTTCATATTGTTTGTGTGAATTATTCCTTTATCCCTGTTAGCAGTTCTATGTGTGCATTATGTTCCTATTAACAGATTGGTACAATAAGACGTTGAAGTTTGGTGGCAGAATTGTGAAAGGAAATGGTAGCTAGGTCTCCAGTCAGAAAATGTGCTCAGGGTTTTAGAAACTTCAGAATCGGAGCATCTTTGTGATTGATCATGGAAGTATCAGTCATGCCTGTTCCTAGTCAGCATGAATCTGGGGAATGTGATACTTGTTTCTCAGTCCAGTTTCATTTCATGGGGGTGTATAGATGTGGAATGGATTTATCTTCTTATTAAATAATTCTAGAGCAGCACACCTATTGATATAATGCTATTTAAGTGATGTATGTATGGTGTTTCCCCCTCCAAATATAGTCAACTCTTTAGTTTTGGTGGCAAAGTTTTTTGTTTTTTGTTTTTTAATAGTTACTGTATTTGCCTGGAAGACATATTTCAAAAACCTGTTTGTTTCTTTTTATTCATCATCCAGAGGATTTACCCTCTGGTTTAACTAGAATAGTCTCAGAGAATGAAAACTAATTAAAATATTAGCCTGAAGCCAATCTGGTTTGGAAGGCAATTCTATTGCATTCTAAAACTAGGAAAGTTTAATTTTTGAACTGAAAAATAATAAAATGACTAATTTATTGTCCTTATGTTCATTTTCCATTAGAAATGTTAAACATGAGTTGACTGTATTAAATAGGAGCTTTTTACATGTGACATTCAAACCTCTTCCTGATCAAATATCAAATTTTCACTTGTTTGCCTATCTGTAATATTTCTAGATATTATGTCTGTTTGTGATTGTACAATGAATGAAAATGTTATTATCAAGTGAAATAAATAGTCTCTCTCTATATATAATTATTAACCATAGTATTCCTGTAATTTCCTCCCTCCCTCATTCTTTTCCCAGTTACAGTGTGTTGGTTTTCTGAGTGAACACTGAATAGAAGCTGATTCCATGATCATATGAATTCTGAGAACAATGCTATTTCATGTTTTTCTTGCCTGTGAACTTCTCTCCATCCTAAAGAGATTTAACTGGTTTATATTTTTTTTTCCTATAAATCTACTTTGGTAAAACCATAGCACCTGAGTGCCAAGACTGGAAATCTGAGGACCACTTTATGCTGGTTACATAAACTAAGGCTAAATCTTTGAACAGGCTCAGTTGTCCACACATGGAAAATGAGCCAGGAGATGGACCTAGGGTACTGCATCTCTTTCAGATTAGCAGCTGAGTCACTGAACTGAGCAGTGGTCTGTCTAGCTGATGGCTTCTCTAAAACCTGGTATAAAATCCAACAAGGTGGCACTTGTACCTATGTATTTCTTTTCTATTTTCTAAATACTTTCAGTATGCAAAGAGATATGCACATTGTCCCATACAGAAGAATAAAAACATAATTTAAAAAAAATCAAACCATCTCCTAAACCAAAGTAAAAGAGGAGGGCAGGTTTAGAGTAAAACTTTGAGAGGTTTTGCCTAATGAGTATACATTTAAAGAATAATTTCTTAAAGACGTTATGAAATGGCAGTCACCATAGCAAGCCCTGAAGCGTGAAACAAGTTCCATGCTCAGTGTGGAAAAGAATGCTCAAGAAATTGTAAGATTGCCAGAAAATTATAAACACACGTCCTGTTTCTTGAAAAATATGATTAATTTTGGAATGTGTCCACAAAGAATGAATCCAGTTCTCCTTCCTAGAGTGTAAGAATATCAAATTCCAATGATTTATTTTGCAGGTAATGAAACTGAAGTCCAGAGAGGGGAAGAGAAGTTCAATATCACACAGCTGGTAACTGTAAGAGTCAGGGTGAGACCCCAAAGCTCCTGAAGCTCAGTCCAGAGTTTTTCTACCACAGCATCCATGAATGTAGGGAGCATCAATCTTGGAAAGAGAAGGATCCTTTCCAAGAACCCTTGAGAGGGCTGTTCATCTCCAGCCTGACCTTCTCTGGAGACCCTTAAAGAGTTTAACAGAGACATTCCTGGTTCCTTTGCAAGCCAAGTTTAACTCATCCTACCCCTGGGAACTTTCAGCACAGACATGGAGATCAGGAGGCTTTAGGGAAGAACTCCTAAAAATGTTTATAGCCATTCTTTCTTTAAATGCTTAGTTGGGGATTCCTACGAATATAAAAGAAAGATATCAGGCCCCTGTCCCTGAGAATAGCTGCCTTGCCCTAGAAAAGCAGAGGAAAGTGATAAAGAAGAGTGGCCTAGTCTGGTGTCCAGATGAAGGGCAGGCCTATGTGTTCAGTGGCATCAGAAGTGAAGATGAGAGGTAAAGAGACTTTGGACAAGGTCAGACTTAAACTGGACAAGTGGGTTGTATAAAAGCAGAAGGCAAGCACTTTACATGGGAAGAGAAACATTACTTTTATCTGCTCCAGTAAACCGAAATTGATCTTTTGCTGGGAGAAAAGGCTTCTCACTCAACGATAAGATTGTCATCCCTGGAAGAGGTAACGAAGCACTGAAAAAAAAGCGGAGACATAAGCAATGGTGCAGGGCTTATCTGAGAGTGGGTTCTGATGGGAGGAGAGCGTGGAGGGGAGGAGAGACAGAAAGCAGCTTTGCGAAGCTGGTCTGTATGATGCGGTGAAGGAGGCATCTCATTATTAGGCGGAGAAAGCACAGAAAGAATGTGGAGGCGGAAGTGGAAACAAAATTTGGCTGACTTTAAAAAACCTGCAGTGAGTTGCATCCACCATGTGTCAGGGGCTGAACTGAGCAGGTCACTGGAATTATCTTGCACAGTCCTCAGAAGAGACCCTCCAAGGTGGGGGGTGTGTATGACTCTTAGTTCATAGATGAGGAAACAGAGACCTGCTCAAGGTCACTCAAGGAGTGAATGGCTGAGATTTGAACGCAGGAAGCTCCACTCGTGGGCTCGAGCTTGTGGTCACAAGCTCGAGCTTGTGATCAGTCTGGGCTGCAGCCTTTGCATGATCTTCCATGTGCCTTCTCGTATACCAAATAAATGCCTGTTTCCTTTGTGGTAAATCGTCTCTGAAGTTAATCAGATTTTCTCAAAATCCAAGAATGACACAAATCCCACCTTCATTTTTCCTTCTCTGAGAAGTTTTTATTACCCTCAGCAGCTGACCCTGATATAGAGTTCTTAACCTTTGAATGTCATAGGTGCTTCTGACATCTTCTGAAGTTCATAGCCCCTTCACAAAACAGTGTATTGAACAAAAGGTATTAAATAAAATATATAGGTATGCCAAAAAAATCAATTACATGGACATGCTCTTATCAAAATATTTTTTTTAATTTATACTATAAGTGTACTTAAGACCTTAAATTATCAGATTAAGATCAGGGTTATTAACTACCATGATGGTTGTTATAACTACCGAGATGGTTGGATGGCATCACCAACTCCATGGGCATGAATTTGAGCATGTTCTGGGAGTTGGTGATGGACAGGGAAGCCTGGTGTGCGGCAGTCCATGGGGCTGCAAAAAGCCGGACATGACTGAGCAACTGAACTGAACTGAACTGAATAACTACCATGCTTCGGAAGTAGTGATGAATGTGAATGACATTTTGAGCTCTCTTTCCAAGCTGCAATGTAATATAAAGTATCTTATCATTTCTCTTGGGAACGGTTTCAGCGACTGTTAATATTCAAGGGATGTGTTGCTCATGTCATAATAGCAGGAATTACTAAAGTTTAGTGATAGGTTAGTGAGAGTAACAGCTGATTTTTTCCATCAATGTTTGTGCTCTGACTCTCTGCAACCCCATGGGCTGTAGCCTTCCAGGCTCCTCTGTCCGTGGGATTCTCCAGGCAAGAATACTGGAGTGGGTTGCCATGCTCCTCCAGGGGATCTTCCCGACCCAGGGATCAAACCCAGGTCTCCTGGACTGCAGGCAGATTCTTTACTGTCTGAGCCGCCAGGGAAGCCCTCCATCAGTGTTTATGGCCCCTAAACTGGTTAAGAACACCTGCCTGAGAGGGAGGCCAAGGCAAGCACACCTCAGAGTGGGCACTGATAGAAATGGAGACGGCAGGAAGGAAGACGCATGTGCATGTGAATGGAATTAAATCAACAGATCTTTTTGGGGGGTACTTTTCTTATAGAAACACCTCTAGAGGCACTGTGGTTCACCCACTGTCTGTCCTGTGCCTTCTCAGTGACCCCAAACCTCATCCATGTGGCAAAAATTCATTCAAGAAGCTAGAGATGGTCTCTTTCCATATAACCTGGATACTCAGGATTCTTTCATAAAATTATTTAACAATCATATATTGTCTTAGACTGTGAAGTTACAAACATGAATATGACATAATTTCAGCTCCTGTTCTTTAGCAATTGATCTCAAAGAGACCAGGCATTTGGTTGATGGAAAGCACAAGACAGATTTATCTATCAATGGCTGCTTTGCTTCTCTTGTTTTGTTACTTTTAGGTCTTATATTGGGTTGGCCAAAAAGTTCCCTTGGATTATTCTGCATGGTTTTCTGGAAAAGCCCAAATGAACTTTTGTCCAACCCAATAGCTGTATTTTGTTTCTATTTTCCTCATTTTAATATTGTTGACCCTTTCATACATTCTTGAGTTGAATATACATTTCTTTTATTTTTAGTCTTTCTGTGTCTTGTAAGTAACTAAGGGAGCAAGCTCTCTCTCCTTAGAGCTTTACTCTTGGTTGGAAGTGTGGAGTATCCTTATCTCTGAAATATATCTTTTTATTTCATTATGTTTAACAAATGTATTTCTTTCTTCAGAGTTTCCATATTCTATCTATGTGTTTAAGATTTCCAACATTTGTTGTACTTGTTTCTCCTTGCTCCTTTGATATTTATTTATTCCATAGTAGACTTCATTTTTCTTTTGCAGGATCTCTTTCTTTTTCCTCTTTTTTCTTCTTACTTTCTTTTTTGCATAAATGTGCATTGTTGTCCTTTTTTTTTTTTTTTTTTTTCCACTGACCTTGGGCAGAACCAGCTCTACTACCCAAATACAGTGATTTTTTGTCGTCTCTGTTTGTTTCTTCCATTTGAGCTTCAGCTAGATAGTATGTGCTCCATGTTCTGCTTTGCGTAGGTTGGGAAGAGAGGACTATTTATAGCCATGATTGGTGAGTTGGGTCTTTTTTCTACTATTTTAAGTCCTATCCTGGGGTTCAGGCTTCCCAGGTGGCACTAGCGGTGAAGAATCTGCCTGGCAGTGCAGGAGACGTTAAGAGACATTGATTTGATCCCTGGGTCGGGAAGATCCCCTGGAGGAGGACATGGCAGTCCTCTGCAGTATTCTTGCCTGGAGAATCCCATGGACAGAAGAGCCTGGCGGGCTACTGTCCATAGAGTCACAAAGAGTCAGACATGACTGAGGCGACTTAGCACACACGCATGCGTCCTGGGATTCACTGTTGCTAAACAGGTTCTCATCCTGCCCTTGGATTTTGGGTTGTTCCTTCAAGGAGAGCCACTGAATCTTTACCTCAGTCAATGATAATCTGCCCTAAGTTTATTATTCCCAATTTCATTTTATTTTTCTCCTCCTATTTCTCCTTCTCCTCCACTAGTCATTCGGTAGAAAAATAGAACTTAAAGGCTTTCATGAAAGGTTTTTCCAGTAGCCATGTATGACTTTGAGATTTGGACCATAAGGCTGAGCACCAAAAAATTAATGCTTTTGAATTAGTGCTGGAGAAGACTGTTGAGAGTCCTTTGAACAACAAGGAGATCAAACCAGTCAATCCTAAAGGAAATTAACCCCAAATATTCAGTGGAAGGACTGATGCTGGAGCTCTAATACTTTGGCTACCTGATACAAAGAACCAGCTCATTGAAAAAGACTCTGATGCTGGGAAAGATTGAAGGCAGGAAGAGAAGGGGGTGACAGAGGATGAGATGGTTGGATGGCATCACTCAATGGACATGAGTTTGAGCAAACTACAGGAAATAGGGAAGGACAAGGAAGCCTGGCCTGCTGCAGTCCATGGGGTTGCAGAGTTGGACAGTGAATGAACAGCAACAACAATTTCTTCTTTGCTTCTCTGAATCCTCCCTCTACTCTGTTCTAGAACCCAGGAGACTGACTTTGGGATTATACCATTGATAAGCCATATATTGTATTTCTTCTAGCTTCTTGTTGGATTAAGTCAATGGCAGACACTGGCAGAGGGTCAGAGGATAAGACAGAATGAAGATGGGAATTTGTTCAGTTGACTCCCAACTTTCCAGATCACAGGGGCTACATTCTATGTAGTTCCCTTGGGTACCACTCCTCCCCTTTTCCTTTAGGGCTGGGGGAGATCCTGGCTGCCTTCGTTGCTGGCTTTAGGGAGCTCACTACTCCTGGTTACTTCTTCTTAGTCCTATCTGTACTATTACAAACCTGTCCTTTATTAAGGATAACCCCCAACCCCATTTTTCCTGATAGTTCCCTAGCTGGTAGAGTATCAATCACAGCACTATGAATTCTAGTGGAAGAAGGCAATCATGCATATCTCTTATGGATTACCCACCCTGTAAATTTAAAAACAAGTTCTTATCTAACTTTTAATTTTCTCTTTTTACTAAGTCACTTTTCATTCTCAGAAATATTAACCATGGGTGGTCATTCTTCAAATCTTCTCTTGACTTCTTCCCAGCTGGTGAAAAACAAAATGGTGAATCCTGCAATTTTTCTCATTTCTGGTATGTTATCACTCATAGTAGTGGAAAAGCTTTTAACCCAGAAAGGAATTTTTAGTTTGTTCCTCTAAGATGTCTACCTGCCACATGCAGTATGTACTTCCTTTGTACTATTTTCAAAATTTCACCTTCTCACCTTGTTCATGGTACCACTTCTAAAAGATACACACACACACACATATGTATATATATATATATATATATATATACAGTTGTGATATATATCATTAGGTTTTATGGTCCTATGTCTCCTTTACTATATTTCCCTAAAAGTCCATCATATGTGTTAAGAGTACTATAGGAAGATTAGTACTTTGGAAGGATTTTTGCCAGAAGAACTAGAACCAGATAGATCATTAGAAAGTTAAAGGAAATGAAAGTCGCTCAGTCGTGTCCGACTCTTTGTGACCCCGTGGACTGTAGCCTGCCAGGCTCCTCTGTCCATGGAATTCTCCAGGCCAGACTACTGGAGTAGCCATTCCCTTCTCCAAGGGATCTTTAAACCAGGTCTCCCACATTGCAGGCAGATTCTTCACCATCTGAGATCATTAGAAGGACGTTAAAAATACAAAGGAAGACATGAATGGAGTGAAGGTTTTAAAATGTTACTGGAGGTAAGGACAGGGGAGTAGGAAGGGATGGTGCTGATGTTCTGAGTTTGGCTGACTGGAAATTCAGGAGGAGGAACTGATTTAAGGGGGGGCAGATAAGTTTATTATTAAATATATTGATTTTGAGGTGCTGATAAAACATTTGGCTATATCCATCAAGTTTTTATTGATGAGGGATATAGGAGAAAATTGGAAGTTAGAGAGTGGGGCTACCATTCACACTGAATTATCACAAAGGATCAAACTCCTTTTCAGTAACAAGCTTTACTAATGATCTCAAGTCTCAAGAAATCCAGAGGCTTAGGTCAAGGAGGGATTTTCTAGGACAATCTACTGGCTACCTACATCCTTCCTATATTAGACATTGCTTTTGCTCCCATATAAAAGATGAGGTCTCTAACTGAGATTTGTCGGTCATTTCATTGGTAGGGGGTATTTAAAATCTGAAATAGTTCTTTTTTTTTTTTTTACACAGATCATCACAGGGATTTTGTGACTTTTTTTAGAGGTCTTGACTCGTAAATGCACAAACTGTATTTTCATTTAACATAAGTAATCCTAAAACAGGGTTATTCTGCTAAGAGAATTTTACTGATGAGGACTCTTTTCATATGAAATCATTCATTGATTATAGATGATCCAGTGATCAAGAGATTTACAAGGAGATTAGACTGAATGATCTGCCTTCTCATCTGTGAACACCCCTCTGATAATATGTAGGGAAGTGGACAAGAAACCAGCTGGCTTAACACCTTCCTAGCTCCATACAAACTTGACAATTGAAGCCTTTGAAATGGATAAAGTTGAAAGTACAGAATATAGAGAGAAAAGTAGAATGATCATTCAGAAATAAAAGAAGGAAAAACCAGGAATGAAAAGGGAGAGAGATAGAGAATATTCAGAGAAGAATGAATTTAGTGTGACTGGCAATTTTAGCTTCTTTAACTCATTAATATCCCCTTTTTCCTTAGTAAAAGGACCTTTTATTTCAGAGTAAAGACTATGTTTCCCAGTCTTCCTTGCTGCTAAGGATACATGTGTGACCAGTAAAACCTAGGGGAAAAGTTATGAAAGTAGAGAATTCGTTTCCCTAAACAGGGGAAAGTGCCTTTCTCTTTCCTTTTCAAAATCCCATTATTTAGAATGAGATGTGAAGGTTCCAGCAGCAATCTTGTACAATGAAAATAAGGCTTGCAGTATAGGCTTGGCAGACCGGCGACCTAGAAGGATAATGGACCCATAGTAACTCTGTGGCATCCATTTCAACACTGGACTACCTCTGTATTTCTCCTAAGTGAGGTGAAAGTAATTTATTTTAATTTTTTGATCAAGTAGCTTGCAGGTTCCCCATACTCCCTGCAGTAGAAATAGGGAGTCTTAACCACTGGACTCCCAGGGATGTCCCTTACTTTACTATTTAAGGAGGTCTGCTTCTACCTAACTTAGTATCCAGAATGGCTCAGTATCAGCTAGCCTGACTACATTTTGTCTTCCAATGACTGTCTTTTCAATGGAAGTTACGTTGTCCAACTACCTGAACAAGATTTCAGCATTCTCCAGTATATTAGTACCTTAATAAAAACAGAATCTGAACAATTCTAATTGAATCTGTACCACACATGAGGAAAATTTTTCATCTGACCTTAAGGTGCTTCCTTATCATTGCTAAGCTTTTCTTTTTAAGAAAAAGAATTTCTTAAATTTTCTTTTCATCTATTATGATATGGAATATAGCGGTAGTGGTAATGATAATAATAATATACTATACTATTATTTCTAGTTAATCAAGTGTCTCTGTGACTCTATTAAGCACTTTATAAGCATTATTTTATTTACACCTCATAACCCAATAAGATGGGTGGTAATATTGTTGCTGAGTGATGGAACTACCCTATCTGATCTTCCCTTTTTCCCCTCTACTATCTTTGTGTTGAGGAGTGTTTGAGGACAAGGATGCCCCCATTTAGTTGTCTTGTAATGAGAATTCTATCTAAGCATGCAAAGTTTCTGAATTTTTGTCCTTGACTCTAAAGCTAAAAGACCATAGACAGGTCTGGTGGTTCCAATGTC